>NW_027507903.1:612361067-612961067 GCF_037356315.1 Lithobates pipiens
TACAAAGCAAAGCACCGCCAGATTACAGAAGTATCAATAGAGATGACCATTTAGGTTAGTACAGTGAAGGGTGGTGTCAAAACTAACCAATAAAAACTCTGCACTATGATACTGTAATGCCGCGTACACACGACTGGACTTTCCTTCCGGCAGACTAGGTCAGAAGGGATTAGTCCGTCAGACAATCCGATCGTGTGTGGGCTAGTCCGATTGTTTTTCAGGGAAAAAATCAGATGGACCTAGAAATAGAACATGTTTCAAATCTATCCGATGGACTCAATTCCGACGGACTAAAAATCGGGAAAAACATTCATCTGTATGCTAGTCCGACAGACCAAATATGACGCAAGGACAGCTCTTGGCTACTGGCTATTGAACTTCCTTGGTTAGTGCCGTCTTACGTCATCATGTTCAAAACAAACAGACTTTCGAACGGACTTAGTCCATTCGTGTGTGGCCAAGTCAGTTCATTTGGAAAGTCCGTTGTACCTCCGGCGAAAGTCCGTCTGGAAGACTGTCAGACCTAGTCCGTCGAAAAGTCCGGTTTTGTGTACGCGGCATTAGGCACAGCATTTGACAGTCCCAAGCTGAGTAATTGAGGAGGGTTGAGGAAAGACCTGAAGACTACCTTGTAAAAAATTGCCAGGAAAATTCTACTGAAGAAGGCTTCCAAATGTATCAGACATGGAACCAAGAGAGTTGGCCCATGAAATTGCTGTAAGTCAGATACGACTGAATGAATACATATACAGTGGCAAAATACATTTTTTGATCCCCTGCAGATTTTGTAAGTTTGCCCACCTACAAAGAAATGAAGAGACTTTAATTGTTATTATAGGTGTATTTTAAATGATAGAGACAGAATATCAACCAAAAATACAGAAAAAACACATGATACAAATATTATGAATTGAGTTGCAGTTCAGTGAGTAAAATAAGTATTTTATCCCCTACCAGCCTATAATATTTCTGGCTTCCACAGACTGGCTAGAGTATGTGCTCATGTGGTACATGTGGTATAGATTAGTCCTATCAATTTAAGAAGGTGCTCCCGATGACAACTCGGTATGTGTATAAAAGACACCTGTCAACAGAATCTTTTTCTTCCATTCAAACCTCACCATCATGGGCAAGACCAAAAAGCTGTCTAAGGAAATCACGAACACAGCTGGAATGGGCTACAAGACCATCAGCAAGACACTTGGTGAGAAGGAGACAACTGTTGGAGTGATTATTTGCAAATGGAAGAAATACAAAATAACCATCAATCGCCCTCAGTTTGAAGCTCCATGCAAGGTTTTGCCTCATGGGGTAGGGGTGATCATGAGAAAAGTGAGGGATCAGCCCAGAAATACACGGGAGGAGCTTGTGAATGATCTCAAGGCAGTTGGGACCACAGTCACCAAACCACTGGTAACACAATACCCCTTCATAGATTGAAATACTGCAGCGCCCGCAAGGTCCCCCTCCTCAAGAAGGCACATGTATAGGCCCGTCTGAAGTTTGCCAATGAACATCTAAATGATTGAGAGAAGGATTGGTAGAAAGTGCTGTGGTCAGATGAGACCAAAATTGAGCTTTTTGGCATTAACTCAACTCAACATGTTTTGAGGAAGAAAAAATGCTGACTATGACCCTACGAAAACCATTCCTACAAGCAAGCACAGAGGTGGAAACATGATGCTTTGGGGCTGTTTCTCTGCTAAAGGTACAGGCAGACTTTTTGACATTGAGGGGTCATGTATTGTAAAATCTTGGATGAGAACCTTCTTCCTTCAGCCAGAACACTGAAGATGGGTCGTGGATGGATCTTCCAGCATGACAATGACCCAAAACATACCAAGGCAACAAAGGTGTGGCTCAAGAAGAAGCCCATTAAGGTCATGGAGTGGCCTAGCCAGTCTCCAGACCTTAATCCTATAGAAAATTTATGAAAGGAACTGAAACTTCGCATTGCCAAGCGACATGCCAAGAAACCTTAAGGATTTAGAGAAGATCTGTAAAGAAGAGTAGACCAAAATCCCTCCTGAGATGTGTGCAAACCTGGTCACCAACTACAAGAAACGTCTGACCTCGGCACTTGCCAACAAGGGTTTCTCCACCAAGTACTAAGTAAGTAATGTTTTGTTTGGGGATCAAATTGTTATTTTACTCACTGAGCTGCAACTCAATTTGTATCATGTGCTTTTTCTGGATTTTTGGTTGAAATTCTGTCTCTATCATTTAAAAGACACCTATGATAAAAACTATAGACATTTCTTTGTAGGATGGAAAACTTACAAAATTTGCAGGGGATCAAATAATTATTTTCCCCACTGTACATACAATATGCTTAAAATCTACCTGTTGCACACCCTCATTGTTCTCATTGTTTTGGGGTTTTTCCAAAAACATGATAAACTATACATAGTATACATTTGCATCACAAACAACTATCATTTAGTATTTACTTGAAAAAAATTTTTTATAGTTAAAAAAAAATAGCCATATTTTTGCAGCTACCACAAATAATAAATATATATTATTATTATTATTATTATACAGGATTTATATAGCGCTGACAGTTTACGCAGCACTTTACAACAGCACTTTTAGGGCAGACAGTACAATTATAATAGAATTCAATACAGGGGGAATCAGAGGGCCCTGCCCGTTAGAGCTTATAATCTAGGAATATAAAACATATAAAACAAAGGCAGAAGAATGAAATGATTACAGAACCGATACTTGTATATGTATTTTACAGCCTCCTACTTCAGTGTGCAGTAAGAGCTGTCCTGCCGGATTCCGGAGAGCGGCTATAAAAGGACAACCTATGTGCTGCTTTCAATGCATTCCATGTTCCCATGGAGAGATCTCCAACCATACGGGTGAGTCCAAATAAGGCCGCGTACACACGGGCGGATTGTCTGCCCAATTTTGTCCGCTGAACCGTGTTTCAGCGGACAATCCGCTCGTGTGTGGGCTTCAGCGGACTTTTTCAGCGGACAGTCCGACGGACTTTGTCTTTCGGAATTTCCGTAATTTTGTCCGCTAAAACTTGGTTTTGTCCGTCCAAACTTGGTTACAGCGGACAGTCCGCTCGTGTGTAGGCAAGTTGGACGGACTAAGTATGGCGCATGCTCAGAAAGGATTTACGCGGCCGAAGGTTGCATTGCAGTGTATTGGACGTCGTTTTTCTAGTCCCATCGTACGTGCTGTACACGTCATCGCGCACGTTTTCAGCGGACTGTCTGTTCATCGTTTGTGGTCAAGTCCGTTCATTCAAAAGTTGAACGGACTGTCTGTCGGATTGTCTGACGAACTTAGTTGGGCAGACAATCCGCCCGTGTGTACGCGGCCTAAAGGTGATAAAAAAATATGTTGTATGTAATAATCAAATAGAAACCATGCTGGAAATGGTTTCTTTCCTCATTTTAGATACATTCAGGAATGTATAGAACCTTTATCAGTTTTTAAGGACCATATCTCATTGTGGAAAATTCCCCCACCTTCTGTTTCGGCAGCACAACAGGAAGTGGGTGTAAAGCTCTCCAAAGAGAGAAGACAGTTGTCTTACATAACTGTCACAGTCACAGAAGCAGGTGTGCCCACTGGAAATGTTTCATCACTTCTAGTTCCAATGATAACAGTAGCTTTTTTTTTATTTTCCATCACTTTCTGTCCACTAATAATGGTTCCCAGGGAAGAGAGAAAGGGTAGTCACCAACAAAAGTAAAAACCTGACTGATTCTTTAACTGTTCTGTACCATATTAAAAAAAAAAAAAAAAATATATATATATATATATATATATATATATATATATAAAATATTGCCTAGAGATACACTTAATTCATCTGTATGACTTTGATATATTCTTCAAAACTTGGTAGAAAACAACAACCATCAGTTGCTTCACCAGAGGAGCTTACAATTGAATGTACCCACCAATAACACACTATTTTTTATTATCAAATAAAGAGATAAAATGCACTTGCACTTGCTCATGTGTTAGCGATCTTTATGCCATGCATTGCATTAACCACTTGCTTACTGGGCACTTAAACTCCCTTTCTGCCCAGACCAATTATCAGCTTTCAGCGCTGATGCACTTTGAATGACAATTGCGCGGTCATACAACACTGTACTCAAATTCAATTTTTATCATTTTTTTGCCCACAAATAAAGCTTTCTTTTGGTGGTATTTGGTCACCTCTGCAGTTTTTATTTTTTGCAAAAAAAAATTTAAAAGACCAAATTATTTTTTTTTTTTTTATATATATTTTTATATTTTGTTATAAAATTTTGCAAACAGGTAATTTTTCTCCTTCATTGATGTACGCTGATGAGGCTGCACTGATTAGCACTGATGGGTGGCAGTGATGGGCACTGATGGGTGGCAATAATGGGCACCGATCGGCACTGGTTGGTTCCACTGATAGGCAGCACTTCTAGGTGGCACTGATTGACACCACTGGTGGGCATTGATAAGTGGCACTTGTGGGCAATGATAGGTGGCACTCATGGGCATTGATAGGTGGCACTGGTGGGCACTGTGGGCACTGGCAGGTGGCACTGGAAGGGGATACTGGTGGGCACAGATGAGGCAGAATTGCCTCTTCCTCTTCGGGACCAATGTCCCTTGCACATAAGGCGGTGATCGGCTCTTGAACCGAGCTTTTGTTTACATCATGTGATCAGCTGTCATTGTCTGACAGCTGATCACGTGGTAAGGGACCAGGATCGGCCGCTTACTCGGATCTGTGATCACTTGAGTCTCAGTGACTCGACGTTCACAGCGCGCGCCACACGTGCCCTGCAGGGCATGTGCGGGGAGTTTGTAAAGGGGAGGACGTCATATGATGGCCTCCCGGAAGTTCAGGTCCGCGCTGTGTTCGTCATTCGGCTATAGCGCGGACACCAAGTGGTTAAAGGCAAAACATTTTTAAAGTTTTAGATAGATAGTTTGTCAGTTTTTATTGCTGGTTGGGCCCCCCATTAGGGAGATCCACTTACCTTAATTGTTCTATTTACTGTTATCATAGGTAAAAAAAAAACTGATAAAAAACTGATGGGGCTACAACAATCACGGCTAACTACAACAGAACAGACTAAATGATTCAGGCCGCGTACACAAGGGCAGACTATCCGTCCAACTAAGTCCGTCAGACAATCCGACAGACAGTCCGTCCTACTTTCGAATGAACGGACTTGACCACACACGATGAACAGACAGTCCGCCGAAAGCTTGCGCGATGACGTGTACAGCACGTACGACGGGACTAGAAATACGACGTCCAATACACTGCAATGCAACCTTCGGCCGTGTAAATCCTTTCTGAGCATGCGCCATACTTAGTCCGTCCAACTTGCCTACTCACGAGCGGATTGTCCGCTGAAACCAAGTTTGGACGGACAATATTACGGAAATTCCGAAAGACTTAGTCCGCCAGACTGTCCGCTGAAAAAGTCCGCTGAAGCCCACACACGAGCGGATTGTCCGCTGAAACACGTTTCAGCGGACCAAGTCCGTCAGACAGTCCGCCCGTGTGTACGTGGCCTAAGTTTCATTCACTAAAATGCACACTAAATGTAAAAATATATATTTTTTTAATTTCTTCATTTTGCTAAATATTATAACAAAAAAATACAACTTCAAAAAACTCACCATGCCTTTTACTAAATACCTTGGACTGTCTACTTTCCAAAAAGGGGTCATTTGGGGGGTATTTGTACTGTCCTGGCCTTTTAGTGCCTCATGAACAGGACTGATCAGTACAGTGCCTTAAAGTATTCATACCTTTTGAAATGTTCCACATTTTGTCATGTTACAACCAAAAACGTAAATGTATTTTATTCTGATTTTATGTGATAGACCAACACAAAGTGGCACATAATTGTGAAGTGGAAGGAAAATGATAAATGGTTTTCAACATTTTTTACAAATAAATACAGCCCTCTTTACTCTGATACCCCTAACGAAAATCGAGTGGAACCAATGGCCTTCAGAATTTACCTAACTAGTAAATAGAGTCCGCCTGTGTGTAATTTAATCTTAGTAAAAATACAGCTGTTCTGTGAAGCCCTCAGATGTTTGTTAGAGAACCTTAGTGAACAAACAGCATCACGAAGGCCAAGGAACACAACAGACAGGTCAGGGATAAAGTTGTGGAGAAGTTTAAAGCAGGGTTAGGTTATAAAAAAAAAAGCTTTGAACATCTCACGAGCAATGTTCGATCCATCATCGGAAAATGGAAAGAGTATGGCACAACTGCAAACCTACCAAGACATGGCCGTCCACCTAAACCAACAGGCCGGGCAAGGAGAGCATTCATTAGAGAAGCAACCAAGAGGTCCATGGTAACTTTGGAGGAGGTGCAGAGATCCACAGCTCAGATGGGAGAATCTAATAGTCGTGCTCTCCACAAATCTGAGCTTTATGGAAGAGTGGCAAGAAGAAAGACATTGTTGAAAGAAAAGCCATAAGAAGTCCAGTTTGCAGTTTGCAAGAAGCCATGTGGGGGACACAGCAAACATGTGAAAGAAGGTGCTCTGGTCAAATGAGACCAAAATGTAACCTTTTGGCCTAAAGGCAAAACGCTATGTGTGGCGGAAAACTAACACTACACATCACCCTGAACACGCCATCCCCACGCGAAACAGGGTGGTAGCAGCATCATGTTGTGGGGAAAATTTTCTTCAGCAGGGACAGGAAAGCTGGTCAGAGTTGATGGGAAAATGAATGAAGCCAAAAACAGGGCCAATCTTAGAAGAAAATCTGTTATAGTCTTCAAAAGACTTGAGACTGGGGCGGAGGTTCCAGTAGGACAATGACCCTAAACATACAGCCAGAGCTACAATGGAATGGTTTAGATCAAAGCATATTCATGTGTTAGAATGGCCCAGTCAATGTCCAGACCTGAATCCAATTGAGAATCTGTGGCAAGACTTGAAAATTCCTGTTCACAGACGCTCTCCATCCAGTCTGGCAGAGCTTGAGATATTTTGCAAAGAAGAATGGGCAAAAAATGTCACTATCTAGATGAGCAAATCTGGTAGAGACATCCCCAAAAAAAACATGCAGCTGTAATTGCAGTGAAAGGGGGTTCTACAAAGTATTGACTCGGGGGGGGCTGAATACAAATCCACACCACACTTTTCACATATTTATTTGTAAAAAATGTTGAAAACCATTTATCATTTTCCTTCCACTTCACAATTATGTGCCACTTTGTGTTGTTCTATCACATAAAATCCCAATAAATTACATTTACGTTTTTGGTTATAACATGACAAAATGTGGCAAAATGTCAAGGGGTATGAATACTTTTTAAAGGAACTGCATATACCATAGTTTGAAGACACTATAGCCCCGTACACACGAGAGGACTTATGTCCGACAGACTTCCGAAGGAGTTCCGTCGGAGTTCTGCCGGAGTTCTGCCGGAGTTCTGCCGGAGTTCCGACGGAGTTCTGACGGACTTTTGGCCACACACAATCACACTAAACTCAGACGGATTCGAACGTGATGACGTACGACTGGATTCGAATAAGGAAGTTCATAGCCAGTAGCCAATAGCTGCCCTAGCGTCGGTTTTAGTCCGTCGGAGTAGCATACACACGAGCAAATTTTTCTAAGGGACCGGGTCCGGCGGAGTTCCTTCGGAAAAATTTGAAGCATGTTCCATATTCTAAAGTCCTTCGGACTTTGGCGAGTCAAAAGTCCGTTGCAGCCCACACACGATCGGATAGTCTGACGGACTCAGTCCGTCGGACTTTGGATGTTGAAAAGTCCGCTCGTGTGTACGGGGCTTAAGACTTTCCTACAGACTGATATACACTGATTTTTGTTATTTTTTCACCAAAGAAATGCAGCAGAATGCATTTTGGGCTAAATTTATGAAGAACAAATATTATTATTATATTATTTATTATTTTATAACAGAAACTAAGAAAACGCGTTTTTTTTTTTTTTTAAATGTTCCAGTTTTCTTTCTTTTTTTTTTTTCTATTTTCTTTCAAAATTTTCATTTTTTTTTCAAAATGTTTAGGTTTTTTTACACATTTTTTTTGTTAATTTAGAAAGAAATAACCCAGTGGTGATTAAATACCACCAAAAGAAATCTCTATTTGTTTGAACAAAATTATAACAATGTAGTTTGGGTACAGCGTTATATGACTGTGCAATTGTTATTCAAAGTGTGACAGTGCTGAAAGCTGAAAATTAGACTGGGCAGGAAGGGGGTAAAAGTGCCCGGTATTGAAGTGCTTAAAGCATCCTATTTAAATGAAGGGGATGCCAGCCAATGCAACCTAATGGGCCAAAATTCAAATGTGACCCTTTTTTGTAACACAACGCACTACTATGCATTGCTATTCATTGCAGCATGGAACTACACATGAATGGTATTGCAATGTAGGAATGCATGCATGACATTTGTAGGGACTTAGGCCCAGAGTGATGTAACTTTCCCCACAGGGCCGTCTTTTTTTTTTTTTTTTTTTTTTTTTTTGCTACTTCAGCGAATTAATCAGCGAGGTGTCAATCAACTCAACGTTCATTATAATTTACCTCGTCTTAACATCACATCATTGTAGCACTTCTTTTTAATAAACCTTTTCAGTCAAAAACTTTATTCATTTATACATTAAAAGAGCCAAAAGAAGGGAAAAACCACCAAGTCATCCTATCATATCCCTTTAAAATTTACCCCTTAACTTCCTTCGCCATATATCTTCACTTAAATTTAAATTTATTCCCCTCCCCCCTAACCCTCTCTTTTTTTTTTCCATCTTCATTGTGGGTACAAAGAGAGGAGGTCTACCCTGTCAAATGCTTTTTCAGCATCAATTGACAGGAATAGACCTGGGGACCCACTGTCTTTTAAAGCTTGGGTGAGGAGTAAGGCCCTTATTCCGTTGTCCCTGCCCTCTCTCTCCGGGACAAACCCGACCTGGTCCGGATGGATCAATTTTGTCATGTTTTTTTTTTAATCTTGCGGCAATTACTTTAGCATATAATTTTACGTCCGTGTTTAGGAGCGCAATAGGCCTATAACTACCGCAAAGAGTCTGATCTTTCCCCTCTTTCGGAATTAAAGTAATCTCTGCCCGTAATGATTCCCTCCCCATATCGAAGTCAGTGCCTAATCCATTAAAATATTTGCACAAGTGGGGGACTAAAAGTTCCTTAAATTTTTTATAATACGAAATTACGAACCCATCCGGACCCGGGCTCTTCCCTGAGGCTGTCTCTTTTAAGGCCTTATAGATTTCTTCTTCAATGATGGGACTCTCCATGTCCTCCCTCTCCCCGTCTGTTAAGCGGGGCATTTTGGCTTTTCTTAGAAACTCTTTCATTTTCTCTTTTTGCCCTGTTCCCTGATCTCCTCTCTTATCTACATTGTACAAGGCCTCATAATATTGTTTGAATACTTCTGCTATTTTCCCAGACGTGTATACCATTTTACCCTTCTTATCCTTTATTTTGTCGATGAAATTGACCCCTCTTTTACTTTTCACTTGTCTCGCTAAATTTTTTCCTATTTTATTTTCCCAATAGTACCTTTCTCTGGCTCTACCTAAAAGTGCCCTTCTAGTTTCTTCCTCATAGATATCTTTAAGTTCCTCTCTCTTATTGATCAATCGATGAAAGGTCTCCTGTTGTTGTCCCCCTTGCATTTTATGCTTCTGCTCCAGACTATAGACCTCTCTCATTAACTTCTCCTTTTCTTCTTTTTTTTCCTTTTTTTTTTTCTGGACCCTATAGCTATAAGGATACCCCTGACATATGCCTTATGGCCCTCCCATAGGGCAGCTCCCGATACCTCTTCTGTACTATTTGTTCTAAAATAGAATTCAATCTCTTTCTGTATGATATCCACCCCTTTCTTATCACAAAAGAGCTCCTCATTTAACCTCCAGGAGTAGGGGCGTCTCTGTGTCCCAGGTATCTTCAGCTTCATTACAACTGGGGAGTGATCTGAGAAAGTTGCAATTTCTATTTTCGTTTCTGAGACCAACTCCAGTAACCTATGATCCACCAAGAAATAGTCCAGCCTGGTGTACGTCCCGTGCACTGGGGAAAAAAACGTGTAATCCTTTGTTTTTTCATGATGTATCCTCCATACATCTATCAGTTGACTACTCCTCAACTGGAGTTTTAATTTTTTTATATTTTTCATATTTCTCCCCCTTGCACCGGACGTACTATCAACGGCTGGATCCAAGCAAAAGTTAAGGTCCCCTGCTACTATTACCTCTCCTTTCTTGAACTCCGCAAGCCTCCCCAATGTTTGCATCAGATATCTCTCTGGGTTTTTGTTTGGGCAATATATGTTAGCTAGGGTAATCTTTTTATCTCCTATTGTCCCATTCAGAAATAGATATCGCCCCTCTGGGTCAATCAACCTATCACAGACCTCATATTTATTGCCCTTCTTAAACCCTATAGCCACTCCCTTAGCCCTCTTAATTGGTGAGTCTCCGTAAATCCAGGATGGATAGTTCGCGGAGTGCAATTTCACATTTGTGTCTTGGGTTAAGTGCGTCTCTTGAAGAAAAATTATTTCTGCTTTGTGTTGTTGTAGTTCTTTTAAGAGCTTAAACCTCTTATCTGGCGAATTCAGCCCCTTAACATTATATGACATTAATTTTATCTCAGCCATCTAGGCCTTTTCTGGGAATCTTTACTCCACGCTTTATGGTATATCTTGGTACCCCCCCAGGAACATTTCCCCCCCCTCACCCCTTTCCCTCCCCCACCCACACTCCCCCCCCTACCCACCCTCTCTGCCCGTTCCGGGCTTCTGCTTTGCATAATGAGTATTACTCACTCTGCAAGCCCAATCACCTAGGGTATGACCTTGACTGCGTCCCTCCTCCTCCCACCTCCCCAAGGACCCCAATCCCCCTCCTTCCCCCCCAACCGCACCTCCCCCCCCCCCCACCCCAAGATCGAAACCAAAAAACAAAAAAAAGGAAAAATCTGGAAAAACAGACACAGGACCATTAAGCCACTACTGAGTTGCCTTCAGTTCCCCCTTCCTTCTTAATCCTTACCCCTCCCAGGGGTCTAATGGGAACAGGGGGATTGGGATTCCTATTTTATTGCAGAAGTCCTCAATTTCATCTAGGGTTTTGAGCTTAAGCGTCCTCCCCTCCTTCTGTACTACAAGGGCTGCCGGAAAACCCCAGGTATATTTTACATTTGCGTTTCTCAGTTGGTCTAATAAGGGCTTTAATCTTCTTCTGCGAGCCAGGGTTCCCGGAGCCAGGTCCTGGAAGATCTGTAACGCTACTCCATCATATTGAATTGGGGCCTGGCCTCTCAGCTTACTCCATATCTTCGCCTTATCTTCATATTGCTGAAATTTTATTATTACGTCTCTCGGGGTTTCTTCCCTCAGTCCTTGAGGTTTCCTTATTCTGATTACACGTTCTAATTTTAACTCTAACCCTTCTTCTTTTCCCAATAAGGGATTAAATATCTTTCCCATTTTTCTGCCCAAATCTTCTCCCGATTGTTCAGGCAGTGATCTAATTCTCAGATTTTGTCTTCTGCTTTGATTTTCCTGTTCTTCTAACTTAAGCCGGGTCTCTCTGTGCGCTTCCTGCGATTTCTTTACTTGTATTTTTAATTCCGTTATTTCCCTGGCCTGTCTTCCTGTTTGATCCTCCATTTCTTCAACTCGCTTCAATAAGTGCCCCATGTCCTTCCTTACAGTTAGGATCTCGGCTTTAATTATATTTTCTAATTTTAAGAACATTTCCTGCATTTCCCCCTTTGTAGGTATCTGAGATGGGGTCTCATCTTGCTTTCGTCCCCTCTCCTGATCCCCCTCTTCTCCCGAAGAGTCTCCTCTTGCCCCCTCCGGTTTTCCAGCTTCCCTCCTCCGTTCTCTCCCCCCTCTCTGATATCCCTCGAGACCTGGGCTTTTTTGACTTGTTTCTTTTAAATATTTTTGGATTGAACTGGAATTCAAGCTCTCCCTTGAGTTTTTAGGCTCGTTCGTTCTCGTATTTTTTCCCTTCATGTTTCCCTTCGTCTTTCTTTTCCCCAGGGTTTCTCAGGGACCACTTTCCCAGCGGTTCTCTTGTTAGGGATTACTCTTATCTTATTACCGTACTGCCTCAGGTTTTATGCTCCCAGGCTCGTAATAGAGGTGGCTTGCCTGATAACAGGCACCGTCCTTTTAAATACTTTTTATTCCTTCTTTGCCGTGTAATTGGGCCAAAATCAGGGGAAAAAATACTAAAATTCCTGAGTCCCAACTTTGTTTTTCTTTTTCCTTTTTCCTTTCCTTCCCCTTTCCTTCTTTCCTCTTCCTTCTTCTAACAGTTTCTACTTTGGAGTCAGCTTGCTGTAATTACGTTGTTGAACTTCAGATTTGCAGACGTTGTCTGCCAAAGCTATTAGTACTCTCAGTTAAAGATGAACTGTACACTAGGATACCGTCCCTTTAATTCACTTCAGAAAACCATGAAGAAAGGAAAGGACTAAGAGAGGGAGAGAGGGGGGGATACTGGGGCCAATCAACACAATTGGGACAGGTAGACGCAGCGAGATTTTCATACAGGTGCAGACAAGTTTTCCAAACAGGAGCCATAAGCCAGACCCTTATATGTTTATCCCGCTATTTTCAGGGAACGGGATCTACCTTACCCGGTTAACTGCTTCTTTCTTTAAAGGCTTCAGCAAAACCATATCTCTTGAACCATACCACAGTCTATCCGGTATTACTTTTGTCAGTAAACACATTTCATCACAGTTGAAGATTAAGCAATAAGGAACCATCTGACCTTGTCTTCCCCTCCTCTGTGTCCTCACTAAGGAGAACGGGGATCGTTGCGGGTTCACTGGGATTCCGCTGTCTCTAAGAGAGAGTCTCCGGTCTTACCACTCGTTCGGCTGCTCTCCTCCCGCTCTCCCGCCCTGCTCACACCAACGCGGGAGATTGTTCGGGCTGAGCAGCGAAGCGGCCCCTTATCCGTCATTCGGCGCTGTTCGCTGACGTCGATCTCGGGGGGGGGGGGGGGACGGAGCTGGAGATCGGCGCGGCTGATCAGTTCTCACGCCGGGGCAGAGCACCCTCTCACTGCACTCGCCTCCGGCTCTCTCCTCGGGGCCTCCACCATCTCCCACGAGGACGCCGCAGTCAGGCCCCTCCCCTCACCTCTCTCACATCCGCCCCATCACGTGGAGAGGGCCGTCTTTAATATAGATTGGACCCTGGGCAAAATTTTTCTTGCCCCCCCCCCCCCATGCAATTTCCCTCTCCGCCTACTCTGAGACATACGATAAATAGCAGCTAGACTTAAAATCAGTTTTCTGTATCAGATCAGGAACCAATTATGATTGGTTGCCAGCAGTTACAGAATACCATTACTGCTTACTGACTAGTTGCTAGAGGTTACAGCACACATTACGGCTCACTGATTAGTTGCTTGAGGTTGCAGCACATCACCTCCTCACAGCAGGGGAGCATGATATACATAGGAATGCCGCCTCTATTTACATATCAATGCCACCGGCCGCAGCTATTTCCTTAGTATTGTCGCCGCTATTTACATATGAATTCCAGCTATTTACATGTAAACACAGGGTCTGCAGGTGACTCATCTGCACACAACAATAGGGCAGAGCTGAGCAGCATTAGTACCAGCACTTCACACTGAGATATTGGGACACAGCACAGGAATAAAACTTCAAGGGACAAGGGAATTTAAACCTGGATAGTTGGCAAGTATGAGGCAGCTGTTTTGGGCCCCCCAACAATGACAGGGCCCAGGGCAGCTGCCCCTTTTGCCCTGCCTTAAAGACGGCCCTGCTTCCCCATAACCAAACCCTCTCCAAACCCGGCCAATATTAAGAAACGACTAGACTAGATTTGGAATAAATGGCCAACTGGCCTTAATTTATTAACAAAATATATTTTAATAAACTTTCCATAAATAACTTTGATAACAGTAAACATGTCAACATTTGTAATGGGTCATGGGTAAATAGTATACCAAAACATACTGGTCACTGTGCACTACTTCCATAACTTTTTACCTCTTGACCTCCAGATGGAATCCCCTGTCTCGGAGGCTATACCCAAACAAACGCAGTGACCTACCCCTTTTAACCCTTCCAGGTTAACCCCTCATACCCTGGAAGTACCATTTTCTACTTGAACCTCACCTTACCTCTTCTAACAACCCCAAAGACTGCCAAGCCTCAATAACCTTGACCTGAAAAAACCCCACTATAACCAGGGAGGGTGGGTGGGGATCGTTTTCTCCTCCACTCACAGATTGCATGCTTCCCGGCATTAATCCTCGGCTCCGCCCCTAGCCCCGCCTACTCCACCCTCTTCAAGCGGTCATCTAGCTTTCCCTAAAGACGGCGACTGTGCGGTCCCAGCACATGTCATTCCGTACCTCCGCCCACAGCTTGCAGCTGCCAGCTCTGTGGACTTTCTTTATTATGCACTACAGTGCACATGAATTAGTGTAAATAGACCTTGAGTGTCATCAACAGCTCCCTTTTTTAAAAAGAATATTGCATTTTTTCATTGGGTCAAGGTGTTCTTAGGTATTTCTGTACAATTATCCCCAGGACCTTGTACATTTTTTAGAAACATGAATTGGATTGTAACACATTATTTCTGTTTCAGATTCCATTGATTGCATTCAGTGCCCATGGGATCAGTGGCCAAATACAGAAAAGAACAAATGCCTCCAGAAGCCCATAGAGTATCTCCCATACGAAGATGCATTAGGAGCAACACTGACCTCTACTTCTCTCTTTTCTTTTTCATTTCCTTTGGTTATTTTACACTTTTACATTAAGTTTAAAACAACTCCCGTAGTGAAAGCAAATAATTATTATCTAAGTTGCCTTCTGCTGGTGTCACTGTCTCTGTGTTTCCTTTGCTCACTGTTTTTCATTGGCTATCCAGACTTCAAGAAATGTCTTTTGCACCAAGTTGCTTTTGGTTTGATTTTCGCCCAGTGCATCTCTTGCATTTTGGCCAAAACTGTTGTGGTGGTTCTGGCTTTCATGGCCACTAGACCTGGCAGCAATCTAAGGAAATGGACCAAGCCCACAATATCCTATGTCATTGTTTTTTCATGTACTTTTTTACAGTTACTTTTATGCCTCACTTGGTTATCACTATCTCCTCCATACTCCCAGTACAATATTCACGTCAAACCTGATGTGATCATTGTTGAGTGCAATGAAGGGTCACACATTGCCTTCTGGACCATGTTGGGTTACCTTTTTCTCCTGGCCACCATTAGTTTTGTTGTTGCCTTCCTGGCACGAAGACTTCCTGACAGCTTCAATGAGGCCCAGTTTATTACATTCAGCATGGTGGCCTTCCTCAGTGTCTGGATATCTTATATCCCAGCATCTCTCAGTGCCCAGGGAAAGTACACTGTGGCCATGGAGATCTTTGCCATCTTAGCCTCCAGTTGGGCTCTTGTAATCTGTATGTTTCTTCCTAAATGTTTCATCATTTGGTTCAAACCTGACATGAACACAAGGGGATATCTCATGAAAAAAAGTTTAAGCAATGAATAAACAATGGTTTTTAAATACAAGAAAGGAGTTTTCAGTAAATGTGTTGCAGACCTGAGCATTTTAAACTGAGCAAATGAGGACAAATGCATAAGCCTAGGTAACTTTCAAGTCAATCCAAAGATACACTTTGCTAGAGATATATAAGCACATCTCACATTTTTGTAAGGATTCTTACATTAGAGGTTATGGGATGGGGCACAATTCCTCTCACTGACATCACAGATGGAACATAATTCCTCCCACTGCCAGCACAGATGAAGCATAATTCCCAGTACTGACACCACTGATGGAGCATAATTCCCCCTACTGACACCACCGATGGACAGGGCAGGACTTACCATTGGGCTTGACTGGGCTCAAGCCCATGGGCCCCACCCAATAGGGGGCCCCGCCAAGATACATAGCCGAGTCTACCCAGCTCGGCTCCGCTCACAGTTACTGGGCATGACTGTGAGCCGAGCCGAGTACACTCGACTACTCTCGGCTCCATTCGGGACTGCGAGAGGACCCGAGAGCCGCCGAGATACACAGGACTCGGGTATCTCGGCAGCGCCATTTTTAAACTTCAAAACTGCAATGACAAGCCTGAAAATCACAAGGCTGCAATGACACTGGACAAGGCTGCAGATGGATGGGCAAGGCTGCAGATGGACACTGATAAGGCTGCATTGATGGGCATTTAAATGTAAGTTTTTTCCTTAAACTTCCCTCCTAAAAGTTTTTTCCTTAAAATTCCCTCCTAAACTTGGGGTGCGTGTTATCACCGATACATACGGTAATGTATAGAAGGTAGGGCCCGAAAGTGACTCAAGCCCAGGGGCCCTCACCACCCTAAGTCCTGCCCTGCCGATGGAGCATAATTCCCCCTACTGACACCACCAATGAAGCATGATTACTCCCACTGAAAGCACCAATGGAACATAATTCCTTCAAATGATACCCTTTCCAGAAACCAGGAAGTCAAGAAAACAATCCCCAGATTGCTTCAATTTTTAGATTTGTGGCCCCACAATCTGGCAGGGCATTTAGGAGCTTCTTAAATCATTCTGCATGAAGTCCAGAGCTGGGTATCAGGCTTTGCCCTTCCCACTTACAGTATAAGGTGATGGCATTCTCATTAAGAGGGAGACTTAAGGCTAATACACACAGGCCAAATGTTGTGCGTCATCGGCTGGTTCAATAAAAACCTTCCGACATTCAGCCTGTGTGTATGGCAGCCAGACGAGCATGCTGGAAAACTAGCAGCCGACCGGCTCCTGATCAGCGTTCTCAGCCAATGGCTGAGAGCACTGACTGGAGTGTTCTGACAGGGGGCATCCCCCTGTCAGAACACAATAGTACAGGGGAGGTCACTGTACTAACATCAGATTGTTGGTACAGCAGCTCCGACCTGAGCTGTGAGGGTTTTTTTTTTTTCGTACAGCCCAGAGGTGTGTACTGGGCTTTAGAAGGCTCGAGTGGATGTGGACCATTTTCCATGAATAGTCAAGATTTGTATATCATACCAGTTATTCATATACATCTGTAGCAACACCCTGGTGGGAAAGAAGACCCCTAGTGCCAGGGTGGGCTGACATTACCCCAGAGTGGATCCATAGTTGTAGTGGAGGTTTGAAATAATGCTGGGTGGCAGTCCCTTTTTCTCCTTTCCGGATTTTTAATTTGCTCCAGGCTCATAGGAGAAGGTCCCACCAATACACCTCCTTTCATATCTGCCCCTCTGCTCCACCTCCCTGATTTTCTGTCCCACCACTAAACCCCTTCTCATCTGGCCCAACACTGAACCCCCCTGCTCTTCTGTCTCACTGCTGAACCCCCTTCTCATCTCTTCCACCACTATAACTCCCTGCACATCTGCTCCACCGCTGTACCCTATGATATGCAGAGTGGTGAAAGGAAGCAGATGTGAGACACATCTACCTGTCCTGGCACAATCATCCTGCTAATCCACCTCTCACATCCAGACCACTTGCTTGTATGGGATGTATGGGATGTATGTGATGTATGGGATGTATGTGATATATGGGATGTATGGGATGTATGCGATGTATGGGATGTATGCGATGTATGGGATGTATGGGATGTATGGGATGTATGCGATGCATGGGATATATGCAATGTAGGGGACGTATGTGATTTACGGGATGTCAAATAGAAAAAAGTGTGGCATGAATAGCCGCAGCAAAAGTTGGGTGTGATTTTCATTGCACTGAATACTGGCTGTGGCTTAAAGGGACACAGAGTGCCGGACGGGGTTCAGTAGTAAGTGACACAAAGGTTCAGGAATAATTTCAATAAAGTTCCCAGACGCTCAACAGTAATTCCACACCTGATTGTGGTTTTCTCAATCACAGTGAAATCCCTTCTTTCTGAGATTGGTAGTGGCAACCAAGTGAGTCGTTTTCCTCCAGATGGTGGGTGGGGCTAGCAGGACTGTGATTGGGTTTAGTAGTGGCCAATGACAGTCCTCCTCCTCCTGGAAATAGGGACCACTCCCCCCCCCCAACAGAACTGCACCCAATCTCTTCCCCATCACAAAATCTGACGATCGCAGCTACAGCAAAGTTGAAGAAACAAACAATGTTTCCCTTCATTTACAATGTGTGGGGGCGCAGTGCCTCCCCTTCAGTAAAGGTGTGGTGTGGGGAATTCTGAAATTGGAATGCATTAGTGTCTCACCATCACTTCCCTGCACTGCTCTGCTGATGGGGAGGGAGTCGAATGCCGGCAAGAAAGGCTTTGAGTGCCACTGGTGACCCTAGTTTCCGGGGGTTGCCTACCCCTGTTCTTTTGTAAAGAACTTATGGAATCATGCTACATTTTGTTTCTTTGTCACATAATGTATCTTTTTTTTGGTTGCCATATAATTGCTAAATTTAAAAAAAGATGCCTTGAGTTTCTGCTCTCCTCATACCTGCACGCCATCAAAGAATTTACCAAATGAGAGAAACAATCCCAATGACATAACTGGGAGGGCACACTTATCTCCATCAAGGGTGACTAATTCCCTTATGCAACACTTCAAAAACAAATACAGTTTGTAAATGAACATGAAAATCTGTAGAGAGCTCTTCTTGTTCATTCATTCTGTGCAGCTAAGGCTACAGAGATAGAAATTAAGGGTTGTGACTCAAAAGTGAGTCATCATGGGTCTGTTTAAACCCCACAACGGAGCTGCAAAGAAATAATAATAATAATAATAATAATAATAATAATAATAATAAAATATAAATTTGTAAAAAAAAAAAAAAACATTCTAAAGACTAAATAAATAAACAAATGAATAAAAAACTACTGACACCGTCCACTGCCTTACTGCCACTGCCTTCTGCCCTTCTGACAAAGTCCACTGCCCTACTGACACCTTACACTGCTCTACTGACACCAACCTCTGCCCTACTGACATGTCCACTGCTTTACTGACCCTGTCCACTGTCCTACTGACATTGATCACTGCTCTACTGACTGGCACCATCCACTGCTCTACTGAAACCAACCTCTGCCATACTGACATGTCCACTGCTTTACTGACCCCATCCACTGTTCTACTGACACTGTCCACACACTGTCCACTGCTGTACAGTCAACTGACTGATTCTGTCCACTTTTAAGGTAGACTAAGTTTATATTATTACAGTGACATTTGTTTTGGTATATTTTCCTAAGTTTTCCTTACAATTTAGTTAGGCCTTTTTTGTTAATTTCTTTAAAAAATAAATAGAAAAGAAAAGAATAGAGTAGAATAAAATAGAATAGATTAGAATACAATATTATTTCTTCAAATTCGAATCGATTTATAAATAACGAATATAGGAAACGAATCTGAATATACCAAACAAATTCCGGAAACAAATCATTCTAACATAACAAATATCACGGAACAAAATCTCTACTCCGTAATATGGCTTAAGTATGTATGACTTGTTTGACCTGTGTCACAATTTGCTGTCTCCAAAGCCATCCCTTGTCATTGTCTGCCAGATCATTCTGCTGTTTTACACCTAGCTTCCATACTTGATTCCTTTTCAAATGTGTAATTACGTCAGAATTCCTCAAAAAATCTTCTTAGTTCTCCTCCTATTCATGTGTTTCTACACTCTTGCACTCCCAGTGCTGGTTCTTAGTAAGAAGTCTTGCCAGTCACTTCCTGTTAGGTCAAGCTTAGGAAAGACATTTAACCTCCCTGGTGGTACAATTATTTCAGATTTTAGGTGCTGAAAGCGGTACAATTATTTTGCATGAAAATTTGGCGTTTTATATTGTAGTCCTGTAATTCTTAGGAATAACTCACTTAAATCTGTCCAAACCAGAGTGTAGCAGACATCCCGGGTATGATAAAGTTTGAAAAATGAAATCATAAATTATAATATAATAAATAACTATAAATAATTATACCAAATAATAATATAACAATAATAAAAATTATTCAATAATGTAATCAAATCAAAAACACTGAAATTTGCTCAGTTGCAGAATTGTCACTGTCATTACTTTTCAGTGTTTGATGACGGATCTCCCCACAAATCGCTATCGCTCAATTCTGCGAGTGATTCTAATTTATTTTCGCTGTTTTCTAGCTGGTCTAAAATAATTTTTGATGTGAACGGACAGTTTTGGTTGCTATGGACAATCTCCAGTTTCCAGGCATAAAGAACAATTTTTATATTATAAAACTGCATGCAGGACACTGGGCAGACCACTAGGGACAAAGGGGATGTGAAATTATTACATACAGCAATGTAATCTGTAAGATTACATTATACTGTATGTAATGTGTGTGTTTCACTTTTTGAATTTGGCGCCGATCTCCGTCCCCGTGCGTCGCAACTCTCGCAGGGAACAGAGATCGGCTCCGGGATGAATCGAGCAGAGGACGAGCCGCTCGTACAGCGGGGGGACATCGCTGGATCCAGGGGACAAGGTAAATAAACCTCCTCCTGCATTCAGCGATGCGGTCCCGAGTCTGGCTCGGGGTTACCGCTTTTGGTATAAAACTTCCACCCCGAGCCAGACTCGGGAACACCGCCAGGGGGTTAAACCTTCTCGCTGTATTTGGGAATTGCCAGCGCAAAGACCTCTCTGAGTATCTTTTCCCAGGCTCCTGTACCCATGATTTTTGTTCCAGTTCTGATACCTGTTAGACCATATTTATGATCTTCCTGTCCTGAACTTTTGCCTGTTCCTGGATGATCTAGCCAGTGGCAGAACTAACAGGGTTGCAAAGGTTGCGCTTGCGACTGGGCCCTGGCATTCCGCCACCATGGAGGGGCCCCAAGACAGTAGGAAGGGGGCCCACTGTAGAACATGTGAAAGGGTCCCTGCTCAGCTCAGCTCACACTGCTGCGACCTCACAGTCGTGAAACTTGCTTGCAATTTCCTTGTAACTTCCTTGAGACGTGCGTTTGACTTCATTGCAACTTGCTTGTGACTCTTGTGATTTAACATTGCAGTCTAAGGCACTCAAATCGAACCGAAGTTGCACAGAAATATTTTTCTTGAGAGAAAAGGGCCCACGGATCAGTGAGAAGGGCACCAGGCCCAGAGGGTAGGGCCCCGTGTTCAGAGGGAAGGGCCGTGAGACCTGAGGAAAGGGCCCCCGGGACCAAATGAAAGGGCTCCAATGGTCAGGGGGGCCCTTCATTTTTTTTCTTCCACTAGGGCCCTAAAGGTTCTAGTTACACCTCTGATCTATGCTATCTATGTATCCTGACTTTTTGCCTGTTTGACCACAATTTGTACCATGCTTTATTTCTGCCTGTTGTCACTCCAATGTGTGCAATCTTGTAGCAGTTCATGAGAAGCCTATTATCCCTTACAGGGTGCGCTTCCTTTGACCTTGTGTCTCAATCCTCTTTAGAACCTACACTTACCTGGTGAAACCAAGTGTCCACTACCAGGGGTGGACTGACTATTGGGGGGGGGGGCCCATCAGGGTTGTCAGCCTCAAAAAAAACAGGGACAGTATGTAAAAATTTGTGGGTTTTTTTTACATCTGTCTCTGAAATGTCCCTTACCGACATCCTTTTGGTCTAAAAATCCAGAGATTATAGCTACCCCACCTCTTCACTACCTTCTCAGCCAATAGAAACATGTCTGTGTATACCATGTGATTGTATGCTGTGTGTGTGTGTTTGTGTCTACTGTGTGGCCCCATAATCTCTGATTGCCTGGGGGTTCCATAATCTCCTATTGCCCGGGGGCCCCATGAGTTGTCAGTCCACCCCTGTCCACTACCTTTGAGACAATTGACACTATATTGCCAAAAGTATTGTGACACCTGCCTTTACACGCACATAAACTTTAATGGCATCCCAGTCTTGGTCCGAAGGTTTCAATATTGAGTTGGCCCACCCTTTGCAGCTATAACAGCTTCAACTCTTCTGGGAAAGCTGTCTATGGGTATTTTTGGACATTATACCAGAAGCGCATTTGTGAGGTCAGGCACTGATGTTGTTCGAGAAGGCCTGGCTCGCAGTCTCCACTCTAATTCATCCTAAAGGTGTTCTATTGGGTTGAGGTTAGGACTCTATGCAGTCCAGTCAAGTTCCTCCACTCCAAACTCGCTCATCCATGTCTTTATGGACCTTGCTTTGTGTAATGGTCAAAATCATTTGGTGGAGGGGGGGGGGGGGGGGGGTTATGGTGTGGGGTGGTTCTTCAGGGGTTGGGCTTGTCCACTAAGTTCCAGTGAAGGGAACTCTTAAGGCATCAGTATAACAAGACATTTTGGAAAAGTTAATGCACCCAGCTCCCAACTTTGTGGGAACAGTTTGGAGATGGCCCCTTCCTGCTCCAACATGACAGTGTACCAGTGCACAAAGCAAGGTCCATAAGAACATGGAAGAGCAAGATTAGGGTGGAGGAAATTGACTGGCCTGCACAGAGTCCTGACCTGATAGAACACCTGCGGGATGAATTAGAGTTGAGATAGTGAGCCAGTGCAGGCGATCACGCGTGGCCGGTGATGATCATGACCGCCGGCCATGCACATCGGGTCCCCCGCCATGCGGCGGCGCAGATGCCCTCTGGCGGCTCTTAAAAGGAAACGTGTATATGTATGGGATTTTGTGCAGCGGTGCCATTGAGCCGCAGTAAATGTGCGTGAGCTGGTCGGGAACCGGTTAAAATTTGCATCAACAATGGTATTGTTTGTGGTTTGTGAAGACACCTGTATGAGTTTCCATTTAGATTCTTGTGAGATGGACAGCAAAAAGTGAGAAAAAAGGAATAGGATTTAAATTGTGACTATTTTGCATGTCTGAGCATGCGCACTTGTGCTGGTACATAGAAAGTAGAAAGAGGGGGAATTTATCTCTTCTCAGACTTTCAATGATGTTTCAAGTTACTATATACATAAATTTTTTTAGTAGTTTAAAAGCAGATCATATTCAAACAATATAGAACCATTTAGGCTGTCATATCATGCTCTAAACATTATTTCCATGTCCAATTCCAATGTTTCGATCACGACTACTGATTTAGACGGTCTCTGTTTACCTATAGTAAATTTGATTTTGTGACTATTTTTTCCCGGGCTCTACAGTGCATTCCATTTTCACGCTAATTTCCACAGTTTTTGCCTAGTTACGACAATTTATTTTGGCATTCGTAATAGTAAATCAACCCCGATGTGTTTTGGATTGTGATTTCGGTGTTTGCCTGATGTTTTATTCTAATTTATGCCTGGAGGACAATTCACTGAGGCCTATGCTAAAAAACTGAACAAGTTATTAAAAAATATATTTTTTAAACCTGATTGGATTAAGAAATAAGATCTTAAGAAGAAATACGTGTCTTAAAAAAGAAAGCTCTGTCCACAAGAACAGAGGTGCAGCTGACTAGTAAAGTATTAACTTTGTTCTTTACATCCAAAGTAATACTAGCTACAACTTTTTCTTTGTTATCCCTTTTAGGATGTAAGTGGACAGGGGTATTGGTAACCATGAATACATGGAACTACTGTTGGTGAAACTTACGCAGGTGTTACATATGTGTTCATTTACTACTGGGACTTCCATCATTGTGGTAATAATTCATCCCGGAGGATAACTGTCCCTAGATCTGCTTCCTCCACACTTATTATCACATTAGTAAAGCAGAGAGGAATTATCATACTGTTCCGATGCAACCCTTCAAAAGGTATATAAGACTCTGCTACCGTTGATGAGGACTTCAATATTTGGCTTTTTAACAGAAGAGGAACTTACTATTATGGTACTGTAGGTAAAAGGGTAACATCCTGAATGAACACACATCCAGATTTGACCATTTCTGAAATGATCCCTACCTGAAAATATTTTATTTTACATTTAAAATTTTTAAAAAGTCAAGGAAAATGACAGTCAATACATTTTTAAGGTGGGAAAGGTGAGATGCTCTGTTAGGTTTTTATAGTTTTTTTGTGTCTGTCAAGTACCTAGTCGAAGATCCTGACACGATAAAGAAGGCCTCTCTTACACCTCTGCCTCGGGCCCCTGATAGAGCAGACAGGTGGCACGGGAGTACAGAGTGGCATGAGTGCCAGTTGGTCTTGCTATCAGCGGGGCTGGACGGACTGTTTGGATTAAGAAGGAGAAGACCGTCAGTAGACTACAGTGGAGCAGGAGTGCCAGATGGACATCAGTGAGCAGGAGACAGGAGCTGGCTGGTACTGGCTGGTAGAAGACAGGAGGTGAGCAGGTGCCAGAGAAATATAGGCAGAGACTCGCAGCAGGCAGCTCAGCAGTGATGGGGACAGAGGCAGAATCAGACGAACTGGGTCATACACAGGCAGATGGACCAGATACAGATATGTAGGCAGGAGCGAAGTCAGGATACAGGCTGAGTCAGTGACAGATCAGTGGAACAGCAGCAAGGGGCACAGGCAGAAGCGAGGTCAGAGGCCAGCCGTGGTCGATGCAGATGGAGTTAGGGGTATTCAGGACTTTATGTTTTACTATAGTGTTCTGTCTTTTTAAATTTTAGGCAGCACATGCTCTTCTTCAGATGCAAATCATTGTTGGCTCCTAAGAAAGTCTACTAAAAGTTAGGTTTTCATTATATATTTCGATACATAAGTTTTCAGTAAGTCTTCTTATAAACCCCTCAGAACAGGAATAGTTTAGCTTTTAATTGTGACTTTTCTCTTTTAGGATTTAATCTGTGCAGTGGTGTAGAGCCTTGGAAGAGCATCTACAAATATCTGCTTCTTTGAAAAGCCATTTTTCTAAATTGCAAGCCCACACTTACCACATGAGTTGCCAGTAAAGGCAAGCTCCTCAGACGAGCATTTTTTTCAAGGCCCAGTGTCATTCTATCTTTCACAGGTACTTTTGTGGCTGATACCCAACATGATTGGCCTACACATAAGTCTCTGGGTTCTGGTCCTGTCTAATATTAGTAATGTACTCAACTCTAAAAACTCCCCATGCCATCTGGATATGGCTGAGCTGGAGGGAATAATACAGCCTGGAGATGTGATGATTGGCATTGTACTACCTCTTCATGTGGACAATATATTCCAGCGTAACAACTTCACCAAGAGACCACCTAGGACTACCTGCTCCAAGTAAGTGATGTCTGAGGGAGGATTCATCAGACACTGGTATACAAAAGAACCAATCACACACATGTATATATTCAAATAGAATTCCAGTAGTGACATGTGCAGATGGTCGTGTGCAGAACCATGCAGCAAGCTTCTTGTGAGACACAAAGTGTCTCACAATTTGAACACTACTTACATGACTCTGAACACGATTGGGTGCACATTGCCACTGCTACCAATGACGCGAGCCATACTATATCATGGTTCAGTGGGCCATGGTTTTTGTATGGTTATGCTATGGTTCCCATGTACGCAGATCTGTTTGCTGAGCGTTAATGAAGTCGCCATGCAGGTGCCAGTCTCTTGGTGAAGCATAAATGAACATCCCTAAAAGAGCAAAGAGATCTGCCGTGTCCACGGGAGGGTTTCCACAGCCAATAGTCTTCCACCAATGTCTGTATGTGTGAATACGCTCGCATGAGTGTATTACAGCAAAACTGACACTGGGGGACATCTGACAACATACATTAATAACATTTTCCATCACAGCTTGAGAGATGAAAGGGATGAGGGCCGCACAGTGGCTAAGTGGTTAGTACTTCTATCTAGCAGCACTAGGTTTGTGAGCTTGAATCCCAACCATGGCACTAGCTGCACGGAGTTTGGATGCTCTCCCTGTGCCTGCGCGGGTTTCCTCTGGGTACTCCGGTTTCCTCCCACACTCCAAAGACATGCTGATAGGTTAATTGACAAAAAATCTTCCCCTAGGGTGGGGAAACAGGTAGGCTAAACAAGTGAGGGTGTGGACAGATTATATTCAAAAATTATGCAAATTGTATTATGTATTAACAACCATATGATCACCTAAAATAGGTTAAGGGTATAAACCCCCAGATAGGAAAACACACAGAACCACAAGTGCATAGCATGACAAGCATGCAAACATATAACAAGACCACAAACATAAAACACAGAATATAAACAAAATCGTCCAGTTGCAAGGTGTGCTGACACACGGGGTACTGCCACGGCCAATGGCCATATGACTGTATCCAAAAGAGACTTTCTAGGTGATACTTTTGTGTGTCAACTCCTTGGAGGCTCGAGCTAATGGAGAATGCAAAAAGCACACAAGCAGCTATATGAATGATGATAGTCCTGTGTGTGCTAGGTACCGGGTGGATCCTCCACTCAATCAATCTTTGAGAGCAATTGCAGTATTCTTGTCTAATCAAAGAGTGATCAGTATATTAAGATAGTGGCAACTGGGCAGGGCCCTGGGATGACAGTGTCCAAGTGTTAGAGTGAACCATCCGGTGTCTCATGCATTGGTAGCAGTCAGAGGACTGGAGAATAGTAGTTAAATATGGGAACTCAGCCAGTCGCAGTAATGAATGGTGCACATCTTTAGGGTGATGACTAATCTTCTGACTCTCACAGTCGTGTTATGCATCTAAGTGAGAATGGTTGTGGATTGTGTGACCCCCTACCACCCTATGAGTGGATGCTGTATGTGCAATCTCGCGTGGGTGGGAAACAAGTATGGAGAGGCTGGGACTAGGTGGAAAAAATGGCAGTCATAACATGGCATCAAAGCGCTAAAACATGACAATGGCATCGGTACTTTAGCACTGTCCGATCAAGTCTCCAGCCAGTCTCCATCTGAGTATGTCTCCACCAAGGATGCTCTGCTCCGTGCTTGTCTCAGATGATCCTACTGCCCAAGTAGCTGCACAGGAAAGCCCGGCCCTGTCGGTGTCCGAGTTAGCAGACACTGGAACCACTCTGTAGTGGAAGTGACTGCACATGGAAAGCCGGCCCTGCTGGCATCCAGAATGAAGGGTGCTGGATCCACTCTGTATTAAAGTAACCTCCCCATTGTATGCTCTTGCTCTTAGGCTTTAGTGGCAGAACCTTATTGTTGTGAGTTTGGTAGGACCCATTGCTTCAAATTCATGTCCTTAGCTCTTTTGTTTTATGTTGGTAGGTTAATTGGTTCTTGTCTAAATTGGCCCCAGTATGTGTATGTATAAATGTGAGTTAGTGACATTAGAATGTAAGCTCCTTGAGGGCAGGGACTGATGTGAATGTAAAATATACACTGTATATGTAAAGCACTGCCTAAATTGACTGCACTATATAAGAACCTGTAATAATTCATTAATGAAAGAGAAAAGGGAGAGGAAGGAAGGATGAAAGAGAGAAAATGGAGCAAGTAAGGAATGAATAAAGGATGAAGGAGAAGAAAGGAAGTAAAATGGGATGGATGGCTCATTGGTTGGTTTCAGTTGTAGTGGAAAGGGTAGGGTTAGAATTAATGGATGACTTTAATTTGAATCTGAATTTTAATGTTAGTTTTAGTGACTTGGATTTCCAATAGACTTCAAATGTTTTTTTTGGGGGATCCAAAGGCTGTTTTTACCTTACATCTGCTTCTGCTATTTCCTGAACACCTTTTGCTTGACAGCCCAAGATCTTACCCTTCTATCATAGAACTTGTAGCATTTTTAAAGGGAGCAGGCCATTTTGTAGGCCCCATCATCTCATCAGGTAGGACTGCCAAGAACCTCCCTGACCATTCCTCATAATTTTGCATCACTGGCTGCTTGTTATTACAGTTTCTTGCAGCCTGGTTTGGTTTTTATTGACTTCAATGGGACTTCCAATTTAGAAGATTGACTATTTTTTAACAAATTTAGCTGAAGCAAAACTGATCAAGCTGCTCAGAAGTTTTCTTATCTCTGTTATATTAAATGCTCAAATGCCTGATTAATTGGCCACTTAAGCATTATTATTGTGACTATATGATCTGCAAAGGTCTACAAATCTTGGTTTGTTAATATTCTTGTTTGGCAGTGTGTTGGTGGATCATATTCATACAAGCATTTAAACAAACCCACTGTCAGTGAAAAACAAATGTCATATCTGATATCTCCATAACATAAGATAATAATAAACAGGGTAGGGTAGAACAAATCCCCTCCCCACAAAAAAGGTTTTTCATTGACCCTAAGAAGAAGCTGAATTTATGTAATGCCTTTATTTTAATATTTTATATGTTATATTAATTACATTGAAGGTTCAGCTTTGAGAATTTCCAACAGCTCCAAGCAATGGTGTTTGCAATAAATGAGATCACACAGAGCCCAGCTATTCTCCCCAACATCACATTGGGCTTCCAGGCCTATGACTCCTGTATGGTGGTACAGCAAAGTTTAGAAGGAATGTTACATGCACAGACGGGAAATGGAATGGCAATCCCCAATTACCGATGTCTCCCAAATGTCCCTCTAAGTGCCGTCATTGGTCACTCTGCATCTACACACTCTATACTCCTGGCTCACATTCTTGGGCTCCTCCACTATCCTCAGGTAACATACACCAAGATTTTATTCTAAAACATAAAGAAATGCTAATAAATTCAAGTGTGTCGTATAACAAACTAGAAACAGCGAGACAATGAAACAAAAGAATAAAAATGCTCAGATTCATTTAAAATGATCAAAAACGCAAAAGGCACACATGAAGAATTAGATACTGTACTTCTGTGTTAGGGACCACACTTTACAGGGCTGTCTTGATACAGCAGTTTGGCTTTACTTGTTTTTATAGATGTGTGCAACAAAACCTCTGTTTTTCACTTGTTTTTTTTTGTCTTTTTTTTTCTTATCATTTTTTTTTTTTTTTTTTACAGTTTTTTTTTTTTTTGCTGGTTAGCTGGAAAGTGTGGAGGAGAACTTTTGTATTGCTTTGTAGTGCCTATGTGCACCATTTACTGTCTACTTTTAAATTAAGGTCCTGTTTACACCTGAGAAATCTGAAGCGTGATTTGAAGCTTTACAGCAGTTTAATGCTCGACAGAAGGATTTCTATTATATTAAGTGGTGCCTGTTGACATGTGAGCATAGTGTAGTTTAAATCTTGTCACTTAAAAAATAATTTGTGCTTTTTGGCCCCCAAAAAGTAAAGGGAAAAGCTCCATAAAATAATACACATATTGTGCTTTTGCTTACCTAGCTTTTTATTGGCCATAAATGAAATTTAAAAAGTTCAAGACTACTGTTAAAAAAAATACTGAAATTTAAAAATGCCTATACAAAAACACCCAAAAATCAACCAAAGACACTCAAGTGAGACTAGAGCTGTCATGAAGCCGCTACAGAACATATTTTCTTAATGGGTGGTACTTTGAATTAAACCTCTAATTATGCATATACAAAGTCTAGACACCCTCAGATCTATAAACTAAAAAGTTGTTTTTGAAAATATTGAAAATGATGCAATGTAAATGGAAACAAACA
Organism: Lithobates pipiens; assembly: GCF_037356315.1. Classification (NCBI taxonomy): domain Eukaryota; kingdom Metazoa; phylum Chordata; class Amphibia; order Anura; family Ranidae; genus Lithobates; species Lithobates pipiens. The sequence goes on from NW_027507903.1 coordinate 612,390,447, forward strand.
GGTAATACATTCTAATTATATTAGCTTTAAATGCCCTAAAATCTATTTCCAACACGTTTCATCATAAGCAATTGGTTATGATGAAACTTGGTGGGAAGGGCTTTTGGTGAAGTCACTTCTGAAACATGGAGTGCACGGTGATGGTGCGATTTGGATTTTTAAGCTGTTCTATTACATGTATATGTAAGTGTATTGATTGTAAGCCCTTGTACACACGATCGGAGATTCCGACGGAATGTGTCCTATCGGACCGTTTTGTCGGATAATCCGACTGTGTGTGGTATGCATCGGACTGTTTCCGTCGGACCCAATTTTCCAACTTGGAAATATTTTCCGACAAACTGGTCCGATCGGACATACTCCGATCATGTGTAGAGAATTCCGATCGGACAAAGTGCCACGCATGCTCAGATCAAATTCCTACACCAAAGCTATTGGCTACTAGCGTGAACGTAGTCCCGTCGTAATGAAATAACGTCATCACGTTCTGAACGATCAGATTTTCCGACAACTTGGTCCGACCGTGTGTATGTAACAGTTTAAGACACAATCCATGGGACAAAATCCGTCCGACAAAATCCAACGGATTTGGTTGGCAGAATGTCCGACCGGCGACCGTGTGTACAAGGGCTAAGACATTTTAATCTAATAAATATTACTACACTATGGTAGCTTCCCCCTTTTCATCCTTTACATTTGTCTGAGCATTGTGGTCCACAAAAAGAAGTGGTACTGACCAAGACCTTGTACATGGAGTCAATTTATGTTAGCTCAGATGAGAGATCCCCTGGATATGAAGTATATACACGCTGCATCAGCAGAGGTATTCCAGAGCCCTGGGAGTAAAGATAAAGAGATACTTGCTTGACTCTTTTGCTAGCGCTGACAGTCATATACCTCTAGTGACTGTGGGAGCACGAGGGGGGGGGGGGGGGGGTCACGGAGTGCTCATACATACAAGCACGGATGTACTGATCTCTGCATCATATTTGATTGACCTTTTCATGCACAAAGCATGCTATAGCATGGATTGAAACTAAATAGAGGCATTATTGCATTATTGTAATTAATCACGATTCAAATATACAGGAGAGCTCTCTAATTGTTGGTATAATTGTACAAGTAGCAACAGAAACTTGTAAACAGCAGCTGTCCAAGCAAGTAATTTATGGTGGTTTGTTAGCACCAGTTTATTTTACAATTTTTTTTTTCACATATTGCAGGCACATTTGGGTTTTTAAATAGATTCTAAATTTAAAGATTATTTTATTTTATTGTCTTGTCACAGAGTTTTTTTGGAAAATGTTATGGGTCTTAGTCATTTTCATAAACATTTTTTTTTTCCAACAGATCAGCTATTTTTCTACAAGTCCTCTCCTCAGTAACAGAAGAAAGTTCCCCTCTTTCTTCAGAAACGTTCCTAGTGATGCTTTTCAATCTAGGGGTATTGCCCAGCTATTGTTACATTTTGGCTGGACATGGGTGGGCCTGCTGGGCATAGACAATGATTATGGACAGCAAGGCATTCAGCTTGTCAAACAAGAAATTGCCAAGACTGGAGCGTGTGTGGCTTTTACTGAAAACATTCCCTCCAATCAACCTGACCGCAATGCCCCACACATTGTCAATGTCATTAAAGAGTCATTAGCAATGGTGGTGGTTGTCTTCTCCAAGGACGTTGATTTTGCTCCGATATCGCTTGAGATGATAAGGCAGAATGTTACCCAAAGAGTATTTGTGGCCAGTGAAGCTTGGGCAACATCTGCCCTCTTCTCTGTGGGAACCCTTGCCCAGTTTGTCTCTGGAACAATTGGATTAGCTCTTCCCAGTGGGACAATCATGGGATTGAAGGAGTTCCTTAACAAAGTCCACCCCTCTTCGCCCTTGGGAGGAAAGTGGTTGAAGATCCTCTGGGAGAAAACTTTCAATTGTGCATTAGTAAACCAAAGCAATGTTACGAGTGTTCCAAACACCTCAGTTAAATTTTGTACAGGTGAGGAGAGCCTGGAAAGAGTTCAGAACAGCTTCACTGATGTCTCCAACTTGCGAGTCACCTACAGTGCTTACATGGCTGTACAAATTGTCGCCAAAGCTTTAAAAGACCTGAGAAGTTGCTCCAACAAATGTGCCAGTGTTTCAAATTTCTATCCATGGCAGGTAACAAACATATTTTATTTGTTGGTGACTTTTAAAGTTGACAAGATGCCATTTATTTACTAAAACAAAATGTACTTGAAATGTAAGCATCCAAAACAAGCTGGTTGTATGAAGGAATGCGGGAACATGACTAGCAGGGGGTGAGTCAGTTAACCATAAGTGTTTTTAACTGCTTCGGATCCGCGCTATAGCCGAATGACGGCTACAACGCAGACCTGCTTTGCCGGGACTACGTCTATTGACATCGTCCCGTGCACGAGCGGCCTGCGTGCCCCCTGAGGGGAGCGCGCGCCGCGCTCTGTGATCAGCGAGTCTATGAGACTTGCCAGATCACAGATCGGAGCAATTGGTCGATCCCTACTCCTTACCACGTGATCAGCTGTCAGTCAATGACAACTGATCATGTGATCACATCAGAGGCGGTAATCGGCTATAAAAAAAGCCGATCACCGGCGGCCATGAGAGGGACTTCAGTCCCGATCACCGCGAACTGGGGCCAAGTCATCAGTGCCCACCTGCCTCCTGCCAGTGCCATCTAATTATAGTAAAAGTGCCACCCATCAGTACCACCCCTTAGTGCCCATAGTGCCACCCATTATTGCCTATAGTGCCACCCATCAGTGCCCATAGTGCCACCTATCAGTGCCTACAGTGACACCTATCAGTGCCCACAATCTGCCTCAACAACAGTGCTGCACCTCATATGCCACATATCCGTGCCCATCAGTGTCATCTACCAGTGCCCACCAGTGCCCATCAGTGCTGCCCATCAGTGCCCAGCAGTGCCACCTATCAGAGCCACCTATCAGTGCCACCTATCAGTGCCCATCAGTCCCATCTATCAGTGGTAACTATCAGTGACCATTAGTGCCACCCATCCGTGCCATCTTATCTGTGCCCATCTTTGCCCATCAGTGCCGCCTTATCTGTGCCCATCAGTGCTGCCTTATTTGTGCCTATCAGTACTGCCTTATCTGTGCCTATCAGTGCCACTTTAACCATGCCTATCAGTGCCCACCAGTGCAGCCTATCAGTGCCCACCAGTGCCGCCTCATCAGCGCATTTCAATGAAGGAGAAAATTTTTATAACAAACTATTAAACATGATTTTTTAAAAAAAATTATTTTGCATCTTTTTTTGTTTGTTTAGCAAAAAATAAAAACCCCAGCTGTAATTAAATACCACCAAAAGAAATCTCTATTTGTGGGAAAAAAATGATAAAAATTTAATTTGGGTACGGTGTTGTATGACCGCGCAATTGTCATTCAAAGTGCATCAGCGCTGAAAGCTGAAAATTGGTCTGGGCAGGAGGGGGTTTAAGTGCCCAGTAAGCAAGTGGTTAAAGGCTAAGTTCACCTTTTCCAGAAAATGCAATCAAAGGGCAACAATAGATTTTAAACATCTATGCAGCTTTGTAAAACGATCATTCATTTTATTGTTTTACCTGTAGGCCATGTGGATCCCCTCAGAAGCCTAGCAAATAAACTCTTAGTTAGCAACCCCCACATCTTGACTTGTTGCTAGGACATGAAAACCAGTGGATGCTCGCACCCAGCCTAGCAATGAGACAGGAGGACGTGGAGTTGCTAACTAAGAGTTTAATAGCCAGACGTCTGAGGACACCCAAATGGCCTTCAGGTAAAACAATAAAATTCATGGTCATTTTAAAAAATGCCACAGATTTTTAATATCTATTTGGGTCCTGTTGACTGCATGGGCTCTTTTCTGGAAAAGGTGAACTTAGTCTTTTACTATGCTTTGGACAAAACATGTATGGCATAGATCTATACTTAAACACAATATTTTGAGAAAAATACAAAAAAAAAGCAAAAAAGGGGTGCACTATATGGACCACTTATTTTTTTCCTTGCTTTTCCTTACAACTCTTCTATGCATTAATGGTTCCTTAACGGGCAAATTATTTACAACCCAATTCTCGGCTATAAATTCAAAACAGGTTTTCAAATATTGTTATCATAATTATGTGAAATCTACTTTTAGATTAACCACTGATGATAAGCAGGTTTGCTGGAGTAAGAATAAACCAAAATGATTTCCACCATTTTACATTCACACATCATCTTTTCAATGGTGGGTGAAATGTTCATAAGGTCTAGAATATATTCCCAGTCACCATGAGGTTCTCTCACCCTTAGCAACAGTCAATTTGCATGAATTATGCAGTTGAATACATCCCTATATGAAATTAAAACAACCAAAGAAATTCAGCCAGACTTTACTGGTACAACTGAGACCACACAACTGTTAAAGTCTTAACAAAGGTTTATTGTTTGCACATATGTATAAAAATATATAATGGACCACACACAATACTTAATCCATCAACTCTAGCCAAGGTATATGGCAATATAAAAAATATGTGGAAAAAAAACAGGCTGTCTTATACAAATAGTGATAGCTTCCAGCACATCAGATAATCTGTAGATAAGTGAACGAATAAAGTAATATAGTGCAGCACTGATGAAAAAATTTAATAAACAGTGAAATTATTTCCAATAAAAATTGCTACAATATATAAATGTGCAGATAAATACACAACAAATTAAGATTGCCCAACAATAATGAAAAATGTAAACAAACCAACAGCGTTAGTGCATAAGAAGTGCATATAGTCCATATGATATGGCAAAGAATAATGTGACTGTGAAACTGGGTGAACTGGTTGTCTGTAGATAATCCAGCACCATAAGGAAAGAGGCTTACCAGACAAGTTGAACCAGTTAGGCGTATGCCTGATGGGTCAACCAAGCTTTTGGTGTAACACACCCAAGGAAAGGTACAGCAACCCACGACTTCCAATATAGACCAATGTGGTAGGGATCCGTTAAATTAGTGACATCGATAGGTATCCACCATAGGTATAATACCAAAATTCATAAGTGGTTCCTCTCAATATAACATATGGCAAAAGGAGAAAAATGGGGCCACATAGTGTGTTTCCATTTTAAATGTAAAACATTTATTGAAAAAATTATAAAATGGCGCTCACATTTGAGAAGATTAAAAAGCATATGGATAAGTAACGCAGTGGCATCAGCAGAGCCCGTCCCGACGTTTCGTCCCAAAAAGGCATCCTCTGGGGGATGCACCCCAAACCCTCACCCCAGAGGATGCCTTATTGGGACGAAACGTCGGGACAGGCTCTGCTGATGCCCCTGCGTTACTTGGCTTTATCCATATGCTTTTAATGTCTTCTTAAATGTAAGTGACCATTGAATCATTTTTTCAATAAATGTTTTACATTTAAAATGGAATCCCACTATGTGGCCCCATTTTTCTCCTTTTGCCATATGTCATATTGAGAGGAACCGCTTATGAATTTCGGTCATTATACCTATGGTGGATACCTATCGATGTCACTACTTTAATGGATCCCTACCAGATTGGTCAATATTGGAAGTCGTGGGTTGCTGTACCTTTCCTTGGGTGTGTTAAGCCGCGTACACACGGGGCGGACTGTCTGGCCAACTTAGTCCCTCAGACAATCTGACGGACAGTCCGTCATACTTTCGAATGAACGGACTTGACCACACACACCACTTTTTGAGCGGACTAATACGGCGTACTAAGTCCGCCATACTATCCGCCCTACTTTTCAAATGAACAGACTCGCCCACACACGCGGAGCAAAGTCCGCTCATTTCGAGCACGTCTCCGGGTAGGCGGGGCCCGCAAAGGAGACGTCGCTGGCCCCGCCGCCTGGTATGGACTTAAAGGGAAACCCCAACGCCGAAAAAAATCGGCGTGGGGGTCCCCCCAAGTCCACAACAGACCCTTGTCCGAGCACGCTACCCGGCTGGCCAGGAAAGGGGGGCGAGCGAGCGCCCCCCCCCCTCCTGAGCCGTACCAGGCCGCGTGCCCTCAACATGGGGGTGTGCCTTGGGGAAGGGGGGGCCCCGCGGCCCCCCCACCCCAAAGCACCTTGTCCCCATGTTGATGAGGACAAGGGCCTCTTCCCGACAACCCTGGCCGTTGGTTGTCGGGGTCTGCGGGCGGGGGGCTTATCGGAATCCGGGAGCCCCCTTTAATAAGGGGGCCCCCGGATACCGGCCCCCCACCCTATGTGAATGAGTATGGGGTACAATGTACCCCTACCCATTCAACTGTAAAATAAAAGTACCAAAAAAAACACAACACACGAGATAAAATACTTTATTGCACAGCTCCGGGGGTCTTCCGTCTTCGGGGGTCTTCTCGCCGGACTCCTCCGCTATCTTTTTGTAGCTCTTTTGCTAGCGGAGGAGTCCGGCTTTCTTCCTCGCCGCCGGCCTCTTCTCCCGACTTCAGGGGTCTTGTCCCCCTCTTCGGTTCTTCTGCCAGGCCACCGCGCCTTCTTATAGCTCTTTTACAGGCGGTGGCCCGGTCTTCTGTCGCCGCCGCTGCCGCCTCCTTCCGTTCTTCTTCTTCTTCTTCTTATTCTCCAGGAGATGTTGCCTCGACGATCTCTCCGGCCGGAATGCCAGGGACGCACTGCGCGGCCACTTATATAGGGACAATGGGGCGGTGTCACATGGCTTTATGTCACATGGGTTGGTCACATGGGTTGATGTCACATGGGGACTATGACCTCGTAAGGGGGCGGGGTCACCATGTGACACCAACCCATGTGACATAAAGCCATGTGACACCGCCCCTTGTCCGCCGAAATGTGAGTCCGACGGACAGTATTACGGAAATGCCGAAATACTTAGTCCGCCAGACTGCACGCTGAAAAAGTCAGCTGAAGCTCACACTCGAGCGGACTGTCCGCTGAAATGTGTTTCGGCGGACTAAGTTGGCCAGACAGTCCACCCGTGTGTACCTGGCTTTACACCAAAAGCTTGGTTGACCCATCAGGCATATGCCTAGCTGGGTACAACCTGTCTGGTAAGCCTCTTTCCTTATGGTGGTGGATTATCTACAGACAACCAGTTCACCCAGTTTCACAGTCACATTATTCTTTGCCATATTATATGGACTATATGCACTTTATATGCACTAACGCTGTTGGTTTGCTTAAATTTTTCATTATTGTTGGGCAGTCTTAATTTGTTGTGTATTTATCTGCACATTTATATATCGTATAATTTTTTTTACTGGAAATCATCTCTATTTCATTTTTCATCAGCACTGCACTATATTACTTTAAAGGTATATTACAATGCCAGCACACTGCTCACTCCCACCCATAGCCATGCTCCCAACATGTTTCATCCACAGCAGAGCTTAATTATGGGAATCATTCCCATGAGTGAAACATGTTGGGGGCATGGCTTTGGGTGGGGGTAAGTGGTGTGCTGTATTTCCAATAAACCTTGGTAGAAGAGGAATGTCCTTGGTATTTGGGTGGTGGACTACAGTGGAGCAAAAGTGTATTTCAAGGTCTTGGCAGTTGGCACCTGGCTGACTGCAGGAAATTGAGGAACATACAGTCTAATGACTAGATAGGGTCATAGGAAATAGATTGACAATTCCTGTTGTTCAGCCCAGAAGAGGACCAGTGGTACTGGATGCAGGAAGAAGCTGGGGACAGTTCTGGAGCATAGAGAGAGTAAGTAGAAATTGTCACATTATTGTTTAAACCAGGAGGGGGGCTTAAAAGTAAAGAGATTTATCCTCTCTATTTACCCTGTTTACTATTAACATTGAAAGTGATTGTAAAAGAAAATACCACCTTTTGGGTTGACCCCAGAAAAGTAATAGAGGGGAAATCTTCTAAATGGGGACCTGGGGGTCTCCGAGAGCTTCTCTTAATTTGCAGGGATTTCCTCTCATTTCCTGTGTTGGCTATGGGACAGGAAGTTAAGGCAAATCTCCCTATTGGGACAAAGAGGGCAAAAATAAATCTTAAAGTGGTTGTAAACCCTTACAAACCACTTTGACCTACAGGTAAGCCTAGATTAAGGCTTACCTGTAGGTCCAAGAAATATCTCCTAAACCTACATGGTTTAGGAGACATTTACTAAAAGACAGGCACAGCTGTCTACGGCGCATGCGCCGTAGACAGTGGCGCGCAGGCGCACTATTGTCGTTAGTGGCATGCCGCTGCTAGCGGCGATATGTCGTTAGTGGCGGCTCCCGTGCGCATGCGTGGGAGTGACGTCATCGCTTCTCCGGCACTGTGAGTGGCCGGCGCAGCGATACCCAGAAGGAAGATGGAGGCTCCGGACTACAGGGGACAGCGGTGACATCGCTGGCTCCTGTGTCAGGTAAGTGACACATAATGGGCTACTATGTGATGCATAGTAGTCCATTATGCTTTTCCTTTGCAGGGAGACAAAGAGGAAGTAAACCCATCAGGGTTTACTTCCTCTTTAAAGAGGTTATAATCCTTTCTTACTTTATCCAAAATAAAAAATAAATAACATGGTCATGAAGTTCATTGCTAAAATATTTGTTTCTATCTTTGACCTCACAGCTCCTGAACTACATGAAGAAAGTCAGGGTGAAACTGAGCAGTGGCAGAGAGCTCTTCTTTGATGAGAATGGAGATCCACCAGCAGTCTATGACATTGTCAACTGGCAGCTGAACCCAGAAGATTCCATACGTTACATCAAGGTTGGCAGTTATGACACAGGGGCAGCTCCCAGTCAACTGTTCAGTGTCAACACCAGCATGATGTGGTGGCCGAATGGAGACCAACAGGTGTGTTCAAACTAACTACATTGCCATCCATGCATTTGAATTACACACATCGGGGCTTATTTACTAAAGGCAAATCCACTTTGCACTACAAAGCTGAAAATGCACTTGGAAGTGCACTTTGAAGTGCAGTCGCTGTAGATCTTAGAGGGACATGCAAGGAAAATAAAAACAGAATTTTTGCTTGCAAATGATTGAATGATAGAAATCAGCAGAGCTTCCCCTCAAGTCAGATAGTCCCCTCAGATCTACAGTGACTGCACTTCCAAGTGCACTTGTACTGCAAAGTGGATTTGCCTTTAGTAAATCAACCCCACTGCCAATTATGCATTTTCCGATTATGACCGGTTTCGATGGCCCTTTATGTGATGCAGGCAAGGATTGACTTAGGGTGGTGGGGGCCCCTGGGCTTGAGTCACTTTTGGGCCCTACCTTCTATACATTTCCGTATTTATCTGCGTATAACACGCATCAGCATATAACATGCACCCCAAGTTTAGGAGGTAATTTTAAGGAAAAAAACATTTAGGAGGGAAGTTTAAGGAAAGAATTTACATTTAAATGCCCATCAATGCAGCCTTATCAGTGTCCATCTGCAGCCTAGCCCATCCATCTGCAGCCTTGTCCAGTGTCATTGCAGCCTTGTCAGTGTCATTTGCAGCCTTGTCAGTGTAGCCTTGTCATTTGCAGCCTTATCATTGCAGTCTTGAAGTTCAAAAATGGCGCTGCCAAGATACAGAGTACTGTGTATCTCTGCGGCTCTCATGTCCTCTCGGCGGCTCCTGGGTCCTCTCGCAGTCCCAAGCGGAGCCAAGAGTAGCGGAGTGTACTCGGCTCGGCTCACAGTCACGCCCAGTCCAGTGTTATGTCCATCATAGGGCCGGACTGGGTGTGACTGTGAACGTAGCGGAGCTGAGTACACTCGGCTATGTATCTCGGCGGAGCCCCCTATTGGGTGGGTCCCATGGGCTTGAGCCCAGTCAAGCCCAATGGTAAGTCTGGCCCTGGATGCAGGGGTTCGGACAGACTTTGCTGTGGACAAGGGCTTTCTGTTACCCTATGGAGGAATCTGATTATGGGTGTTTAAAGGGGGAAAGGGGGGAAGGGGGAGGGGGTAAAAATAGATATATTCAAACCACAAACACTTCTTATTAAATACATGGTAAGAATATGCGCTCAAGTCTACATTTCAGCCTTTACAAAAAATAACTCTATAGCCAGTCTTTGTACAGTTTTTTTCGGTGGTCACATAAAGGCCAATGCCATGGGTTGTCTTCTTCCTCTCTGGGCAATAGGCTGGGCATACTGATGTATACCGGATGTGGGGAAAAACATATCCCTGCCTTAACCCTGGAGGCAGTGTCAGCTCTGTTCCTGAGCTGAGTGCGACAAGGTAATTGATTAAGTAATACAGATTTATCACTCCTCTTAAGGAAATCCAGGATTCCCAGTAGCACTGGCAGGTTCAACAAGTTAACAACCTGAAATGAAGGGGAAGTGTGAATATACTTTGAAATGTATTGTCTTCTATAGCCAAAGCAATGAATCCATACATCAATTTTGTTTTTAGTTTTGAAATTCTGCTTTATCTTTAGTAGTTAAAATAACAGATGTCTTGTGGTTGGAATACCACCAGGTTCCCCGTTCAGTCTGCAGTGAAAGCTGTCCACCGGGATTTCGTAAGGCTACTAGGAGGGGACAACCTCTCTGTTGCTTTCAGTGTGTACCTTGTCCCCAGGGAGAGATCTCCAACCAGTCAGGTAAATAATTTTAAAGTCTCAAATTGGGTCAAGCTTGGAAGAACGTGCGCAAGAGTTACATTCAAAAATCACTACTGTGATCTTGAAAGCCCTACATTGCTTTCCACTGGTCATGAACAGGACCAATAATGAATGGCACAAAAAACATGCCCTCTATGTCTACCATCATGTTATAGGATTACTACTAAGGCCCCTTATTTACAGCTTACCATTGCAACCCTCATCGCCAGTCCTTCCCTCCACCCCTTTGGCACAGCTTACTTTTTTACCGCTCATCCATCACTCCCCTCTGTACCCCCCTACACCTTCTTTCCACAGCTGACCTCTGTACCCTCTTTGACAGCTCTCCCATGCACCATTTCATTCCTCTTCCACTGCTCACTTGCCTTCTTCTCTGTTAACACCCACAATTACTGTATACCTTGGGTGTCCAGGCAGCTGCCTATATAGTGCACATTACCTTCTCTCTGGCTCCATGACTTATCCACAGCTTTTTTAATTGCAACTAGGTAGATAGCTTCAGGGATAACATTGAAGGCTAGCATGGAATGTCTGCATGGTGTGCATGGCAGTGGTAGCATCCTGCAGTACCAGGCCAACTTCCTGAGGGGAAAGTCTAATGCCTTGTACACACGGTCGGACATTCCGACCACAAAATCCATCAGATTTTTTCTGAAACTGGTGTTGCATACACACGGTCGGACAAAGTTGTTGGAAAATCTGATAGTTTGGAACGTGGTGACGTTTATTGCATATTACGGGATTACGTAGAGGCTAGTAGCCAATAGCTTTGGTGTTGTAATTTGATCTGAGCATGCGTGGCACTTTGTCCGTCGCAATTCTCTACAAACGATCGGAAAAAATCAGATCGGATTTTTTTTGTCGGAAAATTTTAGATCCTGCTCTCAAATTTTTTCCTTTAGAATTTCCTAAGGAAAAAGTCCGATATAGCCCACACACGATCTAACCTTTTCCTTCTAAATTTGAAACCAAGTGTACAGGGCATTACAGTTTGAGATATACTTTGATTAAACACAGGTCACTACTTAACTGTTAAAGTGGTTGTAAACCCTTACATATACCCACTGAAGAGACTAGCATCAGGTGATACACAGAGATTAAACAAATCACCCTACATACGTTATACCTGTATATCTGCAGCCCTTTATTCTCTACGGCATTCTAATGCCACATACACACGAGCGAATTGTCCGGCGTACTTAGTCCGGCAAACAATCCAGCGGATAGTCCGGCGGACTTTCTACCGAACGGACTTGGCCACACACAGACACACAGAAAGTCCGGCGTTTACTAGCGCGATGACGTACAGCACGTACGGCGGGACTAGAAAAAGGAAGTTCAATAGCCAGTAGCCAATAGCTTCCTTTTTCCTACTTGCTTCTGAGCATGCGTCATTCTTAGTCCGCCGGACTAGCATACTGACGAACGTATTGTCCACTGAAACCCAAGTCCGGCGGAAAGATTGGACTGCAAAAATACTTTCTTAGTCCACCGGACTTTACGCTGGAAAAGTCCGCTGAAGCCCACACACGATCGGATTGTCTGGTGAAATGCATTTCATCGGACTAAGTACGGCGGACAATTCGATCGTGTGTACGCGGCATAATACACACAGATCAGAAGCTGTTTTATAAATCCAGCAGGCAGGGTGCAGAAATCTGACATCACACACTGCACAGATTAGTGAGGAGTGTAATCTGAGACCTGAGAAGAGGGAATGGACACCCTCTCTACACAATCTCACAGCGAAACATGTACAACTGATGCTGTCAATCACCTTCTGTGCTTTAACAGATGTATTTAGCACCAAATCAGAGAGATGGTTTTGGGCGGAGTGTATAGTCTAAATACTGTTTCCTGCTTTTGGAAACAGAAGGATGCAGAGATGTTACTTTTATTTTCTCTCCTAAAATAGTTTTGTTGTGAACGTATGACCATGTGCCCTCCTGTGTTAATTTGGAGCTGTTGTAATATTTTTCAAACATGAACTATTGACATGATTCTTCGTGTTTTATTTGCTTTCCTGTATTTTAATGATTACAGATTATATTCAGATTGCAGCTATACCTTCCAGTATTGCCTACTGCAAGGAATTATTTTCCTATCTTTTTTCAGATTCTGTTGATTGTTTTAAGTGTCCATGGGATCATTGGCCAAATTCCCAGAAATCCTTGTGTCTTCCTAAAACCATTGAGTTCCTTTCTTATGAAGATCCCCTTGGTGCAACATTAGCCGTAACCGCCATCATCTCCACTCTGGTTCCTAATGCCATGCTGAGACTTTTTGTCAAGTATAAAACCAGCCCCATAGTGAAAGCCAACAACTACAACCTGAGCCGCCTTCTCCTCCTCTCCTTGACTCTTTGTTTCTTTTGTTCTTTGGCTTTCATTGGACCTCCCCGGAAAGAGACGTGTCTCCTAAGACATTCTGCATTTGGCATGATTTTCACTCTTTGTATTTCTTGCATCTTGGCCAAAACCATCATGGTAGTCTTTGCCTTCATTGCCACCAAACCTGGTAGCAAATTGAGAAGATGGACAAGTCCTTGGGTTTCATTTCTGATAATATCCATCTGTTCCCTTTTACAACTAATTTTGTGTATTTCTTGGCATTCTCTTGCCCCTCCATTTCCAGAACTTAGCACTAGATACCAGTTGAGGTTTATAAGCTTTGAGTGCAATGAAGGTTCAGTCATTGCCTTCTGGGCCATGTTGGGGTATCTTAGTTTCTTAGCCTCCATTAGTTTCCTTGTGGCCTTTCTGGCTAGGAGGCTTCCTGATAGCTTCAATGAGGCCCAGTATATTACTTTCAGCATGTTGGCCTTCCTCAGTGTTTGGATTGCTTTCATTCCAGCGTACCTTAGTGCTCAGGGGAAGTACACGGTGGCCATGGAAATCTTTGCCATACTGTCTTCTAGTTGGGCATTGCTGATTTGCATGTTTTTTCCCAAATGTTTTATCATATTGTACAGACCAGACATGAATGCCAGGGAATATCTAATGAGGAAACCCTATCTAGCGCATCAATAAAAATTAAAGAGTAACTCCACTTTTGCTGAGAAAATAAAACATTCCCCTTTGGGTGATCTATGTACATTATGTAAAAAGTATAATTGTGCCACCTTATATGTCAAAGGTTCTTAATATAACACAATCAAAATGTCATACAATAAAAGTAAAAATCAATATATACACATCAAGTACTAGTGAATAAAAGAAGAAAAAGTCTAATTGTTTGTGTTCTTTAAATGAAAAGTGATTCACAGAAAAGGTTCTTCAAAGGTGCCTACCCTCACATAAACACTCACCTCTTACGAGAAGGACTGGACTCAAAAAATAGAGATCAAACTTGCTTGCACAGATTTCAGCCACCATAGGCATCCCACTCATTAGCTCCTTTAAGGGTGCATAAGATTATGCTCCACTTGTTACAATAAATCTTGTATGTCCTCTGGATCCATACAAAGCATGTAGGTTCTCTCATGCATGGAAGGTAATAGAATGAAGAGGCTTCATGGTACAGTATGTTAAACCATAATTTATTAGACATACATTCGTTATCGTTTGAATGCATTTTTGTCCGCATTTCAGGGATTTTTGTGTTCATTTTAACAAAACGATAACGAACACACAGTTATCAAAATCCAAAAGATCTAAAATAAAAAAATGCTTTCTTTTCGTATCCATATTTTCATATCGTTGTGACAACAGTTCGACGTAGATAGATAGAAGATTCGACATGACGGTAACAAAGGCGATCTGTGTCTATCGAACCTGCGGTCAAATGTGCCTAACCTAACTCTATCAGTCCAAGATTATTCAACATAGAGAGAAAAGATAGGACATTATAGAGGCAATGGTAAAAGAGCTGTAAAGCCCCATACACACTATCAGTTTTTCTGCTGAGTTTTTCCTTCAGGTTTACCAAAACCATTTAGTGCAAGGTCCTGCCTGATTGCATACACATTGAAATTCCTAAGGTTTGACCTCATCTTATACCGTTTTGATAAATCTGAAGGAAAAACTCAGCAGAAAAACTGATAGTGTGTATGGGGCTTTAGTGGTCGCTGCTGGAATGGGTGGGGGAAGTAAAATGATGATGATTATGATGAATGTTATTGGATGATTGGTGGTGCTGCTGCTGCCTCCATAGAAGGGCCAGGAACCTCCATGAGGTCGAACTGCCATCTCCAGTGTGAACCAAAACCATTAGGAATGCAGAGCGAACAGGAAGGAAGTTATATGCTTGAATACAACACAATTATGTTGGCTGTTGGGGTAGACCATTTGACATGAACAGAAACAAACAAGTATTGTATCATTCGATGTGATCAAAAATATGTATAATACCGTTCGATATGAAGATTCGACAAAGCAGCTAAAAACATACGATAACCGCGAGCGGACAATTACGGTCAAATGCCCATAGGCTATAGAAGAATTCTAATGTTCTTTGACTAGTAATAATAATTAATAATTATTACTAGTCAAACAACATTGGAATTGTACTATAGCTTGTGGGCGGAACATTAAACCGTAAATGTACAATTGCGGCGTTGTACAGTTTAGCTGCTTGGTCAAATCTTCTTAGAACATCTGACAGACACCATAAGCCTTCAATTGACAGATTCAACCTTAATTAATTTGTATCAGAAGCAAAGCAAACAGCCGTGGACCTCGCCTGCAGACTGATGCTTAGTGAAGTCCCAAAAATCGCCTCAATTGACCTGTTTCCCCGTAAGAGACATTGACTGGGAATGGAGGCACTCCGGTCCATTAAGGGCGCCTGGGCACCGCCCCCTCTCTCCAGCCAAACCCTCTATGTACTATGGATAGATTTATGCATTGCATGAATCTATCCACGGCCGGTGTAGCCACCCTCTATTCAGGCGTTCGACCCCTTTTCGGGCACTGGGCACCTGAATTACATCAGCGGGATGGTGTTTTTGAAGCACCTGATTAGAACCATAAGCTCTAATAGGCTTAAAAAAAGGTGCACTGCAAGCACAAACCATAGCGCTCACAGTGCACCCAGGTGTGTTAGCAAAGCAAATAAATATTTTCTTTGCTAACACAGAAGCACCTGATTGGCTGAAGGCAGAGGCCATCCCATTGGCCATCTAGCAAAACAGGAAGAAGACACGCATGGAGGACACAGCATCCATCTCCACGCTACCCATCGCACAGCTCGTGGCCTGACCTGCTGCCTTGCCTGACCCACCACCATGATGATGTAAGTGCCAGGCAGACAGCAGGTGGGCAGGCAGGGTACAGTGGCTGCATATTATGGGCACAAAGGCTGCAATTGATGGAGCACAGTTGGCTGCATTTGATTAGTACAGAGGCTGCATATGATGGGCACAATTGACTGCATTTGTTGGGCTCAGAGGCTGCATATGATGGGAACAGTTGGCTGCATTTGCTGGGCACATTGGCTGCATATGACAGGCACAGTTGGCTGCATTTGCTGGGCACAGAGGCTGCATATGATGGGCACAGTTGGCTGCATATGATGGGCAGAGTGGCTGCATATGATGGGCAGAGTGGTTGCATTTGATGGCACAGTGGCTGCATATGATGGGCACAGTGGCTGCATATGATGGGCACAGTTGGCTGCATATGATGGGCATGGTTGGCTGCATATTATGGGCACAGTTGGTTGCATATCATGGGCACAGTTGGCTGCATATGATGGGTACAGTTGGCTGCATGTTATGGGCACAGTTGGCTGCTTATGATGGGCACAGGTGGCTGCATTTGCTGGACACAGAATCTGCATATGATGGGCACAGTAGCTGCATATGATGGGCACAGTTGGCTGCATATTATGGGCAGAGTGGCTACATATGATGGGCAGAGTGGCTACATATGATGGGCAGAGTGGCTGGATATGATGGGTAGAGTGGTTGCATTTGATGGCACAGTGGCTGCATATGATGGGCACAGTGGCTGCATATGATGGGCACAGCGAGGTTGCAACTGATGCTTTTGTTTCAGTATTTTTCAGAATTTTTCAGTTCGTTATTTGCCCCACAAAAAAAATTTGAGCACCAGCCGCCACTGCTCCAGTAAAGTACAGTATTAATTCCCTTGCTGGCATCATCAGTATTCCTGAATTTTATGTGAAAATGTCAAGAACCCACCAACAGTTTGGGGTTGATTTACTAAGGTTGGTGAGTGCAAAATCTGGTGCAGTTGGGCATGGTAGCCAAAAAGCTTCTACCTTCAGCTCATTCAGTTAAGCTTTGATAAATAAAACCTGGAAGCTGGTTGGTTTCTATGCAGAGCTGCACCAGGTTTTGCACTCTCCATATTATTAAATCAACCCCTCTAGGTTTAACCACTTGCCTACTGGACACTTTTATCCCCTTCCTGCCCAGGCCAATTTTTTAGCTTTCAGCGCTATAGCACTTCGAATGACAATTGCACGGTCATGCAACACTGTGTCTAAAATTTTTATAATTTTTTATTTCACACAAATAGATCTCATTTTGGTGGTATTTAATCACCACTAGGTTTTTTTTTTTTTTTTTTTTTTTACTAAGCCCTGGTTCACACTGGAGCATTTTGACATGAGATTTGACATGTCAAATCTCATGTCAAATCGGTGGCAATTGCCATCAATGGCACTGTCCTGCATCTGCTGTGCTGCACCGATTTCAAAAAGTAGCTTCTGTACTACTTTTTGTGATTTTGGGCGATTTAAAAGGCTGACTGTGTGGGGAAACTTTGCTGAGGGTGCAAAGCAATGCAATATGGCCGCGGTATTTAAACATCCTTGTTTGCTGCCTAATGCAGCTTGGGGGGGGTGGGGTGGGCGTTGGTGCGTGGCAAAACACATCTCAACAGCGTCATTTTGCCACCCCTCAAGCGTAAGTCTAAATTCAGCCTTAAGTCCCATACACACGATTGGATTTTAGAAATTTTGGATGACAGGCTTTTGGCGGTAAGTCCGACCGTGTGTACACTCCATCCGCTAGCATGTTCTCAAATGTTCTGCCAACAAATGTCTGTTGTCTGACTTTTTAAGCTTGTGAACACAAGTCCGTCAGACAAAAGTCCAAAGTACAAACACGCATGCTCATAAGCAAGGACAAGCCAGAAGCGGTGGGTCGGACATTCATGACGTGGCAGATTATGAAATCTGGAAATGCAGCGCACAATTCTCTTCTTTAATGGGATAATAATGAAGCTGCTTTGCTGGTGATACTGATGGAGTTATTGCAAACAAATTTCCAAAGGCTTTTATTTTCTAGTGATATCAATAATAATATTATTATGTTTTTGTTTTGTTTTTATTTTATTTGGGCAAGTTACCACAGCACCATTATCCTGTAGTTTTTAAGATCAAAGATACAACATATGTTGGTGTCCCTTGTCAATTTTACATTGTATTTCTTAAAATGTAACTGCCTACTCCCAAAATGTAATTTGAAGTAAAACACATAGCCAAGTATTATTCTACACATTTGTTTTATTGTGCATCAAAAAAAGAAAACAAATAAAATTAGACATGCTATCTGCCAATAGAACTTAACCAAAAAGTCCATTCTATGCATCCAAAAATATAGAAAATATACCAAATCAAATCATTATTCAACCAAAAAAATAATGTCAAAACAATAACTCCAAGGCCAATAATAAATAAATATCTCCTCCGATTCCGCAACATGGCCGGTTGCCAAACAGGCGTTCAGAAACAAACTGAAAGGCGCTAAATGAAAAACGCGAAAAGAAAAGCACGAATCAACACTCACCAAACTTCTACTAACACGAAATTAGCAGAAGGAGTCCAAAGGGTGGCGCTAAAGAGCTGAAAAAACACGTAGTATGTCTAGTACGTCACTACGTTGGTAATTGTGGGCCAACATTTGTGAGACTGTGTGTATGCAAGACAAATTTGAGCCAATACTCTTTGGACAAAATGGCACGGTTTTGTTGTCAGAAAGTCCGATCGTGTGTACGAGGCATTACTACCTGGGGAAGGGGAGCAGGGGGCACCTTTAAAGAGGAGTTTCTATTTGAAAAAAAAAAATTAAAAGTCAGCAGCTACAAATACTGCAGCTGCTGACTTTTAATAATCGGACACTTACCTGTCCCAGGGTCCAGCGATGTGGGGGGTCGAAGCTTCGCTCGTCCCCCCTCCACTCGGCGGCGCCAGCATTGCAACTGTGAGCGCCCGGCTGTGGCTTCACAGCTGGGCACCCACTGTGCATGCGCGAGATTGGCCACGCAGTCATCTGGGACCTGTCACGTGTCACAGATGACTGACACGAGGGAGGGGGCAGAGCTGAGCCCTTCCTGCACTGAGGGGAAGTGATGTCACCAGCCCAGGCACTGAAGGAGGCAGACTACGAGGTACCCCCTAGAAACAGGCATTTAGAGGTAAGGTAAAAAAAAAAATTACAAATGTTTTTTTTTTTTTTTTTTAGGAATTTTTATATTTTTTGTGTGTGTGTGTGTGTGTTACTCAAACACCACTTTGAGTAAAAGTAAAATTCACATTTTTCAAATATTCTTCGATTTGTCACCCTATATTAATAAATCTAAAAAGGGAATTTATTAAGATATTTTACCAAATAAAAGCTTTAATGTCTCTAAAAATAAAAACAGAAATGGAAGGCGTGCACACCTAGTGCATTACCAAAGATAATTTAATAATAAGATATTTTTATATAAAAGTGGGTACTCACAAACTGCAACTGACAAAAGGCCATAAACACAGTCCACAGACATGCCCAGAACACGGGGTACAGCTAACGCATTTCGGGGGTGCACCCCCTTCCTCAGAGCTAGCCTTTTGTCTGTTGCATTTTGTGAGTACCCACTTTTATATAAAAAATTCTTATTATTAAAATATCTTTGGTAATGTACTAGGTGTGCACGCCTTCCATTTCTGTTTTTCTTGTAGTTCCTTTCGGATTACCCCATCTGAGCAAGGCAGCATTCACCCAGTTTTGGATACCATATATACCTTTCACACCACCATTTTATCTAACATCTGTTACTCCACACCTTGGAAGACCCATTAGCGCTGGAAGTGACTGTGTTTTTTGTGTCTCTCTAAAAATAAATGTAAAATCATTTACCCAGCCAAATTAGTTATATGGGGCTGATTATATATCAGTGACGTTCATCAAATATTTACTGCAGTTGAATCCAATGCTGAAATGCAACAGGACGATACACCTGTAGTGAAGGTTTGGTGAATGTTATGCCGCGTACACACGTAGCCGACTATCCGACGGACTTAGTCTGGCGGATTTCCCGCCAGACTGTCTGTCGGACTTTCCGAACGAGCTACTTGCCCACACAAGGCACTTTTTCAGCGGACTAATACGGCGTACTATCCGCCATACTTTTGAAATGAACGGACTCGCCCACGCACGCGGAGGAAAGTCCGCTCATTTCGAGCGCGTCTCCAGGTAGGCGGGGCCCGCGAAGGAGACGTCGCTGGACCCGCCACCTGGTATGGACTTAAAGGGGAACCCCAACGCCGAACAAAATCGGCGTGGGGGTTCCCCCCAGGGCCACATCAGACCCTTGTCCGAGCACGCTACCCGGCCGGCCAGGAAAGGGGGGGCGAGCGAGCGCCCCCCCTCCTGAGCCTGCCAGGCCGCGTGACCTCAACATGGGGGGTGCCTTGGGGAAGGGGGGGGGCGCGTGGCTCCCCACCCCAAAGCACCTTGTCCCCATGTTGATGAGGACAAGGGCCTCTTCCCGACAACCCTGGCCGTTGGTTGTCGGGGTCTGCGGGCGAGGGGCTTATCGGAATCCAGGAGCCCCCTTTAATAAGGGGCCCCGTATACCGGCTCCCCACCCTATGTGAATGAGTATGGGGTACAATGTACCCCTACCCATTCACCTGTGAAAAAAGTACAAAAAAAAACACAACACACAAGATAAAATAGTTTATTGCACAGCTCCGGGGGTCTTCTGTCTTCGGAGAGTCTTCTCACCGGACTCCTCCGCTATCTTCTTCTAGCTCTTTTGCTAGCAGAGGAGCCCGGCTTTCTTCCTCGCCGCCGGCCTCTTCTTCCGACTTCGGGGGTCTTGTCCCCCTCTTCGGTTCTTCTGCTGGGCCACCGCGCCTTCTTATAGCTCTTTTACAGGTGGTGGCCCGGTCTTCTGTCGCCGCTGTCGTCGCCGCCGCCGCCTTCTGTTCTTCTGTTCTTCTGTTCTTCTCTTCAGATGTTGCCTCGTCGCTCGCTCCGCTCACAATGACGGGGACCGGACGCGCGGCGACTTATATAGGGACATCACCGAATGATGCCCCAACCTATTATGATGTCACAGTCCCAGCATCCTCTGGGACTGTGACACCATAATGGGCGGGAACATCATCCGGTGATGTCCCTATATAAGTCGCCGCGTGTGACATGGGGACAAGGTGCTTTGGGGTTGGGGGCCGTGTGGACCCCCCTTCCCCAAGGCACCCCCCATGTTGAGGGCACGCGGCCTGGTACGGCTCAGGAGGGGGGGCGCTCGCTCGCCCCCCCTTTCCTGGCCAGCCGGGTAGCGTGCTCGGACAAGGGTCTGATGTGGACCTGGGGGGAACCCCCACGCCGATTTTTTTCGGCGTTGGGGTACCCCTTTAAGTCCATACCAGGTGGCGGGCCAGCGACGTCTCCTTAGCGGGCCCCGCCTACCTGGAGACCCGCTCGAAATGAGCGGACTTTTCTCCGGGGCGGGAAAAGTCCGTTCATTTCAGAAGTATGGCGGACTGGCATACACACGGCCGGATTGTCGGCCGAAATGCAAGTCCGGCGGGAAGATTGGAGTGCAAAACTACTTTCTAAGTCCGCCGTACTTTCGGGTCAAAATATTATGCCGGAGGCTACACGCGGGGGGATTGTCCGGCGGACTTGAGTTTGCCGGACTTTTCCACCCGATTGTTTGATCGTGTGTACGCGGCATAACATTCACTGCTAGTTAGATACGCTCCATTTTGTTCTTGATGGCAAAGGAAAATCGCTGATCCAGGTGAGAGACTCCAGGCACAATGGACGTCGGTGTGCAGCCAATTTCTTCCATCGTCTATTTTATTCTTGTAAAGTTAACCGAGGCATACTGGATATACTGGACTTCTAGGATTCAATGACCCATCATAAAAGGGTTAAAGTGAAACTTTTTATGTTTGTTTTCATCAGTATATAAATATGTTTGCTCTTGTTTGTGCAACATTGATTTGTCATATCATAATATTAAAGATGATATAAACTTCAATTGGATGATTTAGAGTGTTGTTAAAAACAAAAGTTATTTAAACAGGTTTGCATGTAATATTGCATAAATATTGCAGTAATTACTATTACATTAGTTTAATAAAAAGTAATACAAACCTGGTTGATCCTGCTATTCATTTGCTCTTCATTGTTCTCTATGTCCTCGCTGCAGCATCAGATCCTATTGAATAGCTGTTCCCACCAGCCCCGCTCATGCTCCTCTTTTAGTGAACAGCAAAGCTGTTCACTTATGCCGTGTACACACGACCGGACTTTTCGACAGCAAAGGTTCGATCGTGTGTGGGCTCCATCGGACCTTTGCTGTCCAAAAATCTGACGGACTTTATAAATAGAACATGTTTCAAATTTTTCGGCCAGAACTCCGCCGGGCCCAGTTTCTATCCAGAAATCCGTTCGTGTATATGCTAGTCCAATGGACAAAAACCGACGCTAAGGCAGCTATTGGCTACTGGCTATGAACTTCCTTATTCTAGTCCAGTCGTACGTCATCACGTTCGAATCCATTGGACTTCGGTGTGATTGTGTGTGGCCAAGTCCGTTCATTTGGAAAGTCTGTCGGAACTCCGCCCAAAGTCCTTTTGTGAAGACCATCGGACCTAGTCCGTCGCAAAGTCCGCTCGTGTGTACGCGGCATTACTCCCCTATCTGAGTCTAGAGGACGGGTCATCTTTCTGAGTGTAGTAGACATCAGTGAATGACAAGCCTCTGCCTCTCGTCACCTCCATGATGATGTCATTATAGTCTAATCCCACACAAAAATATTTTTAAATAATACATTCTACCTTAACCGATTCAGCCCCGGAAGATTTTACCCCCTTCCTGACCAGAGCACTTTTTGCGATTTGGCACTGCGTCGATTTAACCGACAATTGTGCGGTTGTGCGACGTGGCTCCCAAACAAAATTTACATCCTTTTTTTCCCCACAAATAGAGCTTTCTCTTGGTGGTATTTGATCACCTCTGCGTTTTTTTTATTTTTTGCGCTATAAACAAAAAAAGAGTGTCAATTTTGAAAAAAACACATTATTATTTACATTTTGCTATAATAAATATCCCCCAAAAATATATAAAAAAAAACATTGTCTTTCCTCAGTTTAGGCCGATACATATTCTTCTACATATTTTTGGTTAAAAAAAAAATCGCAATAAGCGATTATTGATTGGGAAAAGTTATAGCGTTTAAAAAATAGGGGATAGTTTTATGGCATTTTTATTAATAATTTTTTGTTTTACTAGTAATGGCGGCGATCTGCAATATTTATCATGACTGCAACATTATGGTGGACATGTCGGACATTTTTGACACATTTTTGGGACCATTGTTATTTATACACCAATCAGTGCTATACAAATGCACTGATTCCTGTGTAAATCACACTGGCAGTGAAAGAGTTAACCACTAGGGGGCAGGGTAAGTTTAGAGGTATTCACAGAACCTACAGGTAAGTCTTATTATAGGCTTACCTGTAGGTAAAAGTGGTAGTAAAGGGTTTACAACCACTTTAAAGTTTTGGTAATAAGAACTATATGTGATATATAGAGAAAGAAAGAAAGAAAGAAAGAAAGAAAGAAAGAAAGAAAGAAAGAAAGAAAGAAAGAAAGAAAGAAAGAAAGAAAGAAAGAAAGAAAGAAAGAAAGAAAGAAAGAAAGAAAGAAAGAAAGATTCTTTTAAATTACATTTTAGGACCAGCTTTCTCCAGATCTATATATTCTTATTTCTGAGAGTTTATTATTTAATTCCTTTTGCTGTGTATGACTAAATGAATGCTGTATTTTTTTCTAACACCCCTGGGCGTTGTGTTATATTGGTTATACAGACAGGATGCATTTATCTATAAACCAGAAAAATGTCTGTATGTATTAACATATTGGACATCTACTGGGAATTTTATATATATATATATATATATATATATATATATATATATATATATATATATATATATATATATACACACACACATGATAATTGATCCTGCTGTTCCCAGATCTGCTCCCTCCAGAACACCGATTATCACAATAGTGGAGTAGAGGGAAATTATTATTACTGGTCCGCTGTGCAATCCTGCAGGATGCAGAAGGTTTATAAGACTCCGTAATAGCTGATGAGGATTCTAGTAATTGCTACTAGAAAAGAGGAAGGAGTAACTGGCATTGTATTGTGAGTAAAATATGCATCTCCTCAAGGTTTAGAATGCACACAATCTTATCCGGCATTCTCTGCTAATCCTTGGATGTTTTTTCCCCCTTTATCTTTACCTGGCAATCCTGAGAATAACATACTTCCTGTCCTACGGTGGTGTCCTACAGTGGCAATGCTTCACTGTATCTATGGAGGGAGCTATGGTTGTCTTCCAGGCTGGAATTTAAACATGCCTTTCATTTTCATCTGCATTATACTGTATGGGGGCTAATGGGATTTTTAGTTTAGAGAGGAATGATAAGATTGCTTTTGCTTCCTGTTCAGCTCAGAAAGTGACAGGGACATGGCATTTTTGTCAACATCAACAGGCATTTTCTGTACTTTTTTAAAGTGTTCTTGGCCTGAAAAATAAATATGAATCCCATATCACAGCCCACTTTTATTGAAAACAAAATGAAAGTTCCATAAAAATACTTGCCCTCATATTGGTTTCAACTTCACAAAGCAAACAACTGAAATATGTCCCTGGTCGGCGACACTGCTGCTCTCTTTGTTCTCCATTTGCTTTCCAGCAAGCACAAATGCCAACTTGGCTGTATAGGCTTCTGCCTTGAGACACCCCATCTCACAGAACCCAGGCTCTGTATTTCTCTTACTGCTTCCTTGGTTCTCTGACTCAAAACTCCATGCTGCACAGGTCCACACTCTCCTTATAGAAGGCCACCTGATTTTTGTGCTTGGGCAGCCCCGACTCCTGTCTGGAGCCCTGTCTCCAAAATGGGAGCCCTGAGCAATCCTCAGGCCTTGCCTATATTGACCCTGAACATCGGTGTACTTGCACAGGCTGAAGACATCCAGCAAAATCTTGACAGTGGATTGAAGGTTCCATCCCACCCAAGATATATTGGAACCTTTAAGGCTCCAGTCCCCAATCCGGAACTACCAACCCTGGAGAAAACATCCAACACGTCAGAGATTCACAAATGGAAACTTTGAGAATCCTGTGTTATCTTTACATCCCTTTCCTAATTTCACACCACGGCAGGGCCTCACACTGTTACAATATAGAATATACAGTATATATATATATATATATATATATATATATATATATATATATATATATATATATATATATATATATATACAAATTTTTATTGGAAGGCCATAGTTCTACTTTAAAATGGAGTGTTACTGCACAGTTCTTACATGTTATGTAGATATTTTCCCTTTTTCTTTCCAGGATTTCATGCTACTACTCAATGCAATATGACTAATTTGCATGCAGTAGTTGGTGCCATCATTTTATTCCAGCTTATACCTGTTATATATGCCATGGATGGAAGGTGCAGACTGGATATTACAGAGTTGGAAGGTTTATCACAGCCTGGGGATATCATGATTGGAGCCGTGTTCCCTCTTCACTTAGATAAGGTCTACCACAATATCTCCTTCACCGAGAAACCCAACAAAGCCACGTGTACAATGTAATTTCCTGTGCTTGAAAAATGAAGTACAATAAAAATATTATTATATTATTATTATACAGGACTTATATAGTGCCAACAGTTTGTGCAGCGCTTTACAACATGGGGCAGACAGTAGTTACAATACAATTCAATAAAGGAGAAATCAGAGGGCCTTGGTCGTTAGAGCTTACAATCTAGGAGGTAGAGAAATGAGAAATTGTTCAGTATTCAATATAATATGCTTTGCGCTTAATATGTTGAAAATAGTTGTTGCTCTTTCACACTGCTCTGTTACAAAAATGTGTCAAAAACCCATATGCATTTTTGCCAAATTTTTTTCTGTGGTGCATCAAATTTAAACACAACGTATGATGCATTTTTTATTCATTTTGACATATTCATTTCAATAGAGTGGTGTGTTTTTACTGCAGTTTTTTTTTTCACTGCACCAAACATGTACCAAATAGGCAGCAAGCAGGACTGTTAAGGATGCAATTGAAACACAACAGACCAGTGTGAAGAGGTCCATAGGGTTTAAAGGGATGCATTTTTCAGGCATTTTTCTTCCACTTTTTTTTAACTGAACAACTGATCAAAAACGTATCAGTGTGAAAGAGTCCTTTTTCTTTGGTCTATTACCAGATGTACAAATGTCTGCTCTAAGTTACTTTGATGTCAAAATACAAAATGGCAGTTACTTATTATAGAACAGGGGTCTCCAAACTTTCTAGCCGAAGGGCCGGTTTACTGTCCTTCAAGCTTTAGGGGGGGGGGGGCAGGCTGTGGCCAGTAGGAGTAGAGAATGTCATGGTATCAGTGCCTTATCCTTGGTTTTAATGGGGGGGGGGATAGTTCCCCATTGTTGATATCAATGAAAAGAATAGTGTCCCATTGATGGAGTCAATTGTAGTCAATAGGGGGAATGGTGCTCCGTCATTGATATCAGTTGGTGTAATAGTGCCCTATGGGTCAATTATAGGCAACCAAAGGGCCACATCTTGCCCCGGGCTGCAGTGTGGAGACCACTGCTATAGAAGAACCTCACCAAACACCTAAAATGTGTATTTTTTTACTTACTGATTCCCCAAAAACCATCAAATGACCTGCTCATTCCACTGTGATACATTATACACAGTACCAAATAAATAGTGCAGCACTCAATACTGTATATATAAATCTATATATCTCTATATATATCTCTATATATATATATATATATATATATATATATATATATATATATATATATATATATATATATATATATATATATATATATATATATATATATATGTGTGAATTATATATTACAACAAAATAGTGAAGTAAACAAAATGGCAATGAGACCAATAAATAATGCAAAATTGAAAATATCAAATAATAATGTCCATCAACAAAAGTTGGACTTGGAAAAGTCAAACGAGCGTTTGTGAGGTATACTCCAACATTATTCGGCTGTAGCAGATAGATGTATGAAGATCACCCCGTCATGCTATGGACGGAGAACTTGCGGCAAACAGACTCCCAATATCGGTAGACATCAATGGGGAAGGCAGCTCCAGGACATACTGTATATGTTTGTAAGTGTACTCTTGCTTTTTATATTAAAATATTTTATGCAGTTTTACACTATTTATGGCCATTTATTCCCTGTATATATGTCCGAGAGTGGCCTTCCCCATTGATGTCTACCAAAATTGGGAGTCTGTTTGCTTCAAGGGAAACTTCTCCATCCATTTCATGATGGGGTGATCTTCATACTTCCATCTGCTATAGCCGGATAATGTTGAGGTATACCTCACAAATGCTCATTTGACTCAATACTTATTGGTATGTGTGTGAGTCCACACTCTCTGGTAAGTGTGCCAATTTTACCATAAGATGATGGATCGCACAACTAATGCCACGTACACATGGTTGGACTTGCCAACGGGATAAGCTCCGTCGGCAATTCCGACGGAAAAATTTAAAACATGTTCTCTATCTAAGTCCGTCGAAAATGCTGACAGAAAAAGTCCGATGGGGCATACACACGGTCAGATTATCCGACCAAAAGTTCCCATCTAACTTTTTCTGTCGGAAATTCCGACCATGTGTACGCCGCAGAAGGCTTTAATGTACACAGGACATTTTTACAACATCTCCTGAATGATTGACAGATAGTAACCCACGTTTAAAACGTCTGTTTTGCCGCGTTTACATGCTGTGTTTAGCCACGTTTAGCGTGTTTGCATTTAGAAACTTTTGCCAAAAAAAAAAAAAAACGCCTGTAAGCTTTTAGCCGCATTTAGCCGCCTTTAGCCGCCTTTAGCCATCTTTAGTGTCAGTAACCTCAGGAACTTTGGCGTTTGAACTCATTTTTTTGCCTTCAAAGAAAAGCCTCTAAACGCAACTGCCTAAAAACATCATTAAACGAACCTGTGTACATGTACACATAAGATAACATTGTATGAGTTCAGGGGCAGTTGAAAAAAGCATCCAACTGCCTCTTAACGTCCATTTACCAGCACCCGTGCACATGAGGCCTAAAGGCGAAGTCATAACTCTACTGTGCTTTGACACAGGTGTCCTTTCTTATGGCTCAATAATTCCAATTTATATGGTAGACTATATCCCTAATGAATTTCTGAATTCAGAGTGTCATTGATTATACCACGGTTTTTTCACTACTCATCATGTTTTCCAACTTTTGTTGATGGGCATTATTATTTGATATTTTCAATTTTGCATTATTTATTGGCCTCATTGCCATTTTGTTTACTTTGCTATCTTGTTTTAATATATAATTCACTATGATCACATTATTAAGGCCAGCACACAAATTGCAGCATTGTATGAAAAATAACACAAGGTAGTAATAGTTGACCTGTTTTGGAACTATTATTTGTAGTAAAATTAAACCTTGCTGCTTGGTTCACTACATTTTTCTTTCTTGTGTTTTATGTGTATCACATTACAGTTTTTGAGGGCTTTTGTAAGGTTTTTAATTCTTTCTGTGACCCCCTCATTGGGAAGATTTTCTCTCAACCTCAGACCCTGTGACACTAGGGAAACAAATGGAGGAGCAGTGGTTATTGGGACCACTTACTCTGATTTCAGTACACACTGTAGGCTTCTTACAATGTGCACTAAAAGCTAGAGAAAGTCAAATAGAGCTACCTAATTTCCTGGTCTGAGGACGTCCAGTAGCATCTAGTTCTTTCCTGCACAGTCTGTCTCTTGACCACCTTTTAAATTGATCACATTTCAGTTCGTTAAATCATAGATGCTCAGCATCACATGTGGGTCTTACCTAAGTCCAGCCATACAGGTCTCGAATGTTTGCCACTTCAGCAGGAACAGGATGAGATTCAAACTGTTAATGGGCAGGCTGAATGTACCAAGTCGAACAATCAACTTGGGTACAACCAACCAGCCAGATTCTCTTACGATTATCGCTAGTGGCTGCTGAAGCCACTAACAATAATCACTGTCCTTTTTCCCCCGCCTGCCCCCCCTGCCAGGAGCAGACAATGGCTTGACAGTAGGGTTTCCCTTGTCAGTACTATCTGTGTTGATGGGGGGATCAAGCAAATTTAATTCCTACAACCCGGGGTGTGGCCTAATGCCACGTACACACGATCGAATTGTCTGGCGTACTTAGTCCGACATACAATCTGGCAGATAATCCGGCGGATTTTCTACCGAACGGACTTGGCCACACACGGACACACAGAAAGTCCGATGTTCGCTTGCGCGATGACGTACAGCACGTACGACGGGACTAGAAAAAGCCAGTATCCAATAGCTTCCTTTTTCGTACTTGCTTCTGAGCATGCGTCATTCTTAGTCCGCCGTACTAGCATACCGATGAACGTATTGTCCACTGAAACCCAAGTCCGACGGGAAGATTGGAGTGCAAAAATACTTTCTAATGCCGCGTACACACGATCAAATTGTCTGGCGTACTTAGTCTGACATACAATCCGGCAGATAATCCGGCGGACTTTCTACCGAACGGACTTATCCACACACGAACACACAGAAAGTCCGACGCTCGATTGCGCAATGACGTACAGCACGTACGACGGGACTAGAAAAAGCCAGTATCCAATAGCTTCCTTTTTCGTACTTGCTTCTGAGCATGCGTCATTCTTAGTCCGCCGTACTAGCATACTGATGAACGTATTGTCCGCTGAAACCCAAGTCCGACGGGAAGATTGGAGTGCAAAAATACTTTCTTAGTCCGCCGGACTTCACGCTGGAAAAGTCCGCTGAAGCCCACACACGATCGAATTGTCTGCTGAAATGCGTTTCAGCGGACTAAGTCGCCGGACAATCTGATCGTGTGTACGCGGCATTAGTCCGCCGGACTTCACGCTGGAAAAGTCCGCTGAAGCCCACACACGATCGAATTGTCCGCTGAGATGCGTTTCGGTGGACTAAGTACGCCGGACAATCTGATCGTGTGTACGCGGCATAAGTCAGTCTGCCTGCTAATGTGGCCTGCCTAGGAACACCCTTTACTGACATCTTCCATGAACATGAGAACACGACATAATAAAAGCTTTTGGAATGTGATCAGACCCAATAACATATAGAGGAGGCCCATTTACTAATCAGGGACCATAGGATTTTTTATTTTTTTTTGCAATTGTAGCTACTAGTTTTTCCTACAACAATATTCAGTCGATCCTGAGCTGTACGCAGTAAGTAAATTTCCAACATTGAACCCGATCACCAAACCAATTTTAAATTTCTGGAACAAATAAACTTGTTCTACCTCCTTTCCACATACCTAACTCCACTTTCTTTAAAGTGTTATGGTGGGTACAGGAAGTTCTCCTGCTATGACTTTCATTTTTGGTAAGTATTTGAGCTAGAATTTATAATGAGATAATCTCAGTATAAAGAGAATGTACAAAAAAAGAGGATGTAATGCCCCAGTTATAGTTAAAAAATGTGTTCAGGCCACCGAAAATCAAAACAAAAAAAACAGTTGTTGACCCTAGGAAAATACCACCATTAGCATAGTTATATGCTAATGGTTATACTTTTTTAATTCTTCTTGATCCTGTAGGTTTCATTTTGAGAGTTATCAGCATCTCCATGCTTTGATATTTGCACTGGGGGAAATTAACAAGGATATCACCATTCTTCCCAACATCTCCATTGGTTTTCAAACGTATGACTCTTGCACTTTACTTCATCAGGACCTACAAGGAACTTTACAGATATTGACAGGATATGGTGGGGTCATCCCAAATTACCGTTGTTTAAGTGATGTTCCTTTGAGTTCACTCATTGGACATTCAATTTCCACAAACTCAATTTTAATTGCTCACATTCTTGGCCTCTACAGATACACCCAGGTAAGAAGTTTCAAAGTATATATTTTAGTTATCCTGGTCTCAGTTGTACTGTATATGCTCTAAGATTAATATAGAAATTTCATCATGGGAACTGTCCCAACAGATCAGCCACTTCTCCACCAGTGCCCTTCTGAGTGACCGGACAAAATTCCCCTCATTCTTCAGAACTGTACCCAGTGACATCTATCAGTCACAAGGTCTAGCTCAGCTAACTATAAATTTCAATTGGACTTGGGTGGGACTGTTGGCTGTGGACAATGACTATGGTCAACAGGGAATACAACTCATTAAAAAAGAACTGCTTAAGGCTGGAGCTTGTGTGGCCTTCTCAGAGACCATTCTTAGAAATCAGGCTGACCGCAATGCTCCGTATATTGTAAATGTCATAAAAAAGTCAACAGCCAATGCCATTATAATCATCTCCAATGATATTGACCTTGTGCCAGTCCTGAATGAGATGCTGAGGCAGAATGTCACAAGTAAAATATTTATAGCTAGTGAGGCTTGGTCCACGTCGACCCTTAGTCCTATGGCAACATTTTCAAAACTTCTGTTAGGAACTGTTGGCTTTGCCTTCTACAGTGGAACAATTCCTGGATTTGAAGCCTTTCTAAACAAGATACATCCTTCAATACCTTTGGAAGGCAAGTGGATGAAAATATTTTGGGAACAAACTTTTGGCTGCAAATTTTCCAATGTAATGAACATCAGCGGGTCTTCAGAGGCTGCTACTAAAGTATGTACTGGAGAAGAAAACCTGGAAAATGTTCAGAACAGCTTCAATGATGCTTCTATCTTGAGGGTCACGTATAATGTATACACAGCTGTCCATGCAGTAGGCAAAGCTTTGGAAGATCTCAAAAACTGTAAAAGAGGAACAGGCCTTCAAGAGATATGTGCTGACATCTGGAATTTCAAACCATGGCAGGTAACGTGACAGAGAAGAACACTATGGGGGGGGTTTACTAAAACTGCTGCACACGTAATCTAATGCAGCTGTGCATAGTAACCAATCAACTTCTAGGTTTTATTGTCAAAGCTTAATTGAACAAGCTGAAGTTAGAAGCTGATTGGTTACTATTCACAGATGCACCAGATTCTGTGTGCATCAGTTTTAGTAAATCATCCCCTATATGCCACTATACTAAAATAATTGAAAAATCAATGCAAAATGTTACTTAAAATAATTGTTAAAAATAAAAAATTATCTTTTAAAATTATTTCTTTATCTTGAACATTTTATAGCTAGAATTCAGCTAAGTGTGTTTACGGGTCATGTTTTAAATGTTGGATAGAATGTGGAAGAGTTAAACCTTTTGTCAAGTTTTTATTGCTGTCTGTATCTCCACTGGAGACAATCACTGTTCCAATTGTCCTGATGACCATTGTCACAGGCAGAAAGTAAGGGAAAATCCCCAAATTTTGAGTTTTCACCAAAGCTAGAGCTGAAGAAAAATCCTGTGATGGGGATACCTGTTTTGTAACAACTCTCTAAAATGGAGATTTTGTTCACTTCCATTTTTTTAACCTACTGACAGTGCTACCAATAAGCTCTGATATAGTGCAATATGATGTCACAAGATGGTTCAGCATAGAACCTGATATGGATTATTCCAATTTCTCTCAGATCCTTAACTATATGAAGAAGGTTCGGTTGAGGCTAAGTAACGGGAAGGAATTTTATTTTGATGAGCATGGAGACCCACCTGCTATCTATGACATTGTGAATTGGCAGATGACTCCAGAGGGCATTCTAAAACAGGTCAAGGTTGGTAGTTATGATACCCAAGCACCTTCTGGTGAAGTCTTCATCATCAATTCAAGTACCTTGATGTGGCCTGGCACAGATCAGCAGGTGAGATCACTATTCACGTAATAGTAAATAATAGAAATAAAATAGACTTGCCTGTTATACTGGACATTTTGCAATTAAACCAACCACCCTTCAGTGAGGAAGCTGCTGAAGACGGAGTTCTGCATACCACAAATTTTACTCCACACCTCAGCTTTCTTCCTGCTCTTTCTTTGGCATTGACATATGGTTTACAAACCACCTGGTACTGATATCAGCTTGACCCTTAACTAGGAATTTGTCTTTCTGTTGACATCATCTACTCCTAGCTTGTTAGACCACTCGCTTAGGTTTTGACTAACTTAAGCTTACCCAGCAGTTTCTCATCTGATCCCTTTTAAGCTATGACGATCATGTTTGAGGAGGACACACATTCCAGAAAAGGAGATGTCAATGATGAAGTTAGTGAAGGGAGATAGAGGCTGTCACTCACCACTGTTTAGATTTCTTAGCTAAAACCTATTAACGATTTGTTGTCTGAGCACACTGGGTTATCTTTTGAAGGTAATGAGAAACATCATGTGTCAATGCTCCATCCCAAGCCTTGATCATCACAAGGCGGCACAGTGGTGTAGTGGTTAGCGCCCTCACCTAGCAGTAAGAAGGGTCACTGGTTCAAATCCCAACCATGACTCTACCTGCCTGGAGTTTGCATGTTCTCCCTGTGCTTGCGTGGGTTTCCTCCAGGTACTCTGGTTTCCTCCCACATTCCAAAGACATGCAGGTAGGCTAATTGGCTTCTGTCCAAAAAAATTGGCCCTAGTATATGAGTGGGGAACTTGTATTGTGGGCTCCTTCAGGGTAGGGACAAATGTAAGTGTGCAATGTACAGGGATGGGGACAATTGTAGACACTCACTCAGGATTGGTGTCTTTATCAACCTTACTAACTATGAAACTATGAAACAACCAATGAAGTACAGGCATGGGGAATTCTTAATAATTCCTGGGAAAAAGGCTTTTTACTGTTTCTTATTAATATAGTACCTGCTCACAATGGTGTGGCTACACAAACAATATCTGCTAGTTTTTTAAATATACAAAAAGGAAGAAAAAGTCCCTATTACTTCCTTCGGGTGAGCCCAACTCCAGCCATATTTTTTTAGCAGTAGTGAATGGGGTAGAACCTCTGTCCAGTTTTTACTGCCGTCTGTGTCCCCATTGGAGAGGTTCACCCCTCTATTAGTCCCGGTGTCCTATGTTGCTGAGATAGGAGGTAATGGGAAATCCGAAAATATAGAGCCAATTTCAGAGTAAGCAATTTTATTACAGAAAATGGATTTTACAACTGTGCATGGCTGAAGCTCAGGGTGAAGTTAATCTTTAAGACTTGCAGACGTAGAGGAACCTCATTTAAAAATAATATATCTGGAAAGGATGTTATTTTACTTAGATAAGTACTGGGCAGATTGAAAATATCCAGATAGTGAAGTGTATAGCATTATCTGCTCTATCCAATTAGCCTCAATGCAGAAGTAATGTGTATGCCTTATAAAGTAACATTATTATTACTATAAATATTATTACTATTATTATTTCCACCTTTAGGTGCCTTCTTCTGTGTGTAATATAAGCTGTATTCCAGGTTTTAGGAAGATGATATTGGAAAGAGAACCTGCATGTTGTTTTCATTGTGTACCATGTCCACTTGGTGAGGTCTCAAATCATCCAGGCATGTAATATATAGTTTTCTTTCATCACGAATGAATACAGCACCAAGAAGCTGTGTATTTAGGCAATATTGTTTTTGTGGAGATTGTAAGCTCTTCCCTTCTTAAAATCCCTAGATAGCAGCTGTGAAAACTCTGTGTAAAAAGCATCATTACCTTCAGAGGTTTGACCTGCAATGATGATTTCATGGTCAATGAACAGACATAGGATGTCTGTTCATTGACCATGAAATCATCCCTGCTTTCCCATCTGGTAGGAATTTTGGAAGGAGGAATGAGGTCAAAGATAGAAAGGGAATGGAATAGGTTGCTTAAAGTGAGCTGAGAAATGGCAATATAAAAGCGGGAAATATAATGTGCTCAGTTATAGAAAGAATGAGTTTGTGGAAGTGACATCTAGGGTGATATATTTAACCCTTTCACTGACAATTTGACTGGACTGACATGGTGGGTACCGTCGGGTGGAAGGGAAGGAGGATAGAGGACACACTTGTTGCTGACCTGGAAAGTGACATGCATGATGTCACTTCGGGGTCATCCTGTCACTTTCTCTGGCTAGCATAGCCGGGAAGGAATGTATTGCATTGCATTTACTGGAGCCCAAAAGGAGACATACAGGGTATTTTAGACCCTGCATGTCTCATTAAAGTGAGCCTGTTACCAAAAAATCATCACATATATTTTGCCAAAAAATGTAGGTAAATTATTGTGTTTGCTCTAAAATTCACTTTAGTGTGTTTTTTACTGAAATGTTCCTAGACCTTTGCGGTAATATCGTGTCACATAAAAAATTGGAACTAACACTATTTTATTTTTAAGTGTGTCTGCTTTCAGAAAATATATAGATGTTTTGGGGTTTTGTGTAATCTTCAGTCCTAAATTTTTTTTAACCACTTCAGCCCCGGAGGATTTTACCCCCTTCCTGACAAGAGCACTTTTTGCGATTCGGCACTGCGTCATTTTAACTGACAATTGTGCGGTCGTGCAACATTATACCAAAACAAAATTGACGTCTTTTTTTTCCCACAAATAGAGCTTTCTTTTGGGGGTATTTTATCGCCTCTGCTGTTTTTATTTTGTGTGCTATAAACAAAAAAAGAGCGACAATTTTGAAAAAAACACAAAATTTTTTACTTTTTGCTATAATAAATATCCCCCGAAAATGTATACATTATTTTTTTCTCAGTTTAGGCCGATATGTATTTTTCTACATATTTTTGGTACAAAAAATTGCAATAAGCTTATATTGATTGGTTTGTGAAAAACGTATTGTGTCTACAAAATAGGGGTTAGTTTTATGGCATTTTTATTTTTTATTTTTTTTATGAGTAATGGCAGCGATCTGTGAATTTTATTGGGACTGTGACATTATGGTGGACATTTTGGACACTTTTGACACTATTTTGGGACCATTGTCATTTATACAGCAATCAGTGCTATAAAAATGCATTGATTACTGTGTAAATGACACTGTCAGTGAAGGGGTTGACCACTAGGGGGCGGTGAAGAGGTTAAGTGTGTCCTAGGGAGTGATTCTAACTGTGAGGGGGCTGGGCTTCAACACACAGGACACTGATCACTGCTCTCGATGACAGAGAGCTGTGATCACTGTCCTGTCACTAGGCAGAATGGGGAAATGCATTGTTTACAAAAGCATCTCCCCATTCTTCCTCTCCGTGACAGGATCACGGTCACCCGGCGGACATCAAGTCCGCGGGACCCATGGTCACAGTCACAGAGACCGCAGCGGGTGCCCGTAACATGGCTTCTTAAAGGGGACCTACCTGTACGCCCTTTTGCCTACCAGTGCCATTCTGCCGATGTAAATCGGCATGCGCTGGTCGGCAAGCGGTTAAAAAAACAAATGTGTACAAAAAATGCAAAAAATGGCTCTGGCAGCGTTAAGGTTAATAGATATTTACCAGTTTGGCAATGTTGATTTGATTTAATAGACATTTTTGAAAAATCAGGCTAAAAATGATTGCCATGTATTTTGCACAGAATTTCCAATAAGTTTGCAATCAGCAAAGCTTATTCCTGTCATTGATATGAAAATAGTTTCCAATGGCCTAGTTCCTAAGCTCCATTGTCAAATAAAAAGGTTAATTAATTTAGAAATATCTATCTACAGTAAGTTGTAAATAGATATTGATATTGAATGAATTATGAGATATAAATTAAGCTTTGGCGCTAAAACCTTTTTGTGCACTGTGGATACCAAAATCATGTATGAGTGTGAAATGATCTATTATCTCTGCTAGTGCTCTGGAGAATTTAATGCAAATTAAGGTGGAAATCTCCCAAAATCCACTATATACGTGATATTAAAATGCGTGAAAAAAGAGAAAAGGATGTGTGTCTGTTAACTTACACCTCAAAAATGCACATATGTATTAAAAAAATGGTGAATCAATCACATAGAAATAAACAATTGAAAATATTAATGTGCTCAATAGAAAAACATACGCAAACCAATATCTGAAAAATCATATGCAAACCAATATCCAAAAATTATGCTCTATGTTCAAAGTGACAATCAAAAAGCGTTTGTGAAAGTACCAAGAAAAAATAATAATAACAAAAATCTTATAATGTCCAACAAAAATTTTTCAAAGTCGCATCATCTGGTTGCTGGAAAAACGCATGGAACTTTTATCAAATGAGGAAGGTAGAGCAAAGTGACTAGTGCAGAAGGGTTAAATGCATTCCTCTCCGGTGCGCCACTCTGTGTTAGGAAAAAGGTATATATATGTGCTCACCAGACCAAAAACCCTCAATGGGTTAACCGAGCAGCCACAGTATGAGCCACTGTGCAGCTTTCTTTGGGCTCTGCTTCTGCTATGCTGGGGGGATGCTTTACACTTTTCCTTCCGCAAATAGTCCGTTTAGCAATTATACCTGTGACATCAATGTATCACATCCAGCACTCATTCCATATCCAAATGATATGCCAGTTATATTTATAACAGCTCCAGCAAGTGTAATGGAATCCAATTCAATTTTTCCTAAATGGCCACAGAACATGGAACCCACAATCAATACAAGAAATATCGTCATTTGAGACAAATACTCCTCAGTACATTTTTTCAACTGAGGAGTACTGAGGAGTATTTGTCTCAAATGACGATATTTCTTGTATTGATTGTGGGTTCCATGTTCTGTGGCCATTTAGGAAAAATTGAATTGGATTCCATTACACTTGCTGGAGCTGTTATAAATATAACTGGCATATCATTTGGATATGGAATGAGTGCTGGATGTGATACATTGATGTCACAGGTATAATTGCTAAACGGACTATTTGCGGAAGGAAAAGTGTAAAGCATCCCCCCAGCATAGCAGAAGCAGAGCCCAAAGAAAGCTGCACAGTGGCTCATACTGTGGCTGCTCGGTTAACCCATTGAGGGTTTTTGGTCTGGTGAGCACATATATATACCTTTTTCCTAACACAGAGTGGCGCACCGGAGAGGAATGCATTTAACCCTTCTGCACTAGTCACTTTGCTCTACCTTCCTCATTTGATAAAAGTTCCATGCGTTTTTCCAGCAACCAGATGATGCGACTTTGAAAAAAAATTTTGTTGGACATTATAAGATTTTTGTTATTATTATTTTTTCTTGGTACTTTCACAAACGCTTTTTGATTGTCACTTTGAACATAGAGCATAATTTTTGGATATTGGTTTGCATATGATTTTTCAGATATTGGTTTGCGTATGTTTTTCTATTGAGCACATTAATATTTTCAATTGTTTATTTCTATGTGATTGATTCACCATTTTTTTAATACATATGTGCATTTTTGAGGTGTAAGTTAACAGACACACATCCTTTTCTCTTTTTTCACGCATTTTAATATCACGTATATAGTGGATTTTGGGAGATTTCCACCTTAATTTGCATTAAATTCTCCAGAGCACTAGCAGAGATAATAGATCATTTCACACTCATACATGATTTTGGTATCCACAGTGCACAAAAAGGTTTTAGCGCCAAAGCTTAATTTATATCTCAGATTTCTAACCTATTCCTATTTTTAGGGACAGGTTTCAAGCACAGGCAGCTTTAACCCCTTGAGTTCATTTTAATTCATCTTTATTTCATTTGGTTTTTCCCCTTGCCTGTGTGGCGGACGGGTGGAATTTGTCCATAGCGCAATCTTATCTATTTTTATTGCTATTGAATGAATTATATAAATCAGAAGACCCTGGCTGTGAAAATTTGCCAGATATGGATAGAATGTGATATACTCCATATAGTTTGCTTTGTTTAACAGATGTATTAAACCTAAACCAAATATATGTTTTTTAAACACCTGATGCATACTGTGTTGACTTTCAGACTCACTTGACTGCTTCCGTTGTCCATGGAACCAATGGCCAAACAAAGAAAGGACAAGATGTCTTCAAAAAACCATAGAATATCTCTCTTACGAAGAACCACTGGGGTCAACCTTATCTTCTATCAGTGTTGCTTCTTCTTTGATCCCAGTTGCACTTTTAAAGCTTTTAGTCCATCATAAGGCTACCCCAATAGTAAAAGCCAGCAACTACTCCTTAAGTTGCCTTCTTTTGATTTGTTTATCCTTGTGCTTCCTTTGCCCTTTGGTTTTTATTGGTTATCCCCAACCACTGAAGTGTCTTCTCCGCCAGGTTACATTTGGGATTGTTTTTTCTCTTTGTATTGCTTGTGTTTTATCCAAAACAATAATGGTTCTTTTGGCTTTCTTGGCCACTAGGCCAGGCTGCACACTTCAGAAATTCACCAGCCACCGTTTTTCTTACACAATCATTTGTGTAGTCCTCCTCATACAGTTCATGGTATGTGCAATCTGGTTGTCCTTTACACCTCCCTTTCCACAGTACAATATAACTACCTACCCTGGGATCATAATAATTGAGTGCAATGAAGGATCGATCTTTGCTTTTTGGGTAATGTTGGCATATCTTGGTCTGTTAGCCTTCATCAGTTTTATTGTTGCGTTTCTATCTCGAAGTCTTCCTGATGCCTATAATGAGGCCTCATATATTACGTTCAGCATGTTGACCTTCCTAAGTGTCTGGATCTCCTTTATCCCAGCATCCCTCAGTGCTCAAGGCAAATACACTGTGTCCATGGAAATTTTTGCCATGTTATTTTCCAGTTGGGCTCTGGTCATCTTTATGTTCCTTCCTAAATGTTTCATTATGCTTTTCCAACCTTCCATGAACTCCAGAAACAATTTAAAAGTGAAGGGAGTAAATCAAACACATATTGCAAAACATTCTAAACTGGGAATGTAAATTCGGAAAAAAAAATCAATGTTGTACTTGGCTTTCACAAAAGGCTATGAATGTTTCTGTATATTA
This sequence comes from Lithobates pipiens, assembly GCF_037356315.1. Lineage (NCBI taxonomy): Eukaryota > Metazoa > Chordata > Amphibia > Anura > Ranidae > Lithobates > Lithobates pipiens. The sequence goes on from NW_027507903.1 coordinate 612,430,104, forward strand.
GTCCTGCCTTTTTCCCCTATACTAGTCATACCAGTCCCCACATTGTTCTCTTTGCATTTCCTATGCACTTTCTACTGCACAGTTAGTTGCATCATATTTCTTTTTCTTCTTTTTAATGCTTGACATTTTATTTTTCTTAATGAGAATGTAGTCATTTTGTATATTTTTTTATTAATATATAGTGGCCAGCACTACAATTAAAAAATAAAGTGACTTTCCCTCTTTTTCCATTCCTTCACCGATTTCAGGTCTCAGTCTGGCAGTGAGCCTGAAGGCAGGCCATTTTTGCTGTGTTGTCCCTTTTGAAGAACATCTCTCTCTAGGAATCCTATTATTAAATATAATATATATTTATTTATTCAGGATCAGAGGGTAAACAGGCATCCACAACACAGTTTATAAACTTAAAGCATAACTATACTCAACTTGGATCCATCAAGGCGACATCATGGAGTCCCCTGCCTGGCCGCTGACATTTTCGGGAGGCCGGATTCCAGGTCTTGATTGCTTTTATTGGCCAGGTGAGGATGACATCACTCCCATGCGGCCAGCTTTAGCATTGACAAACTTGTACTGTGTACTTTGTGTGTGACCAGCTCATTGTACAAAGGCAAACATGTAGATAGGTAACCTTAATGCAGAAGAGACAAAGCATGCCTATTCTGCATTAAAAAACCTGCTTGTTCTCCAATTTATTTTTTTGGTAGCCTAGAGTTCCACTTTAATATTCTGCTTTACTGGCCAACAAACACAAAACAAATACAGGTTTTTCCTTTGGCTTCAATACAAACAAACATGTAACAAATTCTTACAATACTCAACAGGGGCAGATATGTGTGCTAGACTTGTGCACAAGGGAAAATTTAGTTTAGTTTTGGTTCGTTGTCATTTGTAAAATACATAATTTTGTTCTGTTATATTCGTTATGTTACATTAATACGTTTTCGTATAATTCGTTATTATTCAATATTATTCGTAGAGTGTCGAATTCATTTGTTCGTATTCGTTGAAATTCTCTATTTATGTATGTACTGTATAGACATTCATGATAATGATTCGTAGTTCGGAAAGTTTGTTTATGGAATCTTTTAACACACACAATTTGTTTGTTGTCTCTTCTCATTGGCTCAAATACAATACAACACCCTTCTAACTCAGTTCTCAGGAATGCACTTTGCCAGTAATCCATCCTCCAGCACAAAATTAATTAGCTGATTGGACTATAAGATTTACTTTGAGCTGACCTTTTGTTTCATTAGAGCTTTAAAGTATTACCAAATCATGTTGAATTAATTTGAATTCATTTGTTATATTTCTTTCTTATTCGTTGTTATTAGTTATTTTTTTATTCGGACATTCGGATGCATCCGAATGTCCGAAAGATGCAAAATTCAGCCAAATTTCGATTCGTTACGAAATGATTTTTCACAAGCCTAATGTGTGCAGAATCAAAGTATAACAGTGAAGATTCACCTTGGTCCACATTCTGATGCAGTCTACCATGTATTGTATATGCATCACTGTAAATATGAAATCCTAGGAAGTGAGAAACCACCTAATGATCCTGAAGTTCCTGTCTTTATTTTGTGACATCAACATAATGGGGGGTATGATCTGACACCAGCTTGAAGTGTCTGCCCGAAAACTAGTACCAGAGTGTCGCTAGGGCCCACTTTATGCCAATTAAATCATTTCCACAACTGAATAGTTTTTCTCAGCTGGAGTAAACATTTGGCTCAATTACATTACAGGGAGCTCTTGTACCCCAAATAGCATCCTTCTGCAATGGGAACTCTTTCTGAAAGTCTGGGGTTACAAGCAGGGCCGGTGCTTGACTATTTTGCACCCTAGGCAAGATTAACACCCCCCGCTGCCCTCCCAGTTCTGGGGGGTGGCGGTAGTCTTATCTGGGGCCCAGGTGACTACAACAGAGAGGGCACACCAGGGCAGAAGAATTTCTCCTACGTTCAGAGACCTGAAACATGGTGCCCACTGCGACAGTTGTCCTTGTGCTCGCCTCCTCCACCTCCCCAGTGTCCCCTCCCCACTGCCCTCCTCCCCTCTCCAGCTGTGCCCGCCTCCTTCTGCCTCCCCATCTGTTGCCCTCCTCACAGGCTGAGCTGCTACTGACCTCCGCAGCAGCAGCCATGTCGGATGTCCTCCATGGCTGATGTTTTCTCTGGAGTGTCAGTCAGTGCCCCAGCCCTGTGTAGGGTGGCATTCTTCAGCCTGTCCTGGTTACAACGACTGGTTCCTGGCATAAAGCCTGCCTAAATGCCAGAATGCTGCTTCTGCCTCCAGTTATTGACAGTGGAGGCTTTTCCATATTGTTAGGTCTGTCAAAGTTGTGTCTAAGCTTGCACAATTGAGGACAAACCAACCTGAATACCCCAAAAAAGCCTAGAAAGAAGTATGCCTGCTTTTTAAGAGGGGGCAGGGCCACTTTTCATAGTTGCATAGTTGTTGAGGTTGAAAAAAGACACAAGTTCATCAAGTCCAACCTATGTGTGTGCTTTTATGTCAGTATTACATTGTATATCCCTGTATGTTGTGGTCATTTAGGTGGTTATCTAATAGATTTTCGAAATTATCTATGCTCCCTGCTGATACCACTGCTTGTGGAAGAGAATTCCACATCCTTACTGCTCTGACAGTAAAGAACCCTCTACGTAGTTTAAGGTTAAATGCTTCTCTTCTAATTTTAGTGAATGGCCATGTGTCTTTTTAAATTCCTTTTCGCAGAAAAGTTTTATTCTTATTGTGGGGTTACCAGTACGGTATTTGTACATTGAAATTATACCCCTTTCAAGCTTCTCCTCTCCAGATAGAATAAGTTCAGGGCTTGTAATGTTTCCTCATAACTAAGGTCCTCCATTCCCTTTATTAGCTTTGTTGCCCTTCTCTGGACTCTCTCCAGATCCAGCACATCCTTCCTGAGGACTGGAGCCCAGAACTGGACAGCATACTCCAGGTGTGGCTGGACCAGAGTCTTGTAGAGTGGGAGAATTATCGTTTTCTCTCTGGAGTCAATCCTCCCTTTTTTTTTTCAAATATAATTTTTATTAGCGTTTTTTTTTAGAGATGAACAAGGTCCATAAAAGAAAGGGAACAATTGGATAGTTACGATATCTCACATGTGTAAGGAGGTAATCCCCTTTTTAAGGCATGCCAATATTCTGTTGGCTTTGCTTGCAGCAGCTTGGTATTGCATGTCATTGCTGAGCCTATCATCTAATAGGACCCCCAGGTAATTTTCCATCCCAGATTCCCTCAGAGGTTCTCCCCTAGTGAGTAGATTGCATTCATATTTTTGCAACCCATATGCATTATTTTAAAATGTTCTACATTAAACCTCATTTGTCATGTAGTTGTCCACCCTGTTAATTTGTTCAGATCTTATTGCAAGGTTACCACATTGTGCGGAGAAGTTATTGCCCTGCTTAGCTTAGTATCCTCTGCAAATACTGAGATTGGGCTGTTTATCCCATCCTTCAGGTCATTTATGAATAAATTAAATAGGATTGGTCCCAGGACAGAACCCTGGGGGTCCCCGCTTTCCACATTGGACCATTTTGAGTACTATAGCCCCTATAGCCATTTTTCAATCCATACTCCTTCCCTATAGTCCATACTGACAGACCTTAGTTTGTACAGTAAATGTTTATGGGAAACTGTATCAAATGCCTTTGCAAAATCCAGATACACCACGTCTATGGGCCTTCCTTTATCTAGATGAATCCATGCTGATTGCGCTTCCTTAGATACCCAGAAAGAAATAAACTCATGTGATAAATAGAGACTATCAGTTCTCCAAAGAATGTGAATAAAAAAAGTGCAACAGTGCTTAGTATGTGAACCTTAAAACTTATAAATTGCATTCAAATTAACATCTAATATATATTCCAGTGTCTAAAAAATAGGCAAAGATGTGTCTACAACTATACAGTGCATATAATTAATTATTATTGCAATGTGTATATAGAAAAAAGGTGAAACGTCTAAAATAAAACTACAAAGAAATATGTACCAATAAATCAATGTGATAAATGATCTAAAAAAGATTCTATGAATACTTTAAATGTGCAAAAAACAGAGAAAAACAATACTGTATTCCTTGATGAAAAAGGAAACCGAGTAGCAGCAAAATAGCAGCAAAAGAATTGTGAATCTCGATAAAGTGTCCCATACACAGTCCAATCGTGCAACTCTAAAGTGTGATTTCACAACCAAACATAAAGTGCAATGTGCCAAGGTAGTTTTCCTCCAAATGGTATCCCGTGTCAGTGTTGGTATAAATTCCCAGTTGAAGTCCATTCGTGACGTAACGCGTAGGAAATCGGAAGTGACGTTCGTACCATCCACCGATCTGTTTAGCTGTGTGTGCCTGCTTATTCGCTCCTGTTTGTGAGTAGTATTATTTTTACAAATAAATCGTTCGTTTTAAATTACTACACCATGGAGGATATCTCTCACTTGTTATTTTGAGCATTGCCTGTCGGCCAAAACTGCAAGGAAGAGCGGCACTGTCAGAGGTCCCAGTCACAGCCTATTTGACCCCCCGGAATTCCCCCTGCAAATCTGTTGTCTTGCTGTATACCTTACAGCTGTGAGGTAATTATTTAGGAATACCAACACTGACACGGGATACCATTTGGAGGAAAACTACCTTGGCACATTGCACTTTATGTTTGGTTGTGAAATCACACTTTAGAGTTGCACGATTGGACTGTGTATGGGACACTTTATTGAGATTCACAATTCTTTTGCTGCTACTCGGTTTCCTTTTTCATCAAGGAATACAGTATTGTTTTTCTCTGTTTTTTGCACATTTAAAGTATTCATAGAATCTTTTTTAGATCATTTATCACATTGATTTATTGGTACATATTTCTTTGTAGTTTTATTTTAGACGTTTCACCTTTTTTCTATATACACATTGCAATAATAATTAATTATATGCACTGTATAGCCGTAGACACATCTTTGCCTATTTTTTAGACACTGGAATATATATTAGATGTTTATTTGAATGCAATTTATAAGTTTTAAGGATCACATACTAAGCACTGTTGCACTTTTTTAATTCACATTCTTTGGAGAACTGATAGTCTCTATTTATCACATGAGTTTATTTCTTTCTTGGTATCTAAGAAAGTGCAACACACCCCCTTCTCCCCTTTTTTCTATTTTTTATTGAGAGTTCACTCAAAAAAAGTGTCTGCTGCTCCGATTAGAACATACTTTATACTTCTTTTCCATAATTATTCTTATTGCCATAGAGCGCAGGAGCTGCTCTACATACATACAATCCATGCTGATTACTGCTAATGATATCATTTTCATTACTAAAACCTTATATATAGTCCCTTATCATCCCCTCCAAGGGCTTCTGAACTATTGACATTAGGCTAACTGGTCTGTTGTTCCCAGGGATATAGCTTGGCCCTTTTTTGAATATTGGTGCTACATTGGCTAAAAATGTAGGAACAATTACTTCTTAACCACTTGACCACTGGGCACTTAAACACCCTTAATAACCAGACCAATTTTCAGCTTTCGGTGCTCTCACATTTTGAATGACAATTACTCAGTCATGCAACACTGGACCTATATGAAATTTTTGTCCTTTTTTTCACACAAATGGAGCTTTCTTTTGGTGGTATTTAATCACCGCTGGGTTTTTTATTTTTTGTGCTATAAAAGAAAAAATACAGAAAATTCTGTAAAAAAATGAATTTTTCTTCATTTCTGTTATAAAATTTAGCAGATTAGTAATTTTTTCTTCATAAATTTTGGCCAAAATTTATACCACTACATATCTTTGGTAAAAATAAGTACAAATTGGTGGATATTATTTGGTCTTTGTGAAAGTTATAGAGTCCACAAGCTATGGTGCCAATGTCTGAAAATTGATCACACCTGAAGTACTGACGGCCTATTTCAATTCTTGAGACCCTAACATGCCAGAAAAGTACAAATACCCCCCAAATTACCCCTTTTTGGAAAGAAGACATTCCAAGGTATTTAGTAAGAGGCATGATGAGTATTTTGAAGTTGTAATTTTTTCCCACAATTCTTTGCAAAATCAAGATTTTTTTTTTTTCACAAAATTGTCATATTATCAGTTTATTTCTCACACAGCATATGCATACCACAAATTACACCCCAAAACACATTCTGCTATTACTCCCATGTACGGCGATACCACATGTGTGAGACTTTTACACAGTGCGGCCACATACAGAGGCCCAACATGCAGGGAGCGCCATCAGGCGTTCTGGAGCACCCAGGACAATTCTGACATTTCTCTCCTACATGTAAAAATCATCATTTATTTGCTAGAAAATTACATCGAATCCCAAAACATTATATATGTTTTTTTTAGTAAACACCCTGGAGAATACAATGGTGGTCGTTGCAACTCTTTATCTCGCACGGTATTTGTGCAGCAATTTTTCGAATGCTTTTTTTTGGAAAAAAAACTGTTTTGTGCTTAAAAAAAAAAAAAACACAGTAAAGTTAGCCCAATTTTTGCATAATGTGAAAGATGAAGTTACACTGAGTAAATCGATACCTAACATGTCACTCTTCAAAATTGCACAGGCTCGTGGAATGGCGCCAAACGTCGCTACTTAAAAATCCCCATAGGCGACGATTTAATATTTTTTTTACTGGTTATATGTTTTGAGTTACAGAGGAGGTCTAGGGCTAGAATTATTGCTCTCGCTCCAACGTACGCAGCGATACCTCACATGTGTGGTTTGAACACCGTTTTCATATGTGGGCGGGACTTACGTATGCGTTCGCTTCTGCATGCGAGCACATGGGGACAGGGGCGCTTTAAAAAAATATATATATTTTATTGTTTATTTTACTTTATTTATTGTAGTTTGACATTTTCCCCCCCCCCAAAAAAATTTTTGATCACTTTTATTCCTATTACAAGGAATGTAAACATCCCTTGTAATAGGAGTATGGCATGACAGGTCCTCTTTACAGTGAGATGTGGGGTCAATAAGACCCCGCATCTCACCTCTAAGCTGGGAAGCCTAAAAAAAAAAAAAAAAAGATTCTGGATTTGATAGTATTGGCGAGTCGGTAGAAGCACCGGAGGGTGGCGGGAGGGGGGGTGTGTCTATGGCTGGGTATTGCAGGGTATCACCGACTATGGCTGGGTATGGCTGGGTATATCAGAGTATGGCTGGGTATCTCAGAGTATGGCGTTGCAGAGTATTGCGTTGCAGAGCATTGCAGGATATTGGAGGGTGTTGCAGAGCATTGCAGAGTGTTGCACGGTATTGGCGGGTGTTGCAGAGCATTGCAGAGTGTTGCAGGGTATTGGTGGGTGTTGCAGAGCATTGCAGAGTGTTGCAGAGCATTGCAGAGTGTTGCAGGGTATTGGCGGGTGTTGCAGAGCGTTGCAGGGTATTGCAGAGTATTGCAGGGTAATGCAGAGTATTGCAGGGTATTGCAGGGTATTGCAGAGTATTGCAGGGTATTGCAGGGTATTGCAGAGTATTGCAGAGTATTGCAGGGTATTGCAGGGTATTGCAGGGTATTGCAGAGTAATGCAGAGTAATGCAGAGTAATGGCAGGGTATTGCAGAGTATTGCAGTGTAATGCAGACTATTGCAGGGTATTGCAGGGTATTGCAGAGTAATGCAGAGTAATGCAGAGTAATGCAGGGTAATGCAGAGTAATGCAGAGTAATGCAGAGTAATGCAGGGTAATGCAGAGTAATGCAGGGTATTGCAGAGTAATGCAGAGTAATGGCAGGGTATTGCAGAGTATTTGCAGGGAATTGAGGGGTTAATTTTCGGTGAGCAGCGATGTGGGCACTGCAGATGCAGCCCACATCGCTGCTGACACCGATCTCCTCCCCCTCCGCTGTTCCGATCGGTACAGAGAGGGGGAGGGAGGAACCGGCGTCATAACATGACGCCGGTTTGTTTACAAGTGATCACTCCGTCATTTGACGGAGCGATCACGTGGTAAACGGCCGCGACGAGCGGCCGTTTACCGTGATCCGTGATGCGCCGGGTCCTGTGGACCCGGCGGTCACGGATGCTCTCGAGTGCGCGCCGCAGGGGGCGCGCGAGAGCGGAATTCTGGGAGGACGTCATATGACGGCCTCCCACAGTTAAGAAACCGCCCTAAAGCCGTCATTCGGCTATAGGGCGGTTATTAAGTGGTTAAGGACCCTCGAGTGCAAGCCATCTGGTCCTGGTGACTTATTAATGTCAGACAGCAGAGTGGTGTAGTGATTAGCACTTTAAACTAGCAGCAAACAGGGTTATTGTTTCAAATTCTGACCACAACACCACCTGCCTGGAGTTTGCATGTTCTCTCTGTGCTGGCGTGGGTTTACTCTGGTTTCCTCCTGCACTCTATAGACATGCTGGTAGGTTAACTGGATCCTGTCTAAATTGGCCCTAGTATATGTATGAATGTGTGTTAGGGACCTTAGGTTGTAAGCTCCTTGAGGGTTGGGACTGATGTGAATGTACAATGTATATGTAAAGCGCTGCGTAAACTGACAGTGCTATATAAGTACCTCAAATAATAATATTCAGTTTTTCAAGACTATTCCTAATTCTGTCCTCTGTTAGCCATTAGGGTACTTCCCTCATGGCTAACAGAGAACAGGGGATAAACCATGCAGTTTTGGGTACTGAAGCCCCCATTTCCCTCGTGAATACTGAGGAGAAGAATAAATTCAATACCTTCACCATCTCTCCATCCTTAGTAACCAGATTCCTGTCATCATTCTTTATGAGGCCAATATGATCTGACCTCCCTCTTTTAATATTTATATACCTGGGAATTTCTTGGGATTTTTTTTTACTTTCCTCCACTGTGCCTTTCGTGTTCTATCTTAGCTGCTCTGATTGCACCCTTATAATTCTTATTGAATTCTTTGTAAAGTTGGAATGCTGATGATGATCCCTCAGTATTTTTTGAAGGCCTTCCCCTTTTCTTTTATATGCATTTTTACGTTGAAGTTAAGCCACCCAGGACTTTTATTAGCTCTTTCAAATGTATTTCCCATTGGGATGGGATGCACTGGCTAATATCCTTATTTAATATGCTCTTAAAGGACACCTATTTTTCCTCGTATTCTTTGTTCCTAGGATTTTATCCCATTTAATACCTTCTTGCAAGGAGCAGGGTTTATGGAAGTTGGCTCATTTGAAATTCATTGTCTTTGTATTGCCCTTATGTTTCCTATTTGTGTGATTTATACTGAAACTAATTGACCTGTGGTCGCTGTTTCCTAAATTTCCTCATATTTCTATATCCACGATCAGGTCTGTATTGTTAGTAATCAGTAGATCCAGTAACGCTTTATTTTTAGTTTGTGCATCTACCATCTGACCCATGAAATTGTCCTGTAAGACATTTAGAAAATGGCGAGCCTTAGACGGATGCGCGGTTCCTTCCGTCCAGTCTATGATTAGGATAATTCAAATCCCCCATTATAATGACACTTGTCATCTTTGCCACCATTCTGTGATAGGAGGTCCATCTCCCCCTCCCCCCTCTGGTTAGGGGGCCTATAGCATACTCCCAGTATCACTTTCCTCTTAGTTTCCTCCCTTTGTAGCTTTACTCATAGGGATTCCACCTTTTCCCTAGCTCCATTAGTGATGTCGTCCCTCACATTCACTTGTACATCATTTTTGATATACAAGTATACTCCTCCGCTTTTTTACCCTTCCCCTTTTTTAACCCCTTTTTTCAATCACTTCCACCTTGTTCAACTGAGGATTGATCATAGGATATGAGGTATGTAGCGCCAGCTCCTGAAGAGCACGAACTGTGTTTTTTAAATTTTAAGGTTACACCTGAACTGCAGTTTGGTTTGGGTAAAATTGTTTAAATTTGGACCTCAGCATCAGTCTGACTGGACTATGGGATGTTCAGCCTGGCCCAAGGGGGCACTGTCTCTTCTGGCAGGCATGGAACTACAGTCTGGTTGGGTGCTTTAAGATTACTCTCTCTCAGATCCCGCTCATTGGGAGTGGCACTCTTGCTGTGCTTTCTGCGTGAGGGTACTTAAGATGTGGATGTTACGTGGTTCGGGGTTCCGGTCCAGAAGGATGTGCTGACTTCATGATCCTGGTCCTCCTGACCTGCCACCAGGAAGGCTATGGCCTGGGGTGCGGATCCACCCGACTTGTTGTCTCGGGGCTGGCTAGCCCGAGGCAAGGAAACTAAAGAAGGATTGCAAGGTGTTTGGGTGCTGTCTCCGGTTTGGGAGAGACCCAGGGACTTCATAGCTATCCAGGGGAGGACTCTTGAGAAGAAGGCCATGTACAGGTTGGTTTCTTAGCAAGAGCCTGGAAGAGCTGAAGTACCTAAGAGAATCCGGTCTCGTGGATATCGCCAAACTGGCTGAAAGATCCAGGTATCACACGAGTGTTCTACAAGTTTAGTTTTCCTACGTGTCCTACAACAACGTCTGTGGCAGATACTTATTCTTGTATGTTCTACAACAACGTCTGTAGCAGAGACTTGTTTCCTGAGTTAAGCACCTTGTTGGCTGCTAGACCTTGTGAGAGAGGGACTGTCCAACCTGAATGAACATCCAGTTGTGAATGGCTATTCTCTGGATTCAGTCAAAGTAAGCAGGTCCTTTATTATAGACTTTGACACTAAGGCCGCGTACACACGCGGGGACTGTTCGCCCAACTTTGTCCGCTGAACAGTGTTTCAGCGGACAGTCCGCTCGTGTGTGGGCTTTCAGCGGACAGTTTCAGCGAACAATCCGCTGAACAAGGTTTTTCGGAAATTCCGAAAAACTGTCCGCTGAAACCTTGTTTCAGCGAACAGTCCCCTCGTGTGTAGGCTTGTTCGTCAAACTAAGTTCCGCGCATGCTCAGAAAGGATTTACACACCGAAAGTTATAATGCAGTGTATAGGACGTCGTATTTTTCGTCCCGTCGTACGTGCCGTTCACGTCATTGCTTTTCGTTTCAGCAAACTGTTCGTCCGTCGTGTGTGGCCATGTCCGTCCATGCTAATTTTGAGCGGACTGTTTGCCGAAACTGTTTGACGGACAAAGTTGGGCGAACAGTCCCCGCGTGTGTACGCGGCCTAAGAATACCTGAACTTTGTTCCTGACCCTCTGATCCCAATTTAGGAGACTGTTCGTTGTCTACATTTTGCAAATAAAATCCCTTTGTGCGGATTCTGGCATCAGTCTCTCAGGTTACTGGGCCATCTACCACGGGAAACCCCTAGACGTAAACCGAGGAAAGGAAGGTAATGGTAAGCCCAATTGAACCAGCAGCTCCTTCGGGGGTCGGTGCTACAGGTAGTTGTGTACTGCCACATAGTGTGTGTGAATATAAAAATACCAATAAATGCAGAAACTGTGTGACAGAAACCATGTGCAATAAATCTAGCTCCTGCTATCAACAGGATGTTATCACAAAACAACAATGAATGAATATCTAAAAAATGTGATAGCACTGCTACAATCTGACAAATAATACATAGATCCAATAATATGCAATAAACGCATGTGCTGAATAAATATACAATCCAATAGCAAATGAATAAATAAGTTTATTGAAACAAAAAATCTTCTTATATAGAAAAAGGCTCCACACTAATCTTTAATGGTTCCCACCAAGGTCCTGCAGGTATCAAACACACTTTACACCTCGTATAGATCTCCTTTAAAGGTTGCCTCCATGATGATCACAAGCAACTCCAGCACATGCAAAAATATAAAGTGCCTCCAATAGTGCAGTACCAGGTATTAAATGGAATAAGCCTCCCCCACCCAGCTTCATCTATTAAATTCACATTTTATTTCAATAAAAAACAGCATATAACATATTTAAAATCCAACAGGTCTCACGCATGTCACCACCAGGCTCTTCTTCTACGCGTTACGCCACCATCTACGTGGCTTCATCTGGAGGGCAAAAGAGGATTGATCATGCCTCTGCATAAAACATAACCCAAAGTAGTGGGCCTCCTCTAATTGAATATTCTTTTTCTTCCCTCTGAAGGGCATCCAGGACTATTTGTTAGTCCCAGGTAAAGATGGCAATGTTTGCTAGATAAGTATTTAAGAATTCTTTATGGGGTCTCAAGACTTTGTTCGTGTCTAGTCCAGGGCCATGTGACACCCAAATAGCATTTTGGCATGCTGCCAAAACTACTTTGGCATGACAAATGCTGTTTTTTCTTCAGCTCTATAGAGAAAGAGATCTGCCAGTAGCCCTTTATTAAATCGAGAGTGGTAATATAGCAGCCTGGACCTAATATTTTGGTTAATTCAATTTACGTTTATTCATCTGCGTAATGGGATAGGCATCCCGTTTGGAGGATTAATTTGAAGGCTAAGTTAACCTTTAGTAACATGTTACATATTACACCCATGTTTAGGGTGTAACATGTAACTGCTGCACAATCCCCATCCATAACTGTGACAGCAAGTGGGGGTTCTTCCCCCCACACCCACTGTTACAATTTAAAGTTGTTCTAAAGGCTTAAGGTTCTTTACCTTCATGCATTCTTTGTATGAAGTTAAATAACCTTCTGTGTGCAGTAGGTGTCCCAGCCTCCTCTAATATTTACTTGAGCCCATTGCGATCCAGCGATGTGGACGAGAACCTGGGCTCTCTGCGGACTCTAACATCTCATTGGCCATTGGCTACCACTGCTGTCAATCACAGCCAGTGAGCCAATGAGGTGAGAGAGGGGGGAGTTGAAGGGGGTAAATGGACACAGAGCAGTGGCTTGGGAGACAACTGGCTTAGGTGCCCCATAGCAAGCTATTTGCTCTGGGGGCACTTGGCAGAAGAGAGGGGCCAGGAGCACAGTTGGGGGACCTGAGAAGAGGAGGATTGAGGCTGCTCTGTGCAAAACCACTGCACAGAGCAGGCAAGTACAGTATAACATATTTGTTATTTAAAAAAAAAGAAAAAAACTTCCTTTAACCACTTTCCACCCACACTATACCTGAATGGCAAATACAACATGGGCTTCCAATGTTGGGAGGGCATCAATAGATGGCTTTCCGTAATTGCATTGCTCATGTGCACCCGGTGCACACTGTGATCACTGAGTCCTTCGGACACCTTTCAGTGCCACCAGTAGTGCCCATAAGTGCCACCTATCAGTGCTGCCAATCAGTGCCCATTTGTGCATCATCAGTGTCCCCTACTAGTGCCTATTACTGCCCATCAGTGCCACCTATCAGTGCCAATCAGTGCCACCCATCAGTGTGCATCAGTGCCACCTATCAGTGCTCATCAGTGTAGCATATCAGTGCCACCTCTCAGTGCCCTTCAGTCCTGCCTATCAGTGCCACCTATCAGTGCCCATCAATGTCACCTATCATTGCCCACCAGTTCTGCCTCATCAGTGCCCATCAGTTCCAAATCATCAGTGCCCACCAGTGCAGCCTCATCAGTGCCCATCAGTGCAGCCTCATCAGAGCACATTGGTGAAGGAGAAAAATTACCTGTTTATAAAATTCTATAACAAACTATGAAAAAAAAAATTTTTTTCAACATTTTTGGTCTTTTTTTGTTTCTTTAGAAAAAAAATTAAAAACCCAACAGGGATTCAATGCCACCAAAGAAAGCTCTATTTGTGTGAAAAAATTATGAAATTTTTTGTTTAAATACAGTGTAGCATGACCGCGCAATTGTCATTCAAAGTGCAACAGCACTGAAAGCTTAAAATTGGCCTGGGCAGGAAGGGGATGTAAGTGCCCAGTAGGCAAGTGGTTAACCACTTGCCGGCCTGCTCACATAGATATACTGCAGCGGGTCAGCTCTCTTGCGCAAACTGATGTACATGTACATCAGTCAGTAAAAGCAGGTCCCATGGACTCAATGTCTGCCGACGATCTGTGATCACGGCAAGGAGAGACAGAATGGGGACAGAACAAAGCATTTCCCCATTCTGCCTAATGACATGACAGAGATCTACTACTCCCTGTGATTGGGAAGGGTGATCTCTGTTATGTTTCAGTGAGCCCATCCACCCAACCAGTTAGAACACGCTGAGGGAACACACTTAACCCCTTGATCATCCCCTAGTGTTAACCCCTTCCCTGCCAGTGTCATTTATACATTGATAAGTGAATTTTTATAGCACTGGTCAATGTAATAATGTCATTAGTCCCCAAAAAGTATAATTTGGGGTCAGATTTGTCCATCGCAATGTTGCAGTTCCGCTAAAAATCGCAGCTCACCGCCATTACCAGTAAAAGCAATTAAAAAAAGTCCCTAAATCTTTCCCATAGTTTATAGAGGCGATAACTTTTGAACAAACCAATCAATATATGCCTATTGCAATTTTTTTTACCAAAAATATGTAGAACAATATATATCGGCCTAAACTGATAAATAAATATTTTTTTATATTTTTTTTAGATATCAATTATAGCAGAAATTAAAAAAAAAATGATTTTATTTCAAAATTGTTTTTTTTGTTTATAACGCAAAAAAAAAAAAAAAACGCAGAGGTGATCAAATACAACCAAAAGAAATCTCTATTTGTGGGAAAAAAAGGACATCAATTTTGTTTGGGTACAGCGTCGCACAACCACGCAATTGTCAGTTAAAATGACGCAGTGCTGTATCACAAAAAATGCTCTAGTCATTAAGGGGGTAAATCCTTCCGGGGCTGAAGTGGTTAATATCACTTTAAAATGGGAATGGCTTTGTGGGGCTTTGCCTAGACAGCCACATCATTCATTCACTGGAATCTGTGAATGACAAAACTACAAGTCCCATCCTCCATTGTGGCAGACAAATTTGTAATTTCAATGAACTGTGAGAGTGCTGATAAGCACCCTTGTAGTTCATTAAGACTTCCTACAGCTCGGAAACTGACAGCTCATACAGAGGTATGGACACAGAACTGTAGGAAAACTCTGGTTGGGCATCAGACACTAGTGTCTGTGGGAATATAATGCTCAATTACATTAGTTAAGCCTGGCAAGTTTGGGGACGTTTCTCAATTTCTCTGCAAGAATTCCCAGGACTCCTGTTTTTGAGAAGAGAAGAGGGTCTCTGATATTCTTACTTTTGTAATCTGGGTCTTGTTGCTGAACTTTACCGATCTACTTTGTCGGTGCTTCTCTTTATTTACAGGGTTTAGTTAGGTCAACCTGATAGATTTGGTAGGGCTTTCTGTTTGTGGGCTGGTCTTTTGAAGTTAGCATGTTCTTGTGAATGTGTGAGACAACTCTCATGCAATAACCTTGGATGAGGAACAGTATTGCCCTGTACACACGACCGGACTTTCCGGCAGAAAAGGTCAGACGGAATCATTTCATCGGATATTCCGGTCATGTGTGGGCTCCATCGGACTTTTTTCTTAAAAAATTCTGATGGACCTAGAAATAGAACATGTTTCAAATCTGTCTGATGGAATCAATTTCTATCAGGAAAATCGTTCGTCTGTATGCTGGTCCAACGGACCAAATACGACGCAAGGGCAGCTATTGGTCACTGGCTATTGAACTTCCTTTTCTAGTCCCAACGTATGTCATCACGTTCAAAATGAACAGACTTTTGTCCATTCGTGTGTGGGCAAGTCCGTTCGGTTTGAAGTCCATCGGAACTCCATCGGTACTCCATCGGGAAGACTGTCAGATATTTTCTGCCGGAAAATCCTGTTGTGTGTACGCGGCATATTTCTTAAACACTTGAAGACCAGGATGTTAAACCACCCTCCCGTCCACGCCATTTTTTCAGTTTTCAGCTCTATGATACTTTAAGTGACTCTGTCAGGTAACACTGTGCCCAAGTGAATTTTATAAACTTTTTTGAGACAGATAGAGATTTATTTTGGTTATATTTAATCAGCACAGTTTTTTTTACTAAATGTTACTATATAAATCAAAGAATAGAGATCATTTCGAAAAAGAAAAACAGTTTTCAGTGATTTCTGTTATAAAGCTGCAAATAAAGAATATTTGTTCATAAAGTTTGGCCAATTTCTTGAAAATAATAAACAAATTTGTGTATATTACTTAGTTTTTGTGAAAGTTAAAGAGTCTACAATAGGGTTGCCATCTGTCCAGGATTCACCCTGACAGTCTGGGTTTTTAATCATGTGTCCGGGTTTCAGTCCAACTGAAACCTGGAAAAAATTTTTAGACTGGGCTGTGGCTCCCCAAGTAATCAAGATAGTCACACAGAAATCTGTTGCCACCCGAGAGCTGCAGGCGGCTGTCTTGGAGCAGGTTCGGCATCACTGGGGGGGCAGGGTGATGAGGTCAGCAAAAGAAATTTGGCCACATCCACATTTTGTTGGGGCACGCTATGCGGACTGCATTACTACTCTCCTTGGGGCAACCAAAGTGTTCGGGTTTGGCTTGAAGAAAAGGTGGCAACCCTAGTCTACAATCTATGGTATATATATATATATTTTAAAATCGTTCAATCCTGATGTACTGACGGCCTATCCCAGGTCCCTAAAATGGCAGGACAGTACAAATACTAGAGATCGACCGATTATTGGAGAGGCCGATTATCAGGGCTGAGATGCAGAAATTTTCAAATCGGTATCGGTCAAAAACTTACCGACATTACCGATATTGGTCATTGTGCAGTTTATAAGTATTTATGCCATTTTTCTATCTTTTGAAAAGCCATTTAATAAGTTATTTTTTTTCAAGCACGTTATTTTCCCAAGTTTACTTTTAATGTTTAAAATTTGAATAAACGTTCAGTTTTTACCAGATTTGTGTAGAAATTGTGTTGAGTTCTCAAAATTTTAAATGTACAAAATATCAGCACATGTTATCGGCTATCGGCCAAAAAGCCTCATCGGCCCTAAAAATAACAACATCGATTAACCCCTAACAAATACCCCAAATTACCCATTTTTGTAATGTAGACAGTCCAAGGTATTTAGTAGGAGGGATGGTGAGTGTTTTTTAAGTAGGTCATTTTTTGCCACAATGTTTTGTAAAGTTGTAATTTTAACAAGATATTTCCCACACACATCAAAGTCATACTTACAATTACACCACCAAAACATATTCTTCTACTTCTCCTCAGAACAACTGTAAGTCTGAAGGAGCACTAAAACCTGCCCTTTGTTTAGACATTTTGGAGGCCTCTAATTTAGGCTAGCTGGCTGCCCCACAGATCTTTTCAACCACTTATTGATCTCCTATTTGCACTTGAGTCCATTATTGTTAATTTCCTGACTTCCTCTCTCACTTTAGGAAGGCAGGAGAGGAGATACACCCAGAAAATGACCACATTTTGGAAAACAGTCCCCCCCCCCCCCCCAATTTTTTTACTAAGAGGCATTATAGGATCATATTTTGTGCCAAATGTTTTTGGAAAGCTAAGAAGGAAAAAGAAAATATATATTTGTAAGTTCTCAGTTAATTCTGCTAATCATCCTGATTCCTGAGTAGTTTTTCAGAGCCTAGCTACATAGAGGGGCCCCAAAATTAAAGATGCACCATCAGGCTTTCAATGGGCATAAATGATGCATTTCATTTTCTGACAGCCAATCACATTTTCCCTGGGATGTACCACACCGTGGGTGCTTGCCTGCTGCAATTCACTATAATGTTCAGTGCCTGGTGGCATAGTACCCCTCACTCTTGAAGCAGGGCCAGGGACTCCTTCATCCTCTGAATCAGAGTTGGCTGTTAGTTAACCATGGCTTTTCTCAGGTCTCCTCCCAGCTACTCTCATCAGTCCTACTCCTCACGTTTTTTGGATAATTTTGGCAGTGGTTGTACTGGTACCTGATGGCACTGGTACAGGTGCTTGTTGGAGATAAGGACACAAACTGGTGTCCTTTTGTGGGATAATAGTTATAAAAATGAAATTTATGTACAGGGTTGCATGACCACGCAATTGTCATTTGAAGTAACGCAGTGCCGTATCACAAAAAATTGGTCATGAAGAGGGGGTAAATCTTCCAGGGGGCAAGTGGTTAGAGGCCAGCCTGAAGTAATAACAGAGAGAAAGGGCAGGTTGATGACACCTGTAGTGTGCTGGCTGTGGGACACAGTTTCAATATGCAGGATGCTGGGACACTGTTTTTTTAAATAAATTCTTTATTTTCTTTCACAAAAGTAATAAGACATCTTCATCAATACATCTATACAACACAGCATTCTTCTTTTTTTTTATTATCCTAGCCTCCCTATAATTCCTATTAGTTACAGTTATTTGGCTTCCTAATCTTCAACTTAACCTACTTATTCATACTTTCAAATTAATTATTATTATTTATAGCAACCCAACCTTTGTGATATTTTTCCTTAACCAGAATCCATTCTGGTTATCTTCAAGAAGAAATAGAGATAGGTAGAAAGAAAAGAAAAAGCAAAGAAAATGAGAAAAGAGAAAGAAATAGAGAAAAATAAATACCCCCCCCCCCCCCCCCGGGATTATTTGTTGCTATGAACTTTTAGGGCCTCTGTTCCCTATATAACATAAAAGGAGCCCATACTGTCCTATATTTCTCATGCTACTCTCTTAACATTAAAGTAAGATTTTCCATTTGTTGAATTTCTGTTATCCTCGTAAACCATTGTGCCTTTGTTGGTGATACATTAGTTTTCCACAAAACCGGAATACATGCTTTTGCTGCAGCCAGCAAATGCCTTAAGAGAGAGTTTTTATACCTCAATGGATAGAGGAATGTCGAACAACAAAAAAGCTGCAGGATTTTCTCCAAGAGACACATCTGTAATTTCTTTGACTATTTTGGAAACCATCGTCCAAAATTTTTTTAGCCCCGCGCATTCCTAAAATATGTGTAATAATGTACCCTGAGACTTCTGACATCTCCAGCAGACATTCGATACCTGAGGATATATTCGATGCAAAACTGCCGGTGTTCTATACCGCCTAGTCAGAATTTTATATCCACCTTCTTGATACCTCGTTGACACTGATGCCTTATGCGTAAACAATAAAATCCTATTATTTTGTACCTGAGAAAATGTTACCCCCAGATCTCTTTCCTATGCTTGTAAAAAGGTGAGCCCTTGTGGGGCCTCTAAGGCCGCGTACACACGCGGGGACTGTTCGCCCAACTTTGTCCGTCAAACAGTTTCGGCAAACAGTCCGCTCAAAATTAGCATGGACGGACATGGCCACACACGACGAACGAACAGTTTGCTGAAACCGTGCGCGATGACGTGAACGGCACGTACGACGGGACGAAAAATACGACGTCCTATACACTGCATTATAACTTTCGGCGTGTAAATCCTTTCTGAGCATGCGCGGAACTTAGTTTGACGAACAAGCCTACACACGAGGGGACTGTTCGCTGAAACAAAGTTTCAGCGGACAGTTTTTCGGAATTTCCGAAAAACCTTGTTCAGCGGACTGTTCGCTGAAACTGTCCGCTGAAAGCCCACACACGAGCGGACTGTTTGTCGAAACACTGTTCAGCGGACAAAGTTGGGCGAACAGTCCCCGCGTGTGTACGCGGCCTAAGTCAATCACCAAAGCATATAGGATTGAGAGTAGATGTCTTTGTGGTTCCTGTTTAGGCAAATTTACTTGAATTTAGATAGTGTACGGATTACAGTCAGTGTCAATGTCACCAACCGTAGAAAAGCATTGAGCTGTATCCGCCTAAACGGGTCCAAATCCACTGAAAACTCTTGTTCAATCTCCTCCTCTCCTTGGACATCACTTGGTTATTATTCAAAAATGTATAAGCCTACTGATTACTTGTCGCCTTAGATTAATAAAACTCCTGTCTGTTATACTAGGCTGAAATCTCGGGGTACCTAGAATTGGGATAAGAGGGCTCGGGAATGATGATATCTCAGTTTTTTTTTGTTTTTTTTTTAGTCTTGGAGGTTCTGGGAGGGTTGGGAGGTATTCATCTGGGTTTTAGGCGGCCTAAAACCAGACACGTGATTCAAAACCCAGAGAGGTGGCAACTTTATAGGGGGCAGCAGGGTGAACAGCGAGGAGACAGTAGTGCTCAGTGGTGGACTGCATAACTGTCTCCTGCTGTTCTGTAGGCTGTGGATTGCTCCCTGTACTGAGGCAGCCATGTCTGGGCTTCTCCTAAGTGTTACAAGCAGTGATTGGCTGCACTGGCTGCTCCTTCTGCTGGGCTCCTGTGAAGCTGGATGATACTATCAGCACAGGAAACACAGACAGAAAGAAAAGGTGTCCTTCAGCGGCTGGTGGTCTGTCCTGAGAGGTGCTTGTGGTATTTTGGCACTTAAAGCTATGATGACTCTAAACATCAGTGAGGGAAGACAGCAGCTGAAGTAATAAACAGAGAAGTGCGGGTAGTGTGTGGTCACTGGACTGAGGACAGAGATGAGGTACAGATGCACACATTGGTGACAGACATATGCTGCCATGTGGAGGCCTCAGGTGGGTGACCTGAGGGAAGAATGCTTAGACCTGGGTGCTTTGAAGCTGACTGAGCCTCTCACCTTACTGCTGTAAGGTAACAGCATTGGGTGTGGATGACTCTCATTAGGTAGCTCCTTCTGCCTCCACTTAACTCCGTACTAGATGCAGCCCTTGGAGCTGGACAAATGGCAATGCAATCCTGGGGGTCAACCTGGTCTCCTCCACGGTGGTATATAAACAAAAAGGGGGCTCCGATAGTGTGATATAGTTCTTCAAACAATATTTATTGTAAAAACAGCATAGTTTTACTCACATAAAAAGCGATGAACAAGACATATAATCAATGAGCGGCAAGCTCGTACTCCTACGTCACTTCCGGTATATCTGCCACCCCATCCTGACGCGTGTCGTCACGTGTCACATTACTTCATCAGGGTCCTGTGCTGTACATTGCCTGTGCAGAGGGGAGAGCTGTGGGAGAGGCTCTGCAAGTTCCACCCACTACAGGCCCCATGCAGAAAATGAGAGGAGGGGCAGAGACAAGACCAGTCACCCTGCACAAGGAATGAGAGCAGTAGTGAGCGGTCTTTATTACAGGAAGGAAAAGCCTCACACTGGATTACTGCAGAGATCTGGAAGAAATACACAAAACCCACCAAGATTCAAGAACGAATACACATGATGAATGGATTTAGACAGTTTTAAGAATGAAAGCAGGAAAAAGGAGCCATTTTTTATAACAGGGAAATGAAAGAACATGTTGCAATTTAAAATACACTTTAGACTGTAAGCTCTAACTAGCAAGGCCCTCTGATTCCTCCTTTATTGAATTGTAATGTAATTTTACTGTCTGCCCTCATGTTGTAAATGGCTGCACAAACTGTTGGCACTATATAAATCTTGTATTATAATAATAATAATAATAATAATAATAATAATAATAATGTAAAACAATTAAATAAAAAAAATAAAAAATCATCTGTGCTCTATTTCTTTCAACAGAACTACTAGCACCTGGTGTGTTAAATTGCATTGTGGGTTAATTATTTAGAATCACAAGGGCACAGTGAGCAGTTTTATACACTTATTCCCAGGTCTAAAAGGTCCCCTGTGAGAGTTCTTCAACTAACGATACAGAGTTAAAGTCCCCGATGTGTGTGAACAGTTAACAACCATTCTGCACTCCAATGATGTTATAAAAACCCATCTCTGTAACACGTTTTAAGGTAACCAATAAGAAAGTAGCAGCAATAAGTAAGTACAAGACTCACCAACTCTAAATGTTCTCCACATCTGAGAATTAAAGGATATCTGAACCCAGGAACTAAAATGTAATATATCGCAGGTTACTGGTCCTAAGATGTGCATTACTTTAAAACCCCTCCTCAATATATAGTTTAGATAAGAAAAATGGAGAGGGGCTTGTAGAGACACATATTAGGGAGACGATGCTGTTCCTCCATAGACACAGTGTAGTGTGTAAATACTATACAGTTGGCTGGGATTAGGGACTTTTTAGGCACTCACACACAAAATATTGTAAAGTACAAATTTATTATTACAGTTTATGTAATGTTTTTAATGAAATTGTATTAATACATTTGTACTTCTAAAATATGTTGTGTGTAAGTGCCTAAAAAGTCCCTAATCCCAGCCAATTGTATACAAGGGATTAGGCACCCAGCAGGATGAGATTTATAGAATAATAATGTGCAAGCATTGTCACTCTAGAATAAGAAGTGAGTTCCTGACAGGATAACTAGGTGTAAATAAATAAATAAAAAAAAGCCTAAAAATGGAAACTAAACTAATGCAGCCACAATATTACACCCACGAGTCCTTAGGGAACTTAGCTCAGTTATACCTAAGCTGCTATTTCAAATTTTTAAAGACACCTTACTGACTGGAATGGTACCAACTGATTGGTGTAGAGCAAATGTGGTACCAATTTACAAAAAAGGAACAAGATGTAATCCAGGAATCTACAAAGAAGTAAGTCTAACATAAATAATATGTAAGATATTTGAGGGAATGGTAAGGGACTCTAAATAGAAACTTTGCTGTGATAAAAGTGACAACCAGCATGGATTTATGAAAGACCTTTATTGTCAGACCAACCTGTTATCATTTAATGAGAAATTGGATTGGTGTTGCCTTCTTTCCCCTCACCCTGGAAGTTTCCTGAGATTGGCATCTACTTTGGTGATCCCATTTCCCTGAGATTGATTGATTTTCATGCATCTACTTTGGTGATATATTTTAATTAGAATTGTTTGGTTTTCATGCATCTACTTTGGTGACCCCATTTGTCTGAGATTGATTGGTTTTAATTCATCCACTTTGGTGATTTTTCTTCATCTACTTTGGTGATCCCATTTCCCTGAGATTGATTGGCTTTCATTCATCTACTTCGGTGATCTCATTTTAATGAGATTGATTGGTTTTAATTTGTCCACTTTGGTGATCCCATTTCCCTGAGATTGATTGGCTTTCATTCATCCAATTTGGTGATCCCATTTCCCTGAGATTGATTGGTTTTAATTCATCCACTTTTATGATTTTTATTCATCTGCATTGGTGATCCCATTTCCCTGAGATGAATTCGTTTTAATTTTTCCTTTTTGGTGATCCATCTCTCTCTGGTTTTCATTCATCTGATTTGGTGATCTAATTTTCCTGAAATTAATTGGTTTTCATTCGTTTACTTTGGTGATCCCATTTCCCGGTAGCCTTTTTATTTACAGCTCATTCACATCATGCCTTTCTGCTGCTATAGCCTTACCAGTCCAAGGTTCCATGTGCTGTGCATTAAGAGTTAACTGTTTGCATGTCATCATTATAAAGAGACAGTGAAGCTGGCCATACATTAATTGAAATGTGTCTGGTCCAACAGGAACCTACCAAATTCCATTCAGTCTGTGACCTTCCCTGCTTGAAAGAATTTAATTACTTAATCAACTTCTATTTAAGGAACATAACAGAAAATTTTCTGATGATTAGTGGGTGCAGCCAATCAGCACCCATCTATGTAAGAATACTAAGTTCCAGCTTTTTCCAGCCCCCTTGCCGAACGGGAAAAAAAAAAAATTGTGTACAGTCAGGTCCATAAATATTGGGACATAGACACAATTCTAATCTTTTTGGCTCTATACACCACCACAATGGATTTGAAATTAAACGAAAAAGATGTGCTTTAACTGCACACTTTCAGCTTTAATTTGAGAGTATTTACATCCAAATCAGGTGAACAGTGTAGGAATTACAACTGTTTGTATATGTGCCTCCCACTTTTTAAGGGACCAAAAGTAATGAGACAGATTAACAATCATCCATCAAACTTTCACTTTTTAATACTTGGTTGCAAAACCTTTGCAGTCAATTACAGCCTGAAGTCTGGAATGCATAGACATCCCTGGTGATGCTCTGCCAGGCCCCTACTGCAACTGTCTTCAGTTCCTGCTTGTTCTTGGGGCATTTTCCCTTCAGTTTTGTCTTCAGCAAGTTAAATGCACGCTCAATCGGATTCAGGTCAGGTGATTGACTTGGCCATTGCATGACATTCCACTTCTTTCCCTTAAAAAACTCTTTGGTTGCTTTCGTAGTATGCTTTGGGTCATTGTCCATCTGCACTGTGAAGCGCCGTTCAATGAGTTCTAAAGCATTTTGCTGAAGATGAGGCTTATGAGCAAATAATATTGCCCAAAACACTTCAGAATTCATCCTGCTGGTTTTGTCAGCAGTCAAATCATCAATAAATACAAGAGAACCAGTTCCATTGGCAGCCATACATGACCACGCCATGACACTACCACCACCATGCTTCACTGATGAGTTGGTATGCTTTGGATCATGAGCTGTTCCTTTCCTTTTCCATACTCTTCTCTTCCCATCACTCTGGTACAAGTTGATCTTGGTCTCACCTGTCCATAGGATGTTGTTCCAGAACTGTGAAGGCTTTTTTAGATGTTGTTTGGCAAACTCTAATCTGGCCTTCCTGTTTTTGAGGCTCACTAATGGTTTACATCTTATGGTGAACCCTCTGTATTCACTCTGGTGAAGTCTTCTCTTGAATGTTGACTTTGAAACACATACATCTACCTCCTGGAGAGTGTTCTTGATCTTGCCAACTGTTGTGAAGGGTGTTTTCTTCACCAGGGAAAGAATTCTTTGGTCATCCACCACAATTGTTTTCCATGGTCTTCCAGGTCTTTTGGTGTTGCTGAGCTCACCGGTGTGTTCTCTCTTTTTAAGGATGTTCCAAACAGTTGATTTTTCCACACCTAATGTTTTTGCTATCTCTCTGATGGGTTTATTTTGTTTTTTTAGCCTAATGATGGCTTGCTTCACTGATAGTGACAGCTCTTTGGATCTCATATTGAAAGTTGAGAGCAACAGGTTCCAAATGCAAATAGCACACTTGAAATTAACTCTGGACCTTGTATCTGCTCCTTGTAAATGGGATAACGAGGGAATAACACCCGACCATGGAACAGCTGAGCAGCCAGTTGTCCCATTACATTTGGTCCCTTAAAAAGTGGGAGGCACATATACAAACTGTTGTAATTCCTACACTGTTCCATTGTGGTGGTGTATAGAGCCAAAAATATTAGAATTGTGTCAATGTCCCAATATTTATGGACCTGACTGTATGTTGTTGTGGACTTTCTTCCATGTTGCCAGTACTAGTTATTAAAAAACCCTGCCATCTTTGAAGTTTGGAGGACGATATATGTTAGCTTGGTGGATAGACATTCAAGCATCCAGGCTCAAACAATCATTCCTCAATCCAAGCTTCCTAGATTATTATCTTCCTAATTTTATTATTTGGTCAAACAGCTATTGAACCTCTTGTCATCATGCTCAGTGTATTGATTTGCAGTTATACGGTTTACTGTTTGACAAGATGATCACTATATACTACAATACTTTACCTTTTATTTTCCTTTCCATTTATTTTTGCAGAATAAGTCTAGATATGTAAAAATACAAATGCAGTCATGAGTCTAATTTATTCACAGATGTTGCCAAAAAGCGTAAAGCAAGATGGACATTTTATATGCAGCTATCTGGAAGCTGACTTTATTCCACCTCATTCTGGCATTGTACTTACATGACAACAGATGCAAACTGGATATGTCAGAGATGAAGGGGACAACAAGGATGGGAGACATCATGGTTGGCTTCATTATACCGTTGTATCTAGACAAGGTCTATGAACAAGTTTCCTTCACAGAGAGGCCACCGAAAACTACCTGTGCTCTGTAAGTGGAGTATTAACACATACTATTTCTGAACTTCTGGAGTATAATTTGGAATGTCAAAGGAAAAGGATGAATAGGGGTGTTCTAGAGGGCACTTGCTCTACCACATACACAATGTCTAAATGTGAATGATTGGAGTCTCTTTCCTAACTGGTGTTCCCCTTTCCAATTAAGACAACTAGGTTAAGAAATTAATGTAACGGTCACTGAGCCTATACCTATTCCACCCATAAGCAGTGTCAACAAGATATGGGTTTCAGTGTCCCAATTAAGGATGAGCCAAACCCCCCCCCCCCCCCCCCCGGTTCGGTTCATACCAGAACTTGCTAACAGGCAAAATATTTGGACATTTGGATGAACACACGAACACCGTTAAAGTCTATGGGACACGAACATATCAAATCAAAAGTGCTAATTTTAAAGACTTATATGCAAATTATTGCCAAAAAAAGTGTTTGGGGACCTGGGTCCTGCCCCAGGGGACATGTATCAATGCAAAAAAAGTAAAAAAAAAGTGATTTTAATAATGCTTAAAGTGAAACAATAAAAATGAAGTATTCCTTTAAATATCTTGCCTGGGGGGGGGGGGGGGGGTGTTTATAGTTGCCTGTTAATTGCCACACTTTTCCCATTTTTAGAACAGTACCACAGCAAAATGACATTTCTAAAGAAAAAAAAGTAATTTAAAACTGATTGCGGCTGTAATGAATTGTCAGGTCTCGGCAATATAGATAAAACTCATTGAAAAAAATGGCATCCCCCCAATCCATTACCAGGCCCTTTAGGTCTGGTATGAATATTAAGGGGAACCCTGAACCAAAATTGAAAAAAAAAATGCACGGGAGTCCCCCCAAAATCCATACCAGGCCCTTCAGGTCTGGTATGGATATTAAGGGGAACCCTACACCAAATTTAAAAGAAATATGGCGTAGGGGTCCCCCTAAAGTCCATACCAAACCCTTATCTGAGTACGCAGCCTGGCAGGCAGCAGGAAAAGAGGGGGGACAAGAGAGAGCCCCCCTTCCTGAACCATAGAAGGCCACATGCCCTCAACATGGGGGGGTGCTTTGGAATCACCCCCAAAGCACCTTGTCTCCATGTTGATGGGGACAAGGGCCTCATCCCCACAACCCTTGCCCGGTGGTTGTGGGGGTCTGCGGCCCAGGGCTTATCGGAATCTGGAAGCCCCCTTTAACAAGGGGACCCCCAAATCCCAGCCCCCCATGTGAATTGGTAACATGTACATTGTACCACTACCATTTCACAAAAAAAGTGTCAAAAATAGTAAAAATGACAAGAGAAACTTTGGGACAAGTCCTTTATTAAAAATAAAATAATAATAATTTTAAAAAAAATGTCCCGCAATCTAAATCCATCTCACGACAAACTGAAAAAAGAAAAAAAAAACACAACAGCTCCGCCTCCATAGTTACATAGTTACATAGTAGGTGAGGTCGAAAAAAAAGACACAAGTCCATCAAGTTCAACCTATGTGAGTGATTATATGTCAGTATTACATTGTATATCCCTGTATGATGTATAGTTTTTTGAAACTATCAATGCTTGGAGTTTGCATGTTCTCCCTGTGCCTATGTGGGTTTCCTCCGGGTACTCCGGTTTCCTCCCAAACTCCAAAGACATGCTGGTAGATTAATTAGACCCTGTCTAAAAATTGGCCAAAAATATGTGTATGTGTTTGTAAGCGTGTCGGGACCCTATGGATTAAAGGACTGCACTATACCGAAGACACCGGCGGCAAAAACACCCTGAGGCGATTCAGTTCGCATAGGTAGCGCTATACAAGTCACTCATTGATTCATTTCCTGCTGAGACCACCGCCTTTGGAAGGGAATTCCACATCCTTGTCACTCTTACAGTAAAGAACCTTCTACATAGTTTAAGGTCTTGTTAAACTCCCTTCTGCAAAAAAGTGTTATCCCTATTGTGAGGTCACCAGTATGGCATTTGAATGTTTCAAGATACTTTTAAAAGATTTGACAGAAAGCACCCTAGGTCCCTTAAATCATGCTTTAGTATGCAAATTTGAAACTTCTACATCCTGCACTACTGACCCATTACCAATGGGCAATATCAAAATGCAGATTATGTGAGGGGCAGAGCCATGCTTTCCAACAGAAAATTGATTGAACTTAGCTGGGCACCCTGGAATTTGGGGGGCCTGGACACTTTTTTTTACTTCTTACCCTTAAAACCCAACTGAATTGCTGCTCTGGCTGCTGTCCACATCATGACACATCAGAGTGGGTCTCTAAAAGTCTGACACATTACATGCCAAGCTCCAATTACTGGCACTCACATTCCCAGAGAAGTACAGTTGACTGCAACATTGTACAGGTGGCCTGTTGGACCAATGGAGATCTGAACCACCAGTTGTGTGTGACAGCGGTGGCCCATCTATCCAGCTTGTGGCCAGCTAGGGTATTTTTGCCTTTGGTGCTGCACATAGTAAATAAAAGAAAAGAAAAATATGAACATATTTATTGCTGTATGTACAGCTTGACTGCATTACAGTGATATGTGCAGAAGCTTAATTGGGGTTTTAGATAAAGCTATGGGGGAATTAAATTCGGAAACCAAATTAATAGCCAATAAGCAACAATGCCACCCATATCTATACATGGGCTTAAGTAGACCCTTATTGGCTGGTACATAGGGTTATAGGCTGGTACCTTCTGGTGATTAGACAAAGCGTTTGAGGACATATTCCTTGGGTATCCCTCTATAATTAAACCTCACTCCTAGTCCTAATTTTTTATTGGTCCAATAAATATAGCTCATGTCTAATAAGAGCTTTTTCTTAATTTTCACAACTTTTCTTTATTTCTCGGTAAAGGTTTCACTTTGAAAATTATCAGCAGCTCCAGGCTTTAATATTTGCTGTAAATGAGATCAATGAGAGTCCCAACATCCTTCCAAATGTTACCTTGGGACTTCAGGCCTACGACTCCTGCAGTGATCTTCATCTGGATTTAAAGGGTAGTCTACAGTTGCTTACTGGACAGAGTCTGGCCATGCCAAACTATCGATGTAATAAGGCACCCCTAAGTTCTATTATTGGTGCATCTATTTCTACGCATTCAATTGCCATGGCTCACATTTTGGGACTCTACAGATACCCACAGGTAAATATTTTTAAGTTATTCTGAGATTTGGAGTATCCTTATAAAGTTGACTTACGTTACACTAAAGGTAAATCATTACTGTTATGCCGCGTACACACGATCTGACTTTCCGGCGGACAATCCGACAGACTTTGCAGCTGACGTCCACCGGACTTTCAAACTAATGGACTTGGCCACACACGATCACTCCAAAAGTCAGATGGATTAGAACGTGATGACATAGAATAAGGAAGTCCATAGCCAGTAGCCAATAGCTACCCTAGCGTCTGTTTTAGTCCATCGGACTAGCACACAGACGAACGGATTGTCCGCTAAAAGCCGAGTCCGGCAGACAAACTTGAAGCCAGTCTTATTTCTAGGTCTGCCGGACTTTTGGGAAGAAAAAGTCTGCTGGAGCCCACACACGATCGAATTGTCAGACGGACTCTGGTCCGCCGGAAAGTCCGATCGTGTGTACGTGGCATTATACTCATTTTATAGCACAAGTAAAAGCAAGCTCAATGGCTTAGTTGGTGCACCTTGACCTTTGTAGAATTAAAGAAGACCCTGCATGAAAATTCAAGATCCACTTATTTTACAACTCCCACCTCCTCCATGTGAAAAAAGTGAAACCAATGGAAGAAACATGTAAAACATATCTTATAAATGGCTTTCAATTGCTTCCTGTAGGCAAGGGTGGCATCACTGAGTCTTCTTGCTGTACCCTGGGAAATCTGAGGATTCCAAATCTAACAAGAAGGTGCTGCAGCACTGTGCAGGAGCCCATTCCTGTGACACTTGGGAGCCTCAGCTTTTCTAGGATCCCTCAAGAAGGCCTAGGGAGTGACGTTATCATCACTAGCTGTCATAGTAAATATTTTATTTTACATTTTTCTTTTAATATTTTATTGTATTATTGCTTTCACTTAGAATTATTACATGGGAGGGGTTATAGACTGTATAATAAGCAAACCTTGATGAATGACAGTGGGAGGGTCAATTCCAGTAGAGGTATGGATTCCGTAGCTGAGAAATGCAGTTCTGGATGTACAGTTATCCAATTCAACATGGAGGAATGATCTACATGGCTCAGTCCACTATTATTAAATGAGGAATTTTCCCCTTATCGTTGGGATATGTGATGGAATGAGATATGTGAATAACTTATGTTCTAAGAAGGATCTACTGTACTACTCACTGGATCATTGGGAGAGCTTTTTGATGTCTTTAGTCCCTTCTCAGTGATAGTTTTTTAATTAGCTAGCCAATCGCAATCTGCTACCAAAAAGCATTTAAGTGGTGCTGGCCTTTCCTATTAAATAATTTAACATACTTTTAATGTTTCATGGGTACAGTGTGAAGAAAAAATAGTTTACTAATAAATATCTGTAGCACCCTCTCAGCTAGGCTGTTAGTAAGTGTAGGCTAATTTAGTTCTTTAGCTCCTCTATAATCAGTGGAGCTGCCTGTTATTGGTTTGGTCTGCTCTTGGTTCTGCAGGCTGTAGAATTGATTGCTTCCCCCTGTCTTCTAGAGGCTTCCAGAATATAGTGGGTGGGAGAGTCAAATGGACAGTTTATTATTTATGCAGCTCCAGCCAATCCCTGGGGGAAGGCACCCATATGGTGGTTAGAAGAATGTATAAATAGTCTCAAGCTTGGGAGAGCAGTGTTCTTCCCTGTGTTCAGGAGGAGAGGTTCCCCAGATAAAGTCATGTGGGCGTGACACAACGCGTAGGGCACAATACAGAGTGGAGGTATAACAGAAGTGATGCACTAGGACAAGCTCGCTGCTTGTGGAGTATATGCACATTTTTAATTGTCAAAAAGTGAGTAATCATGCTGTTCTAAACACATCTTTTAAATCAGGGATCTGCAATTAGCGGACCTCCAGCTGTTGCAAAACTACAAATCCCATCATGTCCCTGCCTCTGGATGTCATGCTTGTGGCTGTCAGAGTCTTGCTATGCCTCATGGGAATTGTAGTTCTGCAACAGCTGGAGGTCCGCTAATTGCTTATCCCTGTTTTAAACGATACTGCACTATGGGGAGTTTCTTTTATATTAGCAACTAACTCAGACTCACCAAGAGGGACCCCCCAAGATCACCATAGAGAAAAAAACAGCCATCACAGAGATACATCAACTAGATAAACCACAGGAGGACCCCTAGAGTCAGGAGGAGATACAACAAGGGATGGGAAAATATACCTTTATATGTTGTTACCTTACAGCAGTAAGGTGAGAAGCTATGAGCACTTAGGTGCCACAGTACTAGAAGGAAGAGACACTTTTAATGGTGCAAGTATATACTCATTCATACTATAGTTTATCACCTGCATTTAACACCAAAAATAGACTTTTTATTTATGTTTGTTTATTTTCAACTAGCCACCATTGCATTTTAACCACTTAAGCCCCGGACCATTTGGCTGGCCAAAGACCAGACCACTTTTTGCGATTTGGCACAGCGTCGATTTAACTGACAATTGCGTGGCCCCCAAACAAAATTGATATCCTTTTTTTCTCAAAAATAGAGCTTTCTTTGGTGGTATTTGATCACCTCTGCGGTTTTAATTTTTTACGCTATAAACAAAAAAAGAGAGCCAATTTTGAAAAAAAACGCATACTCTGTAAGGACAGATGATCTGTCAGTTCCCTGCTCAGAGAACCGGAAACAGTGTGTTTACACTCACATCTCCCAGTTCTCCATGTGCCCTGAGCGATCACGGGAGCCCGGCGGCGATCGAGATCGCCGGGCACTCGCATCTGCTCGGGGAGTGAGCGGGGGCTCGTGCGCCCCCTAGTGGCCGTTTATGTTACCGACGTAACATACCTGCGATTTGCGCAGCCGAGCCATGCCGCCGCAGTACAACTGCGGCGGCTGGTCGGCATGCGGTTAATATACCTAGCTATGCTTTCTCACAGGTACTGAGTACTATTGATTTTGCACATTTCTAATGAGAAACGTGAACATATATTTATGAATAATTTCTTTTAGCTTGTTTATGTTTTGGGCAAAATTATTATATGTTAATACAGTATATATTAATCACAAAGAGTTCACACACATCAATGGCGCAGCACCAACACTTTTTGTTCTTAGCAAGCTAAAAGAGAGGGGTTTCACCAAGGATTTGGTCTTAAGGCTCAGTGTGGAGCGATCGTGTGTACGAGAGCAGGAACAGGGATTTGTGTGTGTGTAAACACACAAATCCCTGTTCTGTCAGGAGAGAAGAGACATATCGTTTGTTTCTACAAGGAAAAACGATATGTCTCTTCCTCTCGTCACTCCTACCCCCCCACAGCTAGAACACATCCAGGGAACATACAGTTAACCCTTGAGCACCCCCTAGTGTTAACCCCTTCCTTGGCAGTGACATTTTTAATGCACTGATTGCTGTATTTTTGTCAGTGATCCCAAAGGTGTCCGATCTGTCCGCCGAAATGTCGCAGTACCGTTAAAAATTGCAGATCAGTGCCATTACTAGTAAACAAAAAAATAATAATAAAAATGCCATAAATCTTTCCCATAGTTTGTAGATGCTATAACTTTTGCACAAACCAATCAATATACGCTTATTGTTTTGTTGTTTTTTTTTACCAAAAAGATGTAGAAGATTACATATTGGTCTAAACTGAGAAAGAAATGTGTTTTTTAGAAACATTTTTGGGGATATTTATTATAGCAAAAAGTAAAAAATATTGTTTTTTTTTTCAAAATGTACACTTTTTTTTGTTTATAGCACAAAAAATTAAAAGCGCAGATGTGATCAAATACCACCAAAAGAAAACTCTATTTGTGAGAAAAAAAGGACGTCAATTTTGTTTGGGTACAGTGTTGCACGACCGCGCAATTGTCAATTAAACCGCCGCAGTGACGTATCGTAAAAAATGGCCCGGTCATTAAGAAGCCAAATCTTCCGATCTGTAAGGGTTAAGGGACTGGTCTAAGCAGTAACTGCAAAGGGAAAAGCCTCCACACATTTGAGGAGTTATGGAGTATCCCACAGCTTCCTTAAAGCGTAGCTCCACCCAAAGGGGTAAGCTCCACTTGTTTTCTTCCTTTCCCTCTCTTCTGCCACATTTGGCACCTTTCAGGGTGGTGGATACCTGTTTTTGGCAGGTACCCGCTCCGACTTCTGGGGGGCTTCACCACAGTGAAGTCACCAGGAAGTTCGGCCCCCTCCCCCTTCCCCCACCGCCGGACCATTTACAGAGCGCAGCGTGCTTTGTGCATGTGCAGTAGGGAGCCAGCTGTGAAGCCGCAAGGCTTCATTGCTGGTTTCCCTCACAAGGAATGGTGCGGGCAGCACCCGAGAGCAAATTGAAAAATCAGCAGCAGTGTCGACATCACAGGATTCCTGGACAGGTAAGTGTCCTAATATTAAAAGTCAGCAGCTACAATATTTGTAGCTGCTGACTTAATTTTTTGGTGGAGGGGCTGGAGCTCCACTTTAAGACCTGACCAAGTTACTCTGCAATAAAATGTAAAAAAGGCAACCCTTAGTCCTTGTACACACGGTCAGACATTCCGCCAACCAAATCCGTCGGATTTTGTCCGACGGATTTTGCCCGAAACTGTTGCATACACACGGTCGGACAAAGTTGTCGGAAAATCCAATCGTTCAGAACGTGATGATCTTATTTCATTACGACGGGACTACGTTCAGGCTAGTAGCCAATAGCTTTGATGTAGGAATTTGATCTGAGCATGTGTGGCACTTTGTCCGATCGGAATTCTCTACACATGATCGGACAAGGTCCGATCGGAGTATTTTGTCAGAAAATTTTACCAACAAGTTGGAAAATTTGGTCCGTCGGATACTCCGATGGAAACAGTCCGATGGAGACCACACACAGTCGGAATATCCGATAAAACGGCCCGATCGGACACATTCCGTCGGAATCTCCGACCGCGTGTACAAGGGCTCATCCTTTTTACTGAGCCAGAAGATTGAAAGTTACTGTTTGCTTGGCTGCCGCAAAAAAAACCCGAGACACAAATCAGTGCCACATATCTTTTACAAGTATTTGATAAAATGAAGGTGAAATGAAGTAAATGTATAAATCCCCCTAAAAAAATAAAAATAAAAAAAAAAGACTGAAAACCATTGTACTGTTATTTTGGTTAAACAAATATTCTATGCAAATACAATAAAAATGCCATCTATGATATTTCCCCAGGTAAGCCATTTTTCTACAAGTCCACTTCTGAGTGACCGGACCAAGTTTCCATCTTTTTTCAGGACTGTACCTGGTGACATGTTTCAGTCGAAAGGTCTGTCGGAGCTGGTGCTCCACTTTGGTTGGACATGGATTGGCTTGTTGGCCTTGGATAATGACTATGGTCAGCAGGGAATTCAACTGGTACGAAAGGGAATTCTTGAGGCAGGAGCATGCATGGCCTTCATGAAAAACATTCAAATGGATAGACCAGATCGCAATGCTCCTAGCATTGTTGCTGATATGAAAAAGTCCACTGCCAAAGTTATCATTGCCTTTTCTGATGCTATTAACTTACTTCCCATCGTGGATGAAATGCTAAAACAGAATGTCGTTAACAAAACTTTAGTAGCCAGTGAAGCATGGGCCACCTCCAGCCTTTTCGCCACATATCCATATTCAAATCTACTTTCTGGGACCATTGGGATAGCCCTTTACAGTGGTACTATTCCAGGATTCAGGGATTTCCTCAACAAGAACCATCCATATATGCATCTGCAGGACTATTGGGTGAAGGACTTTTGGGAGAAAGTATTCAACTGCAAATTGGTGACTCAGAAAAACGTAACAGATTCTTTGGTCAATGTGAAAAATAAATGCACAGGAAATGAAAATCTGGAGGAGATTCATAATAGTTACAATGATGTCTCCAGCCTGCGGGTGACCTACAATGTCTACACTGCTGTCCATGTTATTGTCAGAGCCTTGGAAGATCTCAGAAGCTGCAATACAACAAAAGGATCATTCTCTTGTAACATATGTGAAGATGTTAGGAATTTCAAACCATGGCAGGTACCCTTGAACCTGACTCTCATTAAGAATTAACCTTCTAAGCTAAGAATTAGCTTGTCTTTAAAGTGGTTATAAACCCTTACAACACACTTTGACCTACAGGTAAGCCTAGATTAAGGCTTACCCGTAGGTCCAAGAAATATCTCCTAAACCTACACAGTTTAGGAGATATTTGCCGAAAGATAGGCACCGCTGTCTTCGGCGCACTGAGCGTGCCGCGGCCAACGGCGAAATGCCGCGAGTGGCGGCTCCCGTGCGCATGCGCTGAAGTGACGTCATTGTGGCTTCACCGAATGACAGCGGTGGAGCAGTGAGACCCACCGAGAAGATGGATGCGCCGGACTACAGGGGACAGCGGTGACTTCGCTGGCTCCTGTGTCAGGTAAGTGATACATAATGGACTACTATGCGATGCATAGTAGTCCATTATGCTTTACCTTTCCAGGGAATGAAAGAGGAAGTAAACTCATCAGGGTTTACTTCCTGTTTAAAGCCCAACTCTGGGCTCTGCTCCACCTCACCAGCCTCAACATCCTACCTGCCTCCAAAAGACCTCCCTAATTGTGTTATGCTAGTTTTTTTTTTTACTTACCTTTTACAAAGTCATTAAGCCAGTGATATGATGTCACATAGTCCTCTATCTCGTTGCCTGTTCTCAGTCTGTGTGGTCCTTAATGATAGAGATAACAGTGCAGGCATAATGACATCATCACCTCTCTTGGCACTACACGGTGAATAAAAAGCCCATGGTAACACCCCCTCAGGAGGAGGGACCACAATGTCCTGTATGACCTCAGTAAGGATGAACTTCAGGTTTGAGTCGATGGAGATTTGACCTGAACTCTAAGCCCTTGTACACACGGTCAGAGATTCCGACAACCAAATCTGTTGGATTTTGTCTGTCGGATTTTGTCCGAAACTGTTGTATACACACGGTTGGACGAAGTTGTCGGAAAATCCGATCGTTCAGAACGTGATGACGTTATTTCGTTACGACGGGACTACATTCAGGCTAGTAGCCAATAGCTTTGATGTAGGAATTTGATCTGAGCATGCGTGGCACTTTGTCCGATCGGAATTCTCTACACATGATCGGAGTATGTCCGATCGGGGCATTTTGTCGGAAAATATTTCCGGCAAGTTGGAAAATTTGGTCCGACGGATATTCCGACGGAAACAGTCCGATGCATACCACACACAGTCGGAATATCCGACAAAACGCTCCGATCGGACACATTCCGTCGGAATCTCCAATCGTGTGTACAAGGGCTTACTGTCCAAAGTTTGCCAAAAGGAAGAACTAAATGGCCACATTTTGCTTACATGCCCACTCCACTGGTTTCTATTGTAGCAAGCAATAATTTATTTAGTGGCAGTATTACTAGCATCACTAATTTAATAACATCCCTGTCCACCCACCAGCTTTTTGAAAATATTAAACAAGCCATCAGGTATTCCAGCTGACAACATTGACACCATATACGTTTTGATTCCCATAGACTTCAATAGGGTTTGGGTGCTGTGGATTTTTCAATGTGTTCTGCGAACAAACAGCGAACTGAATTCTGAGGTAGGTAGTTGAGGTGCAGTGCGATGCAGCGGTAATAACACACATAGTCCATGTGCAAGTGCAATATAAAGAAATTGTATTGAAGTGATGAAAAGTTCACAATAAAACTAATGGGAAGACAGCCCAACAGGGGGAACACTCGTGTGTCCCAACAGCGTGTAGAGAACAGATTTTCAGCTCCTGTTAGGAGGGGCAGAATGTGGCCTGGCTTGTGTCTAAGCGGGAAGATGCCCTGCCACTTGTTTTGCCCCTAACAGTACACTACCCAGTGGCAAATGTGTGTCGAATCTGGGAGCCAGGGCCCTAAATAGGCCCTTCCTAACCCAAGATGGCAGCTTGAGTCACATGGGGTGGCAGCATCCAATCATACAGCTTCCCCAGTGACCCAGGAAACCTTAGAGGGACCATGTTCCTCTTAACTTCCTCTCCAGCTGCAATGCCAGTGTGGACAAGCACCACTTGCAGAGAATAAAGTAGACTGCACCTGCCTACACGCTTATCACTAGTCCTCAGTCTTCTTGGTTGAGTGACAAAAATACATAGGACTGAGGACATCTAGTGACGGAGAAGAGGTACTGCTGGGGACAGCTCCAGATTGAAGGTGACTATTGCAGTAAGAGCTGTTTTTTGGTTGATTTGTTTTTTAAAGGTTGGAGGACATTTTGGGTTTTAACCAATGCACACATAAAGATGAACAGCAAAAGATTAAAACTCCTGTCAAGGTTTGTTTGCCATCTGTGCCTCCTTGTAAAAAGAAAATTAGCTTCCATTACCATAGACACAACAGGAAATTTCTCCAAAATAAAGGAAATCCCCTTTTATGCCGCGTACACACGATCAGAATTCTCGTCGGAAAAAGCTCTAAAGGTTTTCCCGTCGGGATTTCACTCAAACTGTCTTGCCTACACACAGTCACATCAAATTCCGACGGTCAATAACACAGCGACATACAACACGTTTGACGGCACTATAAAAGGGAAGTTTAATGCTTCTGAGCATACATCGAATTGTTTCCGAGCATGCAACGGAATTTTGCGTGTCGGAACAGCATACACACGATAGAAAGGTTTTCCGTCTGCAAAAATTAAGAACAGGCTCTCAATCTAAAGTCTGTCGGAAATGCCAACAGAAAAAGACTGATGGGCATACACACGGTCGGAAAATTCGATGAAAAGCTCCCATCAGACTGTTTACATCAGAAATTCCAGCTGTGTGTACGCGGCATTAGACAATGTTCACCAAAACAAGTGTCCTCATTATATCTGTTCCACCAATTTAACTGATAGCCAAGTCTGTAGAGAAGTTCAGGCCCAATGTACTATCTGATCCTATGATTCAAACAGCTCCACAAGGACATAGGGATCAGTCTGATCACCAATAGCACCATTATCATTTGTCTAGCACTGTTAGGCCTCACTTAGTATGGGCCAGGTTCACTTTAATCTGAATTTTTCATTTAACTGTCTAGATATTTGGAAATCAAAATGAAAAAAGGCTCCTGTGATGTTCATGAATTAATAATGCATAGATATAAAATGAAGTGCACAACAAAATAAACTAATATCCTCAACAAGTCCATAGATTATTTTTTTATTTTTATTTATTTACTTGCAGCTTCTGCACTATGTGAAGAAAGTGATGGTGAAGCTGAGTAATGGGAGAGAGCTTTACTTTGATGAAAATGGCGACCCACCAGCAGTCTATGACATTGTGAACTGGCAACTGAGCCCAGAGGGCACCATAAGCCATATGAAGATCGGCAGTTATGACTCCACCCTAAATAAGCAATTTACCATTGATTCAAAATCCATGGTACAGACCGCTACAAATCCACAGATTTAGGACCATCGAGGAGGGTCAATTGTGGGTCTACTGCAACTGATTCTGAATGATCTGAGAAGGGTTTTAAACTGATGTCAAAAGCATTGTACAGTTACCAAACAATGTTTAGTGACACTGGCCCTTAACTTTGACTATGTCGCCTTTTTAAAACATAGGAGTTGTTGCTGTAACAGCTGCCTCTGTCAAAAAGCAGACAAAGAGATACAAAGTAACGCTGTTATTTTTGTATGGACCCAGGGTTTACCCTAATCGGCTCTAATGAACTCCTTCTTCCCCTTCTCCCCTTTACCATTTTTTGAATGCTAACTTTTTTTTGTTCAACTTTTTCATTTTTATTTGCTTTGTTTGATAATTTTTAGGGGTTTGAATTAGAAAAATACAGCATTTTTTAACTCTTTCTTTTACTAAATAAATGAATTAGAATTCTTTATACTATAATCATAATTTTATTATAATTTCAAATGGGACAATTTAGTTACATGTGTTGTTTTTTTTAAACACACACTGATCAAAGCAGAACATTTCTTTATATATATATATATATATATATATATATATATATATATATATATATATATATATATATATATATATATATATATATATATATATATATATATATATATTATTGTGCTTTTTATCTTGGAATTGCATAAAAAACAAGTATTTTTTGTCAAAACAATATCATCAAAGAAAGCCTTGTTTGGCCAAAAAAACAACATACATATTTAATTTATTATCTAAAAATGTTGTGTCATTTTAAACAGCACAAATTATAGAATATAATTCATGCTTTTTATTTACAGTAACATTATTTTGTTTAAAACCCACACTAATTAAAGTAGTAGTAGTGGTTTATTTATTTTTTGTTTTGTTATCTTTTTTGTCTACAAATTGCATAAAAAATAAAACAATTTTTGCAACACAATCTCACAAAAAGAAAGCATTCTTTGTCCAAAAACAACATACAGTGGGGAGAACAAGTATTTTATATATTGCCGATTTTGCAGGTTTTCCTACTTACAAAGCATGTAGAGGTCTGTAATTTGTATCATAGGTACTCTTCAACTGTGAGAGACGGAATCTAAAACAAAAATCCTGAAAATCACATTGTATGATTTAAAAAAAAATGAATTTGCATTTTATTGCATGACATAAGTATTTGATCACCTACCAACCAGTAAGAATACTGGCTCTCATAGACCTGTTATTTTTTCTTTAAGAAGCCCTCCTGTTCTCCACCCATTATCTGTATTACCTGCACCTATTTGAACTCGTTACCTGTATAAAAGACACCGGTCCACTCAATCAAACAGACTCCAACCTCTCCACAATGGCCAAGACCAGAGAGCTGTGTAAGGACATCAGCAATACTATTGTAGACCTGCACAAGGCTGGGATGGGCTTCAGGACAATAGGCAAGCAGCTTGGTGAGAAGGCAACAACTGTTGACGCAATTATTAAAAAATTGAAGAAATTCAAGATGACGATCAATCTCCCTCGGTCTGGGGCTTCATGCAAGATCTCACCTCGTGGGGCATCAATGATCATGAGAAAGGTGAGGGATCAGCCCAGAACTACATGGCAGGACCTGTTAAATGACCTGAAGAGAGCTAGGACCACAGTCTCAAAGAAAAACATTAGTAACACACTACGCCATCATGGATTAAAGTGGTTGTAAACCCTTACAAACCACTTTGACCTACAGGTAAGTCTAGATTAAGGCTTACCTGTAGGTCCAAGAAATATCTATACGGTTCAGGAGATATTTTCCCGAAGACGGTCACCGCTGTCTACGGCGCATGTGCCATAAACAGCGGCGCGCAGGCGCACTGAGCGTGGCATCCTCGATAACAAAGATGCCGCACAATGCCGCACGTCTCGGCTCCCGTGCGCATGCGCGGGAGTGACATCATCACGGCTTCGCCG
This sequence comes from Lithobates pipiens, assembly GCF_037356315.1. NCBI lineage: Eukaryota > Metazoa > Chordata > Amphibia > Anura > Ranidae > Lithobates > Lithobates pipiens. Next base: position 612,470,189 of record NW_027507903.1, read on the forward strand.
AATGACAGTGGCGGAGCTGCGAGACCCCACCGAGAAGATGGATGCGGCGGAATACAGGGGACAGCGGTGACTTCGCTGGCTCCTGTGTCAGGTAAGTGACACATGATGGGCTACTATGCGATGCATAGTAGTCCATTATGCTTTGCCTTTGCAGGGAATGAAAGAGGAAGTAAACTCATCAGGGTTTACTTCCTCTTTAAAATCCTGCAGTGCACGCAAGGCCCCCCTGCTCAAGCCAGCGCATGTCCAGGCCCATCTGAAGTTTGCCAATGACCATCTGGATGATCCAGAGGAGGAATGGGAGAAAGTCATGTGGTCTGATGAGACAAAAATAGAGCTTTTTGGTCTAAACTACACTCACCGTGTTTGGAGGAAGAAGAAGGATGAGTACAACCCCAATAACACCATCCCAACCGTGAAGCATGGCGGTGGAAACATCATTCTTTTGGGCTGCTTTTCCGCAAAGGGGACAGGACGATTGCACCGTATTGAGGGGAGGATGGATGGGACCATGTATAGCGAGGCCAACAACCTCCTTCCCTCAGTAAAAGCATTGAAGATGGGTCGTGGTGGGTCTTCAAGCATGACAACGACCCGAAACACACAGCCAGGGCAACTAAGGAGTGGCTCCATAAGAAGCATCTCAAGGTCCTGGAGTGGCCTTGAGTGGAGGGAGCTGAAAGTCCATATTGCCCAGTGACAGACCCTAAACCTGAAGGCTCTGGAGAAGGTCTGTATGGAGGAGTGGGCCAAAATCCCTGCTGCAGTGTGTGAACCTGGTCAAGAACTATGGGAAACATATGATCTCTGTAATTGCAAAGGTTTCTGTACCAAATATTAAGTTCTGCTTTTCTGATGTATCAAATACTTATATCATGCAATAAAATGCAATTTTTTTAAAAACAAAATCATACAATGTGATTTTCTGGATTTTTGTTTTAGATTCTGTCTTTCACAGTTGAAGAGTACCTACAGTATGATACAAATTACAGACCTCGACATGCTTTGTAAGTAGAAAAACCTGCAAAATCGTCAGTGTATCTAATACTAGTTCCTAGTTAAATCCTGGCAAAGGAATCTAAGTTATTCCAAAAGTTTGCATCTTTAAAAACTTAAAGCGGGATTCCACCCTAAAGTGGAACCTCCGCTGATCGGAACCCCCCCCCCCCCCCTCCGGTGTCACAATTGACACCTTTCAGGGGGGAGGGGGGTGGAGATACCTGTCAAAGACAGGTATTTTCACCCACTTCCGGGCATAGACTCCCACGGGAGTCTACGCCATTTCCTGCCCTGCCGCGCTGTCTGCTGGGACACACACGGGTCCCAGTGACAGCGCGGAGATTTCCTATTGCGCGGCGCGGCTCGCGCATGCGCAGTAGGGAACCGTGAAGTGAAGCCGATTCGCTTTACTTCCTGATTCCCTCACCTCGAATGGTGGCGGCAGCAGCCGAGGCCCGAGCAGTCGATCGGCCTCGGCTGCCGGCATCGCTGGAACCCGGGACAGGTGAGTGTCCATTTATTAAAAGTCAGCAGCTGTAGTATTTATAGCTGCTGGCTTTTAATATTTTTTTTTTGGGCGGAATCCCTCTTTAAGTTAGCAAATAAAGGATATCACTTAAACTCCACACGTAATGCATTAATCACTGGCATCTGCATTAATGACAAAGTTATTGCTGAATAAACAGGCCATAGAAGAAATGTAAAAATTCCTCTGTTACAGGATAGGTGTACAGATGTGGGAGCTGAAGTGGTTAATAATCATTAAAAAACAGGCTTACTAATTATGGTAAAAATGTAGTTGGCATTCAGTGTTTTTATATCTATCTGGATATCAGTTTTAAATAAAGCATTCTATATATATAAAAGTCTACACGTTTGTTCTTTATCTAGGTACCTACCTCAGCCTGCAGTGATAGCTGTCCACCAGGGTTCAGGAAGGCTGCTATACAAGGACAACCAATCTGTTGCTTCCAGTGTGTGCCCTGCCCACAGGGAGAGATCTCCAACCAGACTGGCAAGTAAAGACCTGAGATCATAGACCATCTAACTTTCCCATTTCCAACCTGGAAGCTGAAAGTTACACTTTCTGCTCTTGAGTTAAAAGAGATCTATCAACAGTGGGGGTGCATCCATAAAGGACCCATAAAGGGCGCAGGAGCATTGCCCCCCTCTCCTGCCGCCTCTCTCTCACCATAGATAGATCCATGCATTGCATGAATCTGTCTATGGTCGCCGCTGACGCCCCCTATTCAGGTGTCGGGGCCCCTTCTTGGGCGCTGGGCACCTGAATTACAGCGGCGGGGTATTTTTGGAAGCGCCTGATTAGAGCCGTGGGCTCTAATAGGCTTCCAAAATGGTAAACAGCGGGCGCAATGCTGTGCGTTCGCTGTTTACTAGTGTTGTGTTAGGAAAGCGAATAAAGTGCGTTCCTAACACTGACCCGCCTCTCAGCCGTAGTCCCATCGTAACGAAATTATGTCATCACGTTCTGAAAGATCGGATTTTTCGACAACTTTGTCCGACCGTGTGTATGCAACAGTTTCGGACAAGATCCGACGGACTGAATCCGACGGACAAAATCAGACGGATTTGGTTGTCGAAATGTCTGACCATGTGTACAGGGGCTTATACTCATTTTCATGCAAGGAAAACAAAACAAAAACATAATTTTTGCTTGCACATGATTGGATGATGGAAGCCAGCAGAGCTCCACCTCATTCGCTAAGCTCTGAGTCAAATTCTTTTGTAAAGTTCAACTTCCCTTGCAACTTGAACAATCCTTTTTCCCTTCAGTAAATTGACCCCGAAGTATGAAGAAGGTGGCATGGGAGAAATGTATGCTTATATAGTCCTCCTAGCAAACTAATTATTATTTTTTTCCTGCCTTATAGATTCTCTTGATTGTTTAAAATGTCCATGGGACCAATGGCCAAATTCTGATAGGTCAACATGTCTCTTGAAGAACATAGAGTATCTTTCATATGAAGATCCCCTGGGAGCTGCTTTGGCATTTATCAGTGTCGGGTCCTTCCTGGTTCCTGTTGGTATTCTGCGGCTTTTCAGCCTACATAAGACCTCCCCTATTATTAAGGCCAACAACTACTTTCTAAGTTGTCTTCTTCTAGCATCTCTCTCCCTTTGCTTTCTCTGCTCTTTGGCATTTATTGGTTATCCAAGAAATGACAGCTGCTTCATGAGACAAACTACCTTTGGTATGGTCTTTACCCTCTGTATTTCGTGTATCCTGGCAAAAACTATAACAGTTATTTTTGCTTTTACAGCATCCAAACCAGCCAGTAGACTGAGTAAGTGGACCAAGCCTCAAGTGACGTACATGATAGTTTTTCTCTGCTCACTCTTACAGTTCATATTGTGTGTCTCTTGGCTAGCCCTTAGCCCACCATACTCTCAGTACAACCTTCGAGAAAAACCTGGAGCCATTATTGTTGAATGTAATGAGAACTCTACTGCTGCCTTTTGGACCATGTTGGGTTACCTTTTTTTCTTGGCCACCAAGAGTTTTATTGTTGCTTTCTTGGCCAGGAGCCTCCCGAACACTTTCAATGAAGCCAAGTTAATTACCTTCAGCATGTTGGCCTTCCTTAGTGTCTGGGTCTCCTTCATTCCAGCCTATCTCAGTTCTTCAGGGAAATATACTGTTAGTTTAGAAATCTTTGCCATCCAGTCATCAACTTGGGCACTAATTATCTGTATTTTTTTACCAAAATGTTATATCATATTGTGTAGACCAGCCTTGAATTCCAGAGAATGTGTTATTGGCAAAGGAAGAAAAAGAGATGTATAGGAGGGGATTATACAAACTGGCATTCAGCTTACTATTTTCCAACCAAAAAATCCAAAAGGCAACTAAGACTCATTTTTAAGGTTTTATCTTTGTAATTGTTTATTCTCACCTGCATGTACAGTATAGTGATTTAAACATATGTTTTTTGTATGCATTTGACAGCCACCCTGGTATGACAACACTACAAAAAGAAACTGAGAATATATTGCCTATGTTTTGCTGCATCTGAATAAAAAAAATTCAATACAATCCGAATCAAGTTTTCTAAAGACACTCAGATATCTACTGTATATAAAGTTTTATTAGAATTATAAGAAAGAAGTGTTTATGGTGTTCAATTAAGTTTAAGAATTACATGACCCTGTGGTGAAAGTATACAACCTACTATAGCAGGCGTCACTAAATGGCGGACCGTGGTCTGAGTCTGGACTGAATCAATGTCCCATCCGGACCTGCTTTTTTCCCTCAGCCGCAGCTAGCTCTGTTGTCTTTGCAGAGCTGACATCAGAAGAGCATCACAAGCAATGAACGGAGGGTAGGAGCTGGCCTAGTTAACTGATTGGTTGCTAGGGCTTCCCTGCATTCTAGCAACCAGTTACCTGGGGCATCTCCCGCCTTCCGTCCATCGCTTTGCTGCATTTCCGATGTCAGCTGCTTCAGATGTCCCCTGCTGTGCCTCCCACCCTCTGCCTTGTGTAAGGTAGGACAGGGAAGAGGGCTCTCTTGTTGTTATGAAAGATGGAGGAAGCTGGGGGTGATGTAAAGGGGTGTCAGAAACTGTAATATGAAGGAAGTGGAAGATGATATAAAAGGGGGACTGCAATGTGAAGAGGGGGTGTGGACAGTTATGCGAAGGGGGTGCTATAAAGGGGTGAGGACAGGAACGTGAAGGGGGGTGCTATGAAAGGGACATCGGTCCCTAAGAGGAGGAGCCACAGCCACCTCATCTGTGCCCACCAGTGCCGTCTGCCAGTGCCACCTGCCAGTGCCCACCAGTGCATATCAGTACCACCAATCAGTGCCCACCAGTGCATATCAGTGCCACCTATCAATGTCCACCAGTGGTGCCAATCAGTGCCTTGTCATCAGTGCCACCTAGCAGTGTTGCCTATCAGCATCACCTATCAGTGCCCATCACTGCCACCCATCAATGCCCATCACTGCCACCTATCAGTGGCACCTATCATTGCCATTCAGTGCCACCTACCAGTGCCCCTCAGTGCCGTTCATTAGGGTCACCCATCAGTGCCACCTCTCAGTGCCCACCAGTGCCACCTATCAGTGCCCACCAGTGCCACCTATCAGTGTCCATCAGTGCCGCAGCTGCCTTATCAGTGCCCATCAGTGCAGCCTATCGGTGCCCATAAGTGCAGCCTCATCATCGTACATCAATGAAGGAGAAAAATTACCTGTTTGCAAAATTTTATAACAAAATATAAAACTGTTTTGGGTTTTTTCAAAATATTCAGTCTTTTTTAGTTTTTTTAACAAAAATAAAAAACCTAGCAGTGATTAAATAGCACCAAAAGAAAGCTCTATTTGTGGGAAAAAAATATATAAAAATTTAATTTGGGTACAGTGTTGCATGACCGTGCAATTGTCATTCAAAGTGTGAGAGCGTTGAAAGCTGAAAATTGGTCTGGGCAGGAAGGTGGTTTAAGTGCCCAGTAAGCAAGTGGTTAAATTGTGCCGTACTGAGCTGCATGGTACTGTGTCACCATGCAGTGTGGCACTGGCAAAAACGCACCACATTTGCCATTGCACAGAGGTGTCATTGAGAGTCAAACATATAACTCAGACCGCTGCTGGACAAGCATGGGCCCCTTCTGATTTTTTTTTAAGCTTACATGACCTCAACATGGTGGGTGTACCCCCCTGGCAAGAACCTTGTCCCCATCTTGATGAGGACAAGGGCCTCTTCTGCGCAACTCTGGCTTGTTGATTGTGGGGGTCTGTAAGCAGAGGGCTTATTGGAATCTGGAAGCCCCTTTTAACAACAAAGAGGTCCCCAGATAATGCCAACCCCTATGTGAATGAGAAAGTACCCGAACTCAAAAAATTTCACACAATATACATCCATCATGTCTTTCAGTGATGGAAAGTAGGCCTATGTCAAACAGATATAATCAGATGTGCACCAACAAGATCTTATCCTGCTCATTCACTTCTGCTTCGGCAGAGGACAGCTGGTATATACAAAGGGTCCGAGGTCTCTCATGTGACGTCCTTGGCGATATATGGACATGACCATGTTTGGTTGATGACATCACGGTATGTGTTGCTGATCCCAATGCATGAGTGTAATTAGTGGCTCGGACAAGCAAATGTTTTGTTGGGTTTATACTATGAACTTACTGTAAAAGCCCTATTATGTTGAAGCTGTGTTTGATGCCTTGCTGAATAAAGATGCAGGACAAACATTCTTAGAATGTTATTGGATGTCCCTGTCTTATGTAACCTTTACCTCTACACATATACACTCTCTGCCAAAAAGTTTGGGTACACCTGGCCATCACATCTACACTATACACTGATCAGCTATAACTTTACAATTACAGACAGGTTGAGGGAATAGCGGTAATTATCTCATTACAATAGCATATGAAAGTCAGTGGGATATATTAGGCAGCAAGTGAACATGTAATCCCTGAAGTTGATGTGTTGAAAACAGGAAAAATAGGCATCAGTTTGTTGTGTATGGGGTTGCATTGTAGCAGACCAGTCAGGGTGCCAATGCCATCCACAGCCAAAAGCGCCTACAATGGGCATTTAATCATCATAACTGGAGCACTGGGCAAAAGAAGAAGGTGGTCTGGTCTGATGAATGATGTTTTCTTTTACATCATGTGCATGGCCAGGTGTATGTGTCACTTACCTGTTGAAAAGATGGCACCAGGATGCAGTATTGAAAGAAGGGAAGTCAGCGGAGGCAGTGTGATGCTTTGGGTAATGTTCTGCTGGGAAAACCTTGGGCCCTGCCATTTATGTGGGCGTTATTTGACATGCACCACCTTCCTAAACATTGTTAGTGACCAAGTACACCCCTTCATGGAAGCGGTATTCCCTGAAGGCAGTGACATCTTTCAGAAGGATAATGTGCCCTGCCACACTGCAAAAATGGTTCAATAATAGTTTGAGGAACTCAACAATGAGTTCCGAATGAGGACTTGGCCTCCAAATTATCCAGCTCTCAGTCCAATCAAGCATCTGTGGGATGTGATGGGAAAACAAGTCATCCATGGAGGCCCCACCTCACAACTTACAGGGCTTAAAGGATCTGTTAGTTATGGCTTGATGTCAAATACCACAACATACCTTCAAAGGTCTAGTGGCCTTTATGCTGAGAGAGGTCAGGGCTCTTTTGGCTGCAAAAGGTGGGCCTATTCATTATTAGATGGTTGGTCATACATTTATGGCTGATCATTGTATAGAAAATGTACCCCCCTCCAAATAACTTCACAACCTCAAATGAATTAAAAGGTGTAGTGTATTGTTAATATTACAGCATACAAAGACATTATAGACAATTGGGCTCTTTCAACATTGTGGTAAAAGTTTGGTGAAGACACTTTTTTGCTCCTCCATGACTGTGCCCCTGCGTACAAAGCCAGCTACATAAAGATATGGTGTGATGAGCTTAGTCTGCAGGAACTCAAACAGTCTTCACAGAGCCCTGACCTCTAACCTACTGTACATCTGTTAGGAAGCCAACTGTGCCGATGCTAGGTCATTCATCATCGGTGCCTGACCTCAAAAAAATATATAATAATATACAAAAACATAAATCAACAAAGTGCTTAAATCCAGCAGTTTGTATAGAGACATATATACTGGAAAATACAATAGGACACAATAAAAAGAGCCCCACAAGCCTTGATGAGAAAATAGGATGAGCTCCTCAGACCGTCATAATCAAACATTTGTAAAGTCTCCCAGGAGTCATTGGTCACACACAAAGGTTTACCAAATAATGTGACCCTCCATATAATGTGACCCTCCATATAAGAGTGGTCACATGTGCATAGTGAAATTCCCCCAGGGAAAGGACCCTCTCTACAGCCACCACTCATCCACAGAGACACCTGGAATTTTGCTGTCAGTTGTCACCATATACATCCACAACTTGCAGGGAACCTCTGCACCACTGGGAATTAGCTCAGCAAGACCGACGCACAAATAATAAAAGAGACACTCCTCACAGTGTAAAACTACCCATAAAAAAATGAATTTATTAAGTCTACACACTTACAAACATCCAGAAGTAACACAGCACACCACATGGTACAGCAACATGGAATTCCAACATCAAAGATGGCCGAAATCCCTTCGGAAAAGCTCAGTAGTGTGTATCCAGGCCTGCCCTATCAGTTTTGTCACGAATTACATGATCAGGGGCACCTATGATATTTTTTTTATCGCCAAGACATACATGAGGTTGATTTACTAAAATCTGAGAGTGCCCTTGGAGATCCTAAAACACTGTCCAGGCTGTCTAAAGTACAGCGTATTATTATCACAAAAGTGGCAGAAGAGTATGGCTACTTATACCCATATATACCAGCTCACTTAGAGGAAACAATTCAGGATAAAGAAACACAGTGGGTGGATGAGGCCGTGTGGAGTTTCCTGTGGATCCCTGCATGCTTGGATCTTCAGAAGTTGTCACGTAAGATAGCTGAGAGGTATACTTCGGTGCTGAAAACCTGGGGTTATGGTTGAACAATTAACCCAGATTGTGTGGTTATCAGCTGGACAAACAAAAAGGACATTCGCCACTACATTACCACTGTTAACGCAAGAGGGGAAACCCTCCAGTTGCCGGATCCCAGGTATTACTGTTAAATGCTATGGAACTATATCTGTTCTCCAAATCTCCTGTATTACAAATTTGTGCTCTGTGGAGTTAAGGACGCTATACTGGAAGCCACTTCACCCTTGCACAGAAGTTTTTGCTAGTGGAGAACATTCATGTTGGCTGTACTGCTGAGTGCCTACTTGAGTCGCGCTGGCCAGTACTGTGAAATCACCAGTGTGGTTCCCTCTAAAAAGTGACCTGTGACGTTCAGCAGGTTGTTCCTTCAATTGATGAGGAGATCGCTCTCTCAGTCCCCAGGTTGTCATGTGGGCAGACTGAGACTACCATTGCAAGGGGACCTGTGTTCAGAAGTGCGGTCCCTTGCACCTTGGCCTGGCTGCTTGTTGTCTAATCTCAGTTGTGCCACCTGTCCCCGGAGTTATCCCTAAGAAGAAGGGAAATTGCTGGGAAATGTATTTCACCCAAGTGATAATATTGATGGACTCTGGGAGATTCAAAGACACTGGGGTGTTAATTAGCTAGATAGAACAGGCTATGGTAAGAAAGGGGGTAAAAGTTCTTACCGTGTACACTGAATAATGGACTGTCCAGTGTCGCATATTGGCTAATGGCTACCAGGTGGTGTGAGAAGTGCCAGCCTGAGTGAGCTCTCATTTACATTATGTGTTCATCTATAGTACATGCTAAGAAAGTTTGTAGGTTAATTGTGAAAGGGGGTGGCATTCACGGATGAGAATGGGGCCCACTTTCATTCATATGTACATGGTTTAGACATGTTATAGGGTATATTTACACTGCTATTCTGTTCTCGGCAGAGGATAATTAACAACTTCTTAAGGTCTACTTATGTATATATTACACTGTATTATTATAGGGATAGGATGCATTTGCATTGCTGTTTATTTTGTCTTTCAGGTGTTCCTGCACCATTTGATCTTTCCTGGACAAGGAGAGACAGTGACCCAACATGGATAATAATGCTAAATATTCATGCCCTTCATTACTGTATATATTAGTCAGATAGGATATAAGGCTATTGTTGATGTGTTTCCCCTTAACCACTCGGGTAGTACACCGCACGTTAGATTGTATTAGACATGTGCATTCCTTTACGTCAGAATTAATTTTTGTCCGAATTTCGGGTATTTTCGTTATCGTTTTAATAAACCGAAAGATCCGACATAAACAAATGCTTTATTTTTGTTTTCATTGTGACAACAGTTCGATATAGATGGGAAATTCGACATGATGCTGACAATAGTGATTTGTGTCCATCGAACCTGTGGTCGAATGTGCCTAACCTAACTCTATTAGTCCAAGATTATTCAACATAAAGATTCGACGAAGCAGTCGGCGCGAGCGGACATTTATGGTCAAATGCTCTGCCCATAGGCTATAGAAGAATTCTAATGTTGGTTGACTAGTAATAATAATTAAAGAAGGAGTCCAGCGAATTTTTTTTTTAAAAGTCAGCAGCTACAAATACTGCAGCTGCTGACTTTTAATAAATGGGCACTTACCTTTCCTGGAGTCCAGCGATGTCGGCAGCCAAGGCCGAGCAATCGCTCGGCTACTGCCGGCGCCATTCTCAGTGAGGGAATCAGGAAGTGAAGCATTGCGCAATGGGAATGGTCCGCGATGTCTCTGGGACCCGTGTGTGTCCCAGCAGACAGCCCGCCAGGACAGGAATAGGCATAGACTCCCGTGGGGGTCTATGCCCTAAAGTGGGTGCAAATACCTATCTTAGTCAGGTATCTGCACCCCCCTCCCCCCTGAAGGGTGCCAAATGTGACACCGGATGGGGGGGGAGGGTTCCGAAAAGCGGAGGTTCAATTTTTGTGTGAACCTCATCTTTAATACATATAATTATTACTAGTGTCATACAACATTAGAATTCTACTATAGCTTGTAGGCGGAACATTCGACCGGAAATGTACCATTGCGGCGTTGTACAGTTTAGCTGCTCCGTCAAATCTTTTTAGAACATTCAACAGACACCATAAGCCTTCAATGACAGATTCAACCTTAAAGACTACAGATTTTCGGATGAATGCATTTTTTAATGAAACAAAATAAATAAAAACAAATTAATTTTTCGAAAACGAAATTCGGAAACAAAATATTTCAGTGTGCACATGTCTAGATTGTATATATGTCTGATATTTATCTACCCTGTGTGAACTACCATTCACTCATGTATGTGTTACACATGTTTATTTCATGTGGTATGTCACGTGCATTAATTGTTATTATTGTTCCTTTCCTGTTTCCCCAACCATTCCAGTTTTTTGCCAGGATATTCGCTCTCAAGCTGAAATTATTTTCTGCAAACTCCAAGATGTAGTTTTGTAGGCAGGGGGAGGAATTAGCACCCTGATGTTTAGGCAGGGTTGCTAGTAAATTTACCTGCCAAGTGATAGTTGTCTTGGCCAACTGATAGGTCAAATTTTCACCTTAATTCTGGAATTTATGCACTTCTCTCTTCTGTCAATAGCTGGCCAGGTATCTGGTGTAATTAGATAAGACAAGGGCATTGCAAGGACAGATTAGCAATAGATGGGGTGTCTCAGCCAATGAGCAGGGATTTTCTTAGGTCCCTTGGCCTGCTTTGAGAGCCTATTTATGTGAGATCAGGGGATCGGGTTCTGTGCCACCTGGTTGGCTATCTGTGTGGACGTGTGTTGTGCTGCCCTGGGCTGCTAGGCCAGTCCCAGGGACATCTGGCTGCTTGGCTGTCTGAGGGCAACTCCAGAAGAAAGAGAGCAGTGTAGGGTTGGGATTGTGGCTTGAAGTCCAACCAGAAGTAACGGTTCTGCCGGCTGGAGAACTTGTCATGGTCGGAGCTAGAGGGGAAGCGGTCGCTACTAAGGGACCATTGCACCTTATTACCAGGAACCACTGTGAGTAGCTGAAGCAAGTACCTAAGCAATATTATCACCAACCGAGGATGGTGAAGAATTGGGAAACTTCAGCAGAGGTCAAGACATTGGCTCGATCAGTGGGGTGATGCTTGAACAGTATGTGTCTCTATCACAGTGCTGGTTTCAGACAGTGAGGGAGATAGCAGCGGAGAAGCCAATCAGCAGGCAGTGCCAGCACCATGGCTGAGGATCAGCACTGGACTGGCCACTCCGGACCACCGCAGTGGAGCCCTGAATAGGTGGGGGTAAGGGCCAGTCAGAGGGAGGGTCTCAAGCACGGGTTGGCACACTGGCACAGGACTGCACTGCCCTGACTGTGGCACTGATCATCTCCTGCACCTCCTTCATAGCCTGCCCTGACCTTGCCTCTCCTCCATACCCTTCATACGCTCTTGAATTGACAAAATTTCACAGATAAAAAAACAATGCTTGTCGTTGTCGATCCCAGATTCACTTAATACTTTTGTTATGTCAGTGTCCATGTTGTGGGACTATGTGTGCACAGCTAGTAAGTATTTTGTGGCTGAAAATATGACCTGGAGGTTTTTAAGGTTCACCTACCATTAAAGTCAATGGGGTCCGCCGCGGTTCACAAACTTTTGGTCACATTCGCAGTTCGCGAAACGTCCGGTCGGAAGTTCGTCCATCCCTACTTTTTAATATCTTTATAAACAATATAGGGTCTGGGATCAAAAGTAACATTTCCATCTTTGCAGATGACACCAAGCTATGCAGTGGAATAACGTCCTTACAGGTTGTCTTCAATTTACAAGCCGACCTCAATGCTCTGTCTAATTGGGCGAGTATGTGGCAGATGAGGTTTAATGTTGAAAAATGTAAAGTTATGCACTTGGGGGCTAAGAATATGCATGCATCATACATACTAGGGGGAGTACAACTGGGGGGATCCATAGTGGAGAAGGATCTGGGGGTTTTGGTAGATCATAAGCTCAATAATAGCATGCAATGCCAAGCTGCGGTTTCCAAAGCGAGCAAAGTCCTTTCTTGTATTAAGAGAGATATGGACTCCAGAGAGAGAGATATCATTTTGCCCCTGTTCAAATCATTAGTAAGACCTCATCTTGAATATGCAGTTCACTTTTGGGCACCAGTTTTCAAAAAGGATATCAGGGAACTGGAGAAAGTGCAGAGAAGGGCAACCAAACTGATAAGAGGCATGGAGGAACTCAGCTATGAGGAAAGATTAGAGGAATTTAATTTATTCACTCTTGATAAGAGGAGATTAAAGGGGGGATATGATCAACATGTACAAATATATAAGGGGACCATATAGTGAACTTGGTGTTGAGTTAGTCACTTTACAGTGAAGAAAGAGGACAAGGGGGCACTCTTTACATCTAGAGGAAAAGAGATTTCATCTCCAAATACGGAAAGGTTTCTTCACAGTAAGAGCTGTGAAAATGTGGAATAGACTCCCTGCAGAGGTTGTTCTGGCCAGCTCAGTAGATTGCTTTAAGAAAGGCCTGGATTATTAAGTGTACTAAGTGTACATAATATAACTGGGTACTAACATTTATAGGTAAAGTTGATCCGGGGAAAATCCGATTGCCTCTCGGGGGATCAGGAAGGAATTTTTTCCCCTGCTTTAGCAAATTGGATCAAGCTCTGCTGGGGTTTTTCGCCTTCCTCTGGATCAACTGTGGGTATACAAAACATTAATTTTACAAATGTCGCAAGCATTCGCTCAGCCTGCACAACCTCCCCATATTTTCTCTGATATGGTTATTTCCTATGCTCATCTGCTCCGTCTAGTGGCCAAAATACCTAAATCATAAAATAGGTCACATTCTGGCCACTAGATAGAGCTGAAGATCATAGGGAGAAAAAAAATGTAATTAGTGAAAATATAGGGACATTTTGTCCAGGCTGGTCGAATGCTTGTGACATTTGTCCAATTAATGTTATAAATGGAGCCCCGTTATGCTTGCTGTTCTTTTCTTTTTCTGTTTAACCACTTTAGCTCCAGAAGGTTTTAACTCTTTAATGACCAGACCATGTTTTGCTATGCGGCACTGTGTTACTTTAACTGACAATTGCACGGTCGTGCGAAGTTGTACCCAAACAAAATTGATGTCTTTTTTTCCTCACAAGTAGAGCTTTCTTTTGGTGGTATTTGATCACCTTTTTATGTTTTGTGCTATAAACACAAAAAGAGCTCCAATTTTGAGAAAACAAAACAAAACATTATTTTTTACTTTCTGCTATAAAACCTATCCAATAAAAATATGTAAACAAATTGAATTTCTTCATCAATCTACTCTGCTACCTGTTTTTTGGAAAAAATCCCAATAAGCGTATATTGATTGGTTTGTAAATAAAGTGATCACGTCGACAAACTATGGGATATTTTTATGACATTTTTATTTTTACTAGTAATGCCGGCGATCTGCGATTATTAGCAGGATTGCGTTTCATGAAGCCAGGCTGCCCTGCTGCAGTATATTTACAGTAGGAGGTCCGGAAGCGGTTAATAAAACTGTGTAAAAACAAATAAACTTTGTTCTTCTCAAATCAAAATGTGTGCTATCAATTCATGCGTAAATACAAGATTTTTTTATCTAAACTCTTCCCATAGATTAGTGGATAACAGAAAACACACCCACATTTTTTTAATTTTTTTTATTCATGAGTGGCAGCTGGAGAACCCTCATAATATTGGTAAAATATACATCTACGTAAACATTGGGTCCGAAAAACGTGTTTGCCGCTAGGAAGTTTTAAAGAGACCCTGTTGCCAAACCATTCATTTCACCATTAATATTCCCATAAGGTGATCTGCGCTCTTTATTTTATTTGTGCCCCTTGTGTGGGCATCCAAAAGCCTAGAGACTGCTGCTGGAGGCTGCCATCTTAGTTGTGAAGTCAGCAGACTTTGAACTGTTACTCAAATGACACTCTATAGCCCAGGTTGGCAACCACTGGACCGCGATCTAGCAGTCAATCTTGGCCAGGTGACTGGTAAATTGGTCCTGGGCTTGCCGACCTGCTGTCACTGAGTGTGGATGCAGGGTGAAGATAAGGATCTACTTGCAGACATGTAGCTCGGCTGGCTGCAGAATCAGAGTGCAGGGCAGGAGGGAGTAGGCAGCCGGGGAGGCATCAGCCAAGTCCTTGTCTACAGTGCCGGCTGCAGGATCAGGGAGAGTGATACCAACAGTACTCTGCCTCTCATTCCTGGTCATGAGATCCACAGCGGCTAGCAGAGCTGCAAGAGGTTAAGGACAGAGCGCAGAATAGGGCACAGTAAAAGCTATGTGAGCACAATAGAAGCTAAATGGGCACAGCAGCATCTGTATGGGTACAATAGTTTAAAGATGCAGCTGTGCCCATATAACTGCTGTTGTGCCCATATAGATGCCCAATAATCGCTATATGGGCACAACAGCATCTATACAGGTACAATAGTATCTACAGTATCTCACAAATGTGAGTGCACCCCTCCCATGTTTGTAAATATTTTATTATACCTTTTCATGTGACAGCACTGAAGAAATTACACTTTGCTAAAATGTAAAGTAGTGAGTGTACAGCTTGTATAACAGTGTAAATGTGCTGTCCCCTCAAAATAACTCAACACACAGCTATTAATGTCTAAACCACTGGCAACAAAAGTGAGTACACCCCAATTAGCCATTTTCCCCTCCCCGGTGTCATGTGACTCGTTAGTGTTACAAGGTCTCAGGTGTGAATGGGGAGCAGGTGTGTTAAATTTGGTGTTATCGCTCTCACTCTGATACTGGTCACTGGAAGATCTGAAAAAAAAGAATTGTTGCTCTACATAAAGATGGCCTAGGCTATAAGAAGATTGCCAAGACCCTGAAACTGAGCTTCAGCACAGTGGCTATGTGAGTTTATTTGTCACACAGTTGGCAACATAAATACAATGTAAAAAGTATAATAGTTCAGTTCAGTGTAGGTAAAAATATATGAAATAGAATAGTTATAAAGCTGTAATAAGCTTATGAAAGCATGTGTGCTTCAATGGCTGCTGCCTTCTGTCCATATTGTCTCGTGTGACCTCCAAGAAGAAGCAGTAAATGACGTTCTTAGACTTCTGGCAGAATTCAGCTGTCCCAAGTCATCAGTCTCTGTGTGAATATGTCAGTACCATCTCTCCAGTGGGTGTGTGTGTGTGGGTGTGAGTGACCCTCTTCAATCTGGAAACGTTGGCTTATATGTTACATGTGAACATCATAACCTCACAAACTTAGAACCTTGTATGGCACACATTCATTTCTTCTAACTTCAACAATGTGCGATACAAAAGTAGATACTAACTCAGAGAGTCATATGGAACTTGATTGACAAGCCCACATGTAACACTCCATACTTGAAGTAATGTGCTGATCATGTAATGTTGTATAACCAAACATTTACATAATATGAACACATATTAGCAACTTTACATTAAGTAACTATATACCAATATGTATTAATATGACTGAGACTACTCTAAACTTATTTTAACAATATATAATCCACAATGTATCATTGCTTTAGCTACGTAGACACGTGTCTATTTTTGTCTTCTCATGACATTCTGTACCAAGATACCATATATGTGATACTCAAATTGGCTACATCAGAAACTTATTACTAACTCAGCTTTAGATGAGGATATGTTTCACTGAACACATGATCAAGGTCATTCACACATACTATTTTTTATGATTAATCATTAGGGATGAGCCGAACACCCCCCGGTTCGGTTCGCACCAGAACTTGCGAACGACCCCCGCGTTCGGTACGAACGTTAGAACCCCATTGAAGTCTATGGGACTCGAACGTTCGAATTGGAAAGTGCTAATTTTAACGGCTAATATGCAAGATAGTGTCCTAAAAAGGGTTTGGCGACCTGCCTCCTGCCTCAGGGGACATGGGTCACTGCAAAAAAAAGTTTTAAAAACTACCGTTTTGGTGGGAGCACTGATTTTAATGACGATTAAAGTGAAAAAAAAAAAGTGAAATATTCCTTTAAATATGGTACCTGGTGGGTGTCTGTAGTATGCCTGTGAAGTGCCACGTGTTTCCCGTGTTTAGAACAGTCCCTGCACAAAATGACATTAAGCGGAAATAACACCATTTAAAACTGCTTGCGGTTTTAATGTTATATCTGGTTCCTGCAATATGGTTGAAAATCATTCAGAAATATGGCATGGGTAGCCCTCCCTGCCCATTACCAGCCTATTTGGGTCTTGTACGCATATTAAGGGGAACCCTGTACCCATATTAAAAAAAGGAAATGCGTGTGGCCCCCAGGCCCTATATACTCAGAACAGCAGTATACAGGCGGTGCAAACAAGACTGGGACTGTGTAGGTTTGTTGTGTTAAGTTGAATCTGTTTGTAATTTTCAACTGGTACATTTTTAAAGTGTAGCTCCAGTCAAAAAAAATATTTTTAAGCTTTTTGGAAAACATAGGGAAGGGTTATCACCCCTGTATAATTTGTTTTGTCGTCCATCTTTTTTCATCTCACTTGCTGTTGTCTCCTTCCGTTTGCAAGTAGGAGATGTTTGTAAATTGGATGTTTGAAAGTAGGGGCCTGCCCTATATGCTCTGCAGAAATGGCAGAACAAGGTGTTGGTTTTGCAACAACATTGTAAGCCCTCAAAGTGACTCTTGGTGGGCGCTGGAGCGCCCTGCTGTGAACGATTATATCAAGAATTGTAATTACATGCCATTGTTGAACAGTAGTAGAAAAATTTACCTTTGGTGGTTGTGGTGCTGGTGCCACAACACTATAAGTCCTCACAGTTACTCTGGGTGGGCACAGGAAGGGGCCCTCCTGTGAAATATTATATCAAGAATTGTAATTACATGTCCCTGTTAAACAGGGGCAGAAAAATTGGGCCTTAGGCACTGGTGCCATCACACTGCAACCTCTGCCATACACTCTAGTTTTATTGCAGGAATTAGCCCTGCTGCAAAGCATTGCATCAAAAATTGTACTTAAACGCCCCTGTTAAACAGGGGCAGAAAAATTGGGCCTTAGGCACTGGTGCCATCACACTGCAACCTCTGCCATATACTCTAGTTTTATTGCAGGAATTAGCCCTGCTGCAAAGCATTGCATCAAAAATTGTACTTAAACGCCCCTGTTAAACAGGGGCAGAAAAATTGGGCCTTAGGCACTGGTGCCATCACACTGCAACCTCTGCCATATACTCTAGTTTTATTGCAGGAATTAGCCCTGCTGCAAAGAATTGCATCAAAAATTGTACTTAAACGCCCCTGTTAAACAGGGGCAGAAAAATTGGGCCTTAGGCACTGGTGCCATCACACTGCAACCTCTGCCATATACTCTAGTTTTTTTGCAGGAATTAGCCCTGCTGCAAAGCATTGCATCAAAAATTGTACTTAAACGCCCCTGTTAAACAGGGGCAGAAAAATTGGGCTGCTGGCATCACCCAGAACCAAAAATGTTCTTCCAACATATCAGCGGAGGAGGAAGAGGATAGACAATCAACATAACAGGACAGTCACTCAGCATCAGCATAGGCAGTCTTGAAGGGATGTGGTATTTCAAAAAAAATTATTCGGTTACATCAGCTTCAGGTGCTTGGTAGCTGTGGGTGATCCAAGACTGATTCATCTTGATGAAGGTCAGTCGATCAACTGATTCGGTGGACAGGCGCACCCTGTGATCGGTAACGAAGCCACCAGCAGCACTGAAGGTGCGTTCCGAAAGAACGCTGGATGCAGGACAGGCCAGTAGCTCAATTGCATACTGTGCAAGCTCTGGCCAGTGATCCATCCTCAAGACCCAGTAAGCCAGAGGATTTTCAGTGGGAAAGGTGTCCAAGTCTGACCTTGCCCCTAGGTATTCCTGCACCATGTAAATTAGACGCTGGCGATGGGTGCTGGAACCAATCATACCTTGGGGCTGCGGACTAAAAAATTGTCTGAAAGCATCAGTCAGACGGCCACCTTCTCCACCGCTCCTTCTGACTGATGCCTCAGCAACACGTTGTCCAGGACCAGGAGTTTGTGACCTCCCAGTCTCTGGGAACGCGTTGCACAGAGCTTTCCGCAAGGCCTCCCGGAGATGTCTCATCCTCTGCTCCCTCTGCGATGGCAAGATAAGGTCGGCAACCTTACCCTTGTACCGTGGATCAAGGAGAGTGGCCAGCCAGTAATGGTCCCTCTCCTTGATCCGAAGAATACGAGGATCCTTCCGCAGGCTTTGCAGGATCAGGGAGGCCATGCAGCGTAGGTTAGCTGAGGCATTCGGTCCGGAGTCCTCTGGGTCACTAAGGACAACATGATCCGCAGCTACCTCCTCCCAGCCACGTACAAGTCCACGTGTTTCTTGGGACTGTAAATCATCCCTATAAGACTGCTGCTGCTGATGCTGAGTGCCAGCCTCCACCTCCATGCTGACACAATCATCCTCCTCCTCCTCTTCCTCCTCCTCACCCTCTTCCTGTGTGATGGGTGGCACAGCAGGAACACTGTCTGGATAAAGGGGGCCTTGAGAGGCAAGGAACTCCTCCTCTTCCTGCCTCTGTTCTGCCTCAAGTGCCCTGTCCATTATTCCACGCAGCGTATGCTCCAAGAGGTGGACAAGAGGTATAGTGTCACTGATGCATGCACTGTCACTGCTCACCATCCTTGTGGCCTCCTCAAACGGTGACAGGACAGTGCATGCATCCCTGATCATGCCCCACTGGCGTGGTGAGAAAAAACCAAGCTCCCCTGACCCTGTCCTGGTGCCGTAGTCGCACAGGTAGTCATTGATGGCCCTCTGCTGCGTGTGCAGCCGCTGCAGCATGGCCAATGTTGAGTTCCATCTGGTGGGCATGTCACATATAAGGCGGTTCTTGGGCAGGTTCAACTCCTTTTGGAGCTCAGCCAGCCGAGCACAGGCATTAAATGATCGGCGGAAATGCACACAGACTCTCCTGGCCTGTTTCAGGACATCCTGTAAGCCGGGGTACCTGCCCAAGAACCGCTGCACCACCAGGTTAAGGACGTGAGCTACACAGGGCACATGGGTCAGTTGTCCCTGTCGGAGGGCGGAGAGGAGGTTGGTGCCATTGTCGCAAACCACCATTCCTGGCTTAAGCTGGCGTGGCGTCAACCACCTCTCGGCCTGCCCCTGCAGAGCTGACAAAACATCCGCCCCAGTGTGGCTCCTGTCCCCCAAACAAACCAGTGCAAGCACGGCATGGCATCGTTTTGCCTGCGTACTTGCGTAGCCCCTGCAACGCCTACGGAGCACTGCTGGTTCTGAGGACAGAGCACTGGAAGAGGCCATGGAGGAAGAAGAAGAGGAGGGGGTGGAGGAGAGAGGTGTGTCACAACCAATAGTAGCATTTTGGAGGCGTGGTGGCGGAACAACCTCCAATACTACTGCACCTTGTCCTGCATCCTTCCCAGCAGCCAGAAGAGTGACCCAATGGGCCGTGAAAGACAGGTAACGTCCCTGTCCATGCCTGCTGGACCATGAGTCAGCGGTAATATGCACCTTACCGCTGACCGCCCTGTCCAGCGAGGCAAGGACATTGCCTTCCACATGCCGGTAGAGAGCCGGAATCGCCTTCCGTGAGAAAAAGTGGCGTTTGGGGACCTGCCACTGAGGAACCGCACATTGTACAAACTCACGGAAGGGGGCCGAGTCTACCAACTGAAAAGGCAGCAGTTGAAGTGCTAGCAATTTAGCCAAGCTAGCATTCAACCGCTGGGCATGTGGATGGCTGGGAGTAAATTTCTTCCGCCGGTCCAGCAGCTGGGGCAGGGACATTTGTCTGCTATAATCGGACGTGGATGTACCACTAGCAGAGTTCCCGGAAGCACTTGGCTGTGACACACCTAATTCTACACCTTCATTCCTTTCAGAGCAGGTTTCAGAGAGGACTGAAGGTCTAGTGGGGTTGGAGATGCCAGCTGATGAGGAGCAAGGAGAGGTCCGCTTTGTTCTTTGGTGTGGGTCTTTGAGGTATGCTTGCCAACGAGCTGCATGGCAGGTCAACATATGTCTGGTCAAGCATGTGGTGCCCAAGCGGCTGATGTTTTGGCCACGTGAGATACGCTTGAGACATATGTTGCAAATAGCAGCGGTGCGATCTGATGCACTCGTCTCAAAAAAGGCCCACACCAAAGAACTTTTAGAATAACGCACAGAGGAAGCGCTCTGCGCAGAGGAAGCGCTCTGTGCAGGCGGAGCTCTGCGGTGTGATTCAGTCGGTGTGCTGCCCCTAAGCTGGCCCCCGGAGGGCATCCTGCCTCGTTGGACATGTGCCTCCTCCTCCTCCTCCTCCTCCTCCTCCTCCTCCTCCTCCCTCCTTCCAGGCACCCACGTGGAGTCAGTGCCCTCATCATCCCCTCCCTCTTCATCGCTGTAGCAAACCTGGCAGTATGCTGCAGCTTGTGGAACATGACTGCCAGATTGCTGTCCTTCTTGAGCATCCCCTCTCTCTGTGCTCACGCTACTGCCTTCCTCTAGCTGAGTGTCATCATCAGAGCCCACCAAACACTGGGCATCCTCCTGGAGCATGTACCCAACACTGTGCTCAAAGAGTTCAGGAGACTCCTCAGGAGGACGTGGTGGGTCTAGGGAAGGAGTCACTGATGATGACATTGAGAGGAGGGACGACGATGTGTTGGCAGCTGCTTTTCTACTACCCTGAGACTGGGTGAGAGAGGATGAGGAGGATGAAGAGGGCTTGGTCATCCACTCTACCAAGTCGTTGGAATGTTGCGGTTCAACATGTCCAGCTGCAGAAAAGAAGGACAAGCATGTCCCATGGCCACGTGCTGATGACAATGCACCGCGTCCACGACCAGCACTGTTGTCTCTAGACACAGAGCCTGCTTGCCCTCTTTTATCGGCTCGCGCCTGTCTGCCTCTCCTTGCTGGCCTTCCAGACATGGTAATGGCCTGAAGGGAGTTGGGTAAAACAGTAGTTGGGTAGTTTATATTGTGCTGGAGGCACACAACACCCACTAACTCCTGCAGATGCCTTTTTTATAGAACAGCAGAGTTAAAGGGGTATATACAGATGTATACTGTGCTGTGCTGGAAGCACACACAACTTCCAATAACTCCAGCAGATGTCAATCGGGCCCAAATAGAGAACAGCTATGTAGGTGGATAATAGCAGTATGTACTGGGTACAGAGCAGGCACACAGCACGCACTATCTCCTGAGTGACACTACTGACTGCAAGCTCTATTGTTAAAGATGGACCACTAGCTATATAGGTGAGGTGAATATCACGGTGTATACTGCGGTCAGGGCACGCAGACAATAACAAGAAAACAGCAGAGTTAAAGGGGTATATACAGATGTATACTGTGCTGTGCTGGAAGCACACACAACTTCCAATAACTCCAGCAGATGCCAATCGGGCCCAAATAGAGAACAGCTATGTAGGTGGATAATAGCGGTATGTACTGGGTACAGAGCAGGCACACAGCACGCACTATCTCCTGAGTGACACTACTGACTGCAAGCTCTATTGTTAAAGATGGACCACTAGCTATATAGGTGAGGTGAATATCACGGTGTATACTGCGGTCAGGGCACGCAGACAATAACCAGAAAACAGCAGAGTTAAAGGGGTATATACAGATGTATACTGTGCTGTGCTGGAGGCACACACAACTTCCAATAACTCCAGCAAATGACAATCGGGCTCAAATAGAGAACAGCTATGTAGGTGTATATAGTAGTATGTACTGGGTACAGAGCACGCAGACAGCACACACTAACACTACTGACTGCAAGCTCTATTATTAAAGCTAGATCACTAGCTATATAGGTGAGGTGAATATAGTGGTGTATACTGCGGTCAGGGCACAGACAGTAACCACTACACAAGAGCAAAATAGTAAATCAGCCAAAAACGATTGGTGTGTAACTGTGTTGAAGGTACACAGAACACCCACTGCTTCAGATGCTAACAAACACTACACGAGGCCGCCTGAAAGGCAGCTTTATATAGTGTGGGGCGTGCACTACACAGTCTGAGCTATGATTGGCCACAGGCAGGATGCCTGTGGCCAACCATTGCTCTCCTCGCTACTGGCGCTGCGATTGGCCAAGCATGCGGGGTCACAGTGCATGCTTGGCCAATCGTGAGACAGCAATGCATTGCGCCATCGCAGTGCATTGTGGGCCACACGAATTTTGCCGCGAACGGCCCAAACGTTCGGAATTCGGCGAACGCACGAACGACCGATGTTCGAGTCGAACATGCGTTCGACTCGAACACGAAGCTCATCCCTATTAATCATAAAACCAAATATGTTTTGCAAGCTTGCCATACATATATTATAATACCTATAAGTGCCAAATTATGAATTTGGAATAATATTCTAACAATCCCCCCTGAATTATGATTAATCATATCAAATTGATTTAATACATTCATAACATCATTCATGTCACATTTACTCATCCTTGTATCAAATGATCGAACACAATATCCCTCAGAAGTGAAGCAGCTAGAAATAACTCTCATTCTAAATGCTATTCTCTTTACTCTTAATTCCTCTTTGAGCTATCTATTCAAAATCTTAAAATAATGATATCGTTTTTTTTTTAAAGTATAACATAATCATGACTCATATCAATATATATGATTAATAATAATAATAATATTATTATTATTATTATTATTATTATTATTATTATTATTATTATAATAAATAAATGATGAAATAATATATTTCCATATTTGTGCTCAAATAATATTTTAGCTCTTTGGAAATATACTTTACACTCTAAAACTTGTCATAACTTTCCATAGTTCTATTAAGAGTGATATTTTTCCTAAATTATGAACAAAAAATGTTCTACTAACTAGAATGATTGTGCATTTGTTACCTAGAAATATTCAATATATTAATAAGGAAAAATAAATAAAAATAATAATTATAATCCTAAATTAATATGAACATTAATATCAGAATAATTGGATTATCAAAAATGTATATGTGGATAAATGTTTCAGTCCTAAATTGTTTATCTATAGTAGATAGATAAAGTTTCTTCTGATTCTTTTTTCTTCATGAAAACTACCTATAAGTGCCAAATTATGAATTTGGAATAATATTCTAACACTGTGCCTGAAAAAAACGATAATTGAATTTAAAAAATATTGATACAATGTTCCCTGGGGCAGTATCCGGACCCCAATACCCCTTTTTTTTTGGTCAATTACCTGTGTATAAGCCTTCAAAATAGGTACTTTAGATTTTTCCTGTTCGGCTTCCATAGACTTCAGTGGGGTTCGTCGTTCGGGTTAGAACATTTCCCGTTTGGGAGTTCTTTTGCGAACCGAACAGGAGGGTGTTCGGCCCATGTCTAATGCTTGGTAAAAGCTTGCTGTTCACACTTGTAGGCCGGTAGTGATTGGAAAGGTTTGGGTTAATTGTGTTTCCTGGATTTTTCTTGGCAGGTTTTCTTGGGTCTGACCCCCCCCAGTCCTGTATAAGATTTAAAAAAAATGATCGCTGGGAGGGATCTGTCTTACAAAGGGTTTTGGCTTACTGAGGGGGCCTGTACTAAGATGAGAGACCAGTGCCATGCCGAGGCCGGAGTTCCCGCTACCTAGGGTAATTGCTGGGCCCTTCAATCCTCCCTGAAGATGCCAATCCTGGACACTGCCACCATAGACTCAGTCAGATATGGACTCTTCCCTATGCAGGTATGCTGGGGCAGCCACAAGCCTAAAGATTTACTTGAATAAATTAACATGATGACATATACAGACAACAGCCTAAAATAATGTGCAGTCTTTTCCTAACATCCCTAGCCCCTAGCCTTGTTGATAACTGTTGTTAGCCTTCCAATGCTTCTTACCGTGATAGCAAGCTATAGATGGGGGCAAGCGATAGTTGTCTTAGCCAATTGATAGGAGGTCAATTGATTTCACCCTAATTCATGAATTCCTGCACTTCTCTCTTCTGTGACTAGATGGCTGGGTATCTGGTGGCATTAGATAAGACAAGGGCATTGAAAAATTGGGAAACCAGCAGAGGTCAAGCCAGGGACCCGGCCAGTGGGGTGACACTTGAGGAGTAACTGTGAGTGCCAAGCTATCGAACCAGCAGGGACGCAGTGGTGACACTTGAGGAAAATGCTCAGTGACTAGATTGGAAGAGCTCAGGAGATCCAGTGGCAGTGGATCAGCGGGTCTAAGTGATAGACTGGGAGCTCAGTTAAGTGAAGATCTAAAAAGGAGATTGTGGAGGAAGTGAAAGAGTTCTTTACAACCTTTGTTAGAAACTGTTCAAGGTTGTTGCCATAGGAGACAGCCTGTCTACACATGCAGCCATGATGTCTGGCTGGGTGCCATTCCCTGCATGGCTGTCTACCTATTGAAGTCTCCGAGTCTGCTAATTAACAGTGGAATTACTAAAGGGTTTCCTGGCCCCAACCTTCTCTCCCAGAGATCTGTTTAAGAGAAAATAAATCTCTTTGCATTCAAGAAGTGTCTGGCGCCCATTAATCTACCTTGCATTACACCCACCATGCCTCTCCCATCCACCCACCCACTCTACAAAGAAGGATGTCAGCTGTCGCTAACTTTGAAGGTCACCATTAGGCCTGGAGAGGCGTGGACTTGGCACCCAACGTGGTATTTGGCACCCAACGTGGGGCAAAGGCGTTATTCTTGCAGCAGTTACTAATGGCGGATTGGAAGATGTATGCTCCGGGTGTTGGCTTTGGTCTGAGTGAGTCAAAAAGCGTTCTGACACTGGAATGCGGTATACACCTAAGGGTAGCCTTGCTCTGTACACGGCTGGAGGCTAAGGCCTTGGGACTGATCTACGGGAAGTGTTCAAGTCTGGCCATGCATCTGAGGAATTGGACCATCTGTGGACACTGTGGGGAACACTAGCTCTAGGTAGTCTCACCAGCTCAACCTCCGCGGATACTGCAAGCAGATTGGGACAAGAATGTTGCTATCCCGGCTGGGAGTGATATCAAAAACCCACCTGCCTTACCCGAGTCGTGCCGGGAAGCTGCTCCTCCTGTCTCTGAGGCTGCCCCAGGACCCATCGCTTCAGTCGCTTCAGTGTGCCAGTGGGGGAGGTGATACTTGTGGCCATTAAGGGAGACAACATGGTTGTGCCGGTTAAAGCCAGTGCCAAGCGCAACTACCTCCCGGCCGAAGAATGCTCCAAGATAACCAATTCAGACATCCCCTCTGATGGATTATCTGAACTGTTTTCGGACACTTTGGGGTTTATTTACTAAAGGCAAATCCACTTTGCACTACAAGCGCACTTGGAAGTGCAGTCGCTGTAGATCTGAGGGGGACATGCAAGTAAAAAAAAAAAAACAGCATTTTTGCTTGTACATGATTGGATGCTAAAATGAACAGAGCTTCCCCTCATTTCAGATCTTCCCCTCATCTCGAAAGCGACTGCACTTCCAAGTGCACTTGTAGTGCAAAGTGGATTTACCTTTAGTAAATCAACCCCTTTGTCTTGGATGGGAAAGTGGAGTGAAAGTGATGGGGAGCAAGAGTGTGACATGGAGGAGGATGAAGTTCCTCCTGCTACTGCTGCTAGTGTCAAAATTGAGCTGTCTGCCAAAGCAGCTACATCGGTATGACTTACTAGATCGTTTGAGGAGGATCATTGGGCCCGATGGGTACCTAAAGTTCGCATTGCTAAGCCAACGCCTATTCTTCCCCCTCTGTCTGTCCTCTCTCGCACAGGATGACAGAGGACACAGCTGATCTGCTCCCCCTCCCCTCTACTGTTTTTGCTCCATTAGCTTCACACTTGACTGCCCACGGAGCACACACAGGAGAGGGGAGGGGGAGCAGATCAGCTGTGTCCTCTGTCATCCTGTTCAAAAGGACGGATGGAGGGGGAGACAGAACTGTCAATGCAGGTGTCTCTTTGCTGCTGTTCCATGAGACACACCCTCTCTGCTCAGAGCCATGCTGTCCTAAGAAGGCAGACTGCACTGATGGGCACTGATAGGCAGGGCCGCTGATAGAAATTATGGGGCCCCGTACAGCCTAGCTGACGGGGCCCCCTTCAGACTCACCCCTGGTCCCTCCTTCAGCCCCACCCCTGGCCCCGCCCCTATACAGAGAGGCTAGGGTATACATAAAGGCTAAATTGTGGGCGTGGCTAATTTAAAAATATGCGCTACGCAGATCTGGAAAATGGACATGGTTTAAATTACGCTTAATTATTAGGTGTGGTTAGTGTAAGATGACTGTGTGTAGGATGCAGATGATACTGTGCTGTGTTCATAACTGAACTGTCCAATTTGTCACAGTCAAACAGTTCTACATGAAAAAGAAGAAGATGCCATGTCAGCTAAGCCCTTTAAAAAAAAAAATTCTAAACATTTAATGAGAAGTAATATGTCTAAAGCCCCGTACACACGAGTGGACTTTTCAACATCCAAAGTCCGACGGACTGATTCCGTCAGACTATTCGATCGTGTGTGGGCTGCAACGGACTTTTGACTCGCCAAAGTCTGAAGGACTTTAGAATATGGAACATGCTTCAAATTTTTCCGAAGGAACTCCGCTGGACCCGGTCCCTTCGAAAAATTTGCTCGTGTGTATGCTATTCCGACGGACTAAAACCGATGCTAGGGCAGCTATTGGCTACTGGCTATGAACTTCCTTATTCGAATCCAGTCGTACGTCATCACGTTCAAATCCGTCGGAGTTTAGTGTGATTGTGTGTGGCCAAGTCCGCTCAGCCGAAAAGTCCGTCAGAACTCTGTCGGAACTCCGGCAGAACTCCGACAGAACTCCTTCGGAAGTCTGTCGGACATAAGTCCTCTCGTGTGTACGGGGCTTAAGAGAGCGGTTCACACCATGGCTGCATCTGAATTGCGAAGAAATGTGCTGTGGATTCCTGTAAAATTCAACCTGCACGCGAAATGCACTGCTTTTGTGATCTGCACCAGGTGTCAATAAAAAGTCAATGAAACCTCAAATGAGGGTTTCCAAACGTAGTGTGTTTGCCCTGCCCTTGCCAGCCCTGGATCATGTGATCTGGTTGCATTGCATTCTAAAAAGTAGTGCATACACTACACTACTTTTTGCACTACTTTTGGTGCATTGCAATTTTAGCCCATTCAAAATGAATGAGCTTGAATTTGCACTGCACAGACCTGTATGTGAATTGCACAGGAACGCACAGTGCGTTCCTGTGTGATTCAGCTCCAGGCATGGTGTGATCCAGTGATTTAAATAGAAACAAAAGTGGGGTTTGCTGACATTGATGGCATCTCCTTTTTTCATGCAGCACTTCTGTGAGAAATATGGCAGTGCAGTATAAAACCCAATTTCTCACAGTCAGGACAGCTGTGCTACATGAAAAGCAGACATTAGACTTTACATTGCAGTTAATGTGACTGGGCTAACCTGCAGTCCCCTGAGAATCCAGATCCACTGCCACCATAATGCAGCTCATGTGTGCACACCAGAAGAAGCCAGGAACGACCTTGAAGCCGGCCACACCCCCTCCTGCCCACTCAAACTACAAGATCTCACAGTCAGACTCCACCTTTCTGCCTCTGAGATGTTTAGCCCCAGTGAGTGCTCATTGAGAGCAGTTGAACAGCTGTTGAGGGAAGAGCGGCCAGGGAGTTGGAGAAAGACTTTTTTTTTCTTTCTTCTGCAATCTGTTCAGATTGCTCGGGCCCCCTGGTGACCGGGCCTGGTATAACAGGGTCAGTTGTACTGGCTTATCAGCGGCCCTGCTGATAGGATTCAGTGAGGAGCACCCATCGAAGGCACTAATGGGCACTGATAGGATTTACTGATGAGCACTGATAGAAGGCACTGATGGAAGGCACTGATAGGAGGCATTTATAAAAAAACTGATAGGAGGCACTGATGGGCACTGTTAGGATTCACTAATGAGCACTGATAGAAGGCAATGATGAGCACTGATAGAAGGCACTGATAGGAAGCAATAATCGGCACTGATGAGAGGCATTGATGGACTCTCATAGGAGGCACTAATGGGCACAGATAAGCCATAACAAGGAGCAACGATAGGCAGCACTGATAGGAGGCACTGATGGGCAATGATAGGTGGCACTGATGGGCATTGATGAGCACTGATAGGCAGAACTCATAGGCTGTATTGAGGAACACTGATAGGCAGAACTCAGGCAGTATTGATGGGCAGCATTGAAGAGTACTGATAGGTGGCACTGATGGACGCTGTTAGGCTGCATTAATGAGCACTGATAGGTGGTGCTGATAGGCAGAATTGATGGGCACTGATAGATGACACTGATGATCGGGGCACTGATTATCAGTGTAAACAATTTACTGACATTCTTGACAGTTAATGGCAGTCCTTTTCTAATGCAGACACAGCGTGGGAGGAAAGGGCTGCAGATAACCGGCAAGTCTGTATACATGTGATCAGCTGACATCACATGGTAAATGCCCAATGTGATTGTGCTGGATGCACGTCACGGAGGGCATGGGGGAAGCACAGTTTTGGGAGGATGTCCATGGACATCCTCCCAAAATTGGAAGCCGGGGGCTTGAATGGAAGGGGGGCCCATCATGGTTTCTTGCACCGGGGCCCTGAAGGTTCTAGTTACGCCTCTAATCAGTATACTAACAATGTCACTGGTGATGTCAGTGGCAGTTAGTCAGTTGCCCCCAGCACCTGTTAGTGATCAATTTGCCTGCTGCACTATCGCTGTCCAATTATAAGATTTTGATCACCGCCATTAATAGTATAAAAAAAATTATATATATATATATATATATATATACACAGTGGTGTGAAAAAGTGTTTGCCCCCTTCCTCATTTCCTGTTCCTTTGCATGTTTGTCACACTTAAGTGTTTCGGAACATCAAACCAATTTAAACAATAGTCAAGGACAACACAAGTAAACACAAAATGCAATTTGTAAATGAAGGTGTTTATTATTAAAGGTGAAAAAAAATCCAAACCATCATGGCCCTGTGTGAAAAAGTGATTGCCCCCCTTGTTAAAACATACTATAACTGTGGTTGTCCCCACCTGAGTTCAATTTCTCTAGCCACACCCAGGCCTGATTATTGCCACACCTGTTCACAATCAAGGCATCACTTAAATAGGAGCTGCTTGACACAGTAAGGTCCACCAGAAGATCCTTAAAAGCTACACATCATGCCGAGACCCAAAGAAATTCAGGAACAATTGAGAAAGAAAGTAATTGAGATCTATCAGTCTGGAAAGGGTTATAAAGCCATTTTCCAAAGCTTTGGGAATCCAGCGAACCACAGTGAGAGCCATTATCCACAAATGGCGAAGACATGGAACAGTGGTAAACCTTCCCAGGAGTGGCCGGCCGCCCAAAATTACCCCAAGAGCACAGCGACGACTCATCCAAGAGGTCACAAAAGACCCCACAACAACGTCCAAGGAACTGCAGGCCTCACTTGCCTCAGTTAAGGTCAGCGTTCATGCCTCCACCATCAGGAAAAGACTGGGCAAAAATGGCCTGCATGGCAGAGTTCCAAGGAGAAAACCCCTGCTGAGCAAAAAGAACATCAAAGCTCGTCTCAATTTCTCCACAACACATCTTGATGATCCCCAAGACTTTTGGGACAACATTCTGTGGACCGATGAGACAAAAGTGGAACTCTTTGGAAGGTGTGTGTCCAAGTATATCTGGCGTAGAAGGAACACTGCATTTCATACCAACAGTAAAATATGGTGGTGGTAGTGTGATGGTCTGGGGCTGTTTTGCTGCTTCAGGACCTGGAAGACTTGCCGTGATAAAGGGAACTATGAATTCTGCTGTCTACCAAGAGATCCTGAAGGAGAATGTCCGACCATCTGTTCGTGTACTCAAGCTGAAACGAACTTGGGTTCTGCAGCAGGACAATGATCCTAAACACACCAGCAAATCCACGACCGAATGGCTGAAAAAAAACAAAATGAAGACTTTGGAGTGGCCTAGCCAAAGTCCTGACCTGAATCCTATTGAGATGTTGTGGTATGACCTTAAAAAGGCCGTTCATGCTCGAAAACCCTCTAATGTAACTGAATTAGGACAATTCTGCAAAGATGAGTAGGCCAAAATTCCTCCAGGACGCTGTAAAAGCCTCATTGCACGTTATCGCAAACGCTTGGTTGCAGTTGTTGCTGCTAAGGGTGGCCCAACCAGTTATTAGGTTTAGGGGGCAATCACTTTTTCACACAGGGCCATGATGGTTTGGATTTTTTTTCACCTTTAATAATAAACACCTTCATTTACAAATTGCATTTTGTGTTTACTTGTGTTGTCCTTGACTATTGTTTAAATTGGTTTGATGTTCCGAAACACTTAAGTGTGACAAACATGCAAAGGAACAGGAAATGAGGAAGGGGGCAAACACTTTTTCACACCACTGTATATCATAGTTTGTAGACGCTATAACTTTCATGCAAACCAATTAATATACACCTTTCGGGATTTTTTTTTCTTTTAAGAAAGACATGTAGCAGAATACATTTTTGCCAAAATTTATGAAGAAATTTTAATTTATACTAGATTATTTTTTATTGGATATGCTTTACAGCAGAAAGTAAAAATATATATATATTTTTTTTTTCTGTATTGTTTTGATTGTATCCAGTGTGTAATAAGTAATTTAAGTAATTTCAGTACAGGAGAGGAGCCTGAACAACCGTACAAGACTGAAATGAAGGTTGGAGGATAGATTGAAGGTTGGGAAGACAATAGACGGTGCACGGAGAGAAATAACTGGATAAGATGACACACAGAGGTTACAGCAGCCAGCCATTCCCTCCAGAGAGGTAGACCTTCGGGATCAGTGTATATATATATATATATATATATATATATATATATATATATAGGAAAGGTGTCAAATCTTCTACAGACACGGACACAGAGAGACATGATGAGGTAGGACTTCATATTTCAAATCAGACAAATGTATAAGAAGGGATGATATTTTACATTGAATTTTCCAGAACAGGATACAATATGAGAAGCTCCTATAGCTAGTTTGTTTAAAAGGTCCAAATTCCAGGCCAGAGATGCTGATCCTTGCTTTCCACTATTTAGATCTGGTTCTCAATTTTTACTTTTTTTTTATATGTTTTTAACAGTTTTTTATGTTTTCATTTATTTTTTGGATGCACTTATTATGTGTTTGCATTGAAATGTTGTAAACCAGAATAGACATACTAAAAGTGCTGTGCAGGATATAAATAAAATCACACAACTGAGGATATATTATCTGTGCCTGTGGTTAAAGTATACGTTCACCTAAACATTAAGATCTTATATATGTTGTATAACGATTTCATTTGTTTAATATTATTTTCCTATTTTAATTATGTGTTTATTAAACTTTTAGTTGTGTTAAAATATAAAAATATTATTTTATTTGTTCAATACTTTAAAATCTGCAGCTTTTATTACCCAGTTCATCTCTCATCCCTTTGCACACCCCCTATGGAGCAGAGCAATTTTTACATTTCTGCTATTATTATTATTATAATTATTTTTATACAGGATTTATATAGCGCCAACAGCAACACGAAGGCAGTACAATTACAATACAATTCAATACAGGAGGAATCAGAGGGCCCTGTTCGTTAGCCCTTGTACACACATTGTGGATTGTGGACATTCCGACAACAAAATCCACCGGATTTTTTCCGATGGATTTTGTGCATGCACACGGTCGGACAAAGTTGCCAGAAAATCCGATCGTTCGGAACGTGGTGACGTTCGTTCGTTGCGATGGGACTACGTTCAGGCTAGCAGCCAATAGCTTTGGTCTCGTAATTTGATCTGAGCATGTGTGCCACTTTGTCCGTTCGGAATTCTCTACAAACAACCGGACAAAGTCCAATCGGATCATGTTGTCGGAAAATTTTATATCCAGCTCTCAAACTTTGTTGGTCGGACATTCCGACAGAATAAGGGTTATCCGACAACACGGTCCGATCAGACCTTTTCTGTCGGAATTTCATTGTACAGGGCATAACTGTCCGCAAATTGTCATTCGACAAAATTAACGTAGTGACGTACTATGAGAGTATAAAGAGGAAGTTAATTTCTCAAGTGTCACCCTTTGGGCCCCTTCTGCTGATTTCGTGTTAGTAGAAGTTTGGTGAGCGTTGATTCACGATTTTCAGATCGTACAAAACAAATGCCTTTTAAAATATGTTTGGCATACCGTATATACTCGAGTATAAGCCGAGATTTTCAGCCTCTTTTTTGAGGCTGAAAGTGCCCCCTCGGCTTATACTCGAGTCGCCGCTGTCTGACTGCTCGATCAGCGTATCGAGCAGACAGACGGCGGACATTAATTTTCAAAAGCCGCGCCTCCTTCTCCGCCTCCGCCTGTGATAGGCGGAACACTGAATTTCCCAGCAGTCAGTGTTCCGCCTATCACGGACATCCGCTCATTCTCATACTACGGACGAGTATGAGAGGATGTCTGTGATAGGCGGAACACAGGCTGCTGGGAAATTGAGTGTTCCGCCTATCACAGGCGGAGGCGGAATTTTGAATTGTAGAATGGCCGCCGAGAAGAGCGGCGATCCATCGGCACGGGACGGAGGAGGCACGGCACGGCACGGGACGGAGGAGACACGGGACGGAGGAGGCACGGCACGGGACGGAGGAGGCACGGGACGGAGGAGGCACGGCACGGGACGGAGGAGGCTCGGGACGACGGCGGCTCGGGACGGAGGCTTGGGACACAGGTAGGCTGGACACACACACAAGGCTGCACGGACACACACACACACACACACACACACACACACACACACACACAGGGATGGATGGATGGATGGATACACACACACACACACACACACACACACACACAGGGATGGATGGATGGATGGATGGATACACACACACACACACACACACACACACAGGGATGGATGGATGGATGGATGGATACACACACACACACACACACACACACAGGGATGGATGGATGGATGGATGGATACACACACACACACACACACAGGGATGGATGGATGGATGGATACACACACAGGGATGGATGGATGGATGGACACACACACAGGGATGGATGGACGGACACACACACAGGGATGGACGGACACACAGGGATGGACAGCCATGTCTCACCCTCGGCTTATACACGAGTCAATAAGTTTTCCAGTTTTTTGGGGGTAAATTGGGGGCCTCGGCTTATACTCGGGTCGGCCTATACTCGAGTATATACGGTAACTACATCAGTATCACCAGCAAAGCAGCTTGATTATTATTATTCCATTGTCTACTTACGGACCGCCCACCATCGTTTTACGTCAGTACTTTAAAGAGGGTTATTGTAGTTATGGGAGCAGCTAGCTACCATAACCCCGGTATCCTCTTCTTCAGCGGGTGGTCTGCTTCAAGATTTGCGTGAGATAACTTTTATCGGCAGAGGGAGAGAGCCCTCCCCTCCCGCCACTCTCCGGTGCCCTCGGGCGCTTACCGGGCGGAGGCGATTGCGTGTGCCCCTTGGCTTGGCCTGGAAACAAGGCATTACAAGGCGGAAGCGACGTCAAAAAGTCACTTCCACCCATAGCTCTTAAAGGGACATTTTATTTTTATTTTTTCCAAATGACATTTCCTTTTTTTTGTTTATTGCATTTTAGGTCTTTTTGACCCCAGATCTCATATTTAAGAGGTCCTGTCATGCTTTTTTTCTATTACAAGGGATATTTACATTCCTTGTAATAGGAATAAACGTGACACATTTTATTTTTTTTAAAGAACACACAGTAAAAATTTAAAATAAAAGGTAAGATAAAAAAAAAAATTTTTTAAACGTGCCCCGTCCCTCCGAGCTCACACACAGAAGCGAACGCATACATGAGTAGCACCCGGATATGAAAACAGTGTTCAAACCACACATGTGAGGTATTGGTGCGATTGTTAGAGCGAGAGCCCTTGAACTCCTCTGTAACACAAAACATGCAACCTGTAGAATTTTTTAAACATCACCTATGGAGATTTTTATGGGTAAAAGTTTGTCGCCATTCCATGAGCGGGTGCAACTTTGAAGCGTGACATGTTGGGTATCAATTTACTCAGCGTAACATTATCTTTCACAGTATAAAAAAAAAATGGGCTAACTTTACTGTTATCTTACTTTTTAATTCAAAAAAGTTTTTTTTCCCAAAAAAGTGCGCTTGTAAGACGGTGTGACAAAAAGTATACAACCGCCATTTTATTCTCTAGGGTGTTAAAATATATAAAATATATATATATAAAATGTTTGGGGCTCTAACAATTTTATAGCAAAAAAACTGTTTTTAACTTGTAAACACCAAATCTCAGAAAGAGGCTCAGTCCTTAAGTGGTTAAAGAAGATGAGAATTTTGACATTTCATCAATTGCCACGTCACGAATGTTAATTCTAGATTATGAACAGTAGTTTACAAGACTGAACTCTTCCCAGTCGTTCCTTGATTCCGAGCATGCGTGTTTGTACTTTTGACTTTTGTGTAACGGATTTCTGTACTGACCATCTGAAAGTCAGATGTTGAGTTCACATCAGACAAAAATTTTATAGCCAGTGTTTCATTAGATTAGGCAACCCATCAGAATGTGTCATGGAAGTGACGTTCCGTCGCCACCATCTTGCTACACCCCACACTCCTCCACAGTAAGGATACACTGAGAAGGGGGAAAGCGCACATCTTGTTACACCCACCTGAGTTTTGCATTTTACACTTATTTATAACAGTAAAGTGAGTTTATACAGTACTTACAACTTCGTCTGACTGGATAGATGTAGAATTTTAAAAGCAGTGATGAGCCTGCTGATCTCACAGGTTTGCTAATCTTGCAGAATTTCGCTGCTTTTAAAATTCAACATCTAACCAGTCAGACGGAGTTCTAAGTAATGTATTTTACTATATAAACTCACTTTACTGTTAAAAATAAGTGTAAAATGCAAAACTCCGGAGGGTGTATCAAGATGTCCGCTTTCCCCTTTCTCAGTGTATGTTCTGTGGAGGAGTGTGGGGTGTATCAAGATGGCGGTGACAGAACGTCACTTCCGTTACACATTCTGACGGGTCGCCGAATCTGTCGAAACACCGGCACATCTAGCTTTTGTCTGATGTAAAAGTCAAAGCGCCTGTCGAATGTACCGTACTAATGGTCCAAAAATCCGCAGACAGCTCGTCTTCAGATTTTCCTGATTTTTGTACTGTGTGTACGAGGCCAAATTGTACTAATGCCACTGGCTGGGAAAGGGTTAACATCAGGGGCCATCAAAGGGTTAAATGTGTGCCTAGCCTGTGATTTTGTGTACTCTGGGAGGTGCTTTTACTAGGGGAAGACATGGATCTGTGTCCTTGCTTTGCAAGAACACAGGATCCATGCCTTCCCTACTGACAGAACAGCAATGTGTCTTGTTTACATAGGCAGACTGCTGTTTTGCCTGTGTACCAAAACGATCGACAGATGTTGGCTGACATCGAGTCCACAGTACCCGCAATTCGGCTCCTGCTGTGAATAATCACAGTGGGAGTAGGTCGCCGGCTTCGCACCCCAGACCCTGAAGTGCAGGATCACGTATGTATACATGATCCTGCACACAGCAGCCAACCTGTAGCAGAAAATCTGCTATAGGTTGGTCGTCAGGTCATTAATAACATTCAATTACAATATAAATTATGTCATAATTGTATATTTTATATGTATTTTTTTTTTTATTTGCTATAGTTTGTTTTTCCATGAAAGTCGAGTTACACTTAAAGTGGTTGTAAAGGTTCGTTTTTTATTTTCTAAATAGGTTCCTTTAAGCTAGTGCATTGTTGGTTCACTTACCTTTTCCTTCGATTTCCCTTCTAAATGTATTTTTTCTTTGTCTGAATTTCTCACTTCCTGTTTCTCCTCTGTAAACTTCACACCATCATCCGAGCGGTGTTTAGTCAGCCAGAACAGATTACTGAACAGCTTACTGAGGAGGAACAGGAAGTGAGAAATTCAGACAAAGAAAACAAAGAAAAAAACATTTTGAAGGGAAATCGAAGGAAAAGGTAAGTGAACCAACAATGCACTAGCTTAAAGGAACCTATTTAGAAAATAAAAAACAAACCTTTACAACCCCTTTAACCCCTTAAATTTAAAGACCTGAGAAGGAAAAAAAAATGGCTGGTGAAAGAGATACTTTGACATCAGTCTTAGGCCGCGTACACACGGGCGGACTGTTCGCCCAACCTTGTCCGCTGAACAGTGTTTGGGCGGACAGTCCGCCCGTGTGTGGGCTTTCAGCGGACAGTTTCAGCGGACAGTTGGACGGACAAAGTCTTTCGGAAATTCCGAAAAACTGTCCGCTGAAACTGTGTTTGAGCGAACAGTCCGCCCGTGTGTGGGCTTGTCCGCTGTACTTTCGAAATGAGCGGACTGTTCCCGCTCGGAAAGTCCGCCCATTTCGAGCGCGTGTACAGGTAGGCGGGGCCCGCGAAGGAGACGTCGCGGGCTCCGCCGCCTGGAATGGGCTTAAAGGGGAACCCCAACGCCGAAAAAAATCGGCGTGGGGGTTCCCCCAAAGTCCACACCAGACCCTTGTCCGAGCACGCTACCCGGCCGGCCAGGAAAGGGGGGCGAGCGAGCGCGCCCCCCCTCCTGAGCCGTACCAGGCCGCGTGCCCTCAACATGGGGGGGTGCCTTGGGGAAGGGGGGCCGCGCGGCCCCCCCACCCCAAAGCACCTTGTCCCCATGTTGATGAGGACAAGGGCCTCTTCCCGACAACCCTGGCCGTTGGTTGTCGGGGTCTGCGGGCGGGGGGCTTATCGGAATCCGGGAGCCCCCTTTAAGAAGGGGGCCCCCGGATACCGGCCCCCCACCCTATGTGAATGAGTATGGGGTACAATGTACCCCTACCCATTCACCTGTGAAATAAAGTACAAAAAAAAACACAACACAGGGAAAAAATATTTTATTGCACAGCTCCGGGGGGTCTTCCGTCTTCGGGGGTCTTCTCGCCGGACTCCTCCGCTATGTGTGTGTAGCTCTTTTGCTAGCGGAGGAGTCCGGCTTTCTTCCTCCCCGCCGCCGGCCTCTTCTCCCGACTTCGGGGGTCTTGTCCCCCTCTTCGGTTCTTCTGCCGGGCCACCGCGCCTTCTTGTAGCTCTTTTACAGGCGGTGGCCCGGTCTTCTGTCGCCGCTGTCGTCGCCGCCGCCGCCTTCCGTTCTTGTTCTTCTTCTTGTTCTTCTTCTTCTTCTCCTGGAGATGTTGACTCGACGAGCTCTCCGGCCGGAATGCCAGGGACACGCTCCGCTGCCACTTATATAGTGACAATGGGGCGGTGTCACATGGTATATGTCACATGGGTTGGTCACATGGTGACCCCGCCCCCTTACGATGTCATAGTCCCCATGTGACATCAACCCATGTGACCAACCCATGTGACATATACCATGTGACACCGCCCCATTGTCACTATATAAGTGACCGCACAGCGCGGCTCTGGCATTCCGGCCGGAGAGCTCGTCGAGTCAACATCTCCAGGAGAAGAAGAAGAAGAACAAGAAGAAGAACAAGAACGGAAGGCGGCGGCGGCGACGACAGCGGCGACAGAAGACCGGGCCACCGCCTGTAAAAGAGCTACAAGAAGGCGCGGTGGCCCGGCAGAAGAACCGAAGAGGGGGACAAGACCCCCGAAGTCGGGAGAAGAGGCCGGCGGCGGGGAGGAAGAAAGCCGGACTCCTCCGCTAGTAAAAGAGCTACACACAGATAGCGGAGGAGTCCGGCGAGAAGACCCCCGAAGACGGAAGACCCCCGGAGCTGTGCAATAAAATATTTTTTCCCTGTGTTGTGTTTTTTTTTGTACTTTATTTCACAGGTGAATGGGTAGGGGTACATTGTACCCCATACTCATTCACATAGGGTGGGGGGCCGGTATCCGGGGGCCCCCTTCTTAAAGGGGGCTCCCGGATTCCGATAAGCCCCCCGCCCGCAGACCCCGACAACCAACGGCCAGGGTTGTCGGGAAGAGGCCCTTGTCCTCATCAACATGGGGACAAGGTGCTTTGGGGTGGGGGGGCCGCGCGGCCCCCCTTCCCCAAGGCACCCCCCCATGTTGAGGGCACGCGGCCTGGTACGGCTCAGGAGGGGGGGCGCGCTCGCTCGCCCCCCTTTCCTGGCCGGCCGGGTAGCGTGCTCGGACAAGGGTCTGGTGTGGACTTTGGGGGAACCCCCACGCCGATTTTTTTCGGCGTTGGGGTTCCCCTTTAAGCCCATTCCAGGCGGCGGAGCCCGCGACGTCTCCCTCGCGGGCCCCGCCTACCTGTACACGCGCTCGAAATGGGCGGATTTGCCTCCGCCTTACGTGGGCGAGTCCGTTCATTTCAAAAGTTGAGCGAACTGTTTGCCCAACCTTGTTCGTCAAACAGTCCGCTCGTGTGTGGGCAAGTCCGCTCATGCAAATTTTTGAGCGGACTGTTTGCCGAAACTGTTTGACGAACAAGGTTGGGCAAACAGTCCAAGCGTGTGTACGCGGCCTTAGTGGCATTGTATGGCATTTGCTTCCCTTGGCAAAACGTAAATTAGCACATCAAAGATGAAGCATGCAAGACTATCTTCATCTTCCTGGAATGCAACAGAATTCCGCGGGCCCTGGAATATGCAGCAAGCTGAATGGCGACATATCTGTTGTGACACAGCTCTTAGGGCCAAGACAGACTTCTACACTGCGTTACGGTGCAGTATTTTGTAACATTATGTGCATTAGCATCATAGGCGTGAGCAGGGGGTTTGTAAAGTGTGCCTGGGCACACCCTAATCACTGCGTGCGTTGCCGATTCCCCCTATTGCCTGGGCTTCCCCTCGTGTTGCACTCCAGGAATCAAGAGTGGGGGAAAGGGTTAGCAAATATGTAATTTACCGTCCCCTTCCTTTTCTAAATGAACACAGTGAACGCATTCCTTCATAATTTAAGCATTATAAACTGTGTTGACTATGTTTCAGTTTGTGAATGAACAGGAAGCTGCTCAGCACAGAGCACTTCTTATTCATTCACTGTGCAGCTGCAGCTGCAGCTGCAGTGAAAGACATGTGTGTTTGAGCTTTGGGGTGCACACCCTAATGCAATAAGCTGCACACACCTATGGTTAGCATGCTGACATTTCATTTATTTTAAATGCAACCCCAAAGCTCTAAATGCTCATATACACATGCTTAAAAATGTGGCATTGGAAACCCTTTTTTCAATGTGCTCTGAATGCCAAGCAAAGCACCTCTCACTAGATCAAATCCAAACCAGCACGCAAACCGGAAAGACCTCATCAGCAGTCACTTCTGGTTCATGTATGTAGCACCCTCTAGTGTGCCACTAGTGTCAGAGTAGGTAAAACATATTCTGGCTCATGTTTAAACCCTCTGAGTCTTAATCTGGTTAAGGGTTATTAGAGTTCAGGTCTGGGTGCCTCATGCAGACATGTCTCTGGTCTGGTTTAGTTTGGAGAAATTTCTAAAGGCTAGTGGGCATAGGCCAAGAGGATTAATCTGCATACTTAGGGGAGCTTGATGAATCCCCGTGTAGTAGGCCTGGCAGGGTGGTTCGGTTTGCCCTTAAGTATTATTGGATGAGTAATGCTGGGAGGGGAGTCGGGTGAAAGATGGAGATGCAGTGCTAAGGGGACTGTCGTGGCCTCGACGGACCCCTGCCGGAGAGGGGCTCTACCTTGGGCTGGGGCTCAGGTGGCTGGCCTGGAAGGATCCTACCACAGGAGATATTGAAAGGAGGCTTTCCTGAGAGGCAGCAAGAGCAAGGAGGACAGTGTGTGTACCACATAACGGTGCAGGAACTTACAAAGGGGAGAGACTAACACATGTAGTAGGTCTCTCTGGAGGATAGCGATGTGCTTAAATCTTCCCTACCTTGCCCTGGAAGATCTCCAGAGAGTCAGTCAGGTAGACTGGTGAAGAGAGTCAATTGGGTAGACTGGTGAAGAGAGTCAGTCAGGTAGACTGGTGAAGAAAGTCAGTTGGATGGACTGGTGAAGAGAGTCAGTCGGGTAGACTGGTGAAGAAAGTCAGTTGGGTGGACTGGTGAAGAGAGTCAGTCGGGTAGACTGGGGAAGAGTCAGTCGGGTCCACTGGGGAAGAGTCAGTTGGGTGGACTGGTGAAGAGATCCAGTTGGGTGGACTGGTGAAGAGAGTCAGTCGGGTAGACTAGTGAAGAGAGTCATTTGGGTCCACTGGGGAAGAGTCAGTCGGGTCCACTGCTGAAGAGAAGCAGCCAAGTGGGCTAGCATTTCTTGCAGTGGTAGAGCTGGGATCAGTGTCTACAAGGGAGTTGGAGGTACTCCAGCATTCAGTTCACAACACATTGTGCTACTTTTTAAGGGACGGAGAGCTCCTAGCCTGTAAGGGACTGTTGCTGACGTAACAGAGACTGTTTGCTATTAAAGAGGGGTCAGACCTGTACTGACCAAGGAGGAGGAATTAATTGGAGTTGTACAGGATAAGGGAGAAGAATCAATCAAAATTGTATATAGGGAGGAAGTTGTTCCTGATTTTGTTAATCTCAAGTTGGGCATCCCATAATTCCCATTCCCATCCAAGTTATACCCCCTAAGAGCCGGTTCACACAGGGGCGACACGACTTTCAACACAACTTTTGGAGGCAACTTGGACACGACTTGAACACGACTTGGGCATGACTTGGGGCGACTTACAACACGACTTTAAGTTGCCCCAGGCCAGGCGACTTTAGCCGTGGCCAATCAGAGAATGAACTCTGAAGGGGAAACTCCATGCCAAATTAAAAAAAAAATTGGCATGGGTCCCCCCTCCGAGAGCATACCAGGCCCTTAGGTCTGGTATGGATTCTAAGGGGAACCCCCCTACACCGAAAAAATGGCGTGGGGGTCCCCCCAGATCCATACCAGACCCTTATCCGAGCAGGCTACCCGGCCGGCCAGGAAAGGGGGTGGGGACGAGCGAGCGCCCCCCCCTCCTGAGCCATACCAGGCCGCCCTTCCCCAAGGCACCCCCCCATGTTGAGGGCACGTGGCCTGGTACCGCTCAGGAGGGGGGCACTCGCTCGTCCCCACCCGCTTTCCTGGCTGGCCAGGTAGCGTGCTTGGATAAGGGTTTGGTATGGATCTGGGGGGACCCCCACGCTATTTTTCCGGCGTAGGGGGGTTCCCCTTAGAATCCATACCAGACCTAAGGGCCTGGTATGCTCTCGGAGGGGGAACCCACGCAAATTTTTTTAAATAAATTTGGCGTGGAGTTCCCTCTTCAGAGCTGATAATTCTGTGAGAGTCGCCTCCGTATAGACGGAGATCCGACTTGTAGGCGACCTCCATTGAAATCAATGGGTACCAGTCGCCTACAAGTCGGATTGAAGTAGTACAGGAACCTTTTCTGAAGTCGGAGCGACTTCAGTAGTGTGCATTAAGACGGCTCTCATTCACTTACATTGATTTTTACATGTTGTCCGACCTGAGGCGACTAGAGGCGACCTGAAGTTGGATCTGAGTCGCCCCTGTGTAAACCGGCTCTAATAAAAACACAAAGAAAAAAAAAAAGCTCAAGGACTGTTTACTGTGTCTGGATGAAAGCTGAAGTTGTTGTATGCTTGGCTGTGCAGCAGTGGGAAACACTGTTAATAGCGGCCCCTATGGAGGTAAAGCTACATGTGTATATATTCTGGGATTTGTCTGGTGCAGGTGTCACATCTGGTGTGCAGAATGAAGAAGCAGGAAGGTAAGCTGTTTCTGGTTCGGAGTGGAGCAACTAGCAGATGGCACACATGGTGCGCAACATGGGAAAGCTATAGCAGAAGGTGAATAGGGACCAGAGAGAGAGGACTGAGTGGCAGAGAATCAGCAGAGCTAGGGGACCAGAGGGGGGAAAAACTAACAGAAGTCACAAGTTGTAAGCAGAATGGGAGCAATATAGTGGGAGATGGGCAGGGACTGGAGAGAGAAAAGACCTGAAAGTGGCGGAGAATCAGCAGAGCTGGAGAACTAACATGGGGGAACCGAGAGAATGTCACAAGGGGGTGTGCAATATGGATACAATAATGTGGCAGATGAGCGGAGACTGGAGTGAGTGGAGGATCAGCAAACCTGAGGATCAGCAGAGCTGGGGGTTACTACTGAGTGGGGCATCAGAAGAGCTGGGGGGGGGACTTCTGAGCCAAGTATCTGCTAAACAAGGGTACTAATGAGCAGAGGATCTTCTGAGCAGGGGTATTAATGATCTGGGGATCTGATGAACGGGGGTACTAATGAGCTGGGGGTTTTACTGATTTGGGGGTTACTACTCAGCCAGAGTATAATGAGAACTTTAAAACAAATAGAAAATCAACACACACAGGGCATTTGCCAAGCTTCTTTACCACATGAGCTCCGAAAGATTTACCACCTTCATGATCGGGACATATTTTTCTATTCAGCACTGTGCTACTTTAACTGGCAATTGTGCAGTCATGCAATACTGTACCCAAATTAAATTTTGATAATTTTTTCACACAAATTTACTTTTTGATATACTGTATAAACGGAAAAAGATGGAACATTTAAAAAAAATTACAATACTTTTTACTTTCTGCAATAAAACATATCCAATAAAACATGTAAACAAATCAAATTTCTTCATAAATTTAGGCCAAAATGTTTTCTGCTACATGTCTTTGGTAAAACAAAATTCCAGTAAGTGTATATTAATTGGTTTGCATCAAAGTTATAACATCTACCAAGTATGAACATTTTTACCAAAGACATGTAGCAGAATATATTTTGGCTTAAATTCATTAAGAATTTTTTTTTATTTTTTTATTTTATTGGATATGTTTTATAGCAAAAAAGAAAAAAATATATATTTTTTTGTTTCCCAAATGTTCCATTGTTTTTTTTTGTTTTTTTTCAAAAAACAGGGGTGATCAAATACCAACAAAAGAAAGCTCTATTTGTGTGAAAAAAAAAGACATAAATGTAATATGCGTACAGTATTGCATGACTGCTCAATTGCCAATTAAAGTGGTGCAGTGCTGTATAGGAAAAAATGGCCTTGCCATGAAGGGGGGTGAAACCTTCTGGAGGGCAAGTGGAAATATGGGCTGCTTGGAGCCAACAATAGTGCAGAGCGTGCATGCACACCGGGCCACATGCCAGGGTTGACACTTGCAGTTGATGTGGCAATGATCCTATGCACAAGGCCATTCGCCACAATACACAATGGTCTGCTCCTACTGGAATGCATTGGACCTTCCTTACAAAAAGTGGAGGTAAAGGGGAATTTTCCCCTGATTTTTGGGAGATCTCTATTCACTTCCTGTCATGTCTTTGGGAGAGGATGGGAGGAGCAAAAGCAGCAAATGAAATATTGATAGAAGCTCTAACCCTTCCCCCATTCAATCCAAAACTGAAAAAAAAATGTGTTGACTAAAGTTCCACTCGAAAATTTAATCAAGACAAATATTCTCCT
Organism: Lithobates pipiens; assembly: GCF_037356315.1. Taxonomy (NCBI): domain Eukaryota; kingdom Metazoa; phylum Chordata; class Amphibia; order Anura; family Ranidae; genus Lithobates; species Lithobates pipiens. Next base: position 612,514,153 of record NW_027507903.1, read on the forward strand.
TTGTTTTATTGTAGGGCCATGGCTCATTTTTACCAGACCTTGTGGCATCTGACCATCCACTATCTCATTCTGGTCTCTCACAGCAGCCATCTTGGATGTGGACTGAGTCTTTCAAACCTGCCGTTGATTTATGAGGCTGGTGACCTGTTGATAGGTGCCATAATTCCCTTCCACACGGACAGAGTCTCCCCAACCATAACTTTTAAAGAGATGCCTCCAGAGGACGTCTGCACATGGTAAGTGTTGTTTTCTGTATACAAAGTTCAACAGAATTTAACCGTACCTGTCATAAATTACTTAAAGCCAGCCATAGAAGGATCGAAATTTGGCCGGTTCAGCAGAGACCAGCTGAGATTTGATCCATCTTTGAGCAGGCTGGTTGTACTGAAGTCAATCCACCGATCAACATGTACAACCAGCCTATTACATTTTTTTGCATGCAATTATTGCCAGCAACCACAGCAGCTGGCAGCGATCATTGTATTGTGCCGGCAGGGAAGGCTCCCCGTTGGCAGAGCACAATAGGGTTGTGGGAGGTCCCCATCAACACTGACTATGTTGATGGGGGAATCAAGCGATTTTCTTTTCTTCCACCCATGGTGAAAGGAAAGAAAATTGTACAAACTATGATTTACTTACTTTACTCTTCATTATACAGTTATAAGTAACCAGTTAATGTATCAATATGGATTGTAAAAGAACACCAAAATATGTGAAAAAATCCACACAAATGCAGAGAGTAAATGCAAACTCCAAGTAGATGTCTACAAGGAAATTAACCGAGGACTCCACAGGACTTGACACTCACTCAGTTTTAACTGGATGGACTACTGTCTTTATTCAACCTTACTAACTATGTAACTATGTAACTCCAGTGGTACAATGCTGTAGTACTAAAAAGTGGTAAACCCTAATAAGGACTTCTCTTATTTGGGTCCTTTTGGGCTTTTCGAAAAATAAATCAAACGGACCTAGAAATAGAACATCAAATCTATTTCAAATCTATCCGACAGACTCAATTCCGACGGACTAAAATCTGGAAAAACGTTTGTCTGTGTGCTGGTCCGACAGACCAAATACGACACAAGGGAAAATATTGGCTACTGAACTTAATTGTTTAGTCCCATTTACGTCATCATGTTCAAAACAAATGGACTTTTAAATGGACTTAGTCCTTTCGTGTGTGGCCAAGTCCGTTCGTTTTGAAAGTCCATCGGAACTCAACCAAAAGTCCGTCAGGAAGACCGTCGGACCTAGTCTGCCAGAAAGTCCGGTCGTGTGTATGCGGCATTAGGGGTTTGGCTGAACATGGGTTTGAACCAAAACTTTGAGGCCAAACTCAAGCTTATTCCTACTGTGCATTACAGAGCATCTCCCCCTTCATTGTAGAGAGGTGGGTGTTTGTAGCTCTGTCCTATGGTTACAATGCCAGTACCTATGATAGCCTTCAAAGCCATCCCTGTGCCATTTAGATCTTATGCCTTGATTTTTACCCAATAATGAGATAGAGCCCATTCCCTTTGGGATTTACTAAGCCCAAACTACTGCTTGACTATCTGTCTATTTCCAGAGGCTTTACTTCATATTGATGTTCTTCCTGTTCATTGTCGATTAATGGAGGCATAATGGAGTCTAATTTCAACTTGGTTGATGTTGAGGTTCTATGTTCAGCCTGAGCCAAGAATACACGCATACCTCCTAACTGTCCCTGATTTGGAAGAACGGTCCCTCTTTGGGAACATATTCCCTCTGTCCCTCGCAGCTCCTCAAATGCCCCTCATTTTTAGTCTGATATAAATACCTGTATAAAAAAAGAACAATCGTTATCTAGTAGTTTATAGTGCTAACCTTTCAACCAGTTTTCTAAATTGTTGCACTGGTAAATTTCAAAAGCCGGTATAAAGGCAAAGTGGTAAGAACACTTGTGGGTTTAACCAATCCTTTTTTTGCGTATTAATTCTCTATGTAATGGGGGAGTGGCAGGGGTGTGGCTTTTGCCTACATACATTTTGGTGTCCCTCTTTTCCATCTCAGAAGGTTGGGAGGTATGTGCATTTGACCTATGCAGGGATGCAACAATTGATTTGAAGACTATGTCCCCAAAACCAGCACCACCTAGGACCAGGGATCAACATACATGTAAAGCTCAAACAACAAAACCGTTCTTCACAAGCTGTCCACACTACTATATATACACAAAACATATCAAGACCAGGTGTATGAAAAAGTGTAAACGTTATTAATACATATACAGTAAATCCTACAAACAGACATGTAGGGGTTTATGTATATAATGTTTGAATAGCAATTCACCCAGTGAACGTGCATGTACATTCGTTTGTTGCTAATAGGATAAAAAAAAGAATGTTATTAGACTATTTCCTGTGCTGGATGAATCTTTTTCATAGATTTAGGTGAAAAGCCTCACATTTGACCGCTAGATGGCGCTAAGTTTCATAGGAAATTTCTATAATATTTAACACCATCTAGTGGCCAAAAGAAGAATTTTTCACTTTAAATCAGTGCCCCACCTAAACCTACCCATATGGCAAGTGACTATATGCCCCATAGCATACATTCATATTAATGCACAGTGTCAGTATAATAAAACTCTTCTATTAAACCTCCAGGTTCCTTTTTGAAACCTACCAGCAGTTCCAGGCATTGAGGTTTGCAGTGGAAGAAGTCAATGCAAATCCAGATGTCCTCCCGAACATGACTCTGGGGTTCTATGCCTACGACTCTTGTTCTGTATTGCAAAGGGAGCTGGAGGGAACACTGGGCATGCTGACCGGACACAATCAGGCAATTCCAAATTATTCACGGCTTGGAAGACCTCCAGTGGCTGCCATTCTTGGACACTCCATGTCCACCTACTCTATTCTCATGGCTCATATCCTAGGACTGTACAGATATCCACAGGTAAATGCGTAGCTGGGCTAAGGGGTAAGTGGAAGAGGCAGACATCTTGGGTGCTTCAGCAGGAGAGGGGAGCAAAAAGGACTTAACCTGCAACTAGGGATGGGCCAAACATCTGGACAGGCAGAAAGTTTGAGCGAACATGCAAACCTTATTAAAGTCTATGGGACACAAACATGAAAAATCAAAAATGCTAATTTTAAAGGTTTATATGCAAGTTATAAAAAGTGCATGGGGACCCGGGTACTGCCATAGGGGACATGTATCAATGCAAAAACTGTTTTTAAAACAACAATTTTTTTTCAGGAGCAGCGATTTTAATAATGCTTAAAGCGAAACAATAAAAGTTATAGATTAATTTAAATATCATACCTGGGGGTCCCCTTAGCCTGCCTGTAAAGTGGCGCACCTGTGTGATGTGTAGAACAGTGCCACAGCAAAATGACATTTTTCTTAAGGAAAAAATTTAATTCACACTTGCTGGTGGCTGTAATGCAGGGGTGCCCAACCTTTTGAAGAGCGAGGGCCACTTAAGCGACTTGATAACCGGTCGCAGGCCACAATGAGCGGAGTGGGTGGATGGCATATCCGTGTCCACACTGCATTTGCAGAGCGGACACAGACACAGCCCACGATACTTTTTGGTGGATCATATTGGAGGTAGAACACAAGTCGGTTTATGTCTGCCACTACTTAGAGGTGAATGGAGGGTCCATTTGGTTGGACTGTCGGACTGACCATGTGAAAGCGGTCCAAGGCTGCCTTCACACTGATGCGCTGGGGTTTACCCGCACCACGCGTGCAACGCAGTTTACCTTTGGCTTTCCTTTAGTTTGCAATAGACATCTATTATATTCTGCAGGTTTGGTGCACTTTCAGAAAGCTCACCAAACTCACAGGTAATAATAGAAGTCTATGGCTCAGTGCAGGTAACCCGCAGGTAAACTGCTCTGCACTTGCGGATCAGTTTGAAAGCAGCCCAGTAACCACTGCAGAACAGATATGCCCATATATACACTGTGATTTTCGTAATAAACTGACCTTTAATAACAGTATTCTTTCTATTCTATCCCAGAGCAGGAGGTCGCGGGCCACATCAGAGGGCTCCGCGGGCCACTGGTTGGGCACCCCTGCTGTAATGTATTGCCGTGTCCCGGCAATATAGATATAAATCAAGGAAAAAATCAGCGTGGGCCCCCCCCCCCCCTCCAGTCCATACCAAGCCCTTCGGGTCTGATATGGATTTTAAGGGGAACTTCACGCTATAATAAAAAAAAATTGGCGTGCCATACCAGACCCTTATCTGAGCAAGCAGCCTGGAGGACTGGATCGGGGGGCAAGCGAGTGACCATACCAGGTCACATGCCCTCAATATCAATATGAGGAGGGTGCTTTGGGATCCTCCACAAAGCACCTTGTCCCCTTGTTGATGGGGACAAGGAACTCTTCCCAACAACCCTGGGCATTGGTTGTTGGGGGCTGTGGGTAGGGGGCTTATGGGAACCGGTCCCCCCCCCCCATGTGAATGGGTATCGGGTACATTGTAACCCTAACCCATTCACCAAAAAAAGTGTCAAAAATTAAAAACCACAATGGACAGGTTTTGACAATTCCTTTATTTAAAAAAAAAGTGTCCCGCAATGTGAATCCATCTTCAATCAAGCCGCCCAACGGACCCAAAAAATTGTAAAAAAGTCGCTGATGTAACCCCCCTCTAATGTCACATGATTTCAGAAGGGGGTGGGGTCACTCGGTTACATCACTGGGTGGCCCCGCTTTTGCCTGTCAAACAGCTGTCACAGCCAAGAGACAGCAGTTGCCAGAAGGCCTCCCATTGAAGCAGAGCTTTTTTTATTATCTATTTATCAGGGTCCATCGGGCGGCGTGATTGAACATGGATGGACATCACGGGAAACTTTTTTTTTAAATAAAGGAATTGTCAAAAACTGTCTGTTATGATTTTACTTTTTGATACTTTTTTTGGTGAATGGGTAGGGGTACAATGTACCGCTACCCATTCACATGGGGGGGGCAGGATCTGAGGGCCCCCTTGTTAAAGGGGGCTTGAAAATTTTCGATAAGCCTCCCTGCCTGCAGACCCCAACAACCAATTGCCAGGGTTGTCAGGAAGAGATCCTTGTCCCCATCAACATGGGGACATGGTGCTTTAGGAGGACCCCAAAGCACCCTTCCCATGTTGAGGACAAGTGGCCTGATATGGCTCAGGAAGGGAGGTGCTCGCTCATTCCCCCTTTCCTTTCCTGCCAGACTGCTTGTTTGGATAAGGGTCTGGTATGGATTTTGGGGCGGACCTCACACCAATTTATTTTTTAATTTTGGCGTGGAGTTCCCCTTAAAATCTATGCCAGACACAAAGGGCGTGGTATGGATTTTGGGGAGGACCCCCACACAGTTTTTTATTTAAATTGGCGTGGAGTTCCCCTTAAAATCTATACCAGACACAAAGGGTATGGTATGGAGTTTGGGAGGAGCCCGCATCCTTAATTCTCTCATAGGGTACCCCTTAACCACTTAAATGCACTGAATTATATACTCTGCACTGACTGCGCGGTATATATATATATATATATATATATATATATATATATATATATATACAGGACTGCACTGTATATACAGTGCCTTGAAAAAGTGTTCATACCCCTTGAAATTTTTGCCATGTGACAACCAAAAACATAAATGTATTTTATTGGGATTTTATGTGATAGATCAACACAAAGTGGCACATAATTGTGAAGTAGAAGAAAAACGATAAATGATTTTCAAACATTTTTGATAAATAAATATCTGAAAAGTGTGGAGTGCATTTGTATTCAGCCCCCTTTACTCTCTTTCAGTTCAGTGATATTCTTGGGATGTCTGGTGTGAATCGCTTTCTTGAGGTCATGCCACAGCATCTCAATCGGGTTGAGGTCAGGACTCTGACTGGGCCACTCCAGAAGGCGTATTTTCTTCTGTTTAAGCCATTCTGTTGTTGCTTTGGGTCGTTGTCCTGTTGCAACACCCATCTTCTGTTGAGCTTCAGCTAGTGGACAGATGGCCTTAAGTTTTCCTGCAAAATGTCTTGACAAACTTGGGAATTCATTTTTCCTTCGACGATAGCAATCCGTCCAGGCCCTAACACAGCAAAGCAGCCCCAAACCATGATGCCCCCACCACCATACTTCACAGTTGGGATGAGGTTTTGATGTTAGTGTTCTGTGCCTCTGCCTCCACACTTAGTGATGTGTGCTTCTTCCAAACAACTAAACTTTGGTTTCATCTGTCCACAGAATATTTTGCCAGTACTGCTGGGGAACATCCAGGTGCTCTTGTGCAAACTGTAAACGTGCAGCAATGTTTTTTTTGGACAGCAGTGGCTTCCTCTGTGGTATTCTTCCATGAAATCCATTCTTGTTTAATGTTTTACGTACTGTAGATTCGCTAACAGGGATGTTAGCCTATGCCAGAGACTTTTGTAAGTCTTTAGCTGACACTCTAGGATTCTTCTTCCCCTCATAGAGCAGTCTGCGCTGTGCTCTTGCAGTCATCTTTACAGGACGCCCACTCCTAGGGAAAGTAGCAGCAGTGCTGAACTTTCTCCATTTATAGACAATTTGTCTTACCATGGACTGATGAACAGCGAGGAGAGACACTTTTATAACCCTTTCCAGCTTTATGCAAGCCAATAATTCTTAATTGTAGGTCTTCTGAGAGCTCTTTTGTGCGAGGCATTCACATCAGGCAATGCTTCTTGTGAAAAGCAAACCCAGAACTGGTGTGTGGTTTTTTTAAAGTTCAGGGCAGCTGTAACCAACACCTCCAATCTCATCTCATTGATTGGGCTCCAGCTGGCCGACACCTCACTCCAAGTAGCTCTTGGAGATCTCATTAGTCTAGGGGTTCACATACTTTTTCCACCTGCACTGTAAATATTTACATGGTGTGTTCAATAAAAACATGGTAACATTTAATTATGTGTGTGTTATTAGTTTAAGCAGACTGTGATTGTCTATTGTTGTGAATTAGATGAAGATCGGATCGCATTTTATGACCAATTTGTGAAGAAATCCATATCATTCCAAAAGGGTTCACATACTTTTTTTGCAACTGTATATTCTACATTGACTGTACTGTGTGTGCGTGTGTATATATATATATATATATATATATATATATATATATATATATATATATATATATATATATATATATATATATATATATATATATATATATATATATATATACTTGAGCTAGATTAGGGAGGTTAGATAGTGGCCTGCACGCTACTAACTAAGCTGCCTAATCTAGCTCAAGTTCTCTCAACCTCGCAACGTTATCATACTATATACGGCCACCATGTAAGCAGCTTTATATAGTGTGATGCGTGGACTTAGCCCCCTGAGCCATGATTGGCCAAAGGCACCCTGCGTTCCAATTCGAACATCGAGACAATCCCTACTCACCAACTATGTAACTACGTGTTTAAAAAAAATTACCGGCAAAAGAAAAAAAAACGGCGTGGGCCCCCCCCCCCCCCAAAATCCATACCAGATACTTATCCGAGTATGCAGACCAGCAGATCAGGAAAGGGAGGGGACAAGTGAGCGCCCCCCTCCTCTCCTGAGCCATGCCGCATGCCCTCAACAAGGGGGGATCCTCCCCATGTGAATGAGTATGGGGTACATTGTACCCCTACCCATTCACCCCAAAAGGCAGTGAAGTGTTAAAAAAGGTGTTTGACAAGTCCTGTATTAAAAATTAAAAATTACCCCGGTTTTTGCTCCAACTTGTCTTCTTTCTCTGGTATCAATGTCTTCTACCTACTATAGTTTCTTCTCCCTCTGGTGCAGTCTTCTCCTTGAGCTGTCTTTTCCTTGTGCTGTCTTCTTGTTGAGGGCATTTGGCCTGGTATGGTTTGGGGGGGGGGGGGACGCTTGCTTATCCCCTCCCTATCCTGAACTGCTGGGCTGCATGCTCAGAAAAGGGTCTGGTATGGATTTTGGGGGGGACCTCATGCCATTTTTTTTAAATGTTGGCGGGGGGGTCCTCTCTGAAACCATACTAGATCCGAAGGGCCTGGTATGGACCTGGGGGGAGACCCCATGGCATTTTTTTCACTATTTTTTTTTTCCAGCAATTTTTTTTTAGATTGAGCTGTCAGCTGATGACTCATCGGCTAAGGACACGGCGGCTGGCTTCCTGGCCTGTTCCTTAGTAATCAACTGTATACAGTGTTTAAACGGAAAAATAAAAACTGCAAAGCACATAAAAAATCACATCATAATCACAACATTTGCATTTCTGGTTAAACGCATAGAGGTAAACTTGCAACATAGGAAACCATGTTAAAAGGCCTGTAGGGTGTTTCTGCAAACTGCTAAACACACTAAAAAACACATAGGTGTGAACCATGGGTAACACCTTGCCCGAAGGTGTGCTCATCAATGCCTCGGACCAGGAGGAGGCTGTGGTCATATGAAGAATCAAAGATTAAAGTGGTTCTGAAGCCTTCATGTTTGCACACCCCCCTTATATTCACCGGAGCCCGATCCAGAGATGTGCACAAGAGATCTCTCCTGGGCCTCCTCATTGGCTGTGACAGAGCAGCGGGAGACATATGGAGGAGGGGCCAGAAGTGGCAGCGGGGGACCCGAGAAGAGGAGGATCAGATCTGCTCTGCTCCAAACCATTACATAGAGCAGGTAAGTATTACATTGTTGTTATAAAAAAAGTACAGAACCTTTACAAACATTTTAATGCAGTCCCCAACTCAGAGATGAGCCACTTGTGTGCTGTAATAATGTACAGAGTTCCTCAATAAGATGTTCCATCCCAAGTAACTACACACTTGTAATGATGTATATTTGCATTCGGAGGGACAGTCAGAGCGCTTTCCCACCCCACCAGTCCAGTCCCCCTCTGTTACCTCACTCCCAGTAACAGAATGGAGTCCCGCTGAGCACATAGCAGGCCCCATGCATGCTTATTAACTCTCTCCTTCCTGTACCTCATGATCAGGCCATGGCCGTTCAGTTCCGCCTGTCTAGTTTTGACGGCGGACCTGAACGGGCGCTCCATGCTAGTCTATGGAGTGATGGCTGTCAGCGGTGACATGTGCGCTGACATCCGACCCGGTCCGATCTGCCAAAAGCAGATGGGTGGCCCTACGTCCGGATAAGTCGCTGGCGGATAGGATCGGGTGACATCTGATGAAATCCGATCTCTCCATAGAATCCTGCAGCACTCAACAAGCCCCTCCCCGCTCAGTGAGCAGAAAGGGACCTGTCATCTGCCAGCTCCTCGCCAGAGGAGATGGACAGCTTGGAAGGGAGTCGGGGCACCGACCCCCTTGCTACCAGAGGACCTGTCATCTAACCAGGAGCCACGCCAAATGACTGGTTGCCGTAGCTGTTCTTCCTTGTGAGTAAAGCATTCGTAGTGGTGTTACACATACCCCGTAGTGATATTACAGACCCAGGTTCTTTAGGGATACGCCAAGACCCAAAATGCATCCCTTGAATAACTTCAGATCAGGCTCAATGCATTTGAACAACTTTTACTGAAAATTCAGCATAACATGTGCAACAGGATAAAACATTATTTTCCTAACTCTAGTTGAAGCTTCCCCAGTGTACCGGTGCAGGTAAAGTCCATCTGGGTGTGTTGTCCCTAGGTGGAGAATCTCGAATGTAGGTGTCTATAGTTACGAGGGTCCCGATGAGTCAATGTTCCTGAGGTGCACCACAGGTCCCAGCAAGTTTTTGTAAAACTTCCTGTTCTTTCACCCACTCCCCCAGGGACCCGAACCTCTTCCCTTTTATATATCATGGGAAGGGAGGCTGGAACCCAGAAAGCCTGCGAACATGGCTAGCGAAGGCAGCAAAAGCATGAACCCCTTCCCCCTGACCTGGGCAGAGGAGTAAGCTAACTAAACACAGTAGGCAACTTGCCTACATACAGGCACGTAATGTGGACTTACTGCATTCAATGTATACATCTGTGTAAGCATATGGCCTTATACATAAGTAAAAAGTCCAACAGATACAAGCCACAGCAAAAAATGGGACAAGCGAACTGACGCGTTTCACATTTAACAGTGCTTAGTCATAGTTGCCCCTGTAGTGGAGTGTCCAGAACTTCTTTTTGTCTCATGTTGCTATATGCTTAGCTGCCACCTGGTGTTCCAGTTCTGAGGAGAGTTCTATATCCACATTTCCACCTGGAGTGGTGATCCCCTTGCCTTGCCTTATACATGAGTACCATTCAAAAGAGCTGCTGCGTATTTTAATCCTACCCTAGCTGCTACATCAAAAAAAAAGTGGATTACCTGGACCAGCACAGACAATAATTACACTATTTTAAAAAAGTGAGGTGTATAAAGTGTATGAAGGCAGGGGGAGGGGGTGTGCTTGTGTCCACTGCCCGCTGCGAGAGTGTGCCCGCGGCTTGGGCGGTCTCGATGCAGCGACCTGTGATCACTTGGAACAGAAGCAGAATGGGGATCTGCCATTGTAAACAAGGCGGATCCCCATTCTGACAGATGACATGACAGAGATCTACTGTTCCCAATCATCGGGTACAGTGATCTCTGTCATGTCCCAGGCAGCCCATCCCCCCTACAGTTAGAACACACCCAGGGAATACAGTTAACCCTTTGATCACCCCCTAGTGTTAACCCCTTCCCTGCCATTGTCATTTTTACATTGATCAGTGCATTTTTATAGCACTGATCAATGTAATAATGTCTCTGGTCCCCAAAAAGTGTCATTTGGGGTCAGATTTGTCCAACGCAATGTCTCAGTCCCGCTAAAAATCGCAGCCCCTAAATCAATGCCATAGGGGATTATTTACTAAAGTCAAATCCACTTTGCACTAGAAGTGCACACTACAAGTGCAAAGTGCACTTGAAATTGCACTGAAAGTGCACTTGGAAGTGCAGTCACTGTAGATCCAAGGGGGACATGCAAGGAAATTAAAAAACACAATTTTAGCTTGCACATGATTGGAGGATAAAATCAGCAGAGCTTCCCCTAATTTCAGATCTACCCCTCGGATTTACAGCGACTGCACTTCCAAGTGCACTTGCAGTGCGATTTCTAGTGCACTTTGCACTTGTAGTGCAAAGTGGATTTGCCTTTCGTAAATAACCCCCATTGTGTACATGTGGTTGTCAATGTCTACCTATGAAGCGGTTACTACTTATTATCTGTATCAGCATTATTTTGGAGTGTCATAACATTTTCATTCTAATGGTTTAATAATATACCTTAAAATAATGTGCACCTCCTAATGATTAAATTTTTTTACTCTTTCAGATAAGCCACTATGCAACCAGTGCTCTCCTTAGTGACCGCACAAAGTTCCCATCATTTTTCCGGACTGTCCCCAGTGATTCTTTCCAGTCTCAGGGTTTGGCTCAGCTGGTGCTACATTTTGGTTGGACCTGGGTGGGTTTGGTGGCAATGGGAAATGACTATGGACTGCAGGGCATTCAGATCATTAAACAAGAGATCCTCCAGGCTGGAGCTTGTGTGGCCTTCACCGAAATCATACTTCTCAATCAAGCGGACAGAAATGCGCCTTATATCTCGAAGGTCATCAAACAGTCTACAGCAAAGGCTATAATCATTTTCTCTATTGATGTTTTCTTTATTCCTCTCCTGGATGAGATGGTAAAAATGAATGTTACTGGGAAGGTCTTCATAGCAAGTGAAGCCTGGTGCATCTCAACCATACTTTTAGTAGATAAATATTCCTCTATTCTCGCTGGGTCTATTGGATTTTCTTTTCACAGCTCAACAATCCCTGGATTTAAGGATTATCTGAAGAAAGTCCACCCTTCTGACCCTCTAGGGCAAACAGTAACTAAAATATTTTGGGAGATGACCTTTGATTGCAAGTTCCTTGATAAAACAAATACAGATTTCACCAAGAATACCAGATTTTGTATGGGAAATGAGACTCTCCAAACTACAGAGAATGCCTACACTGATGTATCCAATCTGAGAACTTCATACAATATTTACACATCTGTTCAGGTTGCAGCTAAATCCTTGCATGACCTTCAAATGTGCCAGAATGGGAAGGGGCCTTTCTCGAATGGAACTTGTGCCAGGCTTCAGAATATTAAACCTTGGCAGGTAACAGAGGTCATTTGCTATTCCTAGATGACAAACACAATAGTTGCACAGAAATAGTAGAATATTTATGTGGCAGGTGTTCAAGGTTTCCTGCTATAAAGACTTCTTCAGGATATTAGGTAGTTACTGTTCCCAGTTGCCTTTTTCAACCTTTTCAACACAGAGGAACCTTTGAAATAACTTTCCAGTCTCAGGGTGTTATGGTCAGTGGGAAAAATGCTCCTTACACTTGTGGTCATTGGGAAGAATTACCTCCCTTATAGACAGCTAAAAAGATCAATGGTGTCAGTTGGAACTTATCTAAGAGGTAGATGTTGCTCATTGCTCAAGAAACCCCTTGCAACCTCCAGAGGAACCCTAGATTAGAAACCTTAGTTTCCAGTCTTCCATCCAATTGTACATCCTCCCATCCCACACTTGAATCACAAAAGTAGGTTATCATTTTTTGAGAGTAAAGTAGTTCCATGCACTCATCAGACAATGGTGATGTGTACCACCACTTGGGGACTTGGCATCCTTGGTATACCAACCTTTGCTTTGATTGTTCACAATACTGCAATGCACATCATAGACTGGTGTCCAGTACTGGCTGTGGGTTTCTGGGACCTTAACTTTGTAACTAGTAATGCCAGACAGACTGGCTGGGAGAAAGGAACTGGGTGACCCAGGACACTATTACCTATACAAGGTATGCTAAACTGGTGAGACTGGAGTTGGGCTGTGAAAAGACATTGTCACCTTGCCCATGAAGAGAAAAATGACAGTGTCTCTAAAATGGGCACCCTTTATCCCCTTATACTTATTTTATCTGTGCTCTCATGGCTCATTTCTACACCACAGTTAGCAACATCTGCGGCTCTCATACACAGAAGCTGCACTGCCTGCCCTTAACTCACCTCTCCATCCACAGAAGACCTTGTATTTTATAAATGGTTCACAGAATAGGAGATCTAATTTTGCAGTTCTGGAAGTATAGTGAAAGTTATACTATCCAGGATCAATAAAAATGGTAAATAATAAGGAAACAGCAACAATCCTGGAGATGGCATACACCTCATTACAGTTTACTATTTTCTATCCAGCACACATTTTTCTAAAACAAATCTGGAGTTTTTCTTTAAGCAGCAGCATTTTTATGCTAAAGTATTCTTTCAACAAGCAGTCCCAGTTAGGTCTCTTTCTTGAGTCCTGCCCATGACTGACTTGGTTCCAAAAAAAACAAAGCATGTAGACTTCCTGGACGTGATCAGTTGTGGCATAGACCTGATACACCGTGTGCCCTTTCTCTATTGCCAGTACAGGTGAGGGAGCACAGGGTGCTGGTGGGGGAGGAAAGGCGGTGAACTGGAGTGGGACAGGGGCATGGGATGAGCTGCAAGGTTAATATATACATGCACCTTATCACAGGGCACCTGGCACTGCCAGGAGGACATACATTGAGTGTGTGCTGATAGTTCCGGAATAGCTCATGACTCTCTGTCCTTGTGACCAGCCGCTGCACCAATCTAATCCCCTGGTACCTGAGTCTAGCCAATAGAGTACCTTTTTGGGTCAGATCAAAAGGTGAGGGGGCGAAGAGGAAAGACCTGAGAGGGGCATGGTACAAAAAAGCTCTGAGTTTGTTCCTGCACTCAGTTCTGGGGCATAGCATGGGGACGCTGGGATTTTGATAAAATCCTGGAAGAGTCCCACCAAATCCGGGATGGTTAGGAGGTATGCAGATCACTTTACAGAAGAAAAGATTATTAAAGACTTCCAACGATTAGCTTAATTTTAAATTTTATATGCAACATTTTTAATGCGTCTACCAGTAATGATCATTTGGATTCACTATCAAGTCTTGTCATAGGCAAACTGATTGGCTGATGGTTAGTATATTTATTGCTAATCCTGACCCACTATAACCCTATCACAGTAAATGTGTGATTTAATCTCGTGCTGACTTCTTTACCCTTACAGCTGACTCACTATGTACAGAATGTCAGAGTAAGATTAAAAGCTAAAAGAGAGGTCTTCTTCGATAAAAATGGTGATCTCCCCGCGGTGTACGATATTGTCAACTGGCAGAGAACTGATGATGGACTCATAAAGCATGTTAAGGTTGGAAGCTATGATACCGCATCCACTTATGAAGACATCCTGGCAATCAACAGTAGTGCAATAATGTGGGCATCTTCAGAGAACCAGGTACTATAAGAATACTTATTGATGAACTGTAGGAAAGAGAAGAAACATCTCTAAACTATATAGTAGATGGAGAGTGAATAGGGAATTTAACAGTGCTGACTATCAAGAAAATTGAACAATATACAATATAAAATTATATAAATTTTATTCAATACAAGATTAAAATCGAATGACAATAAGGTTATACAATTTTGGTCCGACTGATCAAAAATCATCGATTGAATGAAGGTAAGTTGCTGCACATTATCCCGACATGTTTCGCAGATATGCTTCCTCAGGAGATGTGCGTTTAATCAATCAATAGAAACTCTAAGTTTAAAGAAAATGCGAACATACACAAAATTAGTTAACAACAAAAAATATATAAAAGGACACACTGAGAGAAAAGTATCGCTTGGAAGGTGATACTTTTCCTTCCAAGTGATGCTTTTTTCTCAATGTGTCCTTTTATATATTTTTTGTTGTTAACTAATTTTGTGTATGTTCGCATTTTCTTTAAACTTAGGCCGCGTACACACGGGCGGACTGTCTGCCCAACTTAGTCCGCTGAAACGTGTTTCAGCGGACAATCCGCTCGTGTGTGGGCTTCAGCGGACTTTTTCAGCGGACAGTCTGGCGGACTAAGTCTTTCGGAATTTCCGTAATTTTGTCCGTCCAAACTTGGTTTCAGCGGACAGTCCGCTCGTGTGTAGGCAAGTTGGATGGACTAAGTATGGCGCATGCTCAGAAAGGATTTACACGCCGAAGGTTGCATTGCAGTGTATTGGACGTCGTATTTCTAGTCCCGTCGTACGTGCTGTACACGTCATCGCGCAAGCTTTCAGCGGACTGTCTGTTCATCGTGTGTGGTCAAGTCCGTTCATTCAAAAGTTGAACGGACTGTCTGTCGGATTGTCTGATGAACTTAGTTGGGCAGACAATCCGCCCGTGTGTACGCGGCCTTAGAGTTTCTATTGATTGATTAAAGGCACATCCCCTGAGGAAGCATATCTGCGAAACATGTCGGGATAATGTGCAACAACTTACCTTCATTCAATTGATGATTTTTGATCAGTCAGACCACAATTGTATAACCTTATTGTCATTCGATTTTAATCTTGTATTGAATAAAATGTATATAGTTTTATATTGTATATTGTTACATTTTCTTGATAGTCAGCACCGTTAAAATCCCTATTCACTCTCCATCTACTATACTGTTTAATTTGGGGATGTGGTGCCTACCTATATGGGTGCTTTTGTTTCTATGGTTGAGCCAATTGTAATTTTTAGCTCTGAACTATCTAACTTGGCAAATGATTTGTAATTAGGCTGCTTATTGTAGCATAAGCAAGTAACTAAGGAGTAATACTTTTGGAATCAGCTTGTGGGAGGAGGTAGACAAATGCAGTATTGTGGGAAGATCTGACCAGTTGAGGACTTCATTTATAAAGTAGATATATGATGTTACCATGACCATAATGCTCTTTTAAAGCGCAACTCCATGAGACTTGAAAATTCTCCCATGTAGTGGGGTTGCACCTACACAGCAAGAGTTAACTACTTGTTTACATCTAGGGGGCATGGAAAAGTAGATTCACTTGCCTGTCCCTTTGCTCCTCTGTGCTGCTAGACTTGTCCACGCATCATCTTCTCCTCCATATTCTAGCGATCTAAGGTCCTGATGTTATCATGACCAATGTAAGGCCCTTGGATGTGAGGACGCTGAGAAACAATCTACTTCTGGAAAATGGGGGAGCATCGTCTACTGGAAGAGTGGAGGATCAGGTAAGTTAAAGCGCTTTTCTGCCCCCTAGACTTAAACAAGCATTCAACTCTTGCAGTGTGGGCACAGCCCTAATGTAAGGGAGAATTTTCATTCAGAATTTCCCAGGGTTGGGTTTTTTTTTTTTAATTAGTTGCATGTTTATTACACATATTTGTATGCTTTACAGATGTGCCATTTACAATATCGAATGAAAAAAACAAATGCCAGGAGGAGGACAGCCCAGTCAAATGACCTGTAAAAGTCACGTGACCGACCTGTCCTACAATCATAAATTCCTTATGCAGCATTAAGAATGGAAGAACTCCAGGGGTCACCACTGCCTGCATTTTTTTTGAACAATAGTGTGGCATCCAGCAGAAAGCAGATAGCGCTAACCACTCTCTGTTTTTAAGGGTCCTTAAAAATAAGAAACCTATTGGGAATTCAGTTCATAATGGCTAAACCAAAATTGATATAGAGTAACCCACTGCTACCAGCCACACCACACTAGTCTAAAGACATTACCAAAATTGAATACTTTTCCTTCCCCCAGGAGACTGTTGGTCCACCACCAGTAGATCAAGGGGGAGCACGGTATAAACAGGGGTTAGGCTTCCTTTCAGGGTGACCCTGCCTGTTCCCTATGTTTGTGGGCTGGGCTATCTTTCTCTGGGAGAAGCTTTAAAAGGGGAGGGAGGAATTTTCGATGGGACAGATGGAAAGAAGAAGGTTTGAGTTCCTGATGATGTGACAGTAACATACCCTTTATGTTTTCTCTTTCGTTGTCCCTGTCTGGCTCATGTGTTCCTTCAGGGTATGGAGATGTGAGGATAAAAAACGAAATCCTGGTTGGTGAAATCTCTGTGAAGGATGCATATAACTGTTATCTGGAAGATGTTCCCTGAGTCTGTGATGTGTGCTGACATTCACAATACAATAAAACATTGGAAAAGCAAGAGCTGCCTGGACATTCATTATTCGGGAGAGGGATCTGGATTCCTGTTGTAGGGCCTTGGATCTGTTGGTTGTATATGGATGGATATCAGAAAGCAGAGCCTCCCCTAAAAGTAGGAGAGTCGGCAAACCCCAATAGAGTAGGGTGACCCTTGGCCTGCGTGTGCTGCTGCTGCCTACCACTAGGGGATCTGCCTACAACCATGCCACTATGCTTACAACCATACCACCAATACGCTCTCCATTGTGTGACAATCCCAAACATTCTACTGTCCTCTCACCCCAAGGTCATCCCATCCTACCAAAGTACCATGGAGATCCCCTTACCAATTTCCCTGCTTAACAGCTTTCACTAAAACCTTACATTTGTAGTGGGAGCTTAGAAAAACGTTCCTTTTCACTTGCACTTTCTGGAATCAAGGTTCGGCAGGATATCAAAACTGAAAGTTAGACCCAGAGAAAAAGAATGAATGTGTGGTCTGGGCAGTAGTGAGAACTGGCTTTAAGAAGGAACTGCAAACCTGTGGGGGATATTTAGACTTCAGCTCCTGCTTGGGGCTCCTTCCTCAACATCAACAAGACTTTTCACACACCAATCTTTCATCTTAACCCACTGTTGTCCCTTTCCAGGCCGTCTATTTTTCCTCTCTGGTTCTATCAAATCGAATAGATCCTGAGGTGTACAGACACCTAATGCCCTTCTATTATTTTGAGCGATAAGGTGGGGAAACCTCCGTGTCTAAGTTTCCAAGCTGTTTACCTACTGTGGCATTACAGCAGGAGTTGGTACAGGGTGGGAGCGAACACAACAAAAGTTAAATATGAATGGGAGCAGAGTCAGGTAGTATATTGGACAGATCTGGCTATTGGAACCTCCAAGAAATATAAGATGTTAGAAGGTGAGTCAACCCATGGGACACAATTTATAATTTAAATACCACTTTTGGCAAGAGTAACCTTTTACATATTCCGTGTTTAATGGCAAGCATCCACATAATTTTGTATCATTTAAAGTTCTACCTAAAATAACTGAACATGATATCTGATTTTTTGTAAGGTTCCTTTGTCAGTCTGCAGTAAGAGCTGTCCTGCAGGGACAAGGAAGGCTGCAATTAGAGGACAACCCATCTGTTGCTATCAGTGTGTCCCCTGTCCACCTGGAGAGATCTCCAATGAAACTGGTAATAAGAAAAATATATATTTTTTTTAATGAGTGCACCATGTGGCCTTGTTTAGCTTGCTTGACTTTACTGGCATAATAATAGAAAATTACAAATCTTTCAAAATCTTACAGGCTGTGCTTTTATTTTAGAGTTAATTAAGAGCATACAGTAGTTTCCTGGTATTCATTTCCACTGCCGGACACAAGCAGTCAGACCCAGGGGCGTAACTATAGGGGGTGCAGCAGTCGTGACCGCAACTGGGCCCTGTGCTGCAGGGGGCCCATGCAGCCCCCTCTACATATGGCTGGCAGCAGCATAGGCAGCTAGGGGTACCAGTGCACCATGCACACGGGTGGCTGGAGGTGGAGGGTGACTAGAAGAGCTCCATGCTCAACTATCGCACTGGCTGCTCTTTAGTTGTGCATTCCCCGCATGACCCGTGTCCTCGGCTGGCTCCTCAGAGTACCCCTCTCCTGCTCCATGCATTGCCGCTCAGTCCGATGTTTGTTCTCCCCAGCCAGAGTCCAGCATGTCCTTTCAACAGAATTTGATCAAACAATCAACTTCCATCAAGCTGGCCTAATTTTAATCCACCTACGTCCAGCTTCAGGTAGGAGCATAACTGATTTCTGAGAGAACATTAGATATTTTTCTGCACTTCCAGAATATTTAATGAGACCAAACACAGGGAAATGTACATGTATTGCAGATATGTAAACATAAGAAAGAGGTCAATTTCCATATCTTCTGGAGGTGTCCTCCAATTGCCCAGTTTTGGATCCAGATCCAAAAATTTTTGGAAAAACTCCTGGAGTTTCCCATCCCCTTAAACCCCATTCATTATATTTTGGGGCTTACTCTATCAGGTATCCCCAAAACCAAACAAAGACTAATGTCTTTTTTACTATTAGCTGCCAAGCGAGCCATTCCAAAACTATGGCTCTCTACCTCTCCCCTACAATCCCACAAACCCTCTCAATCGTAGCTGATATCCGTAGAATGAAACATTTAACTGCTGTAATTTTGAATCTAATCCTGATGTACATACTACCACCTAATCTTTGCTTGTTTGTTCTAACACCTCCCACAATATCTTCCTTATAGACTTATTTCAGCCTAAGGCCGCGTACACACGGGCGGACTGTTCGCCCAACTTTGTCCGCTGAACAGTGTTTCAGCGGACAGTCCGCTCGTGTGTGGGCTTCAGCGGACAGTTTCAGCGGACAGTCTGACGAACAAAGTTTTTCGGAAATCCCGTAAAACTGTCCGCTGAAACTTGGTTTGAGCGGACAGTCCGCTCGTGTGTAGGCTTGTTCATCAAACTAAGTTCCGCGCATTCTCAGAAAGGATTTACACGCCGAAGGTTGCATTGCAGTGTATAGGACGTAGTTTTTCTAGTCCCGTCGTACGTGCCGTTCACGTCATCGCGCACGGTTTCAGCGGACTGTTCGTTCATCGTGTGTGGTCAAGTCCGCTCATGCTAATTTTGAGCGGACTGTTTGTCAAACTGTTTGACGAACAAGGTTGGGCGAACAGTCCGCGCGTGTGTACGCGGCCTAACAGTTGTATACAGACTCTCTGCATCGGCTGCTATATTGAACTTCCCGTAGACATGGCATAACTTATATGTGGATATGGAATCTTATGTCTATAAATACCCTTTGTTCAGCTATCCCTCAATGCTATTGTTACTGTTGTTTATTAACCCTGTACTACCCCTCACGTTACTGAAGACAGTGTAAATTTCTTTTTTCCTTTCTGTTGTATGAATATTTAATTACCCATATGATTTTGTATTATCCTGCATAACTCTTTAAATAAACAATAAAAAAAAAAGAAAAAAGAAAGAGGTCAGCGCTAAAAAAAGAGAGGAAAAAAAATATAGACAGCTTCCAGTAGGTAAATATACAGTACCCAAACAAACTGATAAGAGACAATGGTGCAGTGTCTCCAAAACAGAATATTACAAGTTTAAAACATAATGTGCAAAAAAATTCTGCAATATTCAAAAATAATAAGAAATCAGCGTAAATAATGTCCAAAGTGGAAAAGTCCAAATATGTGATACATATCACCGCAGAAAAAAGTGTCTTCCACCAACAAATGGAAATCCTCTCCACCACATGTGAGCAACAGAACTAAAATGCACTCACCGACATTAAAGCTGCCAGAGGAAAGCAGCAACATGCGCGTTTGTATCAACAAAATCCCTCACACATGGTCAACTAGCTTAATTTCCATAATGGGGCCACCCGGCAGTACCGCTTCTCACCAAAAGAGGGCCACCAGTTTCAAGCATGGATGTGTGGAATTGGCGGCAAGCTGCCAGCGTGTAGTTCCTGTCTCAATGCATTTCATGCGAATGCATGTCTTCAGGGGAAGCTACAGTAGTACTACAAATGTCGGCGAGTGCATTTTAGTTCTGTTGCTCACATGTGGTGGAGAAGATTTTGATTGGTTGGTGGAAGACACTTTCTCTGCAGTAATATTCATCACATATTTGGAATTTTTTCAGATTTTGTATTAGTTTTTAGTATTGCAAAGGTTTTTTGCACATTATGTTTTAAGTTTGTAATATTCTGTTTTGGAAACACTGCACTATTTTTTTCTATGGCAGATATGTACCCCATCTTTTTTTTTTATTTTGCCAAAACATACGTTTTAATGTCCCTGCTTTCTCCTTTTTTGTACTTGAGCTGCACAAATAATCTAAATCCAATGAGGTAATGTGCAGAAATTTGAATTAATTGTTCTGCAGCAACATTAAAGAAGAGATTATTATCTTTGAAATTCTTTCTTATGCTCCATTGTGAGCCTGGGAATACTGTTGGTGGGATTTGGAGCTCTGGTGACCTTATAGTCAGCTGAGTCTGGACTCTATTGCTTATTTTATTATTGACAACATTGTCGCTTTTAGTGGTGGATGGAGGTGTTTATTGTGTTTTTGTACTCTATCCATATTTTGAAGTCCATAATAAAGTAGATTTTTACAGTAGTATCACTGCGTAATCACTTTTAGTACCCACTTGTTTTGGGGTCCTTCCCCCTATCCTGTATTTTGTGTAAAATAACCCACACCAATATGGTGTAGCTATGTAATAATAATAAAAAAAAAAAAATTCCCCCCCCCCCCACTTTTGTGTCACCCTATGTGATGACACATATCTATCTCGTATGAAAGGTGAGATTATGTTCGATGTAAACAAGGTGGTGAAACCAAGGAAAATGAAGCAGAAAATGTTTGTTTTTATTTGTTTATAGCTATAGCATATATATGCCGTAAGTTAAAATTTTTAATAAAATGGATATGCAGAAATGACAAAGCTAATTTTCAGATTTTTTAATTATAGTTGGAAAATGGCATATGTTTGGAAACCTATGTAGGAGTGATTTGAGTCTATTATACATTTAAAATTTGCTTTTATGTTCATTTAGATTCTTTTGACTGCTACAAATGCCCATGGGATATGTGGCCTAATCATGGAAAAGACAGGTGCCTTCCAAAAACGTTTGAATTTCTTTCCTTTGAGGAGTCACTTGGTGCCATGCTTACTAGCTCCTCCATCACCTCGTTCACAATACCGTTGTCCATTTTAGGCCTCTACCTTAAAAAGAAGAATACTCCTATTGTAAAAGCCAACAACTACACGCTAAGCTGTCTACTTCTGGTGTCACTTTCCTTTTGTTTCCTGTCATCTTTGATGTTTATTGGCTATCCCCAATCTATAAAGTGTTTTATTCAACAGGCTGCCTTTGGGATGGTTTTTACTCTTTGCATTTCATGTGTTTTGGCCAAAACCCTTATGGTGGTCATCGCTTTTGTTGCCACAAAACCAGGAAGTAGCCTATTAAAATTGGCAAAACCTCAACTGTCCTACACGATAATCCTTGGATGCTCTCTCTTGCAGTTCATCTTATGCACTTCATGGATGTCTCTTGCACCTCCTTTCCAAGAAAATAACATTGACATCTACCCAGGAGTTATCATTGTGGAGTGCAATGAGGGCTCCCCAATTGCCTTTTGGTGCATGATTGGTTATCTTGGCCTCCTGGCCACCATCAGCTTCCTTGTTGCCTTTTTGGCCAGAAGACTTCCGGATAGTTTCAATGAGACCAAGTTCATCACTTTCAGCATGTTGGCCTTCCTTAGTGTTTGGGTATCCTTTATCCCAGCCTATCTTAGTGCAAGGGGAAAATACATCATTGCCATGGAGGTCTTTGCTATAATATTCTCTACTTGGGCTCTCGTCATCTGTATGTTCCTCCCTAAATGTTTCATTATATTATTTCGGCCTGACATGAACACCAGACAGTGTCTCCTGGGAAAGCAGAGAACAGAGAATACAATGAACACAAGCTAGGAAAGAGTAAATCTATTTTGAGATATGTTAATGGTAGCTGGTGGCTTGGGGGCTTCTTGAGTTCATTTATATTTAATTACTTTACTAATATCATGGGCCAAAACATCAAGTAATGCTGAATCCAGCTATGACATAACTGAATGAAGATATGAGGGCATATATACCATGGGGCTCAATCCAAACTCTAAAACATGTTGCATTTTCTTTGTGTAAATTGTATTAGAATTTTGCTAGTTTATACATTTTTAAGCTGATGTTCTATATATCTGCTTTTATTGCTTATATTTGCAAATACATGTAAAACCACACTTCCGCATGAAGGCACCTCTACAACGTACAGGTCCTTACTCTAAACCAGTGTTTTTCAACCTTTTGTAATCCTGGCACACTTTAAAAATATGAAAAATCTTGAGTCCCCCCTACTCCCATTCTAATGCCCTGTCCACCGGTTGGAAATTCAGACGGAAAAGGTCCGATCGGATTATATTGTCGGAAAATCCGATCGTGTGTGGGCTCTATCGGACTTTTTCTGTCAGAATTTCCGACGGAAAAATTTGAGAGCAGGACCTCACATTTTCCGACAACAAAATCCGCTTGGACATTTTCCGATCGTTTGTAGAGAATTCCGTTCGGACAAAGTGCCACGCATGCTCAGATCAAATTACGAGACCAAAGCTATTGGCTACTAGCCGCAACGTAGTCCTGTCACAACGAACGAACGCCATCACGCTCCGAACAATGAGATTTTCTGACAACTTTGTCTGACAGTGTGTATGCAACACCAGTTTCAGACAAAATCCGTCAGAAGAAATCCGACGGATTTTGTTGTCAGAATGTCCAACCATGTGTACGGGGTCTTACAGTGTAAACAAGATAAATGTTACTTACATTAGAAGTTCCCTTCACATCAACAGCTCCCTAATCTAATCAGAAGTTGTCCCATCCTTCACATCAGGGGCACCCCATTATATCAGATGTCCCCCATTATATCAGAGTCCTTTCTTCATATCAGAGACCCCACTTTACATTAGAGGCACCCTATATATGAGTCCCCACATGACATTAGAGTCCACCCATTACATAGGAGCCCCATCCCCCCATCACAATTCCCTTCAGTCACACAGCCCCCCCCCCCATCACAGAGACCCCTAATAACGTCCTCACTTCACATCAGAGCCATACCTTTTGGCTCCAGCAGCAACAGGCCAATATATAAGGACAGAAAATAACTATACATTCTTTAAGACATCTGAAAAGCGAGCTTGAGTGATGGAGCTCACAGTATAAAGGTTTGGGGATCTCCATACAGAATAATAAAAGTAAGTACCAGTGAATGTTGAGCTATCATTCAAGTACCATTTTTTATTATTGAAACTCAAGACAACAAGCAAAAATCCACTCAAATACTTTATTGTACAACAGTAAGGCCACATTTACATGTTTAAAAAAGACTCCAGCAACGCTATCCTTATCCACCATGACACTATTAGAGCAATGTAGTGGTGGTCAGAAACAGGGGTGGGCAGGTCATATCTCTGAAATTGTCAAAATCCTCAGTCCTCTTGTGAGAACTAAATAATGAAGGGTACCTCTTACATGATCAGAAGTGCTTTGGAGATTCTAATCAGGAATTATAAAAGTTACATGTCATTTTTACTAATTGCTTTTATGTATTAAACGATGCTATTGCATGCCAATGTATATTTGCAGTGTGAGATCGTCTGAGGCACAAATAAAATAATTTGCCTGTATACAAGAGGGCATGATGCCAAAAATACAGAAAACACATTTAGAATTTACATACAATGTAAAGCCAAATGAGGCCCTAGACAAGGTAGCAGCTTTGTACTGTCCCTTTGAATTACTTTGTAAGTGATATAACTAAAGGTTTTTCGGTAAACTATGTATTTTTGCTGATGATACAAAGGTGTGTAATAGGGTGATATCCCTGGAGGTGTCTGTAACATGGAACTTGATTTGGCATTACTGGAAGATTGGTCAAAGCATTGGAAACTGCAGTTCAGTAATTCTAAATGTAAAATAATGCACCTAGGGAAAAAGAATTCCTGGAGAGAGTACATTGGGGGTACAGTGTTGGCCAGCACTACAGAGGAAAAAGTTTTGGTGGTACTTATTAGAGATGATTGCAAAATGAGGAGATCCTGATTCCCTTATATGGCTTTTTATATCACTAGAGGGGTCCCCAGCAGGAGGAAGGAGGTCCTGATTCCCCCATATAGATCTTTATATCACTAGAGGGTCACCAGCAAAAGGAAGGCAGTCCTGACTCCCATATATAGCTCTTTATATCACTACAGGGGTTACCAGTAGGAGGAAGGATGGCCTGATTCCCCTATATATATCTTCATATCACTAGAGGGATCACCAGCAGGAGGAAGGAGGTCTTGATTCCTCTATATAGATCTTTATATGACTAGAGGGTTCACCAGCAAGAGGAAGGAGTTCCTGATTCCTCTATATAGATCTCTAGTTATCACTAGAGGGATCACCAGCAAGAGGAAGGAGGTCATGATTCCTTATATAGATCTTTATATCACTAGAGGGGTCACCAGCAGGAGGAAGGAGGTCATGATTCCTTATATAGATCTTTATATCACTAGAGGGATCACCAGCAGGAGGAAAGAGGTCCTGTTTCCTCTATATCAGCCTTTCTCAACCTTTTTACCCCAGGGGAACACTTAAAATAAATTTCAGGTATCAGGGAACCCCTGATAAAACCCATTCATTGGGGTCAGTGGGAACAATGCCCCTTACTTTGGTGGTCATTGAGAAGAAAAACTTATCTTAGAAAGTATTATTTTACTGAAAAAGTTGATGCTTGCAATAAACTTCCAGCAGAGGTAGTGAGTCAGTCAACTGTAAATGGCTTTAAACGTGTTTTGAGACAAACAGATTTATACTCAGACAATAACGTTAACAAAATAGAATAAATTAAAAAAAAAAATACAAAACATGTTAAAAAAAAAAAATAATGGGCAGGCTCAATGGACTACTTGAGCCATTTTCTGCCATCACTTTCCTATGTTTCTATAATTGCAATGGGCGAAATAAGGCAGCCTCACTTGCATTGCCTTTACTGGCATAAACACAACTGCCTACAAGTGAATACCCCTGGCTTTGACCCGATTGCACTGTCACCCTTGTTTATCGCAGGAGCCTGAGGGTTGTAGCTGGCCTCCTGGATCTCCACCAGGCCCTAGACTCCTGCTTAGGTTGCCTTGTCGATGATCAGCCACACCAGCCAGTAGCATTCAAACTAATGGATCAGCTTGGAATCCAGGAAATCAGCATTTTCATAAGGAGAGCTCAGCAGCAGCAGTCTGCATATTCTGATAGTAAAGGTTTCCTTTAAGCCCCTGTACACACGGTCGGAAATTCCGACGGAAAATGTCTGATCGGACCATGTTGTCGGATAATCCGTGTGTAGGCTACATCGGATTTTTTCCATCAGAATGTGCGACCAACAAAGTTTGAGAGCTGGATATAAAATTTTCCGACAACATGATCCGATCGGACTTTGTCCGATCGTTTGTAGAGAATTCCGATCGGACAAAGTGCCACGCATGCTCAGATCAAAGGACAAGACCAAAGCTATTGGCTACTAGCCAGAACGTAGTCCTGTCGTAACGAAAGAACGTCATTACGTTCCGAACGATTGGATTTTCCGGCAACTTTGTCCGACCATGTGTATGCAACACCAGCTTCGGACAAAATCCGTCGGAAAAAATCCGACGGATTTTGTTGTCCGAATGTCCGACCGTGTGTACAAGGGCTTAAACATTAACACATATTGAAAAGATTATATATGGAATTGGTCATAAATATTTTTGCATTTCTCTGTAGGTAGTAGGTGATAGCTAGCAGTAGTTAGTTGCATTCAAATTCCAATAGAGGAGTACAGCAGCCCCCTCCTGTAGTTGTCGCGAACCCCATTGGATCAGCAGGGTTTAGCTTTGAAGCAGGATGACTCCTGTGTAGTGTAGAGGTCAGCACCTCCCCCAAAGCTGTTACAGGATTGCATGAGAATGCTGCATATCCACCCAACACACTGGCTATCACTAGAGCATCGAGGATAGCCAGTAAATTAGGTGGCCACACAACTTTCTTTGCAACCCCCCATGATAGCCTATCCTACTGGCAGCTCGTCTTTTGTTTATTATGGTGCAAGTGGGGGGAGGGAGCTACATGTGCTAAATAGCTGGATATGCCACTAATCAGACTCTTACTGGCCCCATGCCTCTTGCCCAGCAACTCGTAATGTTTCCATGAGCAGCATAGAGCACCTGGAGCTAGCATAATGGAGACAACCCAGACAGAGATGTGAAGCTTGGGCTATGTGTATTTATTGGGATCACTTCCAGGCCTTTCCACTTCTAATCACCATTTTGATGACCTATTTCCTGTTTGCGGTCCACACTGGTTGTTGTCCCCTCTTGCTGACGTAATTTCCGGGATTCATGCTCCACGCTGATTCAGACTGCGCGATTGCTTCACCAGTGTTCCCAGAGCCTGAGGCTTTCATCTGCCGGTTATCCTGAGTCCTTCCGCTGTTGCATATCGATATCCCTGGAAAGCTGTGATATACAGGGACCTCCCTGATGCCGAATCACCTGTTTTATACATCCATGAAATGCTCCTTCCTATCCTTGATTCTGTAAGTGTTTTAATCCTTTTGGGGATATTAAAAGTTTCTGCACTTAGAGGCACCTTTTTTCTTTTCTTTTTTTTTATTAGAGATTGCTCCCCTCTTCGGGTGCAGCCCTAAGTGTTTGAAGACCACATCATCCGTCTAATATAGACACTAACTGCTTGTCCCTGATATTAGGAGCACCCTTGATATATGTTTTATCTGAACAATCCTATCTGACTCTACCACACGGATGTGACCACCTTGCGGGCTGGGGGCCACACTCTCTATCTTGTCAGGGAGTGAGGATGACAGCAGAAGGGTTCGAAGGTATGCTGGTTTCACACTTATTACATCTGTGCGGGAACCTTTCAAGATGGGGGATGCAGCGGTGGCTGCGATGGAGGGCCGGTACCCTCTTGGATAAGCCATTTTGCGTGGCGAAAGCTTTCCCTTCTCTCTCTTATTTTGACAAATTTGTCCATGAAGACTGGGAGTGTCCAAAGTGCCTTATGTGTTACCAAAAACGCTTGCTCTAATGGTACCCCTTTGGGGTGTCCCCCCCTTCAGAAGGCTGCTGTTTGTCCATTCTGCCTCTTGGCCGCAGTTCCCCAGGTTGCTGAGTCTGTTGCCACAGTGGGTCTTAGACATGTATTTTGGGGAGCTAATCTGAAGGATATCATGTTGCATCTTGAGTTTGTAATAAGAGTTTATAAGAGTTTTTTCGGCTGTGTTCCTCTAAACAGTTTGTTACTTCCAATGCTTTCTGTTCTCTGCGGGGGGCTGTGCAAGCCCCGTTGCTGCAGAGTATGATTGTCCTGGTTCCCGTACTGGGAACAGTGTCAGGGGTTTTGTTCGAATCTGTTCACAGTCTAAAAGATGGAGGGAATGGTGCATCTAATTCTGGACCTCAAGGCCCTGACCTGCCTTGTGTGGGTACAGGAGTTCAGGATGGAGTCCATCCACTCAGCGGTGGCACTTCCTCATGGGGTCTTTCTGACTTCTACAACATCAAGAATGCTTACTTAAGCATTCTGTTATGTGCCCGACTTCAGTACTTCCTCCTTCTTGCTGTGGGTGCGGAGCATTATCGGAGCTTGGTGTGGCCATGTGATCTGGCCACTTCTCCTCGGGTGTTCATGAGGTGTTGACCCCCGGATCTGGGATGGTTACGTCAGTGGGGGTTGATGGTCCAGGGCTGCCTGGGCAATCTTCTTCACCGACTTCTCGATTACCCCTAGGAGCAACGTAGTTCCTATATAGACTTTCTCTGATTTCAGTTGGCGGCTATACTATCTGAAGGCTGCTTTGGCCCTGCCAGAACGTTGGTTTATCTGAGCCTGACTGGGCTTCAGCTCTGGCCAGCGTGTTTCTTCCCCTGGACAGACTCCAGAAATGGCATGCAGCATTTTTCATTTACTATCCGGCAGGTGGGCTCCTCTGCAGATCTGCAGGTGGCTGTTGGGTCTGATGGTATCCTCCTTCTTTTGAGGCAAGATCATTTGCACAGTTCCGTCTAGGCTCCCTTCGGGAAGATCCTGGCATAATGGGACAGATTCCCATGGTTTCGGATTATATAGCAGACTATATAGCGAAACCACCAGAGGTTCCCTAGTCTGGTGGTTTCGCTCTCTGGTTCTTCAGTGGGGAAGACCCTTTCTCCTCTTGTATTGAACAGGGTGACCATGATACCAGTCTGTCCATGTGGGGAGTTGTGACTGAGCTCTGGTCTGGGTCCTTGGACTTTGGTGGAATCCAGACTTCAATCGAACAGACTAGGTCTGGAACATGGGCGGCTCGACTTCGGGGGCTCCCAGTATGGATCCAGTCGGACAAGGCAAGAATGGTGGCTTATAAAAAGAATGAAAGGGCAGGTTCCCCTTGGGGTTTTCAGGCGTTTTTTTTCTACCGCTGTGGGTTCTGGACTTGGTGTTTTCGGTTCTCCAAAGGCCTCTCTTATCTCTTTTTCAAAATATTCGGGATGTTACATTGCTTAGACACCAAGATGCCACCTCTCGGAAGGTGGCATCTTGGTGTCTATCACCTCTACTAGCAGGGTGTCGTAAATGGTGGCGTTCTCTTGTCAATCACCTTAACCAGGTTAAGGTGGTGCTTCGCCCTTTTTTACATAGTTCCGTCCTTAGATTTCCATTTGAAGAAGCCATTGTGTCCCTGGTCAGCACATCCCAAGGAATTGGATTTTTCTGGCCTGGATGTGTTTTGGGGGATTCAGATGTACTTGCCAGCCCCTGAGTCTTTTGGTGGTCAGGCTCACTGTATTGTTGGACGGGCCAAGAAGGATCAGACAGATGATGTCTGTGGGCTATCTTGTCAGGGATTGGTTTCCTCCTTTCCCTGTTATGGCGCGTTCTTCTCCGGCACTTAGTGCTTCTTGGGCCTTCTGTCACCAGGCGGCCGTTGCGCAAGTTGACAGGGTGGCCACTGGCCATTGGTGTACATTTTCACAAGTTCTATGAAGTAGATGGTTTGGCATCTGCAGATGCCTCTTTTGGCCGCAAGTTTTTTTGCAGGCTACTGTTTAGAGGGTCTATTCCCTCTTGAGGGGGTATTGTTCAGGTTGGGTTCCAGCTTGTCCTGGGTGAAGCTCCTGTTACCTGGTTGGCTCTTGTATTAGCCTTGGGATTTTTATTTGTCTCACCCCTCATGTTGGCACTGCTCTGGGACGTCCCTATCGTTATGAATAAAAAAGGCTGTGTCTGTCAATGAATGAATGAGAAAATAGGATTTTTTACTTACCGTAAAATCCGTTTCTCTGAGTTCATTGACAGACACAGCACCCACCCCTCTATGGTGTTTTTTTTAATACTTCTATTACTATTTGCTACTAAATTGAATACCTAGAGCAGGGAGGTGGTGACCGAGGATGGCCCATGGGAGTGGCCAAATGTTTTTTTTTTGTCCTGCAGAGGTGATATAACCCTATCGTTGTGAATAAAGAAGTCTGTGTCTGTCAATGAACTCAGAGAAATTGGATTTTACGGTAAGTAAAAAATCCTATTTTTCTCCCTCCCCAAATCCTCTCCTAGCATCTAGAAAACATCACAGCCAGAGTGCAGCTACAGTAGATCAACTAAACTTGTCCGTCCGTGCAGGCTGCTTCACAAGGAGCTTCTGCCTGTGTACATTACCAGAGGCATACCTAGGGTCTCCAGCGCCCTTGTTGAGAATCTATATCGGCATGGAGTGTGCTGCAAGTATAGGGAATGTATGGGGGATTCATGGAGTGTGCTGCCAGTATAGGGGTATATGGGGGATGTATGGAATGTGCTGTGAGTATAGAGGGTGTATGGGGGATGCTTTAAGTGTGCTGCGAGTATAGCGGGTGCATGGGGGATGCATGGAGTGTGCTGCAAGTATAGGGGGTATATGGGGGATGTATGGAGTGTGCTGTGAGTATAGAGGGTGTATGGGGGATGCATGGAGTGTGCTGCGAGTATAGCGGGTGTATGGTGGATGCATTGCATGTGCTGCGAGTATAGGGGGTGTATGGGGGATGCACGGAGTGTGCTGAGAGTATAGCGGGTGTATGGGGGATGCACGGAGTGTGCTGTGAGTATAGGGGGTGTATGGGGGATGCACGGAGTGTGCTGTGAGTATAGGGGGTGTATGGGGGATGCACGGAGTGTGCTGCGAGTATATCGGGTGTATGGGGGATGAACGGAGTGTGCTGCGAGTATAGCGGGTGTATGGGGGATGCATGGAGTGTGCTGTGAGTATAGGGGGTGTATGGGGGATGCACGGAGTGTGCTGTGAGTATAGGGGGTGTATGGGGGATGCACGGAGTGTGCTGTGAGTATAGGGGGTGTATGGGGGATGCACGGAGTGTGCTGCGAGTATATCGGGTGTATGGGGGATGCACGGAGTGTGCTGCGAGTATAGCGGGTGTATGGGGGATGCACGGAGTGTGCTGTGAGTATAGGGGGTGTATGGGGGATGCACGGAGTGTGCTGCGAATATAGTGAATGGAGTGTGATGTGAACATAGAGGGGGTGTACTGCGAGCAGAGGGGGAATGCATGGAGTGTGCTGCGAATATAGTGAATGGAGTGTGATGTGAACATAGAGGGGGTGTACTGCGAGCAGAGGGGGAATGCACGGAGTGTGCTGCGAATATAGTGAATGGAGTGTGATGTGAACATAGAGGGGGTGTACTGCGAGCAGAGGGGGAATGCATGGAGTGTGTTTATATTCGATAATTTTCTGCTGTTTTAAAAAACATTTGAAGTGTCATTTTTTTTTGGGGGGGGGGGGGGGGGCTTGCAAGTAGCTGGTCTTGCCTAAGGCACAGGATAGTATAGCACTGGCCCTGTTTGGATACTGTAAAGCAAGCGCTCCTGATCTGGGGGGGGGGGCATTTAATTGCAGTGACAGTGCCCAAGGCAAAGCAGAGTGGCAAGATCACAGGGCAGGGTTCCTCTAACAGCACCTGAGATTCCAGATCAGACTGCCCTCTGCTGACATAAATAAAACAACGGAACTGCAGAGTGGAGTCTCACTCCCCCTCCCTAGGCACAGCAGCAGCTCCCTTGTGAAAAGAACAGCCATCAACCATCCTCCTAATCCTTCCTCCTCCTGGACCACAGCCAGCCCTACATAACAGGAAACCTCCGTTCTCTCCTCCCCTATTGTCAGATGACGAGCACTGCGGAGCCAGTCAGCTCTCTCCTCCCTCCCCCGCGGTCTACCAAGTAAACAGCCAGCAGCTCAGCTCTCGTCATACCTTCTGTTCCTTCTGGGCTCACTGACTCTGCTCCACACCGCTTCCCCCCCCCCCTTCTTTCTTCCTATGAGACAAATGCAGAGGCACCATGTGACACAGGGACTTTTATAAAGTAGCACCTCTGCAAAACATTCTGAATCAATCCGCCCCCCTCTCAGCCAGGACTAACTAAACATCAGCGGCTTATTCCACTGTATTCCTCCTCTACAAAAAAGAGCCCCCAGCAAATAGCAGACAAGATTCACAGGGGGTTCAATATTATTTTAAAAAAATTGTATGCCAATACCTCAGTGGAATTTTCGGGGGTGCTGTGAGGGTGCTTGAAGATTTTTTTTGGGGGGGGGCTTCAGCACACCCAAGCACCCACCAGGCACCGCCCCTGCCCCTCTGTGCCCCTGGGGGGCACCGGTCTTGCCAACCTGTTGGTACGCCCCTGTACATTCCCTGCCCCCTCTCTCACCGCCCCCTCTCCCCTCCCTCCTCACCCCTCCCTCCTCGCCCCTTACTCCTTGCCCCTCCCTCCTCTCCCCTCCCTCCTCACCCCTCACTTCTTGCCCCTCCCTCCCGCTCTCTTCTCCCCTCCCTCCTCGCTCTCACTCCTCTGCTCTGATATAGAGATGTGTAGAGCAGAGAGGGATAGGAACGGCCGCCGACAGACAGAGGAGCCCTGTCACTTGTAAATACAGAAGCAGAACTTCTCTGTATCTACAACTGACAGTAGTGACTAGTGAGTAGCTAACAAGTGGCGGAACTCCGGCGGGCAGCAAAATGGGCTCAATTAGCAGCTGCTTTGGGTCCACCAACAGTGATTGGGCCCTGGGCAGCTGTCCTGTTTGCCCTACGCTAAGGACGGTACTGATTAGGGGCATTTTCTATTGGTCTAATTGAGCCTTTATTAGACCATCCAAACAGTGCCAGCTGGTCCTGGGTGTTGTATTTCCATGAGCAAGTATTGTGCTGGAGGAGAAGGAGTAGATCTGCAAGCAAGTTTGTGTGGGAAGCAGAGGAATGTATATACTGTGTGTAAATAGCTGTCCCCGATGACTACACTGATCAAGTGGGCATCTCATATCCCCATCCAAGTTTAAATCCTCTAATAAAACAAAAAAAACAAAGCTGCTTGGACTGTTTCCTGACTCTGTGCGCTAAGGAAAATGCGGTATGCCTGGCTGTGCAGGATGGGGGATCCCATTCACCAGTGGCTCCTGTGGGGGTAGCGCTACATTGCTAGGAGTTATGATAAGGTATATACTGATGTTCCTTTTTGACTAGATGCTTCTTTCGCAATAAACATGTTAGCCCTTGTACACACGGTTGGACATTCCGACAACAAAATCCGTCAGATTTTTTCAGACGGATTTTGTCCAAAACTGGTGTTGCATACACACGGTCGGACAAAGTTGTCGGTAAAATCCGATCGTTCAGAACAAGTTTTGAAGTGACGTTTTTTTCGTTACAACAGGACTACGTTCAGGCTAGTAGCCAATAGCTTTGGTCTAGGAATTTGATCTGAGCATGCGTGGCACTTTGTCCGATCGGAATTCTCTACAAATGATCGGATAAAGTCCGATCAGATCATGTTGTCGGAAAATTTTATATCCAGCTCTCAAACTTTGTTGGTCGGACATTCCGACGGAAAAAGTCCGATGGAGCCCACACACGGTCGGATTATCCGACAACGCGATCTGATCTGACATTTTCCATCGGAATATCCGACCGTGTGTACAAGGTCTTAGACAAAAATTGCTTCTTTATATAGATTCTAAACAGCTCCATACATTAAGATTCTTGTGAGCACCAACTGGACCCACTGGTTGAGTCATGTATCCAGACACAAACTGTACTGACCCATAACATGACATTTTGTGGATTGGATTAAGATGACTGACTTAACTTATGTGGGCATAAATCCTAAGGAATGTTCCTGACACACATTAGATCTGGATAAGTGGCAAAACATAAACATTAAAGGACAAATCCATCTAAAGTGCCTAATTACTAGCTGGACCATGAGCTGCATAAGTACGAACCTTCAGAGGTGTATTCCTTAAACGTTTGCTTGATAGTGCTAGTCCCATGCTGACTAATGCTGTGCTAATATTTTTGTCGAATTGCTGGTTTTGTGTTGCTGGATGGCATGGGAAAGACTCTGTCCATTAGACTTATGTAGATTAATTTGGTAAGATGTGACTTTTGTAATTGTTATTTTGCTGCGTGTCTTTGCCCCTGAGATATTCCTTAGAGTTCAAGCTGGGTCTAAATAATATGATATAACATTTTGGAAAAAACATGCAGATCACCAGGGCCCAGCTAGATGACAAGATAGCAAAGACCTCCATGGCCACTACATATTGACCACGAGCACTAAGAGTAGCTGGGATGTAGGACACCCAGACACTCAAGAAGGCCAGCATGCTGAAAGTGATGAACTTGGCCTCGTTGAAGCTATCTGGAAGTGTGCGAGCCAGAAAGGCTACAATAAAACTGACTGATGACAGCAAGCCAAGATAGCCCAACATGGACCAAAAGGCACTTGGTGAACCCTCACTGCACTCAACTATAACGATTTCTGGTTGGGTTTGTGTATTGTATGCAAAAAATGGAGGATCCCGAGTCAACCACAAAACACATAACAATAATTGCATAACAGAACACATAAAAATCATCACGTAAGACACCTTTGGGCTTGTCCATCTTCTGAGTCTGCTATTAGGCTTGGTGGCCATGAAGGCAAAGACAACCATGATGGTTTTTGCCAAGACTGTAGAAATGCAGACTGTGAAAACCATACCAAATATTACTTGCCTCATCATGCATGTAAGAGTTTGGGGGTATCCAATAAAATTTAAGGAGCAGAGAAAGCAGAGGGATATAGACATAAGAAGAATGCAACTTAAAGAGTAGTTGTTAGCTTTAACGATGGGTGTATGTCTGTGGCGAAAGAACAGACATAAGATAAAAACTGTCATCAAGGATGAAGAGACTCCAGCAGCAGTCAAGGAGCCACCCAATGTTCCTTCATAGGAAAGATACTCAATTGTCTTTGGAAGGCATTTGGTCCTTTCAGCATTAGGCCACAGATTCCACGGACATTTGTAACAGTCATCTGAGTCTGAATGAGAAACACAAACAAGACCAATAATCATTTTTATGTTACCAATGGTTCAGAAAAGCTTGCTAAAATCTATCTAAAGCCAAACCATTTTTTTACATTTTGAATAGAGTGGAGAAAGATTAGAAAAAGTACCAAAGAAAAAAAAAATACATTTTCACATTTAAGTTTGGCAGGAAGCAGAACATCCATACCGAGCCTATTCTGGCACTCCTCTCCTACATGTAAAAATAATTATTTTCTAGAAAATTACTCAGAACCCCTAAACATTATATGTTTTTTTAGCAGACAACCTAGGGAATAAAATGGCGGTCATTGCAACTTTTTATCTCGCGCGGTATTTGCGGTTTTTTTGGGAAAAATAAAGAGTTTCATTAATTAAACATTAACAAAACAGTAAAGTTAACAAATTTTTTTGTATAATGTGAAAGATGATGTTATGCCGAGTAAATAGATACCCAACATGTCATGTTTTAAAATTGCGCACACTCATGGAATGACGCCAAACTTTGGTACTTAAAAATCTCCATAGGCGACGCTTTAACATTTTTTTTTACAGGTTACCAGTTTAGAGTTATAAAGGAGGTCTAGTGCTAGAATTGTTGCTCACGCTCTAATGCACATGGCAATACCTCACATGTGTGGTTTGAACGGCGTTTACATATGTGGGCGGGACTTACATGTGTGCTTGCTTCTGAGCGCGAGCTACCGAGGGCAAGGGCGTTTTAAGTTTTTTTTTATTTTTACTTTTTTATTTTTACACTTTCTTTTACATTTATTTTTTTGGGTTTATCACTTTTATTCCTATGATAAGGAATGTAAACATCCCTTGTAATAGGGATGGTTCGTGACAGGTCCTCTTTATGGAGAGGTGCGAGGTCAGTAAGACCCAACATCTCTCCTCCAGGCTGGAAAGCATGAGATCAAAAAAAAAATCTACAATCTAATGCTTACCAGCCGCAACCGCTTTGTTTACAACCGTGGCCCAGACGTGACGTCACGCTTGGGCCTCCAACAGTCATAGAGATGACTGGTGACCATCTGATCACTGGAAATCTCTATGGTCGGTATCCAGCGGTGGCTGATTCTTTCTCTGGGTCCCCGATGGCACAGGAGAGCCCGGAGAAGCACCGGATGGAAGCAGAGGAGGGGATGTTCCCTCCTGTCGCCTGTAAGAATGATCAAGCAGAGGAACTGGCGCTCTGATTGTTCTTATGGTGCATAGAGTCGCTGCAGCTGCAGGCATCATTCAGATACTCCCACTGAAAGTCAAAGACCTCATATGATGTCCTTGGGCTGGAAGTGGTTAAAGGATAAGTTCAGCTTTGTGAACATGTTACAGGTTTCACCCGATTTTAGAGTGGAACATGTAAAATGTTCCCAGTGCTGCAGCTGTCGCCTGCTGCCCCCCCTCCCTGTGGCAGCAGTACGGGTAGAAGTTACCTGTACTAGCTGCCACTGTTTGAAAAACAGCATGGCCGTGTGCGGGGCTCTGCCCACACAGCTCTGTGTATCTGAATGAACTACAAGCCCCGATATCCTTAGTGGCTGTCGGCTTGTAGTTCTCATTGAACTACCACAGTGCTGTGGGGTGCCGCAGTAGTTTATTGAGTGTTCCTGTCAGGGAGTATCGGCTTACCTATACAGGATGTACGGGTAACCTGATACACAGACAGGTCTACAGGTCTATGGCATCAGAGATCTGCTGATCGCTGGTACAATGCTTTCAAGGCTCCTACTACAAAAAATAGTAAATGCCCATTTTTTCACCTGCAAAAAAAGTGTTTTTTTTTGTTTGTTTTTTATGGTAAACTTATTATTTCTATACTATACTTTACTATATTATCAAAAGTATTGGGACTCCTGCCTTTTCACACACATGAACTTCAGTAGCATCCCAGTCTTAGTCCGTAGGGTTCAATATTGAGTTGGCCCACCCTTTGCAGCTATAACAGCTTCAACTCTTCTGGGAAGGCTGTCCACAAGGTTTAGGAGTGTATCTATGGGATGATGTTGATGATTATTCTTCCAGAAGCATTTGTGAGGTCAGGCACTGACGTTGGAGAGAAGGCCTGGCTCACAGTCTACGCTCTATTTCATCCCAAAGGTGTTCTATCAGGTCGAGGTCAGGACTCTGTTCAGTCCAGTCAAATTCCTCCACCCCAAACTAATATAAATATTGGAGGGAAAAATCTATACCAGACCTGAAGGACCTGGTATGAATTATAAATCCCTGAACCTTTGTTTACTTTTGGCTGTAAGCCAGGATTCCCCAGCTGACAGTTGAATGGACCATGTAGGAATGAATAATGGTTGTTAAGACGCCAATGGCTGCTGGTTTCCTAATAACCATGCTGTGGAGAAGCTGTCACATTTAGCAGCAGTAGTAATACCACTGCTAAATGTTTCACTCCCTACTTCCACGGGAGATTCAACTTGACCGAACACCAGTTCCAAGTCCAAACAAACTAAATTTGGTCCAAACCTACATTGAGACCCAACAGCAGCTCATCCCTATCTAAGAAGAGATTACCCTTACTTTGATGAGATATCCTCTCACTTCCTATTGTGTCTATGAAAGAGGAAGTTAACAAAAATAAACAAACAGGGTTTTAATCATTCCATATGCTATCCAAAACTAAAAAAAAATGGATATAGATTTACTTTGAATGGGAAAAAGACCCTCTTATGGAATTTTGAAGGCAACCAAAAAAGAAAAATGCATAACCATTTATATATAAAACCACTTTTTATTACAAAACTCTAAAAAGACATAGCCTTGTTATAAACACACATGGCCATATTTAGGTCAAGATCCATTGTACACATCGATATGCAGTTGATACTTTGGCAATGTTACCTATCTCTTTGGAGGATTGTAAAAATTACACATTTCATTGGATTGTGCTAAGGAGCAGACCTGCACAGCTTGGTTCGGATGAACAGCAGTGAAAAATGGGCCTTGTGTATTTTTTACGAGTCCCTTTTCCATGGCGTGGGAATCTTTAGGATCCTTGCATGAATTCACCCCTGCTCACAAGCACGTGCGAGTTGATATTGGTAAGTTGGTAAGTCATCATGAGAAGTGGTAATATTTTTTTCTGATAAATTGAAAGGTATCTAATCATCCCTGAGGAGGAGAGTAATTAATAAATCTAGAAAAGCGTTGAATGTATGATGCCCAAGCAAACTATCTGCTGAACATCAAATCCTCCAAAGAGATATGTAAGATTGCCAAAGTATCAACTGCTTATTGATGTTTTCAATGGATCTTGTTCTAAATATGGCCTTTTGTAATAAAAAGTGTTTGTATATATAAATAGTTCTGCTTTTTTTTTTTTTTGGTTGCCTTCACGATCCCATAAGAGGGTATTTTTCGCATTTCAAGTATAGAGTTAGGGATGGTGGCAACCACTTTTCAAAACAGAATAAACATACATTAGAAATAGATTTACTTTGAATACTCACCTGTTCGGTTCGAAAATTCTCCATAGGGACACAGGACACATTCAAAGCAACATACAGGTTTCTCTCGTCTGACAACTCTTCGGAAACCTGGAGAACAACTCTCACTGCATACTGACTTTGGGATCTTCAGAAAGAATACAGAGACAAACAGTGAGATTTCCTAGGATAATTATAATAATTGAAAATCCATCAGCATTTTCATGTTACCAATTATACAATACCTGTATTTTTCCTGTAGACCATGTGATTTTGCTTATATTAATAGTAAAGATGTCGCCATCAGTGATTGATGTGTCGTAGCTTCCCACCTTGACCTTCTTTATGATCCTATCTGATCCCAGCTGCCAGTTCACAATGTCATACACTGCCGGAAGGTCCCCGTTTTTATCGAAGAAGACCTCTCTTCCATTTTTAAGTTTAACATGCACATTCTGGATATAATGCTTAAGCTGTAGTGATAACAGACAGATAATATTAATCACTGATGATCTTGAGATAGTCATTATTTTATGGTTGTTGTCCTGCCTTCCCTACCCAACTTTGAAACACAGAGTACAAACAGTATGATAGAGAAAGAGAAGTAGGACTTTTCAGGTGCCACAAACAATTGCAAATAGATATATAAAAATATCAAATTTACTAATACAAAAATATATAAAACCAACAGGATGACATCATACAATAACCATATATTGAATGAACAGCAGTAACTTCTTGCTCTACATTAGTGATGGCCGAACGGTTCGCCCGGCGGTCGTTTCGCGGCGAATTTCCGACTTTCGCCGTCCGCGGGTTCGAACGCCTTTTTCCGTCGTTCGCCCCGGCGGACTTACGTGTTTAATGTATACAAGAACTTTAACCTTTCGTGACACGTTTATCATGTGTTACAGGACAACCAATTGAGACATGACAGCTCATGGACACTTGGACATTCCCCCTAACCTATAAATACACCCGATCCGGTGGCCATTTTACATTCTTTCTTCTGTCACTGTAGGGAAAGGATCCTGTGTGGAGTAGGGACAGAGAAAACGCTAGCTATTTGGTACACAAAAGTTCTTTTCAGGACTGGTATAGGTGTTAGGTCAGCAGCCTGAGTTTCTTTTGTCAGTTTAGATAAAGGGACAGAGCGCTGTATGCTGCTATTTTAGGGACAGCTCAGCCAGATTAGTCTTTCTTCATCATCATCATCATCATCATCATTAGCTGTTACTATCAGGTCCACAAAAGAGCTGTTCCAGCTAATCGTTCCAGCCTACTCTTTTTTGCCAATTTGTATAGGGACAGGCAGGAAGCAGTGTGTCAGGCAGTGAGGATAATTTTAAAGACTTGCTGTTACTATTAGTTCCACAAAGGTTCTTTTCAGGACTGGTATCAGTGGTACGGTAATAGGCTTGTACACGTATAATATTCTTTCTTCCAAATATAGAAAGAATATTATACTTGACTGCTGCCCTTCTGCTGCAGTCTGCTAATCATTCACAACTCACTTGTTCCACAAAGCTCTTTATCAGGACTGGTAACTTGGTCTGTCTAGGGTGCTACGGTACATAGGCTTGGGTGCGGTACAGTCTGCTGTTCTGTAAGGACCGCTATCGGTCCACAATACATAGGGTTGCCGTGCACTACTGCTGACCGCTGCCCTATACTGCAGCAGTCCTTCAGCGGTATAGGGACTGACGCACAGTCTGCTAAACACTAATACACAACCTGCTTGGTCCACAAAAGTTCTTATAAGGACTGGTAACTTGGTATAGGGTGCTACGGTACATAGGCCTGAGTGCAGTACAGTCTGCTGTTCTGTAAGGACCGCTATCGGTCCACAATACATAGGGTTGCCGTGCACTACTGCTGACCGCTGCCCTATACTGCAGCAGTCCTTCATTGGTATAGGGACTGACGTACAGTCTGCTAATCACTAACACACAACCTGCTTGGTCCACAAAAGTTCTTATAAGGACTGGTAACTTGGTATAGGGTGCTACGGTACATAGGCCTGAGTGCAGTACAGTCTGCTGTTCTGTAAGGACCGCTATCGGTCCACAATACATAGGGTTGCCGTGCACTACTGCTGACCGCTGCCCTATA
Organism: Lithobates pipiens; assembly: GCF_037356315.1. Taxonomy (NCBI): domain Eukaryota; kingdom Metazoa; phylum Chordata; class Amphibia; order Anura; family Ranidae; genus Lithobates; species Lithobates pipiens. Next base: position 612,554,686 of record NW_027507903.1, read on the forward strand.
CTGCAGCAGTCCTTCATTGGTATAGGGACTGACGTACAGTCTGCTAATCACTAACACACAACCTGCTTGGTCCACAAAAGTTCTTATAAGGACTGGTAACTTGGTATAGGGTGCTACGGTACATAGGCCTGAGTGCGTTACAGTCTGCTGTTCTGTAAGGACCGCTATCGGTCCACAATACATAGGGTTGCCGTGCACTACTGCTGACCGCTGCCCTATACTGCAGCAGTCCTTCAGCGGTATAGGGACTGACGCACAGTCTGCTAAACACTAACACACAACCTGCTTGGTCCACAAAAGTTTTTATAAGGACTGGTAACTTGGTATAGGGTGCTACGGTACATAGGCCTGAGTGCAGTACAGTCTGCTGTTCTGTAAGGACCGCTATCGGTCCACAATACATAGGGTTGCCGTGCACTACTGCTGACCGCTGCCCTATACTGCAGCAGTCCTTCATTGGTATAGGGACTGACGTACAGTCTGCTAATCACTAACACACAACCTGCTTGGTCCACAAAAGTTCTTATAAGGACTGGTAACTTGGTATAGGGTGCTACGGTACATAGGCCTGAGTGCGTTACAGTCTGCTGTTCTGTAAGGACCGCTATCGGTCCACAATACATAGGGTTGCCGTGCACTACTGCTGACCGCTGCCCTATACTGCAGCAGTCCTTCATTGGTATAGGGACTGACGTACAGTCTGCTAATCACTAACACACAACCTGCTTGTTCCACAAAAGTTCTTATAAGGACTGGTAACTTGGTATAGGGTGCTACGGTACATAGGCTTGAGTGCGGTACAGTCTGCTGTTCTGTAAGGACCGCTATCGGTCCACAATAGATAGGGTTGACGTGCACCACTGCTGACCGCTGCCCTATACTGCAGCAGTCCTTCAGCGGTATAGGGACTGACGTACAGTCTGCTAAACACTAATACACAACCTGCTTGGTCCACAAAAGTTCTTATAAGGACTGGTAACTTGGTATAGGGTGCTACGGTACATAGGCTTGAGTGCGGTACAGTCTGCTGTTCTGTAAGGACCGCTATCGGTCCACAATAGATAGGGTTGACGTGCACCACTGCTGACCGCTGCCCTATACTGCAGCAGTCCTTCAGCGGTATAGGGACTGACGTACAGTCTGCTAAACACTAATACACAACCTGCTTGGTCCACAAAAGTTCTTATAAGGACTGGTAACTTGGTATAGGGTGCTACGGTACATAGGCTTGAGTGCGGTACAGTCTGCTGTTCTGTAAGGACCGCTATCGGTCCACAATAGATAGGGTTGACGTGCACCACTGCTGACCGCTGCCCTATACTGCAGCAGTCCTTCAGCGGTATAGGGACTGACGTACAGTCTGCTAAACACTAATACACAACCTGCTTGGTCCACAAAAGTTCTTATAAGGACTGGTAACTTGGTATAGGGTGCTACGGTACATAGGCTTGAGTGCGGTACAGTCTGCTGTTCTGTAAGGACCGCTATCGGTCCACAATAGATAGGGTTGACGTGCACCACTGCTGACCGCTCACCTATACTGCAGCAGTCCTTCAGCGGTATAGGGACTGACGTACAGTCTGCTAATCACTAACACACAACCTGCTTGTTCCACAAAAGTTCTTATAAGGACTGGTAACTTGGTATAGGGTGCTACGGTACATAGGCTTGAGTGCGGTACAGTCTGCTGTTCTGTAAGGACCGCTATCGGTCCACAATAGATAGGGTTGACGTGCACCACTGCTGACCGCTGCCCTATACTGCAGCAGTCCTTCAGCGGTATAGGGACTGACGTACAGTCTGCTAAACACTAATACACAACCTGCTTGGTCCACAAAAGTTCTTATAAGGACTGGTAACTTGGTATAGGGTGCTACGGTACATAGGCTTGAGTGCGGTACAGTCTGCTGTTCTGTAAGGACCGCTATCGGTCCACAATAGATAGGGTTGACGTGCACCACTGCTGACCGCTGCCCTATACTGCAGCAGTCCTTCAGCGGTATAGGGACTGACGTACAGTCTGCTAAACACTAATACACAACCTGCTTGGTCCACAAAAGTTCTTATAAGGACTGGTAACTTGGTATAGGGTGCTACGGTACATAGGCTTGAGTGCGGTACAGTCTGCTGTTCTGTAAGGACCGCTATCGGTCCACAATAGATAGGGTTGACGTGCACCACTGCTGACCGCTCACCTATACTGCAGCAGTCCTTCAGCGGTATAGGGACTAAGAGTTTTGTCACAGGGTCATTTAAAAAATGACATGCAGAGGAAGAGGCAGGCCCTTCCGCAGGGGTGGTAGGGGTAGGGCAGGAGCAACAGGCTTGAGCCAAAGTGGGAAGTTGCAGAAGGTGCGTTCAATTACTTTAAAGGATGCACCAGACTTGGTTGAGTGGCTCGCTCAGCCTTACTCTTCTGCACCCTCCTCATCCTCTCGATCTGCACCCTCTTCTTCACTCTCTGCTATGTGCACCCCCAAAGACACTACCACCAACAACACGACCACCACCACCACCACCACATACCTTCCGCTTGAGTCACTGGAATTATTTTCCGATCCATATCAAGAGGACATTTCTGATGCGCAGCCACTCTTGGTATTGGATCAGGAAGAGGAGGTAGCAACAAGCGCTACTCAGCAGTCTGACGCCAGTACCCAGATCAGCCCAAGGAGGAGGTTGGTCCCCGGTGTTGCTGCCTACTCTACTTATAGCGGTGGGGAAGGTGACGTTGATGATGACGTGTCTAGTGATGTCACGTGGGTGCCCACAAGAGAGGAAGAGGAGGGGAGTTCAGAGGGAGATATGGACCAGCAGATAGGGAGGAGAAGCAGCAATGACTTACATTGCACAGCAGGGACAAAGCAGACTGCAAATGTATCAGGAGCGAGTCATCGACCATGTACGGTCACATCTGGCGCTCCCAGGACACCGGCACATGGCTCCGCAGTGTGGGCTTTTTTTAACGTGTCCGCTGCTGACAATAGCGTTGCCATCTGCAATCTTTGCAGTCAACGCGTTAGTCGCGGTAAGCCCAATACTCACCTAGGGACGACCGCCTTAAGAAGGCACATGAGCAGCCATCACCGAGCCCAGTGGGAGCAACGGAACACACAAAGCCACACTGCAGGCTCTCACCGTCCAGCCTCGTCTTCTACTTCTCCTTCTCCTCTCTCCTCACAATTGTCCTCCACTCCACCTTCCATCACGCCAAGCTCACATTTTTCTGCAAAAAGGCAGGCTTCCGTGGGCCTAATGTTTGAGCGTAAAAAAATGATGACGCCGGATAACCCTCTTGCCCAACGGTTGGCGGCTGGCTTGTCAGAACTCATAGCCCGCCAACTACTGCCATATAAACTGGTGGACTCGGAGGCCTTTCGCAAATTTGTGGCCATTGGAACACCACAATGGAAGGTCCCAGGAAGGAAGTATTTCTCAGAGAAGGGCATCCCAGAGCTATATGGCCATGTTCAGCGGCAAGTGAATGTATCTCTGGCACACAGTGTCGGTGCCAAGATACATCTGACCACAGACACGTGGTCTAGCAAACACGGGCAGGGAAGGTATATCAGTTTTACTGCCCACTGGGTGAACCTTCTGACGGCCGTCAAGCATGTAACCCGTGGCACCCGTGTAGATTTGGTTTTACCGCCACGGATTGCATGCAGGCCTGACTCTTCTTCTCCTCCTCCTACTCCATCCTCCTCCCTCTCCTCCTCAGCTGCCTCCTCCTTTTCCGCTGCTAGCGTCTCTTCCACTGCACCGCCCAAGCTCCCCAGAACCTATTCCACATGCCAGGTGAGACGTTGCCATGCCGTGCTGCGTCTGTTGTGCCTGGAAGCAAAGAGCCACACTGGCCCGGCACTCCTTTCAGCTTTGCGTTCACAGGCAGATGAGTGGCTAACACCGCTCAATTTGACAGTTGGTAAAGTGGTGTGTGACAACGGTGCCAATCTGCTTAGCGCATTGAAACAGGGCAAAATCACGCACGTGCCGTGCATGGCACACGTCTTAAACTTGGTCGTGCAGCGATTCCTTGTCAAATACCCTGGGGTCCAGGACATCTTGCGGCAGGCAAGGAAAATCTCGGCCCATTTCAGAAGATCTTACACGGCCATGGCTCGCCTTGCTGACATTCAGCGGCGACACCATCTGCCGGTCAGACGTCTTATTTGCGATTGCCCGACGCGATGGAACTCAACCTTCTATATGCTTGATAGGCTGCTCCAGCAGAAACGTGCAGTTAACGTCTACCTGTATGAACTCTGCGAAAGAAACGGTTCTGGGGAGCTGGGTTTTTTTTCACCGCGCCAGTGGCTGCTCATGCGCGACACATGCAGACTTCTGCGGCCATTTGAGGAGATCACCAAACTGGTCAGTCGCAGCCATGGCGCCATCAGTGACATGGTACCTTATGCCTTCTTTCTGGAGCGTGCATTGCGTCGTGTCATTGATCAGGCTGTGGAGGAGCAGGAGCGGGAAGATGAGGAAGTCGCAATGCTGGATGAATTCCCAGGGGGGGCTACTCTATCTGAGACAAGTCAACAACAGGAGTCTGATGAGGAGTCAGAGGAGGATGGTGCCGGGGCGGATGAGCAGGAGCAAGAAGAGCATGCTTTAAACCTTTCTGGGATCCCTGTTGTGCGAGGATGGGGAGAGGAGAATGAAGAGGACGACATTATCCTGGATGATGAGCAGGAGCCAGGCCACCACACCGCTTCCACTTTAGTGCAAATGGGGGCCTTCATGCTCCAGTGTTTTAATAGGGACCCCCGTATAAAAAGCATGAGGGTCAAGGACCAGTACTGGGTGGCAACGTACTTAGACCCCCGGTACAAACACAAAATGGCGGAAATGTTACCGCCGTCGCAGAGGGCTGTCAGAATGCAGCACTTCCAGGCCTTGCTTCGAGAAATGCTGCATTCTGCTTTTGCGTGCGCTGGCAGAGGAGCAATTCCCACTCCCAGAGAAGGATTTGCGGGTACCAATCCAACAGCGCCTGCAAGAAGAGGCCGGTTTGAAGATGTGTTGGTGACTTCGGATATGAGGTCATTCTTTCAGCCGACCCATCGACAGGTGTCATCCGGATCCAGCATCAGGGAACGCCTAGACCGTCAGGTGTCCGACTACATTGGGTTAACGGCCGATGTGGACGCTCTGAGGAGTGATGAACCCCTAGACTACTGGGTGGGCAGGCTTGACCTCTGGCCAGAGCTTGCCCAATTTGCAATCGAACTGTTGGCTTGCCCCTCATCCAGTGTCCTGTCCGAAAGGACGTTCAGCGCAGCAGGGGGGATTGTGACCGATAAGCGTACTCGCCTAGCTCACCACAGTGTTAACTACCTCACATTTCTAAAAATGAATGAGGCATGGATCTCGGAGGAATTCAACACATGTGATCAGTAGACCATGTATATGTCTATAAACAATTTTTGGAATCAAGCACACAGACCTTCTTAATTCATTTGGCTCACTTCCCTGACCCAAAAAAGCACACCGTACTATATGCCCCTACCCTCCTCTTTGAAGAGGTTGAGCGGTGTCATATTTCTACTGGGGCTGCTTATTATGAGGGGTTCCCACCATCCCTGTGCTGTGCTGACTTCCTCCTGGGTGTTCTTATTATGAGGGGCTCCCACCATCCCTGTGCTGTGCTGACTTCCTCCTGGGGGTTCTTATTATGAGGGGATCACACCATCCCTGTGCTGTGCTGACTTCCTCCTGGGGCTGCTTACGGTGCTGCTGTCAGCGCTGTATGTCACGGAGCTGCTGTCAGCGCTGTATGTCACGGAGCTGCTGTCAGCGCTGTATGTCACGGAGCTGCTGTCAGCGCTGTATGTCACGGAGCTGCTGTCAGCGCTGTATGTCACGGAGCTGCTGTCAGCGCTGTATGTCACGGAGCTGCTGTCAGCGCTGTATGTCACGGAGCTGCTGTCAGCGCTGTATGTCACGGAGCTGCTGTCAGCGCTGTATGTCACGGAGCTGCTGTCAGCGCTGTATGTCACGGAGCTGCTGTCAGCGCTGTATGTCACGGTGCTGCTGTCAGCGCTGTATGTCACGGAGCTGCTGTCAGCGCTGTATGTCACGGAGCTGCTGTCAGTGCTGTATGTCACGGAGCTGCTGTCAGCGCTGTATGTCACGGAGCTGCTGTCAGCGCTGTATGTCACGGAGCTGCTGTCAGCGCTGTATGTCACGGTGCTGCTGTCAGCGCTGTATGTCACGGAGCTGCTGTCAGCGCTGTATGTCACGGAGCTGCTGTCAGCGCTGTATGTCACGGAGCTGCTGTCAGCGCTGTATGTCACGGAGCTGCTGTCAGCGCTGTATGTCACGGAGCTGCTGTCAGCGCTGTATGTCACGGTGCTGATGTCAGTGCTCTGTATTACGGTGCTGCTGTCAGTGCTCTGTATCTCCTGCACCCTCTTGTTTGCCTACCCTGGTCCCTGACCTTCCCTCTCCTCCATTGCCTTCATTAGCTCCATAGTCCTGAATTGTCAGAACAATTTCCCAAATAAAAAAAAAATGCTTGTAGTTATCGATCCCAAATTCACCTCATACATGTATTATGCTATTGTCCAGGTGGTGGGACTACGTGCTACCCCCTAATAATTACCCCGTGGCCGCAAATTCGACCTAAAGGTTTGCGAAATTCGCCTCCCATTGAAGTCAATGGAGCCCGCGGCGAACGGTCGTTTTCGCGAACGTTTGTGTCCGTTCGCGTTTCGCGTTCGCGAAACGTCCCGTCGGAAGTTCGTCCATCACTACTCTACATGTTTCAACATACGATGGCTTCCTCGGGAGACTTCAGGTAAGTACTGCATGTATGGTCACTATAGAGTAAAAACGATATATTAGAAAATACAAATTTGATGTACAACATCACCACATGAATACAAATGTATACATAAGTCAGAAATTTCTTAGATGTGCATTTAATGTGGGCCTGAACCCCAAATTATCCCCACCTAAACTATGATGTGCGTCCCATTTAAACACCATGCGGCTCAGCCGTATGAAGGACTTTGATTTTAGGGAAAGATATGGTGTACCACAGAGAGGGACATAAAACCTCCAAAAAAGAGCCTGTCTAGAAAAAGGATATGTTTTTATATCTCAATTCCAATGAAAACAAAGCATCAATTTAAATACCCAGAAAGGTGGTCTAACTAACCTACCAGTCTAACTAACATACCAGTCTATCCAAAGTTTAGGGTTTGTTATTCAGTGGCAAGAAAGAAACCAGTCACATAAATAATACCCATTGGTTGACAGAGTTGAAAATTAAATTTTCAAGGAGAGACTTTCAAGCAGTCACACATCCTAGTTATCAATTGACAAGAGAAAAGCAATTAAGACATACTCAAGCCACATGAACAATATCCCATGTAGAGTTTCCAATACACCCCAATAAATCTCTTACCGCTGCATAGTTGATACACCATATATCACCTAACTCCAGAATCTGGCCTCTGCCATGTCTGCAGATAAGGAAATCCTTTTATATCCCCTCCACCTCCTCAGTGTCCAATGTCACTGATGGAGGCGCGGATGCCCAAAAATATCCACCGTGCATGCGCAAGCCACCCCAGAAATGATGTCACGCGTAGGAACGATGATCAAGCGGTGCCAGATATGGAAACTGCCCTGACTGGATGCGGCCATTGACTTGGTTAGTCATCTCTCGCTCCCTCCACTCATATCCCCACATGACTAGGGTAAATGAATGGGAACCAAATCAAGGGGCAGGCAGTGCAAGTGGACAGTGGCACCAATCCCACAAGCAAATTTTAGGAGGGACCTCCATACCTGTAAATAGAGGTGATGCCCCGGGCGTCTGTATTGGTCAGTCACCTATCAGCATTCAATGTACCTCAATATAGACACTTAAAGCGGAGTTCCACCCACTTTTTCAACTAGATCTTAAAGGAAAGACTACCCCTCCACCACTCGTTTTTGGCTATTTTTTTTTTTTTCCTTTCTCCTTCTTACCTTTATTGGAGTACCTTGTGTACTTCCGCCCCAGCATCGCCACAGCCCAGAGTGTAATTTCCTGCTGCTCGCCTGCTGCCTTCTGAGACCTGTGTGTGTCCCAGAAGACGACGGAGCCATTTAGGAAGCGCAGCGTGGCTTGTGCATGCGCAGTAGGAAACCGGCAGTGAAGCCTGAAGGCTCCACTGCCAGTTTCTCTTAGTTAAAATGGTGGCAGCTGCACCTGATCCAATGGACGGATTGGCTTCGGGGGGTGGGGGAGGGGTAGAGGACATCGTGGGCTACCTGGACAGGTAAGTGTCCTTATTAAAAGTCAGCAGCTACAGTGTTGTGGCTGGAACACTGTTTTAAAGTAAAAAAAAAAAATATCTAGTGGTAAGAAATGGAATAGCATCCTCGATATGAAACAAAATATATTCATACTAACATAAGAGATAGTATATACCAAATTACCTTTAAACAGATAAGAAAAAAAGGGGGAGCACAACACTAACCCAGGTTCTGGACAAGGGCAATTTCCACAGCCAAGCCACAGCCAAGTTACAAAAAAATACAAATTAAATATAAAAAGAAAAAAAAATACACACCTATTTACCAGTTATTTATTAGGATCAGATATTGATCCCAATTTCAATGTATTTTTGTTTATAAGAGCATTTCAAAAGAAAAACTCCCATGGCTCTAAAGGAAGGGTTTGTAGCTAATGGACTCATTCAGTCTAGGATGTTTTGTAGCTGACAGGGTGTGGATCCATTTAGTTTCACGCTGTAGGAGTAGTTTGTCAACATCACTCCCTCTTCCATGTACTGGTATGTGTTCAAGGGTCGAAGAATTTCATCTTTGATAATCTAAAACTGTGATATAGCACAGTTTTATTACATTTCTTACCACTGGGTGTTTTTTTTATTTTTTTACTTTATGTGTCTATATTGAGGTACATTGAATGGCGATAGGTGACTGACCATACCCACGCCTGGGACATCACCTCTATTTGCAGTTATGAAGGTCCCTCCTGATATTGCTTGTGGGGTGGGTGCCACTGTCCACTTGCACTGCCTGCCCCTTGATTTGGTTCCCATTCATTTACCCTAGTCATGTGGGGATATGAGTTGAGGGAGCAATCGTTGACTAACCAGTTCAATGGCCACATCCAGTCAGGGCAGTCTTTCCACATCTGGTGCCATTTGATCATCACGCCTGCGCTCAACGTCATTTCCGGAGTGGTTCGTGGTTGCGTGTTGGATATTTTTGGGTGCCATTGGACACAGAGGAGGTGGAGGGGATATAAAAGGATCTCCTTATCTGCAGACATGGCAGAGGCCAGATTCTGGAGTTTGGTGATATATGGTGTATTAACTGTAAGCCCTTGTACACACGGTCGGAGATTCCGATCGGACCGTTTTGTCGGATATTCCAACTGTGTGTTTCTACATCGGACTGTTTCCGTCTGAGTATCCGACGGACCAACTTTTCCAACTTGTTGGTAAAATTTTCAGACAAAATGCTCCGATCGGACATACTCCGATCATGTGTAGAGAATTCCGATCATGTGAACGTAGTCCCACCGTAACTAAATAACGTCATCACATCGGATTTTCCGACAACTTTGTCCGACCGTGTGTATACAACAGTTTCAAACAAAATCCATCGGACAAAATCCGACGGACAAAATCCGACCGATTTGGTTGTCGGAATCTCCGACTGTGTGTACAAGGGCTAAGAGATTTATTGGAGCGTATTGGAAACTCTACATGAGATATTGTTCATGTGGCTTGAGTATGTCTTAATTGCTTTCCTCTTGTCAATTGATAACTAGGATGTGTGACTGCTTGGAAGTCTCTCCTTGAAGATAACATTTTCAACTCTGTCAACCAATGGGGATTATTTATGTGACTGGTTTCTTTCTTGCTACTGAATAACAAACCCTAAACTTTGGATAGACTGGTAGGTTAGACCACCTTTCTGTGTATTTCAATTGATTCTTTGTTTTCATTGGAATTGAGATATAAAAACATCCTTTTTCTATATAGGCTCTTTTTTGGCATTTTCCTGTCCCTCTCTGTGGTACACCAGATTTTTCCGTAACATCAATGTCCTTCATACGTCTGAGCCACATGGTGTTTATATGGGACGTACATCATAGTTTAGGTGGGGACGATTTGGGATTCAGGCCCACATTCAATGCACATCTAAGAAATTTCTGACTTATGTATACATTTTTTTTGGAGTTTTCTGTCCCTCTCTGTGGTACACCATATCTTTCCGTAACATCAATGTTTTTCATACATCTGAGCCACATGGTATTTTGTATTAATAAAATTGATATTTTTTTATATCTATTTGCAATTTTTTTGTGGCACCTTAAAAATCCCATTTCTCTTTCTCTATCATATGTGTGTATATATAGGGATGTGGTGCCTTTGATTATCCAACCTCCAGCAAATTATAATACAAGTACAAACAGTAACCAAAACCATTAAGTATATATGGTATAAAATGTACAAGTTCAAAGACTATTGAACAAAAACCAAAACAACAATAAAAAAAACTGCAAGTATAAATGGAGTGGTTGCAATGGCTGTGGTTTGATGATAGGATTTGGATAGGGTTTGATGATGAGTTTTAAGGATAACTGCATCATTGTTTTAAAAAACATGAGCATAGCACACATTAAATCAACAATATAGGCGGCATATAACTTTTCCACTTAAACAAAGATTCCCAAGTTCTGTCCAACTTAATGCTGTTCCAAAAAACAACCAAGATGGTGGGTGTTGACCTCATCATTGCAAAGTGACTATCTAGGCTCCTTTTGGGAAATTAGTACATACAGTAGGAAGTATTATTCTGTGCTCTAAAAGCCCCAGCATTCGATGTACCTTAGAAAACTTACTTTAGATATATTTTTTGTGATTTACTTTGGGTAAAATATATTATTACTATGTGAGGTCCTTCCATTTGCTGACAACAGCTGCTCTGTCTCAGTGACTGAGAAAATCGTTCATGTTGGTTCTTGTGAGCTCTTTGCCATTCTGTTCATCACTGGTTAGACCCTGAGCTGTCTTATTGTTCTTATTGCTCTTCTATATGCAGCTCTTCTGTCCGACTGGGCCTGAACACCAAATGTTAGCCTCTAGCCCAGCCTTTCTCAACATCTTTAAAACTAGGACACCATTAAAATAATTTAAGGTCTCGGGATTCACCTTAGCACCCATGTTAAGATTCTTCTAGGCTCATTAAGAAAGTGCCCTTTACATTGGTAATCAATGGGAAAAACATGTCCTCCTCCCCTCAGAGCACTGGTTAGAATGCCACCCTTACAGACAGATAAAAGAGATAATTGGCAACTGTTTGCTGGCTCTGCCAAGTGGCAATAGACTTTGAACTATGAATAGGTGGTCAATCAGCCACAGCAACCTCTGTAGGAAGCCTAGGGTAGAGAGTGGCTGCTCTAGCCTACTTTGGGACTGTGTTCTTGCCTAATAATTTGGTTTCCTGTCAAGTCTCATCAGTGGTGCAAACCCAAGAACAACAATGTAGCATGGTCACTAATCAAAATCTAAATCTCTTTGAGAGGGGTCCTTGGTGAACAACAGCCAACCCTTAAACCATGCACCTCAGAGAGCCCTCCTCTACCACTGGTGACCAAATGGTCAATTCAAAACGGTGGCAATCATCTTTTTTTGCATTACACCGTGCAAAAAAAACATTAAATCACTTAGAAGCAGGTGATACTTCCGGTTCCGGCGCCGCATGAGCTAGCTGCGTCTCAGCTTAGCTCCCGCCACAGAGCCTCCCGAATCGTCTTATAAAGCCACCGCCAGCGGACTCAGAATCCGAATCTGGACCGGCGTGTCCCCCACTCGATCCCCGTCAGCATGGATCGCTTTTTAGAAAAACCGGGGACCCGGTCGTACGCGACCGCGGTGGCGCCACCCGAACGGCCGCAAATCGAGCCCCCGGCTTCGGCCTACCCCGCTCCGGCGCTGCAGGCCTCAACTCCGGAACTCGCAGATGCTGCCATGGAGGTAAGCGGGACCACCTCTCACGCCTCCCCCGCCCTCACCGGACCCCCCCAACCTCGGGGACAAGCCACAGGGCCCCCGCACATTCTACATGGGGACGCCAATCCGACGTCCCCTGGTGGGGACGGCCATACTGAACGCATAGCTAAGGCGGTGGCGGCATTGCTGTCCCCCATGATCACGGCCTCGGTAGAAAAAGCCGTCCAGGCTGGGATGATGCAAATCAAGGCCCAGCTCGCTGAACATAGTACCAGACTCAATGACCTTGAGCACCGTGTCTCAGAGGTGGAAGATGATTTATACCAGTTTCAGGCCACAGAGCGGTCCCAGGAAAAAACTGTACAATACATTATACAGAAATTAGATGATTTGGAGAACAGATCCAGACGCTCCAATCTACGATTTGTCGGTGTCCCCGAGGCTCTCCCCACGGCTGAATTGACCGACTTCTGCTCCAAACGTGTGCCAGAGGCCATGGGACTTTCAGGTCCTTTCATAGTGGAAAGGGTGCACCGCATGGGCGCTTTCAACGCTGATCGCAAAAATCCTCGCCCAATCATTGCCAAGTACCTTAACTATGCAGATAAAGCCGTTATTCTTCAAGCATTCCGGCAATCTCCCTCCTTACTTATTGATGGTGTTAAAATTCTGATTTTTGCGGACTACTCAGTTGAAGTGTCAAAGAAACGCAAAGCCTTTCAACCGATCTGCTCGGAACTGTTCAAAATGCAGATTAAATTCTCCCTGGCATTCTCCGCAGTGCTCCGTCTCAAGTCCCCTAAGGGGGAACAACTCTCCTTCCAGGACCCCTCAGAGGCGGAAACATTTCTGCTTTCTCTCCGCTCAGACATGCTGCCAGTTATACCCTGCAAACCAGCCTCGTCACTGCATGCGCTGGACCAGAGGAGCCCCAGAAAGGACTCACCAAAGCGCTTTAGAGCATCTGCCCCGGATCATCGACACCGCAATATTCCTCGTTGAAGCCTCTCCTGCCCCCCCTGCTGACCTATCTGTTCTTTTCTTTAGTTGCTCCTCCATCGCCCGGGTCACAAGGCCTGTTATTCTCCAGTTTCGGGAGATGGTCTCCCACCGACCATGGAGGACTCGGATGCTGGGCACTGCAGGCATCCTGTCTCTCTGCCCCACCTTTAAGGTTCTTCTATGTGCTCACTAAGACCACTCAGGTTATGTTTCTTAATGCTTGTCTAATTGTTTTCTTTTATTATGCTCGTTCATGTTTCTTTCGTATGTGTAGTTCTGCTTAGCCATACATTATTATAGTCACTACGACGTACCAGTTCTGACATGACTCCACTGTGTATTTCTTCTCCGCCGTTGCCTCTCGGCCGCCACGCCGCGAAGCTCGTCCCTGAACTATCTGCCTTCTGAGCATCTTCGAGACGAACCGCTGGCACTCCGTTTTCTTCCTGGGGCTCTGTCTGAGGAGCGTCCCTCTCTACACAGTGAACTCATGCGGAAAAAAGTGAAGTGTGTGTTTCTGTTTATTTGTTTAGTTATTCATTTATTTCCACTGTTTTACCCCTTCAGGCCTCCCAAACCCCTCTCCCCCTCCTTACTCACCGGGGTCCCCCCCCCCACCCGTTTAGGATCCATGAACAAGGCTTCCCTCCTCTGATCCATTTCTTCCACAACACAGGCCATCTGATCTCTTCAGCACCTTATGGCAAGAATACCAGCCTTTCACACCCCCAACCAATGCTTATCTTAGAGTAGTCTCTTGGAATGTCAAGGGCCTTCGCTCTCCTCATAAGAGGGTGAAGGTCCTACGGCATCTTAAACGTCTCAAGACAGATATCGCCCTTCTGCAGGAATCCCACCTACTTGCATCTGACTTCCCACGCATGCAAAAGCTGTGGGTGGGCTCAGTACATGGTGCTGAATCTGTGGGCCGGAAGGCTGGTGTCCTGCTTTTGATAAACAAAAACCTCCCATGTACTATTCTATCCTCTGTCTCAGATGTTAACGGCCGTTTCTTCACTGCGACGATACGGCTAGGTACTAAAGAGATGTTCATCACTAATATATACGCTCCCAATAACCCCACTGCACAATTTTATAAGGAACTCTCTACATGGCTACTCGACTTCACCCACCTACCTCACCTGGTAGGAGGTGACTTCAATGACGTCATGCATCCCTCGCTAGACAGATCCTCTCCAAAACCACTATCCTCAGGCGCGGCTGTTCCCAATCCCACCCTATTCGCGTCCACCATAGACTCACTACACTTGACGGACCTATGGCGCCTTTCGCACCCCGCTGACAGGGAATTCACATTTTACTCTAACCCTCATAGATCTCTAGCGAGACTTGATCATTTCTTTGGATCTGACGATCTCTTAAGCCTCATATCCGACACCGAGATACACGACATTGCGATTTCGGATCATGCCCCTGTGGTAGTCACCTTAGATAGACTGGATCTCCCTCCTCACCCTAACCTTTGGCGCTTCCCAGCTTTCCTAACCAATAACTCCGATTTCCGCACATATCTAGACAAGGCCTGGGCAGAGTACTCGTCTGCGAATGCCTCCCATTCCGCTGACCCTAACCTTTTCTGGGATGCTGGTAAGGCGTACCTTAGGGGGCGCATTATCAGCTATGCCACATCTTTTAAACGCCACGCTCTCCAACACTACAAGTTGGCCAGTGCCAGACTTCACTCTGCCCAACGGCAGCTGTCCTCTGCCAGTTCCCATACACACCACGACGAATGGGTCTCTGCCAAGTCCAATTTTGATGACTGGGCGGATACCCTTGAACGCACAAAAAAGGCCCACCTGGATGCCACCCTCCACAGATACGGCAATAAGGCTGGAAAACTTCTGTCCCGGTTATGTAAAGGTAGTCATCGCCCTACACACATCACCGCTTTATCTGATCACACGGGTCGCACACTCTCCTCCCCACAAGCCATCAACGAGGCAATGTTAAAGTTTTACACTAATCTGTATGCCCCGGACCCCATAGTGCAACAGAAGGCTCGACATTTCTTAGACACCTTGTCCCTCCCCTCTATCTCCCCGGACCAGTTGGAGACGCTTAATGCCCCCCCTCACTCTCTCCGAGATAGAATCCACCATCCGACACCTCAACTCTCACAAGGCCCCTGGCCCCGACGGCTTCACTAGCGATTTTTACAAAAACCACATCGACATAGCAGCTCCCACTCTCCTCTCTGTCTATTCCGCTATCTGGGCGGGAGGCCCATACCTCCCCTCGGGGAATCAAGCTATCATTAAACTGCTTTCCAAAAAAGGAAAGGATCCATTACAGCCCGGATCCTACAGACCTATATCCCTCCTAAACTTAGACGTAAAAATCCTGTCAAAGATTGTTGCCACGCGTTTAGCCGATATATTACCCCACCTAATTCACTCGGCCCAATCGGGTTTTACCAAAGGGCGAACAGCCACTTTAAATATCCGCAAAGTTTTACTGGCTCTTGAAGCAGCCAAACAAAACCCCAAGGGCTCCTATGCCATTATCACGTTAGACGCTGAGAAAGCCTTCGATAATGTTAGCTTTGATTGGCTCTCTTTAACCCATTCCAAATTAGGCTTCACGGGCCCCTTTTCCCACCTCATAAACTCTATGTATGCCTCCCCCTCTGCCAATCTGGTGGCGGCTGGCCTCCTCTCACCCAGCTTCACGTTGCACAAGGGCACCAGACAGGGCTGCCCTTTATCCCCTCTACTTTTTAACATTGCCCTTGAACCTTTATCTAGACACCTGACCTATAATGCTCCACTTCACGGCATTGACATAGGGGGCAAGGAGCTCCGCACTTCTCTGTTTGCAGATGATGTACTTATCTTCACATCTAATCCAACAGCTGACATTCCCACTATTAAAAGTGTCTTTGACGAATTTAGGCTTTGCTCAGGGCTCCGCATTAACTATTCTAAAAGTGAGATTCTTCCTATTGGCTCCCACTCCACCCCCTCCTGGACCGCTGGCTCCTTATTTTCGGTTGCCCCCTCCTTTATCACATATCTAGGCATTAAGATTGGGAGGCTACCCTCCTCGTTGTACCAGTTAAATTACCCCCCTCTGCTATCTAAGATCTCCCAAGAATTGACCAATTGGATGGATCTGCCCCTCTAGCTCCTGGGAAGGTGCCACCTTGTCAAAATGGTCAGCTTTGCCAAACTCTTATACCCTATGCAAACTCTACCGCTCTTGCTTAAACATAAAGATGTCACCTATTTGGATTCTGCTATCTCGAAATTTTTATGGCGTGGCAAGAGACCACGTATTGCTTATAGAAAACTGCACCTTCCCAGGAGCAAAGGGGGTATTAGTTTACCCAATGTTAGATTGTATAATTTAGCATGTCTACTCAGAACCAGTCTGGATTGGATCACACACTCATCCAGGTACTCCAACTTTGATCTCGAATCTGCTATGGCCCATCCTTACTCCTTGACTGCCCTGCTGCATTGCCGCTGGAAATCCGTCCCCCTCCCCCATCAACATAACCTTGTTCTCAGGGACACTGCGATAGCCTGGAGGGAATCCAGGAAATTGGCCAATCTCCCACCCTTCATTTCTACACACCTGCCTATTCAAAGAAACCCATGCTTTTCTCCAGGTCTCCACTACAAGGCTTTCTCGTCCTGGTCTGAACGGGGTCTTTCCCTTTTCTCCTCATTGTGCGACCCGACCACTGGCAGACCTCTTCCTTTCCACTCAGTGATGGACTCGTTTTCCATTCCCGCATCGCACTTCCTGCACTACCAACAGTGTGTCAGTTTTATCACTCAAAGCTGCAAAAAAGAACACCTCCGCTTCCAACCCAGCTTCATGGATCAGCTGCTACGGGACAAGTGCTTTAGGATCTCGGATATCTACAAACCCCTTCTGGAACGCTCAACGCCTCCGGCCTCCAGCACCTCCATTGCAAACTGGTCCTCGGCCTTCCCAGACCCCGACATCGTCAACAAGATTTTGCTGGGTCTCAACAGAGTTTTGAGACTCACACCCAACGAAATTTGGAGGGAAACACAACTCAAGATTGCCCACAGGGCCTACATCCCATTTCTGTCCCCCAAAACAAAACAAGATGGGGCATCCTGCCCTCACTGCAAAGGCCCAAAGCCATCCCTCTCTCACCGCTTCTGGTCTTGTCAGACAATTTCTACCTTCTGGGACAAAGTCATTGCATTTATTTTCGATATCACTCTACTGAAATTACCCAAGGAACCTCTGCTTCTAATCTTCGGATATTGGGACCCTTTGCTGCTACCATGGTCCTCTCAACCGGGTGCTGGTCCTACTTTGGGGCCTCACTCCAAGCCTGCTACAGTCGAATGGATCTTGTTATGTCTACTTATGGCCCGTCGCCTTATACTCCGTTTTTGGCTTTCGCCTCCAGGCCCCTCGGCCTCCCAACTTCTCCAGGACCTGCTATCTCTTATGCATAAGGAGAGGCTTCTGGCCGACTTCTCTCATGCCTCCCAAAAAGATGCCTTTTTCGCCAAATGGCGTATGTTTATCAACGCATCCATGTCTTCACTTGATCAACGTGCATTGGATCAACTGTCTTTCATCTACAATGACTTGCGCCACTCCTAACGTACCTCCAGGATCTACTTAAATGCCTAGACTGTTATGGCCTTTGTCTGCTCCTCAGGTTTTCAACATTGTGATCACTGCTTCTGCTCCCTTCCTTATGATATTATCCTTGTTCCTAGCCCGCCTGCTCTTCCCCCCCCCTATTCCTCCCCCCATCCCCCCCCCTCCCCTGTCCCTCCCTACCCTCCCCCCCTCTCCCCCCCACCCTCTTTTCCCTCCCACTTACCTGGACCTATATAATGTACTCTAGGCTTTCGCTCCGCTAGGGAGCCGGTATTAATACCCTCTTTATGTAGGGTTCAAAACAGTCTTCGATTCATCCAGTTGGTCTCCACTGTTTTAAGCTATTACTGTTCGCTGAACTCTTCGATGTACCACGGTTTCCCTCTACCCCAGGGCATGCCCTGGATATTCACATATCTCCTCCTTATCACTGTTTGTGCCTTACTATATGCCTTTGTATGTCCTTATTTCTTTTATTTAAATAAAATTTATTTGAAAAAAAAAAAAAAAAAAGAAGCAGGTGATAAATTCCCTGCGCAGCACAGCAATAAGGCTTACATTGAAAACAAAGCTTGTCTTTTGAATTAAGCTAACTATTCTTACCTGCCATGGCTTGAAGTCCCAAATGTCTGCACAATTCCTGTTATAGAAAGGGCCTTTACTTTTCTGACAAGTGCTCATGTCGTGGAGGGCTTTGGCAATAACCTGAACTGAAGTGTAGATGCTAAAAGAACCTCTTAAATTAGACATGTCCGTGTAAACATTGTCTACAGTGCTGATATTCTCAAATCCTGTACATAACTTAGCGGAATTGTTCCATGACTGAGTAAGACTCATTTGGTCCAAAAATCTGCATCCAAAAATGTTTTCCCATAATATTTGGTTCAGGCTTTTTTGTGGACTTTTAAGAGGAAGAGGATTGATATCAGTCACAAATTCTTTAAAGCCGGGAATAACAGAGCTGTAGAAAGCAAAGCCAATAGAACCCGCCAATATCGAAGAATATTTCTCCACCCCTAAAATAGGTGAGGTAGACCAAGCCTCGCTGGCCACAAAAATCTTCCCATTTACATTTTCCTTTAACATTTCTTCCACCAGAAGCACAAAGAAGAGATCACTAGCAAACACGAGCACTACATTGGCAGTCGACTCATTTATAACCCTAGTGATATGAGGTATGTTTCTGTCTTCACTGTTGTCAACAATGAACTCTGTATAGGCCACACAAGCTCCAGCTTTGAGGAGCTCCTTCTTGACCACTTGAACACCTTGCTGACCGTAGTCATTTCCAAAAGCAACCAACCCCACCCACGTCCATGCAAAGTGTAGGATGAGCTGTGCTAGACCCTTTGACTGGAAAGTGTCACTAGGGACAGTCCTGAAGAAAGATGGGAACCGAGTGTGATCACTCAACAGGGAGCTTGTCGAAAAATGACTGATCTGTAAAACATGTCAGAGAGAAAATATGTCATGTCAAAATTATTACATTTTACATTACACAGAATCTTTATCTCTGCAGCCTCAGCTACTCAGAATGAATGAACAAGAAAAGCTCTGTACAGACTGCCCTGTTCATTCACAAACCAAAGTATACAGTGCCTTGAAAAAGTATTCAAACCCCATGAAATTTTCTGCATTTTGTCATATTACAACCAAAAACGTAAATGTATTTTATTGGAATTTAATGTGATAGACCAACACAAAGTGGCACATAATTGTGAAGTGGAAGGAAAGTGATAAATGGATTTAATTTTTTTTTACAAATAAATATCTGAAAAGTGTGGCGTGCATTTGTATTCAGCCCCCTATACTCTGATACCCCTAACTAAAATCTAGTGGAACCAATTGCCTTCAGAAGTTACCTAATTAGTAAATAGTCCACCTGTGTATAATTTATTTCATTATAAATACAGCTGTTCTGTAGGTTCTGTAGGTTAGAGAACCTTAGTGAACAAACAGATCACAAAGGCCAAGGAACACACCAGACAGGTCAGGGATAAAGTTGTGAAGTTTAAAGCAGGGTTAGGCTATTAAAAAATATCTTAAGCTTTAAACATCTCATGGAGCACTTTTTAATCCATCATCCAAAAATGGAAATAGTATGGCACAACTGCAAACCTACCAAGACATGGCCCACCTAAACTGACAGGCCGGGCAAGGAGAGCATTAAAAAGAGAAACAGCCAAGAGGCCCATGGTAACTATGGAGGAGCTGCAGAGATCCGCAGCTCAGGTGGGAGAATCTGTTTACAAAGCAAACTATTATGACCTGTACACGCGGTCTGACTTTTCGACGGAAAATGTGTGATCGGATCTTGTTGTCGGAAAATCCGATCAATTGTGTGGGCTCCATCTGACTTTTTCCATTGGAATTTCGGACACACAAAGTTTGAGAGCAGGATCTAAAATTTTCCAACAACAAAATCTGATCGTTTAAATTCCGATCGTGTGTAGAGTACCACGCATGTTCAGAATAAATTACGAGACAAAATCTATTGGCTACTGCCCTCTTCATAGTCCCATTGTACGTGTTCTACGTCACCGCGCTCTGAGTGATCGGATTTTTCAACAACTTTGTGCGACCGTGTGTATGTAAGACAAGTTTGGGCCAAAATCCATCAGAAAAAATCCGATGGATTTTGTTATCGGAATGTCCGACCGTGTGTATGGGGCATTAGTCGTGCACTTCACAAATCTGGCCTTTATGGAAGAGTGGCAGGAAGAAAGCCATTATTGAAGGAAAGCCATAAGAAGCCATATTGACTCAGGGGGCTGAATATAAATGCACGCCACACTTTTCAGATATTTATTTGTAAAACATTTTGTAAACCATTTATAATTTTCCTTTCATTGCACAATTGTGTGCCACTTTGTGTTGGTCTAAAATCCCAATAAAATACATTTACATTTTTGGTTGTAACATGACAAAATGTGGAAAATGTAAAGGGGTGTGAATACTTTTTCAAGGCACTGTGGGTTCCGATCAATCCCTGTATTCATTTAGAAAAGGAAGTGATGGCATTTGCTGGAACAAATCCCTTTCCTCATGCAGCTGGTGGGAGGGAGAGGAGTGGAAGCCGGAAATTCCATCACCAGCATTTGTCAGCCTTTAATAAAAACATACCAGGGCTTTTTTTTATTATTATTAAGATGGCCATACCAACAATATGTTTTATGTTCTTAAAATGTCTAAAAATGTAGATTTAGAATAAAACCTTGTTAAATTGGCTTGGACACCTGGGTAACAATGATATCTGGTCCAACTCCGGACAAACCTTTTAGGTATTAGGAAGGAGAGGTTAGAACCTCTGTCAGACATTTACAGATACTTGTGGCACCCCCCAGGGAGGTTTTCACTTACTTTTTGTTTCATACTTGCATCCACACAAACATTGAAGAGGAGGGCCGGTTTAAAAAAAAAATAATAATTAAAAGCCAGCAGCTGCAAACACTGTAGCTGCTGACTTTTAATAAGCACTTACCTGTCCAGGGCGCCCGCGATGTCGGCTGCCGAGGCCGACCCGTCCCTCGGCTCTCGGGTCCCGGCGCCACCATTCTATGTAAGGGAAACAGGCAGTGGAGCCTTGTGGCTTCACTGCCTGTTTCCTACTGCGCATGTGCGAGTCACGCAGCGCTTTGTGAATGGTGCGCGCTGTGTTCTGGGACACACAGTTCCCAGAACACAGTGCGACCCATTACCCAGAAGACGCCGCGCGGAGGAGAGAAGAAAGAAGATCTCAGCGGAGGAGGAAGAGGCAGATTAGGATGATGTGCCTCGCAACAGGCATTTCTGGTAAGTTAAAAAAAAAATTTTTTTTTCATTTTTTTTTCTGATTTTTTTTTCTAATTTTTAATGTATTTTTTTTTTTCAGGGTGTCCCTCCACTTTAACAGCAGCATCATCCACAGTTTCTTCCACCCTACATTAAAAACTATAGTTCAGAATATTTTCCTACCTGTGGGAACCTATAAATTCCCAGTATGTGAGCCATTAGAATAGAAGATGAGGACACTGTATGGCCAAGGACAGCCGCCAAATGTGGCCTTTCACGGCAACTATAATTAGGTATTGGTTGAGCCTGACCGGTTAACATCCACAAAGTTCCTTCCAGCTCTTTCCGTAAAGCAGCACAAGAATCGAGAGCAACAAATCCAAGAGTGACATTAGAGAGAAGATCTGGGCTTCCATTGATTTCCTCTAACGCAAACCTCATAGCCTGGAAATGCTGAAACATTTCGAGGAGGAACCTGGATGGTCACACAATAAACAAACAAATATATGTGATAGAAAAAGAGAAATGTTGATTCCTATTTTTCTAAAGCTGGGCATCCAAAAATAAATCTACAGGGGGTGGAAGAGAAGGAGAGAATGGGAGGCGAAGACTGAAGAGCCGTCAAGAGAGGATGGATGTGGGATGAAAGGGATTAGAAGAGAGGGTGGGATAGCGGAAGAGTGAAGAAGAGAGAGGAGGACACGAGAGGAAAATAATAAGTGCAGAAGATAGGAGAAGTCAGAATTGGATGGGGAGAGACGAGCAAAGAGGATAGGTTAAGAGAATAGTGGAAAGAGGAGATAAAGACCGGAGGGAAAGGAAGGGAATGAAATGGATGGGATAGTAGAAGGAGAGAAAGAGAAAAGAAGAGAGGAAATTAATGTAAGGGAAGGATAGGAAAATAAGTGATAAAGGGGAAGACAGGGATAAAATAAGAGGGGGGAAAGGAAAACAATACCATTATTTATAGACTTCATTTAGACACGTTCCCATAAAGAGTAGGCACTTTTAACGAGCTGAATGTACCTGGGTTCTCTTCCAGGAGGGTTTGGCGAACATTAGATAAGTTCGGATACAGAATCTGAACCCCATCAAAATCAAAAGGGAGCCAAACAGTAAATCAGTAATAGCTTCTTTTTTTTTCTTGACTATTAGGCTAGAGATTGTCAAACAACTAGCATGGAGGGGACTGGGCACTGACTATTGGGGCATGCACTATTGCAGAAAAACAAACAAATTCAGATGGATGCAGCAATTTCAATAGTGCTTCAAGTGAAACAATAACAAAAATTTAAAGCATAACTCCACTTTTGCAAAGAGAAAAACATTCCCATCTGGGTGATCTATGTGCATTGCAAGAATTATAACAACTTTTGTTGCTGAATCAGTTTTTTTGTTATTCTGAAGTAATCTCTGTATGTTCCTCTGTGCCTCTGCGATGAGTGGGTCTAATGGGAGTGGTTTCATAATTATCTATCAGGTGTGCACCTGCTGAGCACTAATGAGGAAATCTGCTGGGCCTGCATCCCTTTAGATGGGTTACTAAAGGGAGTATCTCACCAAAAATGCCATTATTGTTGCAGGGGATGCCTAAAATCTGACTTGTATCTTAGACTTCTGGGAAAATTGGTGAGCCAATCACACAGGCAGGAAATTATGTTTCTGGGGGGGTCAGTACAAAACAACTCCAGGTAGCCATATTGCACTGCATTTACAGAACATTTACGGTGGCTGCAGATTGAAAAAGAAAGGTAATTTTTAATAACATTCGATTACAATATGACTTGTGTCACAATTGTATATGCTATATTATTTTTTCTTTATTTTGCTATTTTTTTTCCCCACAAAAGTGGAGTTACCCTTTAAATAGCTTGCCTGGGGGACGTCCTTAAACCTACTTGTCAAGTATCTGCACAGTGTACACAACTTACTACAGCAACACTGACATTTGCAAAGAAAAAAAAATGCTGTTGAAATGCCATTTAAAGCGCTAGTAAACCCGCTGAAATTATTTTTTTTTTTCATACGTGCGAGGGAAAAGGCATAATGAGCTAGTATGCACCACATACTAGCTCATTATGAAATACTTACCTTAGAACGAGGCACCGGCATCCTGTCCGATACACGCCGAGGGAGCTGACATGTTCCCTCGGCGTGTGTTCTGGATATCGTGGCTCCGGCGCTGTGAGTGGCCGGAGCGGCGATATCATCGCTCTTTCCGGCAGGGTCCGGCGTCTGCCAGGCTTCCAGCCAAGAAACCCCTGTGCGCATGCGCCGCTGCAATCAGCGGCTCATTGCCAGGGGAATATCTCCTAAACCATACAGGTTTCGGAGATTTTTTTTACCTAAACCTTATTATAGGCTTACATGTAAATAAAAGTGAAAAAAAAGAGTATACAACCGCTTTAATGACAACTCCCTGTCAACTTGTTTTTCTTTGTTTAAAAAAAGGGCATGGAACACCCTCTAAAATACATACCGGACCCTTAAGGTATTTCAGCATATGGAGGTACCGTGCTGATGAGGACAAGGGCCTCTCCTGCACAACCCTGGCCTGGTGGTTGACAGTGGGGGTTTACGAGTGGGGGCTTATGGGGATGGGAAAAAAAGTTATTTCAGGCCATAGCATATAATGCCACTCAATTCAATAACAGTGTCCCAATATTATGTGTATTGTCTCAATTATGTGTACTTTTTACGAAATGTCAACAGTTATGTTATGTTGATGAAAAAAACGAAATAAAAGATTTACAAAAAAAAAGAAAAAAAAAGGTGTTCTAGCCTTCCACTACTTCTCTGCTGCACTAAGGAACTTCTTTTCTGTCTGTATTTGTTGATGGAGACTTTCCCAGAGGTGAACACAGAAGCCAGCAGCAGATGTGAGTAGAACCACAGATCCAGCAGAACCACTGCAACAAACAGGAAACTGCAGTCTAGTCCATGGCCCATTTCTTCTACTTTTACAGTCTGCATTACGTGTATTATAAGTCTCTTGCTCGACGTCACAGAAATACATGATAGGTACCATGATGATGTTCTCTACGTTTTGTATTCACTGTACAATAAGGTCTTACATGGAGCAGATGTCTGGTGGAGGAGCCTCCGTAAACATGAATTTCTTGAACAGTTTATCAATATGGAAAGGCAACAGAGCCCCAATCAGGATATCCCCATGGCCCGTGGCTCCAGAGAGGTTGGAAGCACTCAGTGCACACCCCATGCCACTGCAGTGGGAGACCGGAATGAGGTACGAGAGGAAGAGATGCCACAAGCAACAATAAATATGTGACTTCAGCCTGCAAGGAGGAGAATAAATCAGTGCATGCTATGAAAGGGAGCATAAATCTTTTTTTTTTTGTAACTTATTATCTTTATTTGTTATGGTCAAAACAAAAACACAAGACATTTTTGTTTTTTTGTTAGCTATTTAATATTGCACCTACATACTTTGTATTCTCATTTACAACCAGTGGGTGACATTTTAGGATCATTTTTCAAATCAAGTTATACTCCTGAAGAAGTGGGCAATAGCCATGAAGTGCATGGAGCATCTCTCTGTTCCCCTCTAGTTCCCTCCTTTATTTAGGCATGTGAGACATGGTTTGTGGGTTACCCCATGAACCATCTTTATTTAACCTTCCTCTCCCACCTTTATTTTAAAGGTTGATCACGTAAGTAGTACAGTTGGTATTTTTACTCAAGATATTTTTTTCTCCATTTGATCAAGCAATATAACAATTATATTTACTTATAGCCAAGGCCTGGAAGAAACATTCTGTATCCTTCAACATGTTTAGAAAAAAGGTCCCGTGGATTATGGTGCAAGAACAAGTGGTGGCTAAACTAAACGACCAAACGGAGAGGTTTCGGGCAGCCTGGGAACCATGGGCCACGTTATGTAATATTTCTTTTATACCTGGGGTACAACCTGGTAGTTTGGCCTCTCGGGGCCATTAGCTCTGGATTAGAAAATTCTTCACTCTCTCTACCCCCCTCACACGTTTTTCTCTTTTCCTCCTTTGACACCTTCCAGTTTGTTGCTACCCTTTTGGACAGATAAGCAAGACAGCAGGCACATTGCAGGCAAGATACTTGCTCTAGTTGCTAACCGGTTTCTCGGTCTCTGTAATCTTAGTGGGTCAGGGCACAAATCACTTGGTGGGAGTTAGCGGCACCAGCCCCTGGTCTGCAGCAAGATCCCAATTGGGGCGCCTGGGGGTCTGAGGGCTGTGAACTTTAGCCGGGTATGTTCTTATGTTAGAAGTAGAATAAATATCATGGGTATATGACTTTAGGATCGGTTTACCGGATTAATTAAAGGTAAAGGTGAATATAACGTACCGGGATGTCAACGGTTCTGACTTTACTTGCATCTACTGTCTACATGTATGGAAATGTGGATGTTTATTTTTGCTATATTGTATTTTCTCCTTCTCTGTTATAAAGAAAAACTTTTAATAAAAATTATTCAAACCAATTATATTTACTTATATCCTTTAGAATCATCTTATATAGCTGTAAGTGATGGAAGGGCTTGTATGTGCTGCACCTTGGATCTGTTTTTTATTGCTTTTGTGTAGATAGGGTTGTGTTTTGCAACATGTGTACAGTATGTCCCAAACCAGGATAGGTGTGGCTTTTTTTGCACTTTTATTGTTTCTAAGTTTTTAATTATGGTATTTTTGTACTCTTCAAATTGTTCAGGTAGCTATTAAATAAATGCTTTTTATATGTAGCACCCTTCTAAAATAGGTTGCTAGAGAGCCTCAGGTAACTCTATTATTTGGCTCCTCTGTAAACATTGGAGCAGTGTGTGATTATGTTTGGCTCTTCTAGGTCTCACTGACTGCAGCCTCAACTATTTCTCCTTGCCTTCTACTGGATTCTAGAATGTAATGAGTTGGAGGAGGCAGACCCTTGGCCTGAATAATTATGTGGTCTCAGCCAATTCCAGGGGGAGAATGTCCAGTAGGTGGCTAAGGAGGGAATAAATAGTTTGATGCCTGGAGTAGAAGGGTTCTGGTCCAGGAGGATAAGATTCCAGCCTAAAGGGTTACAGCCCTTCTGGGCGGTGTATCTGAAGGAGTTAATCGAGGTTCCAGCTCAGTGAGAGCTAAGAGGCACATTTGTTGGAAGGAGTTCTGGAGCCAAATCAGGAGGATTCATTGAGGATTTGGCCTGGAGACTCACAGGAGAAGTGTCTGGCCGATATTGGACAGAGGCATCTAAGTATATGGGGACATTGTGAATATAGGCCTGGATATAGGATCCTACCAGGGCCAGACTGACCATTGGGCCACTTGGGCGCTGGCCGAGGGCCCCATGCCACTAGGGGGCCCCATCAGGGTTGTCAGCCTCAGTAAAACCAGGGACAGTATGTAAAAATGTGTGTTTTTTTTTTTTTTACATCTGTCTCTGAAATGTCCCTTACCGACATCCTTTTGGTCTAAAAATCCCGAGATTATAGCTGCCCCACCTCTCCAGTACCTTCTCAGCCAATAGAAACATGTCTGTGTATACTGTGTGATTATATACTGTGTGTGTGTGTGTGTGTGTGTGTGTGTGTGTATACTGTGTGGCCCCATAATCTTTGATTGCCTGGGGCCCCATAATCTCTTATTGCCTGGGGGCCCCATGAGTTGTCAGTCCTCCCCTGGATCCTAGTGATTGTTCACTGCTTCAACCCCTTGGGTGTCTGCTCCAGTGCTGTTGGATTGGGACCTTTCACTTGCTTTGAGCCCCAGGGTTGCTCTCCTCCTATTGTTTGCTGGGAAGGGAATTACCTTGAAGAGTGTAGACATGGCAGAAAGTCCCCTCTGGTTTCTTTGTGCACTAAATCCAGAGTATCCCAAAGCTCACCCTGCACCCCAACCAAGTTCAACGAGCATTAAAGCATAAAAAGACATCTCTTACCTGGTCATCGAGTTGTGAGACTGTCCAAGTTGTTGTGTGCCTGGCTGTGTGTACACCCAAATGGGAAGAGAACTTGGGGCAGATTAGAGGGGCCTGTGCTGCACGTATATATTTTTTTATAAAATGTTGTTGCTTTGCAGTTAAATATGGGAATAATATGTGATAAGTTCAATTCTGTCTCCATCAGGTATGCAACACTATTCTGGAGACTATGGTCACCTGTAAATCTGCCCAAAGATGGGCACAGACAAAAATAGGAAAATGGCAGAGAGTCCTACTCTTTCTTACGCTATCTAATACGTGAAGAAAATGGTGACGGCCGGGACATCAATGGCATCTTCATGCATTAAGTCCTATTTTTCATGTGTTAACATACTTTGTGTTAAGGCAGCCAATGATTGGCCAACTCAAGCACCTGCCATGCGCCATTTTCAGCAACACAGTGCATCATACAAAGTAGTGTAATACTGTGTGTTTTTGTGCAATGCAACACATATGTGTTGGAGCTGTGTGTTGGGGTGGCATTAGAAAGGAGTGGCACCACATTGCAATAACTACGCTTCGACGCGTTTCGGCACATTGCGAATCAGCTGCCGATGATTGGGCATTCTGACAGCCAGCACCAGCGGCATAGCAGGAGATTGGCCCATCCACACTTTACAGCAGACTAAACAATACAAATGTAACAGTGTATGGCCAGCTGACATACAGTACCAAAAGCTAAATGTTTTAGCGTAGAAAATATGTATGATTCTGAAAAGAGCAATGTATACAGATGAAATATGAGTGACATAACAGATAAAAGTGCATAAGTTTGATAACATTCAGTGGTAAATGAAGTAAAAAATCTGAAATTCCGGCTTTCATGAGATACCATAAAGTAGTTAATGTACCCAAGATGCCATAAATCCCATCCCTAAGGTTAAAGTAAATGTAAACTGAATCATTCAAATCCCATGTAAGCTTTTTTTTTATTATATTATAATTAAAAAACAAATTCCAATATTTCTTAATCGGCAGCTTTCATTATAGTAACAATATGACATCAACAAAACCCATGATAGTATTGAGAACTTTAATTGTACAAATGAATTTTAGCACACAACTCTACATATGTATAAAAAGGGAAAAATTCAGGATAAGTCTTTCAATCAGGCTATTGAAATGAATATCAATTTGGATAAAGAGTTGTACACAGTATGGCTTCTGTCAACAGTAAGTGGCATCAAACATGCTTGGGACAAACATAGATCTATACTATATACACAAAAAAGGTTAACTAAAAAAAAGAACAAAAAAAACAAAAACAGCTAAAAAATACAGCAAAAATTACAAAAAACATGTAAAATTTAAAAATTATAAAAATAAAATTTGGGCAGACTCAAAGGACCAATTCTTTGTCTTTTCTCCATCACTTTTCTGTGATTCTATCTGTTACTTTACTGTAATATCAACAAAACCCATCATAGTACTAAGGAGGACTTTCATTGTACAAATGAGAAATTGTATCCCACAACTCTATATATATACAGTATCTCACAAAAGTGAGTACACCCCTCACATTTTTATAAATACTTATAAATAATTATATCTTTTCATGTGACAACACTGAAGAAATGGCCCTTAGCTACAAGTAAAGTAGTCAGTGTACAGCTTGTATAACAGTGTAAATTTGCTGTCCCCTCAAAATAACTCAACACACAGCCATTAATGTCTAACCCACTGGCAACAAAAGTGAGTACACCCCTAAGTGAAAATGGGCCCAATTAGCCATTTTCCCTCCCCGGTGTCATATTACTTGTTAGTGTTACAAGGTCTCAGGTGTGAATGGGGAGCAGGTATGTTAAATTGAATGTTATCACTCTCACTCTCTCATACTGGTCACTGGAAGTTCAACATGGCACCTCATGGTAAAGAACTCCCTGAGGAGCTGAAAAAAGAATTGTTGCTCTACATAAAGATGGCCTAGGCTATAAGAAGATTGCCAAGACCCTAAAACTGAGCTGTGGCACGGAGGTCAAGACCATACAGCGATATAACAGGACAGGTTCCACTCAGAACAGGCCTCACCATGGTCAGCCAAAGAGTTTGAGTGCACGTGATCAGCGTCATATCCAGGGGTTGTCTTTGGAAAATAGATATATGAGTGTTGCCAGTATTGCTGCAGAGGTTGAAGGGGTGGAGGGTCAGCCTGTCAGTGCTCAGACCATACGCCGCACACTGCAATCAAATTGGTCTGCATGGCCATTGTCCCAGAAGGAAGCTTCTTCTAAAGATGATGCACAAGAAAGCCTGCAAAAAGTTTGCTGAAGACAAGCAGAATAAGGACATGGATTACTGGAACCATGTCCTGTGGTCTGATGAGACCAAGATAAACATATTTGATTCAGAGGGTGTCAAGCTTGTGTGGCGGCAACCAGGTGAGGAGTACAAAGCCCACTTCAACCCACAGTCAAACATGGTGGTGGGAGTGTCATGGTCTGGGGCTGCATGAGTGCTGCCGATACTGGGGAACTACAGTTCATTGAGGGAACCATGACTGCCAACATGTTCTGTGACATACTGAAGCAGAGCATGATCCCCTCCCTTCAGAGACTGGGCCACAGGGCAGCATTCCAACATGATAACAACCACAAACACACCTCCAAGCTGACCACTGCCAAAGAAGATGAGGGTAAAGGTGATGGACTGGCCAAGCATGTCTCCAGACCTAAACCCTATTGATCATCTGTGGGGCATCCTCAAACGGAAGGTGGAGGAGCGCAAGTTCTCTAACATCCACCAGATCCATGATTTTGTCATAGAGGAGTGGAAGAGGACTCCAGTGGCAACCTGTGAATCTCTGGTGAACTCCATGCCCAAGAGGACTAAGCCAGTGCTGGAAAATAATGGTGGTCACACAAAATATTGACACTTTGGGCCCAATTTGGACATTTTCACTTAGGGGTGTACTCACTTTTGTTGCCAACGGTTTTTGACATTAATGGCTGTGTGTTGAGTTATTTTGAAGGGACAGCAAATTTACACTGTTATACAAGCTGTACACTCACTACTTTACATTGTAGACAAGTGTCATTTCTTCAGTGTTGTCACATGAAAAGATATAATAAAATATTTACAAAAATGTGAAGGGTGTATTTGCTTTTGTAAGATACTGTATATACTGTATATATAAAGCAAAATAGTCAGGATAAGACCACAAAATGTTTCAATCAGAGTGTTGAAATGATAATCAATTTAGACCAAGGGTTGTACACAGTAGTGCTTGATGTTATATGACATTATTTAAATTTTTTTGCATTGTATCTATGTTTTTTACTGCAACTTGAAAGTTTTATCAAGAATATATAGAAAGAAATTACTTTGGACAATTTTATACACATATAGCATTGGATTTATATAGGAAAATATACCCAAAACAAGTTAAATATTATTAAAAAAAAATGTTGTGACGTAAAGCTTTTATGTAAGCTTTTACACAAATTGAACTTAAGCCCCATACACACTATCACTTTTTCTGCAGATTTTTTCCTTCAGATTTACCAAAACCATGTAGTACAAGGGCCTGCTTGATTGCATACAAATTAAAACTCCTAAGGTTTGACCTCATATTATATGGTTTTGGTAAATACGAAGGAAAAAAATCAGCAGAAAAACTGATAGTGTGTATGGGGCTTAACTCTTTTTCCCCCAACCCCCAAACAGGTGTAGAACACCCCCATCCCCTCTTAAAATTGCTATACTTAACTATATCTTGCTTAATGGACTATGGCATTGCTTATTTTCCTTTGTTGGCGTATTAATCGGTTTCCCATTTCATGCATGTGCTGCAGTTAGGCCCCATAAACTAGCTATAGACCACGTGGGTCTAAACGGTGTGGACATCAGACTTAGAAGCTGGTAGAGGAATATAAACAACACTGTGGTCCTCAGAGCAATATCTATCTAATGACAATGCACCTGCCTAACATTGCAAAAAAATAACAATAAACAGTAACATTGGCAACATATCCCATTTGTTTCCTAGCTAGGCCTGTAAAATACCAGCCAAATGGTAACTCAACCAATGGGACACATGCAAGGTTTGTGACAGTGAATCTGAACCTATTCAGGTTCAATGCAAAGCAATGTCCCTGAACTAGTCCATATCAGTCCCAGACCAGGAGAAGAGTGAGACTTCCATTGCTGTCCCTTCAACATCTTTCCACATTGCCCCCATTTTCCTGTAGCCAAATGATAGGTTACCTCATTTTTCCTTATGGCATGTCGTGCTCTGTATGTCTCTGTACATGAATCAGCCTTTATATAAAAGAAGGATAATTGTCTTTATAGGTTGAAGCCAATCTTGCACTTCACAGTGATCGGTTTTCAAAAAGGCAAATAATGCCGGTAGGTCCTGTGGGGACGAGATCACGAAAGGTACTGATCCCCTTTTAACCGTTAGAGAAATTGGGTATCCCCAACGATAGGTACACCCTGCAGATTTTATTTTCTCCAAAATTGGCCGCAGTTGAGCTCTTCGCTGTAGAGTAGCTTTTGATAAGTCCGGTAGAATGCTAATCTTCGCTCCTTCATACACTATCTGACCTGCATCCCATGCTTTCCGACTAATCAACTCCCTGTGGGCATATCTGTGTAAACACCCAATTACATCCCTCGGTCTGGACAAATCTGTCGCGCGTGGTCCTGGGGCTCTGTGAAGTCTATCAAATTCGATTTCTCCAGAAGCTATATTGACCCCAAGGTTATGACATATAGTATTTACGGCACTGTATAAATGTTCAGCCTCAATACTTTCCGGAATGCCTCTAAATCTGAGATTATTTCTTCTACTTCGGTCCTCTGCTGCTTCAAATTTTAATTGAACACTTGATGTTTGAGCTATCTGCTCTCTTTCTAAATTAGAGACCCTCTCCTCTATACTACTAAGGGCTGATGTTTCCACATTGACCTTTGCTGTTAAGGCTTGTACCTCAGACCGTATTGATTGCATCTCCTTTCTGTGTCCCTCCTCAAGCCGGGACACCAGGGCCTCCATTTCTTGGCGTGTTGGGAGAGCCTGCATAATTGTTTTCAAAGTTTCTATTTCTTGATGGGTTGGGAGGGCTTGCATTACTGATCTTAAATCCATATCACCTATGGGTTCTTCCAATATTTCCCGGGGTCCCACCTCTAGCCCAGATACAGGCCCAGATACAGGCCCGGCCTGCACCTGACCTATATCCATCGCTGCGTTTGGCGATAGTGGGAGGCTCATCCGTGGTGCTGCCATTGGGATCTCAATACCTGCTGTCTCCCTGGTCTCTAATGTAGATGCCCGGGCTGTAGCTGCTCTTGTGTGTGGGAAAAAACTTTTAATCTCCTGTTGGACTGACTCCTTTTGCGTAGATTTTTCCTCTCTCCTTTTCCTAGTGCAGTGCATCCCACTAAAGAGATAACTTCCAGGTTTTTAGAAATCAATAAAATGAAAAAGGAAAGAGGGCCCCTCTCACTTTCCAATTGTTTCTTAACAGAAGCTCACTGTAAATTTCACTCAATCTTAATTCAGTTTAATAAAGTAATGTAGATTCAACAGTTCCCCAGCAGTTTAGCAGTTTATCATTACCATAAGCAGAAAAGCACAAAAGGCACACCTCGCCGTATACTTTCATGCAGAGGAATTACAAGTGCTAATTGTCCACTTAATTTCTCAAAGATCTCAAGATTCAGGGATCTCCCTTTTTTTTAAGTCTTTTCCATTAGTAGTAGATAAATAGGAGGGGAGGGATGGGAGGAGGGGATGGATGGATGGACGGATGGATCTAGGCAGAGAGATGACCTGATGATTGCATAATAACTGCACAGCAAGTCCTATTACTCCCAAGGCTAGTTTCTTACGTTTAATTAGCACTTACGTCCACCTTTATCTCCACTCTCTCTCATAATTATCTCCTCCGTTCCCGTCTCCCTTGTCTCCTTTACTCGCTCCTCCACCTTGCCACCAGACCAGTTGTTTTTTTTTTTTTCCAATGAATCACGACACAAATAGCAACACAGCAAGACCACAGCAGGACACAGCAGGCTCCTCGGATGCCCAGTGATGCTGTCTCAACAAGGACCCAGCTAGTAGCAAAAGTGTTGCAGGGAATATTGCAGCAGCCCGGTGGAATCAGCAGCACTGTTCGGCAGACACAGCGGGAATCAGCGGGACTCAGGAGAGACACATCGAGTCTCGGTGATGCGGCGGTGTAGCGGTGTACAGCGGTACAGCGTTGGGCAGTATATAGCGGTATAAAGATTAAAAGAAGGGGTCTTAAAAACTAGCGGTGAAAAAGTTCTGATGGGTAGTAAAGAGGGTACTGTACAGCAAATAGCTGATGCAGGCTCCATACCCTAGATTAAAAGGTTATAAGAGAATAAGGGTCACATATATATATTGGAGGATCCCCCCCCTAATTTTAATGGGCCAGGGTTCAATATGGTCCCTGGATAGTTTAATTTAGTATACTTAACATAGTATATAAATAAGATGATACAAAATAACATGTATAGGAGTTATATGTTATTTTCCGCCATCCCAAATTTTTTTTTTTTTTTTTTTTTTTTTTTTTTTTCTTTCACAAATAATAGTTAATAAAATATATTTTGGTGTTATTATATCACATAATTAAAATAAGGAGACTGGATGTTATGGATTTGGGGTTCACATAGAGTTGAATTGTTATAAGATGGAGAGGTAATGAGGTAGGGGGGGTGGGGATACACAAGGGTAGAAAGATGGATGAGGGGTTGTTGTAAAAATTATAATTATCACGGTTTTAGGGTTCACATGAACCTGGTTTGTTATTGCTTCGGGGGGTAAAATGGTAGCTAAATGAGGGGAGGGATAAGATGGGGATTGAGGAGGGTGGGTGGAAAGGGGGTGAAATAGAGAATGTAATTATAATATTCACCATAAAGTACACGTTTAAAATATACACTTATTTCAGGGTTGAGGGTGGGTGGAAAGGGGGGGGGGAAATAAAAATAAAGATTGTAATTATAATACTCACTATATAAGTACACATTCAAAATATACACTTATCTTTGGGTTAAAGGAGGGAGGGTGGAAAGGGAGTGGAATAAAGACTGTAATTATAATATTTATTATAAAGCACATGTTTAAAATATATCCTTTTTTTTTTTTTTTTTTTTTTTTTTTTTTTTTTTTTTTTTTTTTGGGGCCTATAGACGGAATTCAATTAAAATACATGAAGAGGGTATGGGAGAGTTATATATACTGTGTAATGTATAATAATGAATAGGAGAGGGAACCGAGGAAGAAAAGTTAGGACAAAATTATTACAGTTGCTGGAATAGATGTGAATATTAAGGGATTTTTTTTTCCTTTTTTTGGAGGGGGAATAGCGTTATACGCGCCCCGTATTTGTTAGCTACCCGCCCATACCTTACACCTACGGGAAGCTAAGAACCCATAGGTAGGTGTGGGGGAAATTTTGATATCTACTCCTCGTAGGGGGTTCCCCGTACCCCTTTTTTTTTTTTTTTTTTTTTTTTTGTTATTCCCATGGACAAGATGGAGGGATTACGCATAACATCACTTAACACCAAGGGACTTAACATCCCCGAGAAACGTAAAATGTTATTAAATGATTTAAAACGCTCTAAAACTGATATTGGCATGGTACAGGAAACACATCTGAAGGAGGGAAAATTTCCTTACCTTCAAAATAGAAACTTTCCAAATGTCTATCATGCCATAAATCAAGAGGCTAAAACCAAGGGCGTGGCGATTTTAATATCCAATCGAATACCGTGGTCCCTACTGGATAAATGTCAAGAGCCAGGGGGGAGATACTTGTTCCTTAAGGGACTTATAGGACAGGTTAAAGTAACTCTTGCTACAGTTTATGCCCCAAACACATACCAAGATGGATTTTTGAATAAAGCTCTATCAAAATTAATGGAATTCAAGGAGGGAACTCTTATTATTGGGGGGGACTTTAACGTCCCTCTAGACCCAAAATTGGATACCTCTAATAGGACATCATCCGTTTCTGAAAAAATTAGGAAAAATATTCTTCGTAAATTAAATGAACTTCAACTGGTTGATGTATGGAGGGCCTTCCATGCTGAGGAGAGGGATTATACATTCTTTTCAAACCCCCATCAACGGTATTCACGCATCGATTTCTTTTTGTTATCTCAGCGAACATTATCATTAGTACAGGACATACGTATAGGAAATATAACATGGTCTGACCATGCGCCAGTAACGATTAATATCCTCTTGAAGGATGCTTTATATAAAACGGACTGGAACTGGAAAATGAATGAAAGCCTTTTACAACGTCCTGAAATCCAAGAAGAGATAATTAAAGAAATCGATTCGTATTTCAAAATTAATGATAATGGAGAGACTGAAATGGGGATAGTGTGGGAAGCCCATAAAGTAGTAATTAGAGGAATTCTAATAAAACATGGGTCCCGAATAAAAAGAGCTCGAGAAATGGAAACAGGCAGATTATTGGAAATGATAAGGAAGATAGAGATACAACATAAGAAGACAATGGAGAAGGATATGGGGACAGAATTAGCACATTTAAGAAGACAGTTATCAGATCTCCTCCGATATAAGGTAAGGGCTATTTTACAACAAGAAAGGGGAGTAATATATGAATCAGGTGATAAATGTGGCAAAGTGCTAGCAAGGAAATTAAAAAAACAACGACTCCGTTCATATATACCCTATATCAGGACAAAAGGAAATTCTAAATCCCTAGTACCAAAAGATATTGCAGAGGAATTCAGACAATATTATACTTCATTGTATAATCTTCCAGTTCCCCCCCATTCCTCTTCCTCTTCATCACTAGAGGAATATCTTGAATCCTCACACTTAGCGAAATTGTCATCCTCAGCACGAAGAAAACTTGAATTACCAATAACAACAGAAGAAGTAACCTCGGCAATAAAGATGTTGAGGCAAGGAAGGGCTCCTGGTCCAGATGGATTTTCTCTGCAATATTTTAAAAGTTTTCATTTGCAACTTGTCCCTCATATGGTTAAAACATTTAACATACAAGGGAAAATCAGGCCTCCACCTGTAGAAGCATTAAGGGCACATATCGTACTTATTCCAAAAGAAGGAAAGGATCAATCAATATGCAGTAGCTACCGTCCAATATCATTATTAAATACGGACTACAAAATATTTACAAAGATACTCGCAGCTCGCCTAGAACCGTTTATGACGCAGCTGGTTCATATGGACCAAGTGGGGTTCGTCCCCACACGTGAAGCTAGGGATAGCACAATTAAGGTTCTGAATTTAATTCAATATGTAAATCAGAGGAAGCTGCCGAGTATCTTTGTTAATACAGACGCAGAAAAGGCCTTTGATAGGGTCAGTTGGTCCTTTATGTTAGGAGTTTTAAAGCAGATGGGCCTTGGGGATCGAATGTTGGACTGGATAGCAGGAATATACTCAAAGCCACAGGCACTGGTAAAGGTTAATGGGATAAATTCTGAAAATTTTCTAATATCTAATGGGACACGTCAGGGATGCCCCCTGTCGCCTCTTTTATTTGCACTATCATTAGAACCTCTGTTAAATAGAATAAGATGGAACCCCGATATTAAAGGTATCTCTATAGCGGATCAGGAATATAAACTCTCAGCATATGCAGATGATTTATTATTTTCACTTTCTAATCCACAAATATCATTACCCAATTTATTGGGGGAAATTGAGCACTATGGTGCTCTATCTAATTTTAAAATAAATTATGGTAAGTCAGAGGCGATGGGGATATCACTGGGGAATCCCATTCAAAAAAATTTAGAGGATAACTTCAAGTTTAAATGGACAGCCACAGCGCTGAATTATCTAGGGATACAGATCCCACCTAACCTAATAGATGCATACGCATTGAACTTTCCACCCTTATTAAGGGAAATTATTACAAGGTTGAATGAGTGGAATAAATCCTCTCATTCCTGGTTTGGAAGAAGTAATATTTTGAAAATGAATATCGTCCCTAAGTTTCTTTATCTGTTTCAGGCACTACCAATCCGGATTCCACTGGCTTTCTTTAGCAAAATTCGGACAATATTTACAAAGTTCATATGGGCAAGTAAGCACCCTAGGATTAACAGGAAATTACTAACTATGTCTAAAGAAGCGGGTGGAATCGCAGCACCGGACTTATATAAATACTATCAAGCTACCCAGCTGGGTAGAATTGTGGATTGGTGCTGCCATAGAGACAGTAAAAGATGGGTTGCTATGGAACAACAAGTAAGTCCCATTCCCTTAGATAGAGCCTTGTGGTGCGGTACAGCTATACCTCTTATATTAAGAGCTCATCCCTTAGTAGGACCTACGCTCCAGATGGGAATAAAAGTAGTGCGGAATCCCAGAATCTCAACAGTTAAATCTCCTCTATTTCCTATTCTAGGGAACCCACTATTCCCGCCTGGCATGGAACTAGGTATATTTAGAAATTTAAGAGAGAAGGGTTGTTTCCAGGCA
The DNA here is from genome assembly GCF_037356315.1 of Lithobates pipiens. Lineage (NCBI taxonomy): Eukaryota > Metazoa > Chordata > Amphibia > Anura > Ranidae > Lithobates > Lithobates pipiens. The sequence goes on from NW_027507903.1 coordinate 612,592,495, forward strand.
TTACACTTTTTGAGATCTAAAAAATGGCCATCAATAGAAACGCTAATGCAACCAGGAGGACAATATGAATTACCCCTCTGGCAGGCGCTACAAGTTAAACATTTTTTGGACACTTTAGGACCGGCTAAGGATTTTGATCGTCCACTTACTAAGTTTGAAAAGTACTGTGAAAATAAGGAGCCCCTTTCCCATATTATCTCCAAAATATATGCATTACTAATCTCTCCTTTGGAGGATAATGACATAGTAAGTTTGGATAAATGGGAAAGAGATCTCGGACAAACGTTCACCCCGACTCAACGTCAGAAAATAATACACTTGACTTTGAAATCATCTAGGTGTGTTAAGATACAGGAACTAAATTACAAAGTACTAATGCGTTGGTATTATACTCCATCACGAATGCATACCTTTTTTCCAGAGACATCAGATAAATGTTGGAGATGTGGTAAGGAGAGAGGCACTATTGCCCATATTTTTTGGTACTGTCCAATGATTAGACAGTTCTGGGAAGAAGTTCAGAAAATCTCTCAATTGTTTACTGAGTATCATCTTGAGGAAGATCCGGCTTTCTTCCTATTACAATGTACACATATTCCATTAGAGAGATATAAGAATTCAATGTTATGCCATCTGGTGAATGCAGCTAAAAGCTGCATAACCATCCGTTGGAAAGAAAAGGGAGCACCGCGAATTTCACAATGGTTAAACAAAGTAAGGAAAATTGGGATCATGGAAAATTTGATCCCTATGCCCTCTGAGGAAAGGGAAGTCATAGCGCAAATCTGGGCTCCATGGGAGATTTTTTTACAGTCAGAGGAGGGGAAGAGGTTGATTGGAGAAGAAATTGAAGATTAGGTGAGCTGGTTGAGTAATGTAAACTAAACCCGCCGGTGGGTGGGATTGATCTCTCCCCCCCTCCCTCCTTTATCCCCCCTTTATTCCCCCCTTTTTTTTTTTTTTTTTAATTTTTTTTTTTTTTTTTTTTTTTTTTTTTTTTTTGTGTTTGTTTTTGTTTTTGTTTTTGTTGGACCACTATGAGGAGTAGATACTATATACTGTATTGGATATTGTACTGATACTGTCTTGTTTTTGTTTTGTTCATAAAAAGGGCAGGAATGCATTATGTTGTACTTCATTGATTAATGATGTTGTTTTGTATTCTTGCAAAGAAATAAAGAATTATAAAAAAAAAAAGAAGGATAATTGTAGCTGTTGGTTGCAATTCCCTAATTATCATGTCATTATATTTTTCCTGCAGGAAAACAGCAATTTATGATAACAGTTTTATGTATCTGAATATTTTCCTAGAGGAGGTGTCCCCATAAGGATAAATTCAACTCAATCCAATGCTTTACAGCACTTTACAGCTATGGTAAAACATATTTTATTTTTATATTGTTTGCTTGAGAAAAACATTTAATGAGTTCCTTTTTTTTAAAACTTCACATGTAGTACAGGACTTACCAGGCTTAGTAGGCTTGTGCCTATAGGTGAAAGCAGCTTTTAATTGTTTAGTTGTTATTATTATATTCATAATTATACAGGATTAGATAGCGCCAACAGTTTGCACAGTGCTTTGCAAAATAAAGAGAGACAATATAGTTACAATAAAAGAGAATTAGGGGGTCCCTGCTCACAAGATCTTACGATGTAAGCCCTTGTACACACGGTCGGAGATTCCGACGGAATGTGTCCGATCGGAACGTTTTGTCGGATAATCAGACTGTGTGTGGTCTCCATCGGACTGTTTCCATCAGAGTAAGTAAAATTTTCCGACAACATGATCTGATCTGATCGGACCTTGTCCGATCATGTGTAGAGAATTCCGATCGGACAAAGTGCCACGCATGCTCAGATCAAATTCCTACACCAAAGCTATTGGCTACTAGCTTGAACGTAGTCCCATCGTAACGAAATAACGTCATCACGTTCTGAACGATCGGATTTTCCGACAACTTTGTCCGACCGTGTGTATGCAACAGTTTCGGACAAAATCCGTCAGACAAAATCCGACGGATTTGGTTGTCGGAATGTCCGACCGCGTGTACAAGGGCTAATAGGCTGGGGCAAGAGGTATAAACGGTAATAGCTGTGAGAAGGATGAGCAGATGGTGAAAGTAATAGTCCAGTTATTAGGTGGAGGAGGGTTAGACTTCGATGAAAGGAAGCATTTCAGGGATTGACTAAAGGGGGGCAGTGTAGAAGATAGCAAGACAGATTGTAAGGCGTTCCAGAGGATGGGGGAGGCTCTGGGAAAATCTTGGTGATGAGGATGGCAGGAGGGAGCTAGAGAGCAGGAGGTCTTGGGAGGAATGGAGAGGTAGGTTTTGTTGAGTCTTTGAGACAAAGTTGGTAATGTAACTCGGGGCAGAGTTGTAAAGGGCTTTGTATGTTGTTATTAGTATTCTGGATATTACTTCTTGGGTGAGCAGAAGCCAGTGGAGCAATTGAAAGAGGGGGGTGGTGGGCACCGAGCAGTTGTGGTAGATAAGGCAGCAACATTCATGATGGACTGAAGAGAGGATAGCCTGTGTAGAGGTAGGCCACAAAGGACAAAGTTGCAAAAGTTAAGGCGAAAGATAACGAGGGAGTGAATAAGTAGCTTGGTAGTTTCATTGGTTAAGAAGCGGCATATTTTGGAAATGTTATGGATATAAAGTCTACACGATCTGGATGGCGATTAGGTTTGTGGCTGAAAGGACAAATCAAAGTCTTCCTAATGGTAGGAATACAGTAATTTCATATAAAGCTATTTACACCTTGTTACGATATTCTAAGCCAGGTTAGAGCAGTAAAATGATCTGCATAGAAGAGCTAACCCTAGCAAAGAGGTAATGCTTTAGGCACCAAATGTTATGCTATTACAGCAGCCTTTCTCAACCCTTTTAACATGGAAGAACTGTTGGAATACTTTTTGAGACTCAGGTAATCCCTATTAATAATTACTATATCTGCAGCACACAGTACATAGTCATTGGAAAGAATGCTCCTTACTAGGGATGAGCCGAACACCCCCCAGTTTGGTTCTCACTAGAACTTGCGAACAGGCAAAAAATTTGGACGAACACGTGAACACCGTTAAAGTCTATGGGACACTAACATGAAAAATCAAAAGTGCTAATATTAAAGGCGTATATGCAAGTTTTTGCCATAAAAAGTGTTTGGGGGCCCGGGTCCTGCCCCAGGGGACATGTATCAATGCAAAAAAAGTTTTAAAAACTGCAGTTTTTTCGAGAGCAGTGATTTTAATAATAATTAAAGTGAAAAAAAATTAATTAAATATTTCTTTAAATATCAGGCCTAGGGGGTGTCTATAGTATGCCTCTAAAGTGGCAAATGTTTCCTGTGTTTAGAACAGTACCACAGTAAAATGACATTTCTAAAGGAAAAAAAGTCATTTAAAAGCATTTGCTTGTGGCCGTAATAAATTGTCAGGTCTCGGCAATATAGATAAAACTTATTGAAAAAAATGGCATTGGTCCCCAGTCCATTACCAGGGCCTTTGGGTCTGGTATGGATTTTAACCACTTTCCAACCGCCGCATGTACATTTACGTCAGCAGAATGGCACAGCTGGGCAAATGGGCATACGGGTACGTCCCTTTGAATTTTCCGCCGTGTGGTCACATGCACGCCGCTGGCATCACGCGCGTGACCCTGCCGGGAGCTCCATGAGTAGGATCGCGTGTCGATGTCCGCGGGGATACCAGCGATCTCCTCATGGAGCTGAAGAACGGGGGGGATACTAATGTAAACAAGCATTTCCCCGTTCTGCCTAGTGACACTGTCACTGATCATAGCTCCCTGTGATCGGGAGCTATGATCAGTGTTGTCACACACAGCCCTTCCCCCTAACAGTTAGAATCACCCCCCAGGACACACTTAACCCCTTCCTAACCAGCCAGTGGTTAACCCCTTCACTGCCAGTGTCATTTTTACAGTAATCAGTGCAATTTTATAACACTGATCGCTGTAAAAATGACAATGGTCCCAAAAATGTGTCCAACGTTTTCGCCATAATGTCGCAGTCGTGATAAAAATTGCAGATCTCCGCCATTACTAGTAAAAAAAAAAATTATAATAAAAATGCCATAAAACAAACTCCTATTTTGTAGACGCTATAACTTTTGCGCAAACCAATCAATAAATGCTTATTGCAGTTTTTTTTTACCAAAAATATGTAAAAGAATACATATCGGCCTAAACTGAGGAAAAAAAATATTTTTTTCTATATATTTTTGGGGGATATTTATTATAGGAAAAAGTGGAAAATAATGTGTTTTTTTCAAAATTGTCGCTCTATTTTTGTGTATAGCGCAAAAAATAGAAACCGCAGAGGTGATCAAATACCACCAAAGGAAAGCTCTATTTGTGGGGAAAAAAATACATCAATTTTGTCTGGGAGCCACGTCGCAGGACCGCGCAATTGTCAGTTAAAACTACGAAGTGCCGAATCCCAAAATTTGCTCTAGTCTTTGGCCAGCAAAACTTAAGTGGTTAAGGGGAACCCTTAAAAAATGGTGTAGGGATCCCCCCCAAAATCCATACCAGACCTTTATCCAAGCATGCAACCTGGCAGGCCGCAGGAAAAGAGTGGGGGGATGAGAGAGCACCCACCCCCCCCAGGCTACATGCCTTCAACATGGGGGACGATGCTTTGGAGTCGCTCCCAAAACATCTTGTCCCCATGACAATGAGGACAAGGGCCTCATTCCCACAAGCCTTGCCCAGTGGTTGTGGGGGTCTGTGGGTGGGGGGCTTATGGAAATCTGGAAGGCCCCTTTAACAAGGGGACCCCCAGGTCCAAGCCCCCCCCCTATGTGAATTAGTAACGGGGACATTGTACCCCTACCAATTCACAAAAAAAGTGTCAAAAATATTAAACATTACTGGAGACACTTTGGGACAAATCCTGTATTAAAAAATAAAAATGTCCCATGATGTAAATCCCTCTCACGCTGCCCAATGAACAGAAAAAAGAAAAAAATGCAACAGCTCCGCCTCCAGGAAGGCTCCCGCTGAGTGACGCTTCTTCTCGATGACAGCTGTTATATAGCTGAGGGTTGCGCCACTCAGTGATATAAACAGGTGACCCCGCTTTCCTCTGACGTCACGTGGCTCTCTTGTCAATCACTTGTCCAGGTCTTCCCAACTTCAGCCCCACAGCCAGGCACACAACAGACTCATTCACTTTTTCTTCAAAGATCAGTCTAGGGGATGTTGTTTTTGTTGTTTTTATTTTTGGAGAACTTAGATAGGTATGACCAGGGACGTACCAAGCAGGGGGCGGGGGGGCGTTCCGCCCCAGGTGCCACACATTGAGGGGGGTGTAAGTGGCTGGGTGGCATTGCTATGGGGTTCACTCTGCACTCTGACACTGTCTGACAGTATCCTGAAGGGAATACCTGGCTCTGGCTGCTCTGTTTTTTTGTGAGTTTTTTGTGAGCTTGAACACCCCCAGCACTGTGGCCGAAATAGTATGGTCTAGTTTCTGTTTTCCCCTGCTAGCTCCACCCACCACTGCTGAGCAGCCGAGCTGAGTGTGTCATCATTCAGCGCAGGGGTGTTTGCTGTTACACTCTGTGTCCACATCATCTTCCAGAGTCTAAACCTCCCTAGCTGAAGCTGAGAGCCGAGGTGAGCTGGTGATAGGGGGTGTGTGAGCTGTGAGAAGAGGAGAATGCAGGCGTGTGCTATGTACAGGTTTCAGAATCCAGGCGTGTGCTGTATACAGGTTGCAGAATCCAGGCGTGTGCTGTATACAGGTTGCAGAATGCAGGCGTGTGCTATGTACAGGTTGCAGAATGCAGGCGTGTGCTATGTACAGGTTGCAGAATGCAGGCGTGTGCTATGTACAGGTTGCAGAATGCAGGCGTGTGCTATGTACAGGTTGCAGAATGCAGGCGTGTGCTGTATACAGGTTGCAGAATGCAGGCGTGTGCTGTATACAGGTTGCAGAATGCAGGCGTGTGCTATGTACAGGTTGCAGAATGCAGGCGTGTGCTATGTACAGGTTGCAGAAATGCAGGCGTGTGCTGTATACAGGTTGCAGAATGCATGTGTGTGCTGTATATTGCTGTGTGACTACCACCCACCTATAGTAGCTGAGCTGTGATCTTACCTGGTAAGGGGGGGGGTGGTGTTGCTGTGTTCACAAACCAGGTATAGAGTATCTGATAAAGGGGGGACTTACACCCACATCTTGCAGCCATCAGATCCGTCCAGCAAGCAGCAGGTCACTGCAGCATCTTGCCATCTTCCCTGCGGCCATCAGATCCCATCCACGTCCAGCAAGCAACACGCCTTGTCAGAAGGTCAGTTCCCAAATCTGAATCAAATCATCAATGCCAATGCTGTCCTCAGGGACAGATCCGATCCAGAGATCGCCATACAGTGGGATCTCTGGATCAGATCTGTCCCTGAGGACAGTAGACATGGGCCATACTTTGTATTGTCAGCTGTCTCCCCGTCTCACTCTGATGTCTCCCTCATAGCAGCTCCAGTCCAGCTCTCCACTTTCCTGACCTTGGCACAATCTGTCCAAAAATGTGGCATCTGCTCACACCTGAGTGACTGACACCTCTGTCCTGTCTATTGTCACTGGCTATCATGGATGAACAGCATCGGCTGTTATTACAAGGAGCGGGAGGGGACGTCCCCATCCCCCCCACAGCTCCCCCCAGGTCTCCCATCCCACCTGCAGACCTGAGCCACCAGCCAGCTTGCCAGAAATCCGAACAAAGCCGATTTTGCCTTTGATCAGGTCTCCGATGTAGAAAACTGGAAGCGACAGTACAGTGTCACTTCCAGTTTACTCGGTAGCCAACAGCGCCATTTAAAAAAGAAAGCAGAATTAAAAAACGCTGATCTTGGCAGAGGAGGGTGTTTTTTTGTGGGTGTTTTTACAGTTGGGGAGGGGTGCCAGATATAGGATGGGCCCTGGGTGCCAAATGCTCTAGGTACGCCCCTGGGTATGAGGGAAGTGATGGGATACTCCAAGAATAAGAACTACGTATGACTGAGGGCTTAATCTTCCTGTAGCTTAAGTAGTAGTAGTCGTAGAGCCAGTAGAGCAATGTCCCTTTAAGCAGTAAAGTGTCTGGACCCTTATGTAGCCTCTGTACTGTAGGTGTCATCAGGGAAGAGGCCATCTGATTGGACACTCTTTAGTGAGGGCAATGCTAATAAATAGAACTATCCCAATGTGGTTGGCAAGTATTTACAAAGTGGATAGTTTAGGGACAGGATCCCCGCTGGCTTAGGGCAGTGTACCTAGCGCTAGGGAGAAGTTCTGGTCGAGAAGGGATAGTGCAGGGATACCACACCAGGCTCCACCACCTGGGAACTCTAGGGAGTTGGTACAAGGACTGTCAGGAAGATCCTCCTCACGGACGTCTGAGCGGCGAAAGTCGCAGAAGATCTTTTACCCAGTTTCAGGAGCGTTACCGCAATCAGCGGTGCGCGCGTGCGCGTGCACATGCGCGCGCGGCCGTTTGACGCAAATTGGCGCCAATAGCGCTATTTAAACTGGAGCCATGCTTCAGTGCTTTGCTGCCTGATCAACAGCGTTCCTGTGCTTCCTGGTGATCCGTATCTGAACCTGAACCTGAACCTGAACCTGTACCTGTACCTGTATCCTGATTCGTATCGAACCCGGCTTGTTCCCGACTCTGCTGTTTGCTGCCTGCCCCCCGACTTTGGCTTTGTACCCGACTACTCTTCTGGATTCCGTTTCTGTACCTGATCTGTGCCTGACCTGGACTGTTACACCATCCGTCAACTGTAAGTTGCTTGCTGTTGTACTACAGGACACCTCCCAGTTCTCCGCAATATTTGGCTGTACTCCTTCTGCGTTTGTAGCCTTCTACCTCTGGCTGCAGACTACTGGACTCTTCCACTTCCGCTGATCCATTGCCCCTGCATCCGTTGTTGGACTACAATACCCCTCCGTTGTTTGTCACTTCCTGCAATCACTTGTATGCCGTTGCTGGACTACAGGAACCCTTCTGCTGTCTGCTGAACCTTATCTCACCTTTGCCTGCATTCTGACACCGGACTACAATACACCTCCTCCTTCAACGGTCTTCTGCCTCTACCACCTGCTATCCAGTCAGGCACTTGTGCCCCTCTGTGCTCTTGAGCCCCTGTCACCACTACCAGGGTCTCTCGAGTCAGAGGTCTACGAGAGGCCACTCCCTGCACTCCGGGCTCTGCTTAAAGGTACGTGACAGTATCAGGCAGCCATGTCTGAGCCCACGCAGGGAGATTCGGCCATGGATGATTTATGCCGTCATCTTACTGGACTTACCCAGGCTGTTAAATCTCTACAAGAAGGCTATTCTCGGTTGGAAGAGCGTGTCCAGGTCTTATCTACCACAGGCCCTACCATGTCGGGAACTTCCTCTGCGCCATCAGTGGTTATGTTGCCCCCTGAACCCAAGGTCCCAACCCCGGAGAGGTTTTCGGGAAATCGCAGCAAGTATAGAGCTTTTCGCAATGCCTGTGAACTGTTTTTTGCACTTCAACCCAGAACTTTCTCTCTAGAATCCACTAAGGTGGGTTTTGTTATTTCCCTCCTACTGGATGAGCCCCAGGCTTGGGCCCACCGCCTTTTGGAGCAAAAGGAAACCTGCCTTAATAACCTGAATACCTTTTTTCAAGCCATGGGTTTGCTCTATGAGGATCCTCAACAGGCGGCCACAGCAGAAGCAGCTTTATATTCTCTTCAGCAAGGCCGCAGAGCGGCAGAGGACTATGCGTCTGAATTTCGGCGCTGGAGTTCCGATACTACCTGGAACGATGCTGCTCTGCGATACCAGTTTCGCATGGGACTCTCTGAACCTCTAAAGGATGAATTGGCCCGGGTGGGTGTTCCAGCAACTCTTGAAGCCCTTATCAACCTCTCCATCCAGATAGACAGACGCTTGAGAGAACGGAGAGCAGAACGTACTGCCGGGCCGTCCCGACCAGTCTGGATGTTACCCCGTGTACCTAATCCTCCTGCACATCCTGCTGCTGACACGCCTGAACCCATGCAACTGGGCTTACTTAGACCAACGCTCACCACCGAGGAACGACAACGCCGGCAGCTCAACAATCTGTGTCTTTACTGTGGGGAACCCGGACATTACGTGAGATCCTGTCCTGCCAAATTCCGTAAGCATTCTTCTGTATTTTCTCCTGTTTTACCTGCTGTGCCTAGTAATGCTACTCACCTGGCTGTTCCCGTCTCTCTCAGCTACCCGGAGGGAACATTCAAGTCCCCGCAATAGTTGATTCTGGAGCGTGCAGTGGATTTATGGACTTATCGTTTGCCCAAAAATTCCAAGTGCCCTTACGGCCCAGGGTGAAGGGGTTGTCTGTACACCTTGCCGATGGGTCAGCTATCAAATCAGGACCGGTGACACAGGAGACATGTCCTTTGACTGCTACTATTTCCGGTAACCATCAGGAACAACTCTGCCTGGACATTATTGAATCTCCCCTTTTCCCTATCATACTGGGTATGCCCTGGCTCCGGGCACACAACCCGCAAATAGACTGGTCCACCGGAAACATTTACTTTTTCTCTCCCTACTGTCGTCAACACTGCTTCCAAGAATCAATTAAGGTCTCACCCCATTTAATGTGTATGGAGACCGACGTTGAGACGCGCCAGCACGTTCCTGAGGCCTACCATGACTTCTTGGACGTGTTCAGCAAGAAGGGGGCAGAAACACTTCCCCCTCATAGACCCTACGATTGCCCAATTGAGATCCTTCCCGGAGCCGAAATCCCTTTTGGGAGAATATTTCCCTTAACAGAAGTGGAATTGGAGACTCTCAGGACTTACATTGATGACAATTTGAAAAAGGGGTTCATACGTCCTTCTACGTCCCCAGCTGGGGCAGGAATCTTTTTTGTAGAAAAGAAGGACCATTCTCTCCGCCCTTGTGTTGACTACCGGGACTTAAATAAAGTTACGGTCAAGAATCGGTACCCATTGCCTTTGGTACCCGAATTATTCCAGCGCCTTGGATCAGCTAGTATCTTCACAAAACTGGATCTGCGCGGAGCCTATAATTTGGTCCGTATCCGAAGCGGGGACGAATGGAAGACTGCCTTCCGCACCCGCTTCGGACATTTTGAATATCTCGTAATGCCCTTTGGGCTGTGCAACGCTCCTGCGACTTTCCAGCATTTTGTGAATGATATCTTTAGAGATTTTCTCGACCTGTTTGTTATAGTATACCTGGACGACATCTTAATTTTCTCCCCCTCTCTGCCAGCTCACAGGGAACACGTTAAGAAGGTTCTCACTCGGCTTCGCCAACACGGCTTGTACGCAAAACCTGAGAAGTGCGAGTTTGAACGTCGCAGCATTCAGTTTTTGGGGCTGATTATTTCGGTGGATGGAATCAAGATGGATCCGCAAAAAGTTTCGGCCATCCTGGACTGGCCAGCCCCTACTGATAAAAGAGGAATTCAACGCTTTGTGGGGTTTGCGAATTTTTATCGAAAATTCATCAAGGGATTTTCTACAATCATCGCTCCAATCACCAGATTAACGAGACAAGGTATCAAGTTCCAGTGGACTCCGGAGGCACAAGCCGCATTTTCTTCCCTTAAAGAACAATTTGTGTCAGCATCTGTCCTGAAGCATCCTAATTCTGCGCTACCCTACATCCTTGAGGGGGATGCATCCGAAGTTGCAGTGGGAGCAGTCCTTTCTCAGAGACAGGGCCCCAAGGCTTTATTGCATCCGGTGGCGTTCTTCTCACGTAAGTTGTCTGAAGCGGAAAGGAATTATGATGTCGGGGACAGGGAGCTACTTGCTATCAAAGCTGCACTTGAGGAATGGCGCTATCTCCTGGAGGGAGCAGCTCATCCCATTCTGGTATACACTGACCACAAAAACTTAGAGTATTTAAAGACTGCTAAGAGGCTGAAGCCGCGTCAGGCCAGATGGGCACTTTTCTTTACAAGATTTTCCTTCCACATTACCTATAGGCCCGGATCGAAAAACACCAAACCCGACGCGCTATCCCGGATGTTCAGCGAACCCGAAGTTCTTCAACCCACAGACACCATCCTTGCGCCCGGAAATTTCCTTATGCTCCAGGAAGATCTTCTATCCCAACTTAAGCAGGCTTCATCTTCAGCTTCACATCCCTCAAACACCACCTTACTCTCTAGCAATGACTTGTTATGGCATGAAAATAAGATCTACGTGCCCCAACAACTACGGGTTGCTGTTCTTAAGTCTTGCCACGACCACAAGCTGGCCGGTCATTTTGGGGTACACAAGACCGCCGAACTTCTCCAACGCACCTTCTGGTGGCCTCAGCTGCTAAGAGACTGTAAACTTTATGTAGAATCTTGCATTACCTGTACCCAGAACAAGAGTAGCAAGACCAAAGCCTGGGGGTTGCTGAAACCACTCCCCATCCCGGAAAGACCTTGGAAAATGATTTCCATAGACTTTATTGTAGAACTACCACCGTCAGAAGGCTTTACCACTATCAATGGCGGAAATGGTACCGCCGTCACAGAGGGCTGTCAGAATGGAGCACTTCCAGGCCTTGCTTCAAGAAATGCTGCATTCTGCTTTTGCGTGCGCTGGCAGAGGAGGAATTCCTACTCCCAGAGAAAGAGTTGGGGGCACCAATCCAACAGCGCCTGCAAGAAGAGGCCGGTTTGAAGATGTGTTGGTGACTTCTGATATGAGGTCATTCTTTCAGCCGACCCATCGACAGGTGTCATCCGGATCCAGCATCAGGGAACGCCTAGAACGACAGGTGTCTGACTACATCAGGTTAACGGCCGATGTAGACGCTCTGAGGAGTGATGAACCCCCAGACTACTGGGTGGGCAGGCTTGACCTCTGGCCAGAGCTTGCCCAATTTGCAATGGAACTGTTGGCTTGCCCCTCGTCCTGTGTCCTGTCCGAAAGGACGTTCAGCGCAGCAGGGGGGATCGATAAGCGCACTCGCCTAGCTCACGACAGTGTTGACTACCTCACATTTCTAAAAATGAATGAGGCATGGATCTCGGAGGAATTCAACACATGTGACCAGTAGACCATGTATATCTCTATAAACAATTTATTTAATCGAGCAGACAGACCTTTTTTCTACATTTGGCTGACTTCCTTGTACAAAAAAAGCACACCGTACTATATGCCCGTACCCTCCTGTTTGAAGAGGTTGAGCGGTGTCATATTTTTGGGCCCAGCAGCGAGTATCAGTGCTGCTGTCAGTGCTCTCTATCTCGGTGCTGGTGTCAGTGCTCTATATCACGGTGCTGGTGTCAGTGCACTCTATCACGGTGCTGGTGTCAGTGCTCTATATCACAGTGCTGGGGTCGGTGCACTCTATCACGGTGCTGGTGTCTGTGCTCTATATCACGGTGATGGTGTCAGTGCTCTATATCTCGGTGCTGGTGTCAGTGTACTCTATCACGGTGCTGGTGTCAGTGCTCTATATCACGGTGCTGGTGTCAGTGCACTCTATCACGGTGCTGGTGTCAGTGCACTCTATCACGGTGCTGGTGTCAGTGCTCTATATCACGGTGCTGGTGTCAGTGCTCTATATCTCGGTGCTGGTGATCATCTCCCGCACCCTCTTTATAGCCTACCCTGACCTTTCCTCTCCTCCATTGCCTTCATGCGCTCCTGAGTCCTGAATTGTCAGAATTTCACATATAAAAAAAGAATGCTTGTAGTTGTCGATCCCAGATTCACTTCATACATGTGTTATGTCAGTGACCATGTGGTGGGACTATGTGTGCACAGCTAGTAATTATTTTGTGGCTGGAAATATGACCTGTAGGTTTTGAGAATTCGCCTGCCATTGAAGTCAATGGGGCTCGCCGCAAACTTTGTGGTTCGCAAACTTTCGGCCGTGTTCGCGGTTCGCATTCGCGAAATGTCCCGTGCGAAGTTTGTCCATCTCTAATCTTGGGTACCAATCAACTGGCCCCACCCACAGACAGTGACTATCAAGAGAAAATTTCCCAACATGCTGAAAATTGATAGCTTGACTTGTGTACAACCAGCCTGCCCATACATGGATCAAAATGTGGCCAGTCCCTGCTGAACCAGGCAAATTTCAATCCTTGTATGACTGGCTTAACTCTTTTGTTAGAACAGTGTTCAAATCTAGTTTCCAAATGATTATGAGATATGCCAGCATAGAAAAAAGTTAGGACTTGTTTTAAGGCTTATTGACCGCTTGTAAACAATATGTAAATGTAGGAATGTACATAGCCTGGCCATGAGTCAACTTTACTGTTAACACCCAACTACTTCCAAGTAGGTAGGTCAATGTGCCAAGGTCCTAAGGGGACTAAGGAGCAAGGTGAGAGTGTTTAGTGCTCTGTAAGCCCTGACCGAGAACTTCCACAGAGATGTTTGGATGTGCTCCAGTAGAAAGTAGAGGCAATGGGGGAACAATCCAAATCCTAGTACTAGCACTAGAGAATGTTTGCTATCCAGTTACATTTGTAGATATTTGTTAATCCTAATTCAACATGAAAAGTCAAGTTTAATAAAATGAAACTGTCATATCATGATAATGCTACTAGCAAAGATTACATTATAGTTCAGCCTTTGTTCTTTCCCATGAGATAGTCTTTAGAGTTCATGCTTGGATGGAATAATAATATAAAGCTTTTAGGGAGAAACATGCAGATCACCAAAGCCCAGCTGGATGATTGGATGGCGAAGATCTCCATGGCAACAGTGTACTTTCCTCTGGCACTCAGGTATGCAGGGATGAAGGATATCCAGACGCTGAGGAAAGCTAACATACTGAATGTGATGAACTTGGCCTCATTGAAGCTGTCAGGCAGCCTCCTGGCCAAGAAGGCAACTACAAAACTTACAGTGGCCAGGAGGCCAAGGTATCCCAGCATACACCAAAAGGCTGTAGGGGAACCCTCATTACATTCAACAATGATAATCCCAGGCTGAGTTTGAACATTCTTCTCTGGGAACGGAGGGGAAAACTTCACCCAGAGGACACATAAGGCAAACTGAAATAATGTACACATGGTGATTATCATTAAAGAAACTCTTGGGCTGGTTAGTTTCTTAAGCTTACTGCCTGGTTTTGTTGCCATGAAGGCAAAAACCACCATGGCAGTCTTTGCCAAGATACAAGAGACACAGAAAGCAAAGGACATTCCAAAAGCAGCCTGCCGTAGAAGACACTTTTCAGGTTGGGGGTATCCAATGAAGGCTAAAGAAGAAAGGAAGCAAAGGCAAAGAGATACCAGAAGAAGAATGCTCAGAGAAAAATTATTGGCTCGTACTATGGGAGTTTTTCTGTGATGAAAGAAGAGTCCTAATATATAAGATGGGATGCTGGAGGAGAAAACACTGCTGGCAGTCAGAGCGGCTCCCAATGGTTCCTCATAGGAAAGAAATTCTACTTCTTTATCCAGACACTTGTCCTTCTGAAGATTGGGCCATTGATCCCATGGACACTTGAAACACTCATGAGAATCTGCAAATAAAAAAAGAGACAAAACAAAATGGAAAAGAAATGCTAATTCCATGATTGTACCTAAAAAAGTGTGACCACATGGAGTGCCTGAGACTTTTTCTCCCTAAATCTACTTAAATCGCAATGCGTTTTATTCTTTTTCTTTTTTTTTTTATTACTGAGGTACCTCAGCTTCACACACCTTATACCTTTTTGCATTTGTAATGTACCCTATAGGGAGTTCACTTGGTTGCAAATTTAGATGAATAGATTTGAATTCCCTTGGTGGTTTTGGGGATGAAATTGTAAGAAAATGTGGAAAAAGTATTTTTATTTCCTTCATGGTGGAGGGGGTTCAATCTGAACAGAGGAGAGCTGATCGCTGATCCAGGCCCCCCATGCTGCCCTTCAGTGGCAGATCACTTCTAACAGTGATCTATTACTAGCTGTGATAGTACATCAGTAATCTACTTGGTGCAGAGAGAGGCTGGACTGAACTGCAACATCTCTGTCTGAGCCTCTATATTGGCTGAAAATGGAACTGTGGCAAGTCTATGGGCATATATACATTAAATAACATATTCTTAAAAAGCTGTAAATACTAGGGATGCTCCGATACTATTATTTTTACCATGAGTACCTATACTTTTTTTTACTCGCCGGTAGATGTAGAGTTGCACCTAGGTGTGGTTGTCCCTTGGCGGGACCCTGGAATGGGTTTATATAGTGAGCCATATCACCATTGGTTGGGAAATATTACAATCTCAAGATACAAGCACCACAGCACATCCCTCGTATAGCATAGCCCAAGTTCAGCCTAGCATTTAAAAAGGAACATCAACCAGTCTGTTAATCTGTAACACTACAGTGTGATTGATGTAGACTGTAATCTAGAGATGAAGAGAAACTGTATGTTTATGTCATTTTATTTCAGGCTCCAGGCTGACCCCCAAAAAATTAGAAGTCAGCAACTACAAATACTACAAGTATAAGCACTTACCTGTCCAGGGATCCAGCGATGTCCTCATCCGAGCCGATACATCAACCGGCTTTGGGTGCAGACGCCGGCATCTGAAGTAAGGGAACCAAGAAGTGAAGCCTTGTGGCTTCACAGCCGGTTTCCTACTGCGCATTACATGAGTCGCATTGCGCCTTGTGAATGGTCCCATAGTCTTCTAGAACCTGTGATGTGTCCCAGAAGACTGTGGGGGAAGGGGGGTGCCGCAAACTGAGCCAGAACTGGGAGCGGGTACCTGTAAAAAACAGGTACCCCCCAAATAAAAGGGCCAAATGTGGCAGTGGAGCGGGGAAGGTGCAAACGAGAAGAACTTCCCCTTTTGGGGAAATCAGTGGTGCTCTCTGTCCCTGGGATCCCGGTAAAGAGCCTATGATGAGGCTCTTTGCCAATGTGATCAGCTTTGTCCAGTCACAGCTGATCACATGTAAACAAGCAACATTTCCTCACAGGAGAGATCTGCACACATAATCAGGGCACTGATTATCAGTGCAGCCCCAACAGTGTCCAAAAGTGATGCCACCAATAATGCCAATCAGTGTCCAACAGTGATGTCAATCAGTGCCTATCAGTGATGCCAGTCAGTACTGCCTTTCAGTGCATGCTCATTGGTGCGTACTCATCAGTGCCACCCATCAGTACACATCAGTGACACCAATCAGTGCCCATCAGTGTTGACAATTAGTGCCCATCTGTGTCAGCTATCCATGCCGCCTATCAGTGCCCATAAGTGCTGCCTATCAGTGCCATCTATCAGTGCCGCCTATCAGTGCTCATCGGTGCTGCATATCAGTGCCGCCTACCAGTGCCCATAAGTGTTGCATGTTAGTGCCTTCTCATGAGTGCCATCTCATCAGTGCCCATCACTGCTACCTCACCAGTGCCCATCAGTGCAGCCTATCAGTGTCCGTCAGTGCCGTCTCATCAGCAGACATCAATTAAGGAGAAAAATTACATATTTATAAGAGAAACTAAGAAAAGCTTTTTTTCCCCCAAGATATTTGGTGTTTTTTCAATGTTTTTAAGCAAAAATAAAAAACCTAGTGGTTAGTAAATACCACCAAAAGAAAGCTTTATCTGTCTCCAAAAAGTGATAAAAAAAATGATAAAAATTCCATTTGTGTACAATGCATGTCCACGCAATTGTCATTCAAAGTGTGACAACACTAAAAGCTGAAAATTGGCCTGGGCAGGAGGGAGATGCCCAGTAGGCAAGTATTGGAGTACAGCTTAAGATTTAAATTCTTTTTGATTTTTTGTACCTTTTTAAAACTCTTTTTACCTGTTGTATTAGAGATCTCTCCTTGGGGGCAGGGAACGCATTGGAAGCAACACACGGGTCGTCCTCTTTTCACCAATTGTCTGAAACCTGGAAGACAGCTGCTGCTACACACCGAACAAGGGACCTGGGCAACCACAAATTAAATATGGAATTACACTGTATATTTCAGCAAATATGTATACTTATACATATAGATAAACCTTTGCTGCTTCCATTGACACAGACAGTGGGACTCAGCCCTGCCCCCCCACTCCCTCCTCACTGGCCTTGATTGACAGCAGTAGGAACCAATGTCTCGTGGTGCCCCAGCAAAGCCAGTGAGACCCGGAAGTGAGGGGAGAGAAGAGCTGCAGACACGCATGACGCTGAATCGAATGAGGGCTCAGGTAAGTAAAAGGGGGGGGGGGGGGGTGCTGATGCCTAAACATTTTTTACTTTAATGCAAGGAATGCATTAAGGTAAAAAATGTTTAGGCTTTACAGCTACTTTAATGTTTTCAACCCTCCTGCTGTCCTATTGTATTCTGACAGCGGGAGGTTTCCCAGCGATCAGAATTTTAGACTGATGAGTCCAAATGTGAAATACACTATATTACCAAAACTATTGGGATGCCCGCCTTTACACACACATGAACTTTACTGGAATCCAGTCTTAGTATGTAGGGTTCACTATTTGCAGCTATAACCACTTCAACTCATCTGGGAAGGCTGTCCACAAGGTTTAGGAGTGTGTCTATGGGAATGTTTGACCATTTTTCCAGAAGCACATTTGTGAGGTTCGGCACTGATGTGGACAAGAAGGCCTGGCTCGCAGTCTCCAATCTAATTCATCCCAAAGGTGTTCTGTCGAGTTGACTCTGTGCAGGCCAGTCATGTTCCTCCACTGCAAGCTCGCTCATCCATGTCTTTATGGACCTTGCTTTGTAGAGGGGTGCGCAGTCATGTTGGAACAGGAAGGGGCCATCCCAAACTGTTCACACAAAGTTGGGAGTATGAAATTGGTATGCTGACGACATAAGAGTTCCCTTCACTGGAACTAGGGCGGCACAGTGGTGTAGTGGTTAGCACTCTCACCTAGCAGTAAAAAGGGTTGCTGGTTCAAATCCCAACCACGACACTACCTGCCTGGAGTTTGCATGTTCTCCCTGTGCCTGTGTGGGCTTCCTCTGGGTACTCCGGTTTCCTCCAACATTCCAAAGACATGCAGGTAGGTTAATTGGCTTCTATCCAAAAATTGGCCCTAGTATATGAATGGGGACCTTGGATTGTGGGCTCCTTGAGGGTAGGGAATGATATGAGTGTGCAACATACGGGGATAGGGACAATTGTAGAAACTCACTCAGGTTGAACTGGATGGACCAGTGTCTTTATTCAACCTTACTAACTATGTAACTATGTAAGCAACCCCACACCATAATTCCCCCCTCCACCGAATGATTTGGACCAGTGCACAAGGCAAGGTCCATAAAGATATGGATGAGCGAGTTTGGGTGGAGGAACTTGACTGGCCTGCACAGTCCTGACCTCAACCTGACAGAACACCTTTGGGATGAATTAGAGCAGAGACTGCAAGCCAGGTCTTCTCATCCACATCAGTGCCTGACCTCACAGATGCACTTCTAGAAGAATGGTCAAACATTCTCATAGACACACTTCTAAACCTTGTGGACGGCCTTCCCAGAAGAGTTGAAGCTGTTATAGCTGCAAAGGGTGGGCCAACTCAATATTGAACCCTACGGACTAAGACTGGGATGCCATTGAACTTTATCTGTGTGTGTAAAGGCAGGTGTCCCAATACTTTTGGTAATATAGTGTATTTGGCTGTAGCGGGAAGCAAATTGTTGGTGGGGGACTGGAGAGTGATACAATAATGAGCGTCTGCAGGAAACTCTGAAGCATTTAGGGAAGTGTATCTAGAAGAGCTGATGCTGGTTTGAAGCCAAAGGGTAGTCAAACCAAATATTGGTTTGATTTAGATTTTTCTTCTGTTCGCTCAGTTTGCATTTTTTAAATTGATAAAAATAAACAATTAAAATATATATTTTTAAAGCATTGTTGCTTTACTGCATTTCTTCACACCTGCCTAATACCTTTGTAGCGTACTACAATGTATGGTTTGATCTCTTACTAGTTCATTCCCGGATGGCCATATCACAGCACTAGTGTTAGTGTTGAAAGTTTCTCCTTTGGTTTGGGTTGTGTCATAGCTCCCGACCTTCACTTGCTCCGTAATACCATCGCCATTTATCTTCCAGTTGACAATGTCGTAGCTTGCAGGCGGGTCTCCATTCTTATCAAAGAACATTTCGCCACCATTACTCAGCCTGACATGGACCTTCTGAATATAGTGAGAGAGCTGCAGGGAAACAATTGTGAGCATATTCAAGAATATATTATAAAACAGGTACAAAATGCAGCAAAAAAAAAATACACACAAAAAAACTGACAAAACAAAAGAAATGCTGCTTAATCTGGTGCAGTACGATATTTGTACTCTCATTTAGAATTTTTGAGTTTTGTCTCTTTTTTTTTTAATAACGTCATTATTTGAATAACAACGCGTCTATAATATGTAAATGTAATAATCATTTGTAACATGAATTTGTAACATGTTAACATTTAAAAAAAAAATATCTTTTTGATTTAAAAACATATGCAATATCAATCCACTTCGCTTTAAAGGACAACTGTACTTTATTTTTGTTTTTACTTAGCCCCCACCCTACGTCCAAAGTGCTGCCCACCTGATCTTAGCCCTTGTACACACGGTCGGAGATTCTGACGGAATGTGTCCTATCGGACCGTTTTGTCAGATAATCCGACTGTGTGTGGGCTCCATCGGACTGTTTCCGTCGGAGTATCCGACGGACCAAGTTTTCCAACTTGTCCGTAAAATTTTCCGACAAAATTCTCAGACGGAAAAAGTGCCACGCATGCTCAGATCAAATTCCTAGACCAAACTATTGGCTACTAGCCTGAACGTAGTCCCGTCGTAACGAAATAACGTCATCACGTTATGTACAATCGGATTTTCCGACAACTTTGTCCGACCGTGTGTATGCAACAGTTTCGGACAAAATCCGTAGCACAAAATCCGTCGAACAAAATCCAACGGATTTGGTTGTCAGAATGTCCAACCGTGTGTACAAGGGCTTAAACTATATTCAGTCCACATTCATTCATATTTACTGAATGCTTTGTAATGGGCAAGTGCACTATGGCTCTATTAAAGCGGGAGTAAACCCAGTTTCAAAAAACACTTACATTCCCGGCATGCCGGAAATGCTAACTTTCACATTGGTTGTTCTCTCAACCAAACTTTCAAACCATCCAATGGCTGGTGTCATAACTGATCACATGTGCAGCATTATGGCAGTTGAAGAATTATTAGAGGCCAAGATGGCAGCTTCCTTGACTAAAAACGATAGGAGGGTTTACTTCCACTTTAAGCACTTTCAGACCGGACCATTTTGCTGGCTTAAGACCAGACCACTTGTGACACTTTAACTGACAATTGCGTGGCCGAGCGACATGGCTCCCAAAACAAAATTGACGTCCTTTTTTTCCCACAAATAGAGCTTTCTTTTGGTGGTATTTGATCACCCATGCATTTTTTATTTTTTGCGCTATAAACAAAAATAGAGCGACAATTTTGAAAAAAAACGCATTATTTTTTAGTTTTTGTTATAATAAATATCCCCCCAAAATATATAAAAAAACATTTTTTCCCCTCAGTTTAGGCTGATACGTATTCTTCTACATATTTTTGCTAAAAAAAAAATTGCAATAAGCGATTATTGATTGGTTTGCGCAAAAGTTATAGCGTCTACAAAATAGGGGATCGTTTTATGGCATTTTTATTAATATTTTTTTTTTTACTAGTAATGGCGGCGATCAGCGATTTTTATTGTGACTGCGACATTATGGCGGGCACATCGGACATTTTTGACACATTTTTGGGACCCCTGTCATTTATACAGCATTCAGTGCTATACAAATGCACTGATTCCTGTGTAAATGACACTGGCAGTGAAAGGGTTAACCAGGAGGTGGCAGTGTAGGGGTTAAGTGTTCCTAGGGGCGTGTTACTAACTGTGGGGGGCTGGGCTTTGTGTTAGTGAACACTGATCTCTGCTCCAATCACATGGAGCAGAGATCAGCGTCACTTGTTGCTAGGCAGAACGGGGAGATGCTGTTTACAATGGCATCTCCCCGTTCAGCCGCCCTGTGAGACGATCGCGGGTATCCCCGCAGCGATCGAGTCCACGGGACCCGCGACTGGACTCACGGGGGTCCTGACCGGCACACAAGCGCGCCGCCGGCGGCGTGCCCGCGATGGCAGGGCGGCATATAAAAATGGACGTACCTGTACGCCAATATGCCTGCCCGTGGATTTTGGGGGGACCCAACACTGTTTTTCTTTTCACTTTTTTCTATTGCAGTGCATTGTTTGGCGCCCGCTGGCAGACATCCCGCCAAGTGCCCCGCAAATTCAGGTGTTCGCCGAATGGGCGAACAGGGGATGCTCAAGCCAAACTCTTGCTTGGCTTGAACTGTTTGCCTAACTCTAATTAGAAGATGTCCAGCAGTGTCATCAGCACAGAACTGGTGGAAACCAAGAAGACCCAGATACATCCATCTACTGTCTGGAGAAGTCTGGCCAGAAGAGGTCTTCATGGAAGAATTGTGGCCAAAAAGCCATGCCTTCAATGTGTAAACAAGGCTATACAAACTATGCACAAAAACACAGTAAACTGGGGTGCAAAAAAATGGCAGCGGGTGCTCTGGACTGATGAGCCACAATTTGAAATATTAGGCTGTAGCAGGAGAAAGTTTGTTGGTGAAGGGCTGGATAGCATTACAATGATTGTCTGCAGGCAACAGTGAAGCATGGTGAAGGTTCCTTCAAGTTTTGTGGCTTTATTTCTGCAAATGGAGTTCGAGATTTGGTCAGGATCAATGGTCTCCTTTAATGCTGAGAAATACAAGCAAATACTTATCCATCATGCCATGCCATCAGGGAGGCATATAATTGGCCCCAAATTTATTCTGCAGCAGGAAATGACCCCAAACATACAACCAATGTCATTAAGAACTATCTTCAGCGTAAAGAAGAATTAGGAGTCCTGGAAGTGATGGTTTGGCCTCCACAGAGCCCCGATCTCAACATCATGGAATCTGTATGGGATTACATGAACAGAAGGCTCTGAGGCAGCCTACAGCCACAGAAGATCTGTGGTTGGTTCTCCAAGATGTTTGGAACATCCTACCTGATGAGTTCCTTCAAACACTGTGTCCAAGTGTAACTAGAAGAATTGATGCTGTTTTGAGGGTAAAGGGTAGTCACACCAAATATTGATTTGATTTGGTTTTCTCTTCTGTCTTCATTTACATTCCCAATTTACAGCATTTTTGCACAGTAGTATATATATATATATATATATATATATATATATACAGGCAGGTGCAGTCTGCTTTCTCTACTGTAGGCGAAATTCGACCCGAGTGGCACCACAGCCTGGAGAGGAAGTCAAGAAAAAACTATTTTTTCAAAGTTTTCCTGTTCCCTGCAGTATTCCAGTTGGCTATGCTGCATCCAGTTGACCTCTGGTGGCCATCTTGGGTCAGCAGAGACTTCATAAATCCCTGCTGCCAGGTTTTGGCGCACTTTCGTGTAGTGGTGAGAATAGAGAAAGAGCACCCATCTGTAAGGGAAAGTATTAGTGGCTGAAAAAGGTTCCTAATGAGTAGGGACCGGCTAGGAACATGCAATCCTGCTATGGAAGCCTCCCCTTCAGGACTGGACTGGCCAGGCCATATTCCACCCACTGAAGACAAAGGCTGTTGGTGCATCTTTACCCGCTGTATCTCTGCATTGAACAGAACTGTGAGTCTTACCCGATGCGGCATCCTCCCACTGGGGTTGTTTATAGTTTGTAGTTGAGCATACTCTGCAATACAAGTTTTGATTTATCAGCAACCAGAATCAGTGTCACTACTGCTGCCGCACCACGCTACACCTCTAGAATACTTACATGCTTGAAAGTAAGAAGATATATAAATAGCGTACAACAACAATGCAAGCAATGCTCATCTTTCTTTAAAAAAGCCCAGCATGCCCTGCACCTATAGATGCACTCAGTATTACATTTTTATTTCAAAATAAATTTGTATGGATTCAATTACATTTTTTTTTTAATAATGAATCTGTAAACTTTTGAAAACACTTTAAATAAAAGTGACCAAAATCCACCATACATTCCTTCTTTTTAGTTTACACAATAATTAAATGGATGAATATTTTACCAGTTACAAAAATGTATCTTTATTCTGGTGAAAAATTATATAGACGCCAAATGAAGTTAATATTTTGTACATACTTCCGAGTCTTATTTTATAAGATTCCTACCTGCCAAGGCTTCATCAATTGAAGAGTAGAACAGCCCCCATTATAGAAAGGTCCTTCTCCATCTTTACACATGTGCAAGTCATGTAAGGCTTTGGCTATAACATAAATTGCTTGATAAAGATTATACGCCCCTCTTAAACTGGAAACATCATTGTACCTGTTCTGTATGCTATCTAGATCTTCCTCTCCTGTGCAAACTTTGGTAAAATTTCTCAGAGATTCTCCACTCATTTCACGATCATATATTTGACAGTCAAAAGTACTCTCCCACAATATTTTGGCCCACTCTTTCCCTGGACCAGAAAAAGGCTGAATACTGTTAAGAAAGTGTTTAAAATTTGGGATGACAGAGCTATGAAAAGAAAACCCAATGGATCCAGACAGTAACGAAGAGTATTTTCTATCTGATAACAAATTTGAGGTAGACCAAGCTTCACTGGCCACAAAGATCTTTCCAGTAACATTCTGCACCAACATCTCATCTAGAAGAGGGACCATTTCTGGGTCAGTGGAAAAGATTAGGACAACCTTGGCTGTGGATTCTTTAATGACCTTGATAATGTGAGGGGCATTTTTATCCTGACGATCAATCATCAAGTATTCCACAAATTCCACACATGCACCAGCTTTAAGAAGCTCTTGACGAATGACATGGATTCCCTGTTGGCCATAGTCCTCATTCAAAGCCACCAATCCAAACCAAGTCCAACCAAAATGCAACACCAGCTGAGCCAGACCCACAGATTGGAAGTGGTCACTGGGAACTGTTCTGAAGAAGGAAGGAAACTGCACCCGGTCACTCAGGATTGAGCTGGTTGAATAATGACTGATCTAAGGCAACAAATAAGGCTAATTTTAATGTTACTTTTTACAAGGTACAAGATGTTTCAAAGAGGAAGTCCATTTTAAATTGATATTTATTTTCACAAATTTCGGACTGTTCTAACAGGAAAGGTTCTAACACTGCCTACCTTGCTCAGTCCATTCCTTTTGACCCATCATTATGATGGGCTGCCTAACATGCATGGCCAATAGGCATTTGCAGGGAACAAAAAGGCACAGGAAATCTTCTGGAAGTCCCTAATATTTTCATATTATATATAGGGATCAGTAATTTATTTGAGTAAAATTAATATTGGAAACTGGATTTCACGCCTGGAGCTCCTGAGCTGAGTAAAGCTTTGTAAGCTGAAATATGTTAGCTTTCTGCTACATATTGGACTTGACTTTTTATAAATAAACTCTGTAGATTTTGTATGGACCCCAGCTTTTTCACAGCTAAAATAAGCTATGGAAATGCTAAGGGCCATTAAAGCCCAATGCACCCTTAAAAACACCTTAATTTCGGGAAGCCGATCGAGATAGACGTACCCGTGTGGAGCTCCGCCGAGGCCCAACGGTATCCGTGCCCATCCTCGCCTGCCGCACGGCTTTGCTGCCTACCGACCCATCCATCCTGCCGGGGGGCCCTCCACGCTCCGGACGGAGCCATTATTTGGGGCAGATTTGCGGCTATAACCGCTCCCGCGGCCGCGGGCAGCGCACCAGGCCGGACACCGCCGCCATCTTGCGGCCTATACCGCTCTGCAGAGCCTCCGGACGGCGGATCCTGAGTCCCATCTCGGCCGGGACCTCCGGAGCGGCACATCGCGGACCCCCGAAGCGTCCTCCACCTACACCGGAGTCCCGCTGGCTGTTATCTGGATCTTGGGGGAGATGCCTGGGATTTCACTGGAGAGGTGAGCTCCGGCGGCCATCTTGCTACACCCACGGCCTTCCGCAGCATAGCTGCTCTCCCTCTCCTGTAACTGGCTTGCTGCATCCCCCTGCAAAGGCATTAACCCCTGCCTCAACAGAGCCTGCCTCCCCCTGAGTGACTGTTTGCCCTCGTCAGCCGTACCCTCTTGCCCTGCAACTGCACTAGGCCTGGTCAGTGGCCATCTTGGTCCACCCATCATCTCCTCCTCTTACCATCTGAGGCCTACACCTGCCTGCTGCCTGCTCTGGTTTCTTTTTTGCCCTGCCTTGTTTCCTCATACAGCCTAGTGGTGCAGTGGTATCTGGACTTCCCACCCCTGTTTGTTAGAGAGTGCTGCAGCCTGCTCTCCAGCATCGGCCCCCCTCCCAGTTGGTCTGTGTTCTCTGATCGACGACGCACTATTTTGGGGTCACATCTCGGGCCCCCCCTGTTTGACAAACATGTGATCGTTCTCCGTGGGCCCTAGCCGCCTTCCAATGCTCCTGTGCAACTCGCAGTCGCTACTTCTCTATGGGAAGCACCCCATGTAACTGAATATATGCCTAGTCCCAACGCCTCATGGTGAAATACGGGCCGAAACGCCTTCCTCAGTCTTTGTCCCCGGATCTGCGGCCCTCACAGACTCTGGATAGATTTCTGAGCAGGCAAGCCTCCCCAGCTCCTTCTCCAGGTTCTTTTACATATGCACAAGTGGCCTCCCAAGTGTCGACGCACGACGTTCCAAGCTCCCAATCGCATAGCCACTCCATTACGATGTCCGCCCCGGTCACAGTTGACGTACTTGATGATAAATTGCGAGCTCTCCTGCAAGATCTAACGAGCAATGTTTCTAAGGAAATGGGTAAACTGGCCCATGAATTACGGGGGGAGCTTGCTCAAATTGGAGAACGGACTGATGTACTGGAAACCAAATTCGATGACCTACTACAGTATGTTCACGCTTTAGAAGAAGACAATGCCGGTCTGAAGCAATCTGTCTCCCAGCTCCAATCCCAACAGGAAGACCTAGAGAATAGGGAACGTCGCCAAAACCTCCGTATTAGAGGCGTCCCTGAGGCCGTCAGTGAGGGAGAGATCAAACCATACCTACTCAGTCTCTTTAATGTTGTCGCCCCTAAAATCCCGGACATAGACTGGAGATTGGATAGGGCTCACAGATCCTTAGCCCCAAAGCCCCCTGCCGGGGCCAACCCAAGAGACATTATCGTACGCTTTCACTACTACGACAGCAAAGAAGCTTTGACCATGGCCACCCGGAACAAATCCCGCTTGGAGTTTAAGGGGGCCAAGATACAAATTTTTAGTGACTTATCCCCTATCACGCTTGCCAAACGTCGTAGTTTTCGCCCTGTGACTGCACATCTGCAGAACCATCAGTTCCCGTATCGCTGGGGATTCCCCTTCCGTCTTTCAGCCACTAAAGATGGGACTCAATACTCCATGAGAGATCTTCAGGAAAGTGAAGCTTTCATACGCAACCTGGGTCTACCACCACTACCAGACGAGGATCCCATGCCGCTTCCGACGACACCTAGACCCTCCTCCGTTCCTGCTCGGATCTGGACCCCTGCACGTCAGAAGTCGCAGAAGCCCTTTTCTACTCCCCAGCGTAACCTACACCCTAGACTCCCCCCTTGATGGTGACTTCCATATGTGTTATTTGGCTGACCTAGGCCTTGGCCCCTATCTCACCATGTTTTCTCCTTACTTAGGGGTGTTTGCAATTTTAGTTACAGGTTATATATTTTTTTTTTTTTCTACTGCCCCTGTTGTTGGTTGTTGGGACTACAGTACACTGTGCATATTCCCTGTAACTTTTGCTGGAAGGTGGCGGGGTCTCTCCAGATGAGCTGGAACCCCTGATGTGCCTCCTCTTGTTCCGCGGCTACGGCTGTGGACTCCTGGGTGGTTTTTACCCCCCAGGCCTTTTTTCTACTATTAATGTTTTTTTCTCTTTTTCAGGCCTTTTTTTTGGCCTTTTTTTCACTTTTTGTGTGAATTTGATGCTCTTTTTTACGCTATATGGATGCATTGTTATTATATGCTTTCACTTGCTTTTCATTCCTAGGACACACCACGGGTCCCGATATCTTCTTGGTTTGTATGGTTATATCAGTTTTTTACATGTGTTTTATGGGTACTTTAAGCTTCCACTGTTTTTTCTATCATGGCTTTGAGGGTGCTCACTTACAATGTTAAGGGCTTGAACTCGATCCATAAGCGCTGGTTAGCTTTGAAGGAGTTCAAATCCTCAAACGCAGATGTGGTCCTGGTCCAGGAGACTCATTTTCGCCCAGGGGGATCTCTTAAATTTGCAGCTAAACACTTCCCGGTCTCTTTTATGGCCTCTGACCCCTCTGGTAAGGCTGGAGTGGCGATACTGATTAAAAAGACATGCCCGCTACGGGTTAAGTCTTCATTTCTCGACCCGCAGGGTAGATATATTCTTCTGGACTGCGACTACTTATCTCGCTCTCTTTCAATTATTAATGTTTATGCTCCCAACTCTGGCCAGCTTCAATTCCTTACTAAGGTCTTGGACAACCTGGGCGCATTTGCCCAACCATTCATGATCATTGGTGGGGACTTTAATATGGCCATGTCTGCTAGGAAGGATAGACAGACCCTGTTTTCAGACAACCCCTCCTCCAAAACGGAGCGTCAATCTACTGCGTTTCGCAAGCTCATTAGATCTCATAACTTATTAGATATTTGGAGGATTAAACACCCTACGCACCGGCAGTTTTCCTTCTATTCCCCCCCACACAAGATGTACTCCAGATTGGACTACATCTTTGTTACGGCACCTCTTCTAATGTCAGCAGTAGCCTCAGAGTTGAACCCCATAACTTGGTCCGATCATGCATCGGTCCAGCTTGACCTCGCCCTCACCCTCTCCACACCCAGGACCTGCCACTGGAGATTCAATGAGTTTCTCCTCCGCGATCCGTCCACCGAAACTCATTTGTCACAGAGTCTTACCGAATTTTTTCAAATTAACGAAGGGTCTGTGCGGGACGTGTCCACCCTTTGGGAGGCCCACAAGGCCTTTTTCAGAGGATTGTGTATTTCGGCTGGCTCCCGCCTCAAGCGAGACTCAGCTGCGCAGAGACTGGACATTCTTTCGCGACTGCTGAAAGCTGAAGCTCTGCTGGTGTCTTCCCCATCGGTGCCACGGCTTCGCACAGTGACCTCTCTACGTGAACGGTTGAAATCTTTAGATATGCATAAATGTTCTAAAGCTCTACTCTGGGCGAAGCAGAGGTTTTATGAGTTTGCCAACAAGCCTCATAGGATGTTGGTGAACAAGCTAAAACCCCGTCCATTTCATTCCTACCCCGATCTTTTGCTACAGTCAGACGGTACTCCGACTTACTGCCCCTTGAAGATGTCTAAAGTATTTGGTGCTTTCTACCAGAAGTTATATAATTGCCTAGCTTCAGATCCCAACCACGTGTTCTCCCAGGACAGCTTTAATGATTTCTGTGCTCCCTTGAAGCTGCCAGTGTTGTCATCCTCACAAGTAGCTACCCTGAATGCACCCGTCACGCCAGAAGAATTGGCTGCGGTAGTAAAGAACCTCCCGTCCCATAAGTCCCCGGGTCCTGATGGGCTCCCCTACATTTATTATAAGACTTTTCTCCCGACACTGAGTCCTCATTTGCTTAATCTCTTTACCTCCCTACAGAAGGGCACTGTACCGCATTCTCAGTTCCTCCATGCACATATTACTGTTATCCCAAAACCGGGTAAATCCCCTACCTTACCAGATAACTACAGACCCATAGCCTTACTAAACTCTGATTATAAAATTTTCACTAAAATCTTAGCAAATAGGCTTTCCTTAATGATTCCCGCCCTGGTTCATAATGACCAGGTGGGATTTGTACTGGGTAGACGAGCTGGAGACAATACTAGACGCACCATCGATCTTATAGACTTGCTCGATAAGACATCTTGCCCGGCCATTGTTTTGAGTTTAGATGCACAAAAAGCCTTTGACAGGTTGGGATGGCCATACATGTTTGCTACACTCCAGCGTTTTGGCTTTTCTGGTTCTTTCCTGTCGGCCCTGCAAGCCTTATACTCACTTCCCACATCCCAAGTCCAACTGGCATCTTACAGGTCTCCACTCTTTACTCATAGTAATGGTACCAGACAGGGTTGTCCCCTCTCCCCCTTGTTGTTTATACTGTGCCTGGAACCTTTAGCTGCAGCTATACGGGAGAACTCAGACATAAGCGGAGTTTCGCTCAGATTGAAAGAATACAAGTTATCTCTTTTTGCAGACGACATACTCCTCACTCTGACGAAACCTCAAGTCTCCCTTCCCAAACTTCACACTCTTCTAGACACGTTCAGCAGCCTCTCGGGTTATAGGGTTAATACTACTAAAACCGAAGCGCTCCCTATTCATATCTCTCCCCCACTTCTAGCCTCTTTGAAACTTACATACCCCTATCATTGGTGCCCCGTTTCCCTTAAATACCTTGGCATTAACTTGACTGCCCGGTACACCACCCTCTATGAAGCTAATTATGTATCTCTAATTGCGGAAACGCATAGCCTACTCAGGAGTTGGACGTCGTGCCCCCTATCTCTCTTGGGCAGAATTAATGTATTAAAAATGGCCATACTCCCTAAGTTTTTATATCTTTTTGAAACGTTACCAGTTGCTATCTCCATGCCTCAACTTAGGAACATTCAGCGGGCCTTCGCTAAATTTATATGGGGAAATAAGCTACATAGGATAGCCCAAACAGTGGTTTTTGCTCCACGGTCTCAAGGTGGGTTGGGAGCCCCAGATATAGTGAGGTATTATTATGCAGCGCATCTTCTGGCGGCTATCTCCTGGTCCTCGTATTTTGCTACCAGTAGATCGTCGGAGCTGGAAATGAGTGTTGTTACTCCTGTTCATCCCTGTGCCATGCTGTGGTCCGATTTGACCTCCTCTATGGCTCAGCTAAGACGTCTAAGCCTTGGGCCGATGCTTTTCACTTTGTCCATATGGAAGAAATGTCACAAGAGGTTCTCTCTCTCTTCTCCATGCTCACCCCTGTTGAATGTCATTTTTAATCCAGACGTGCCTGATAGCCTCTCTGTGAAGAGTATGTTTCCTTGGTACAGGTCAGGCATCTTCCAATTACGCCACCTGGTACACCCGGTGTCTCGCAAATTCCTATCCTTCCCAGAGCTTCAGGATAAGTATGACATTCCGGATAGACTCCTCTTTTCATACCTTCAA
Source organism: Lithobates pipiens (assembly GCF_037356315.1). Lineage (NCBI taxonomy): Eukaryota > Metazoa > Chordata > Amphibia > Anura > Ranidae > Lithobates > Lithobates pipiens. The sequence continues at coordinate 612,622,671 of NW_027507903.1, forward strand.
TTTAAACATTATTTTCATTCCAGATCTCCTGACCTGACTTTGACAAACCCTAGCACCTTTGAAACTTTGTGCTTCCATGGTCCCTGTCAGAAAGGACTTATATCCTCTATTTACAGTATCCTTCACAATTCAACCTCGCCCACCGCGGAAACGCATCTCTATATGAGGAGATGGGCCGCAATTTTACCAACTCCCTTAACTATTTCTCAATGGCAGGATATCTGGACTTCTACTTCTAAGGTTTCTAGATGCGTGGAGCAGAGAGAGACAGCATATAAGATACTAATGTTCTGGTACAAAACCCCTGAAATGCTACATAAATACGATCACACTGTATCTAAGCTGTGTTGGAGGTGCTTACGACATGAGGGCACCCATTTTCATATCTTCTGGAGCTGCCCTTTGATTGTACCTTTTTGGTCTATGGTCCGTTCTCTGCTCCAATCTGTTTTGGGGATAGATGCTCCGTTAGACCCTAGACATTACTTGTTAGGTTTGCCTATTGCGGCGCTATCTAAGCACGCCAAGAAACTGACAGCTTATATCCTCTTGGCTGCTAAGAGAGTGATTCCTGCTCTTTGGTTGTCCCCTTCCCCCCCATCTCATCCACAGCTAATTTCCGCAATTGCGTATATCCGCAGGATGGAACATATGACTGCGCTAGTACAAGACTCCCTACCCAAGTTTTCTAAAGTATGGGACAGATGGGATAGTTCCGCGTTCAACCCTGAGGCAACATCCTAGCTTGAGGCTATTTACGTTCGGGAATGTTTGCCTCAGGCTTGCTCTCGGGACCTTGACCTTACGTCCACCCCCACATATACAACTCTGGGTTTATTCATGTATCTCACTCAGCGGTCCTGTGGTGTGTCCTTCCCTCCTTACCCTTTAATGTGATGTATCAAGAGGTTAACATGCTGTATTCCGCCTGTGGCGGTTTTTTCCTGTTACTGTTGCACTGTCAATCTTGAATGTCTACATTGGTTGTACAAATTTATCTGCTGTACAAAAATCTTTTTTTCAATAAATATACATTTAAAAAAAAAAAAAAAAAAAAAAAACACCTTAATTTCACCTTGACTATTCACTCCATTGCATTTCACAACAAACATGAAATATTTCCTGCTGAAATGTTGGGGTATATGGAAACTCAATCAGTAACAAACAATTGGTCACTGCCCCTACCTATAACTGGCCTTTACAGCAAGGAGCACATGGAAGGGCAGCGCATGCAAAACAAAACCAGAGCAGCTCTGCAAATTACGCATGTATTTGCAAATGTATGCTAACTAAATCCCTGTTTTTAATAATTCACTTGGTGTCAGACTGGCATGTAAATTGAGCTGGAAATTTTCTTTGACTTTGTTCTGTAGCAGCGGCTCCTGAAGAGCATACACTATGCGTTTTTAAAAGTTAAAGTTATGCCTGAGCTGCAGTTTGTTTTGGGTACAATTGTATAAATTTAGACTTCAGCATTAGTCTGACTGGACTGTGAGATGTTCAGCCTAGCCACAGGGGGCACTGTCTCTTCTGGCAGGCATGGAACTATGGTCTGGTTAGGTGCTTAACCACTTTCAGACCGGACCAATTTGCTGGTCAAAGACCAGACCACTTTTTGCGATTTGGCACTGCGTCGCTTTAACTGAAAATTGCGCGGTCGTGCGATGTGGCTCCCAAACAAAATCGACGTCCTTTTTTTCCCACAAATAGAGCTTTCTTTTGGTGGTATTTGATCACCCCTGCGGTTTTTATTTTTTGCGCTATAAACAAAAATAGAGTGACAATTTTGAAAAAAACGCATTATTTTTTACTTTTTGTTATAATAAATATCCCCCAAAAATATATAAAAAAACATTTTTTTCCCTCAATTTAGGCCGATACGTATTCTTCTACATATTTTTGGTAAAAAAAATCGCAATAAGCGATTATTGATTGGTTTGCGCAAAAGTTATAGCGTTTACAAAATAGGGATAGTTTTATAGCATTTTTATTAATAATTTTTTATTATTTTTTTTTACTAGTAATGGCGGTGATCTGCGATTTTTATTGTGACTGCGACATTGTCGGGGACCCATCGGACATTTTTGACACATTTTTGGGACCATTGTCATTTATACAGTAATTACTGCTATATAAATGCAGTGATTCCTGTGTAAATGACACTGGCAGTGAAAGGGTTAACCAGTGGGTGGCAGTGTAGGGGTTAAGTGTTCCTAGGGGTGTGTTACTAACTGTGGGGGGGTTGGGCTTTCATTTAGTGTACACTGATCTCTGCTCCAATCACATGGAGCAGAGATCAGCGTCACTAGTTGCTAGGCAGAATGGAAAAATGTTGTTTATACAGCATTTCCTCCATTCGGCCGCTCCGTGAGACGATCGCGGGGATGCCCGCGGCGATCGAGTCCGCGGGTCCCGCGACCGGACTCACGGGGGTCCCGACCAGCGCGGGAGCGCGCCGCCGGCGGCGCGCTCCTGATGGCAGGGCGGCATCGAATATTGGACGTACATGTACGCCAATATGCCTGCCTGTGCCATTCTGTCGACATACATCGTCGTGCGCTGGTCGGGAAGTGGTTAAGTTACTCTCTCTCGGAGCCCGCCCAGTGGGAGGGGCGCTCTCGAGGGTATCTAAGATGCGGACGTCACGTGGTTCGGGGTTCCGGTCCAGAATGATGTACTGACTTCATGGTCCTGGTCCTCCTGACCAGCCCCCAGGAAGGCTATGGCCTGGGGGTGCAGATCCACCCAATGTTTATGTCTCGGAGCTGGCTAGCCCAAGGCAAGGAAACTAGAGGAGGATTCTGAGGTGGTTGGGTGCCGTCTCCGATTTGGGAGAGACCCAGTGACTTCAAGCATTCCAGGGGAAGACTCTTCAGAAGAATATCACGTACGGGTTGGTTTCTTAGTAAGAGCCTGGAATTACTGAAGTACCCAAGAGAATCCGGTCTCGTGGATATCGCCAAGCTGGCTGAAAGATCCAGGTATCCTACGAGTGTTCTTCAAGTTTAGTTTCCCTACGTGTTCTACAACAACGTCTGTGGCAGAGACATTATCTTGTATGTTCTACAACAACGTCTGTGGCAGAGACTTGTTCCTGAGTAAGCACCTTGTTGACTGCTAGGCCTTGTGAGAGAGGGACTGTCCAACTTGAGTGAACATCCAGTTGCGAATGGCTATTCTCTGGATGCAGTCAAAGTAAGCAAGTTCTTCAACATTTTGACTTTGACACTAAGAGTGCCTGAACTTCCTTTCCAACCCTCTGATCCCAATTTAAGAGACTGTTGTTGATTGTCTACGTTTTGCAAATAAAATCCATTCAAGTGGATCTGTTGTCAGTCTCTCGAGTTACTGGGCCATTTACCACGGGACACCCCTAGACATGAAACGAGGAGAACAGAAGGTAACGGTAAGCCCAATCTAACCAGCAGCTCCTTCGGGGTAGTGCTACATTCTAAATATGAAAACTCTTTTTTTCTCTGAAGCCTAGTTACAGGCATTTCCTTTTACTTCTGTGCCTATTTTCTAAAATGATATAACTTGTAGCTTTGGTTCTTTCCATGCTTTCCATTTCAATTTCCAATGCTTCTCCCACTGGCTTTATGACTCTTGAAAATGAATGTTTTTTCTCCTGGTATTAACCTTTGCTCGATCTTCTGCCTTGTCTACTGTTTTAGTACTTTGCTTTATGGCTACTTCTTTGTTTCTAGCATATTCCTGTTCCTAAATTCACTTTTTGACTTGGTGCTTCACTACTTTTCTTCTTTCCCATTTGTGGTAAAAACACTACACTGCTTTGTAAGAACCTGTGAGGCAAACTCATCACTATTAGGCTTACTGCCATGTGTTTTGTCTTCAGAGATATACATTCACGTGGGGTTATAACGATGCAAGTTTAATTTTAACATCAGCCTCCCAGCACTCACCACCAACGGTTTGAAGAACCTACTGCATAACCATTCTCAGTATCTACAGAGAAGCAGACTACCTTGTAGATATTCAACCTGTGTATGGGGAGCAGTGACTATTCCCCTATATTACTATTATCAAATAATGTTCAGGCAAGATGGAAAATAATGGGCACAACCAACATATGCCTCTGAATGTGGTCATTGCACACCTTTTCCTTTGTTTTTGCACACTTAGCATGGACAAAGCTTCTAAGCGTTCTTCATTCTACTAGAAAATTTGTTTCCATTGCTATCTGTGAGGAAATTTTTCCTCACTCCTTGTTTGGTCACAGTATCCAAAGCTCCCCAAAAATGTCTATGTGGTTTTGCTGTAAAACCAGGGATGCTTAGGTAAAGGTCTCATAGGCGTCCTCGTAGGGAGCTACTATGCAAGCACAGGCAGCACACAGCGGTTTTGCATGAAGAATGTGTACAAACAGCAGGGGCCATGACTTAAAGTTAATACGCTTTGGGAGATGGGGAGGGAGAGATTAGTTTAGGTCATCAAAAAAGTAGAAGGGCACTTTGAAAGTGCTCTTATAATTTTAAGTATAAAAAACACTTTTTTTTTCTTTCATTTGAATTTATTTTATAATTATCTATATATGTGATAAATTATTATGTGCAAATAACCTAAACAGGGCAAATAAAATATAATTGTTTACAATGATTGGTCATCACCCTTGGCTCTATACCTGTGGATATCTGTAAAGTCCAAGAACATGGGCCATTTGTATGGAGTAAGAGGAGACAGAATGCCCAATGATGGCAACCACTGGTGATCGCTCCTGGCAGGAATAATTGGGGATCCCACTTTCCCTTCCTGTCAACAGCTTTTGGGTCCCATCAATCTCCTCATGTAATCCTGCACAAGAGTCATAGACCTGGAATCCCAGGGTAGTGTTGGGCAGTAGGTTCAAGCTTCTATTTATCTCTTCCACAGCAAACCGCAAGGCTTGGAACTGCTGTAAAACCTCAAAGCTAAACCTGTGACAGACAGAAATGAGGCATTTAAAATTTCAATAACCTAAGTAATTTAGAAACATGCTAAATACAGACAGAAAATTCACAAGTAGTGTTAAACAAACAAAAAAAGTTACCATCGAAAACCTTTGAAGCACTTCTTAAACATGCTAATATAGTAGCATGTCAAAAAATGTGTTATGTGTCTCATTTTTTCTCTCTATTATTAGTCTTTATTTCATTGCATGATTATTACTGAAAATAATGATGTACAGTATAAGGAAGCATGTGTGTGGGAAGTGTTAAAAGTAACCCTCCCTAGGTGTCAAATATACTAGGTGTAACATTGACGATTACAAGACCGTTTTTAAGGCAGGGCAAAAGGGGCAGCTGCCCGAGGCCCTGCCATTGTTGTGGGGCCCAAAGTAGCTGCCTCATACTTGCCAACTGTTCCAGTTTAAATTGCCTTATCCCTTGAAGTTTTAGTCCTGTGCTGTGTCCCAATATCTCAGTGTAAACTTCTGCTGCTCCTGCCCAGCTCTGCCCTATTGCCATGTACAGATGACTCACCTGCAGAACTTGAGTTTACATGTAAACAACCTGCATTGATATATAAATAGCCCTATACCATGGCATTAATATGTAAATAGAGGCGGCATTCATATGTATATTATGTCCCCCTGGGGTCACATCAACCATCACTTGTGCTGAATGCTGTCCACTGGAGAGGTAAAGGAGCATACTTGAAAGTCCTGCCTACAACTGTGGTCATTAAGCCTAACATCAGCGTGTTCTTCAAAAGTAAGCAAATTGGAGGTGGAACCCTTCTTCAAAATAACATGGTACCACAGCACCCTGAATTTTGGTGCATGTGAATACACAGGCAGGCAGTAAGGAGATAATGTGCTGTAACCTTTAACAACCAATCAGTGAGCAGTAATGCTGTGCACTAACCTCTTGCAACCAGTTGCTGAGCAGTAATAATGTGCAGTAACCTCTAACAACAAATTAGTGAGTGGTAAAGATGTTCAGTAACCTCTAGCAATCAATCAGTGGGCAGTATTGATGTACAGTAATCTCTAGCAACCAATCAACAAGCAGAAGTCGTGTGCTGTACTCTCTAGAAAATAACAATGATCCATAATGTGTGCTGTAACCTCTAGCAGCCAGTCAGTGAGCGGTAATAATACACTGTAACCTCTGGTAACCAATCGCAATCGCTGCCTGATCTGATTCAATAAACTGATTTTGAGTCTAGCTGCTATTTATTGTATGTCTCAAAGCATGTGGAGAGGGAAATTGCGTAGAAGAGGGGGCCCAATAAAATGTTTGTTTGCCCAGGGTCCAATCAGTATTAAAGGCGGCCCTGGACGATTAGTTCAGGGCTTTACCAAAAGTAATGGAAAAGTGAGCATAACTTTTTTATTAATTGACATGGGTCATTCAAATTTTAGATTTTGGTAGAGTAGAAAAGACTTCCTCTATAATAACTCTTATTTTTTGTTGCAGGTAAATGATGGATTCCAAGCAGAAGCAACGTGCTTTTGAGGTCTTTGACACCATTGACAAGTGTAACATCTTTGAATTGTTAACTCTTGTCAGCAGGTCATCCCCACAAAGATTCCCTCCTTTGTCAAGAACTAAATGATGGTATGATACTTCTTCTTGGAATCCATTATTTACCTACAATGAAAAAGATGAAGAGCTACTGTAGATGAAGAGTTACTCTACCAATGTGAAATTTATACAACCTATGTAAGTTAATAAAATAGTTATACCCACTTTTGCAATACTTTTAGTACAGCCCTTGTATTAAAGTTCTATACATACTACAAAGAATAACATGACTAAATTCAACAACAATTAACTGTGTTTTCCCACCCCTCCCCTGTTTCCCACCATACCCTCCCATCCTCAAATACAGAAACTAAGGTTCCTCGATAATAGGTTGAACTATACCATATAAAGTACGCTCTACTTTCATCTAATATATGAATAAGGGATTCTCCCCAGAACACTAGTATGATACACAGATAATACCAGAGACATAGAGCAATCCGAATAAACTACACGGAGAGCCGGTAAACTTAATTAACTAAACCCGGCTGTGACCACCTCCACCCATTCACAGTATGATCCCAACAGGGGTGAATGGGTGCATTGATGGGATGAGCAGCCTCCCCAAATACTATGTCTAGAGATTCTCTTAGGTCCTATGTCTAACTTCAACATTCATTGGGCTCGACCCTCATGAAGCTTTAAGTCTAGATACATTGACATGCCCAAATTGATGCTTACTACCACTATTGTTTTCATTATTGTGGATGTACTTAAACTGTTATGTGACCATACCTATCTAACTTGCTTTATATCTTATTTCTTGTACATGAAATGCTTAATAAAAATATTGAAACAAAAAAAAAAAAAATTCTCTACATACATCATCTCTGATCACAGAAAATAATGAGATATAGTGAATTATGTTTTTCCATCTTACGTCTTACAAGCTCCTTGTAGTGGCCTGCTTGTGAAATCCACATTAGGGAACTCTTTATCAAAATGGATGGGAAGAATTGCTCCGATTAGCACATCTCCACTCCTTGTGGCTCCAACAAGGCTCAAGCCACTAAGTCTGCTCACCATTTGATCCAAATGAGAAGTTGACACAACATAGGTCAGAGTAATATGCCACAGAGACCAGTACACTTGAAGGATCAATCTAGGTGAAGGATACACAAGGAGTTGTATGTAAAGCACATGCGATAGATATTACACAGAGAAAAGATATACCTGTGCTCAAAACCCAATAGCTTGTACATGTATTTAAACTATCAAGTGCTAAAGGGGTGTGACCACATATTAACACTACAAATTCTGGATGGATCCTCTGCACACTGCTACAGTATATACCCTTTCCAGCAAACAATGCAATGAAAAACTGGGATTTTTAGTTCACACATATTGGAATACATGCTTAAGCTGGCCAAAATGCCTCAAATGAATCCCTCTTATGGCCAGTCCTACAGTGCTCTGCCACTGCAAATGCTATGGTGGACACCATGCCAACCTCAGTGACCAGACCTGAACCTACTAGCTCTCCCCCACCTTGTGTATTTATGTGTGCATTAAAAGCTGCAGCAAGTCAAAGAAATCTCCCAACTTCCTATTTGAAGGATGTTCAGCATCATCCAGCCCTTTCCTATCCCTTGCCCGCCCTTTTCAATCATTAGATGTCAGTTCCTTCAGCTATGGAGGCTTATCATTACATGTGGACATTAACTAGGTCAGGCTCCATGAGTACTAAGAAAAGGTGCTATAATATTTTCAGAATGTACAGCACCCTTCCAGCCCTTCCCACCAGTCATGACCTGCCTGCATTGCATATGATGAAATCACTAACTCTAAAATATGGTGTGTCATGTGGGCTCCTTAAGGGTAGGGACTGATGTGAGTGTGTGATATATGTGTGGAGCTCTGCATAAACCAGAAGCCCAACCTTGTTCAGGCCAATTAGAGCCTAAGGCTCTAATCATATGACTTGAAAAAAAAACTCATAGAAACCTATGAGTCGGGTGCCCTGCAGGGGGGCAGTGCCCCTGCGCCCCTAATGGACCGGACGCTCCTGGTAATGAAGTTATGGCTGATCAATGTATTTGTGTGTGGACACCCTAAACAGGCCACATAGGCTTCAATGTTGAATCAATATCTGAACGATTACAGTGAGAAACTTTCTGAAAAGGAATTACTTTCTTAGTACAGAATACAGAGATTACTTGTAATATACATTGCCTGTTTAAAGGTGATCGCATTTTATTGCATGTGCAATTTAACTTATCTTAAATTTTATTTAATTTAAACTTACAATTACTTTGCACAAATGCAACAAAAAAATAAATAAATTATATTCTACCACATTCTCAACAAACAATATGAAAACAACTGAAAATGTCTGCCATGCAAGCAAGCAATCAATCAGATTCCCATCTCTCCACCATGGCTAAGCCCAAAGAGCTGTCCAAGGGTGTCAGGGACAAGATTGTAGACCTACACAAGGCTGGAATAGTCTAATGCCACGTACACACGATCGTAATTCTCAACGGAAAAAGCTCTTATGGTTTTTCCGACGGAATTCCCATTGGAATTCTGCTCAAGCTGTCTTTCCTACACACGGTCACACCAAATTCTGATCGTTTAGAACGCAGTGACGTACAACACGTACGTCGGGACTAGAAAAGGGAAGTTCAATAGCGAGTAGCCAATAGCTTCCGTCTCGTAGTTGAATCTGAGCATGCGTGATTTTTGGCGTGTTGGAATTACGTACACATGATCGGAATTTCCATCGGGAAAATTGAGAACATGCTATCAATTTTTGGCTGGCGGAAATTTGGACAGCTAAATTTCGATGGAGAATACAGCAAAGAGCTGTCCAAGGGTGTCAGGGACAAGATTGTAGACCTACACAAGGCTGGAATGGTCTACAAGACCATCACCAAGCAGTTTGGTGAGAGGGTGACAACAGTTGGTGCGAATATTCGCAAATGGAAGAAAAACAAAATACCTGTCAATCTCCCTCGGTCTGGGGCTTCATGCAAGATCTCACCTTGTGGAGTTTCAATGATCATGAGAACTGTGAGGAATCAGCCCAGAACTACACAGGAGAATCTTGTTAATGATCTCAAGGCAGCTAGGACCATAGTCACCAAGAAAACAATTGGTAACACACTACACTGTGAAGGACTGAAATCCTGCAGCACCCATAAGATCCCCCTGCTCAAGAAAGCACATGTACAGGCTCATCTGAAGTTTTCTAATGAATATCTGAATGATTCAGAGGAGAACTGGGTGAAAGTGTTGTGATCAGGTGAGACCAAAATTGAGCTCTTTGACATAAACTCAACTTGGCATGTTTGGAGGAGGAGAAAATCTGCCTATGAACCCAAGAAAACCATCCCCATCGTCAAACATGGAGGTGGAAAAATGATTTGGGGTGTTTTTTTTTTCTGCTAAGGTGACAGGACAACTTCACCGCATCAAAGAGACGATGGACAGGGCCATGTACCGTCAAACCTTGGGTGAGAAATTCCTTCCCTCGGCCAAGGCATTGAAAATGGGTCATGGATGGGTATTCCAGCATGACAATGACCCAAAACACATGGCCAAGGCAACAAAAAAGTGGCTCAAGAAGAAGTATGAAAAGGGCCTGGAGGGCCTTAGCCAGTCTCCAGACCTTAATCCCATAGAAAAAATGTGGAGGGAGTTGAAGGTTCAAGTTGCCAAACGTCAGCCTTGAAACCTTAAAGACTTAGAGAGAATCTGCAAAGAGGAGTGGGACAAAATCCCTCCTGAGATGTGTGCAAACCTGGATGCCAACTACAAGAAACATCTGACCTCTGTGATGTGACAAGGATTTTGACACCAAGTCCTAAGTCATGTTTTGGGAAGGGGTCAAATACTTATTTCACTCACTAAAATGCAAATCAATTCATAACTTTTTTGAAATGTGTTTTTCTGGATTTTTTGTTGTTGTTATTCTGTCTCTCACTGTTAAAATAAACCTACCATTAAAATTATTGACTGATTATTTCTTTGTCAGTGGGCAAACTTACAAAATCAGTAGGGGATCAAATACTTTTGCCCCTCACTGTATATGTGTCCTTACCTCATCTCCAGATTTCCAGAAGAGCTCCCTACTGCAATCCACACATTTAATACAGTCCAATATTGGACTTCCTTCACTATCAAAAAACTAGTAAGTATTGACCCCCTGGAAGTACATGAATTGCAGACACGTGCCGGGTGATATGGCTCTACGACAGGCAAGAGCAGAAGGGATTTTATAGCTTGTTAATAATGAAATGAGTTTGCCCAGGGGAAACCAAGAATTCCCATAAAAGGGACTCAGCTTTCAAATTTTCCTATAATCATTGTAGTCTTGGAAATACTGTTGCATATTTTAATTTGTTTTATGTTGTAGTTAACTCTGTGTTAGAGTGTTGCAGCTGTAGACCATTGATCAGTAAGAAAGATTTGGAGTTCTCTTTATTGGCTATCATCAGTTCATGAAGATGAAAGTGTAGCACTCACCCTTGAAAGGGCCAACTATTTTGCACCAGGTTCTTCTCCCAATCTAGATTATATGCGCAGCTAGGCACACAGTCTCAATCACTCTTCTGGCTCAATGGTTAGTCTAGGGCAGTGATGGCGAACCTTGGCACTCCAGATGTTTTGGAACTACATTTCCCATGATGCTCAACTACACTGCAGAGTGCATGAGCATCATGGGAAATGTAGTTCCAAAACATCTGGGGTGCCAAGGTTCGCCATCACTGGTCTAGGGGGTATCCTTTTGATGCTTTATTTTGCTGTGGGATACTCCAGTAGCACAATACAGAAACACGAGGACACGTCTCACTCTTTCAAAGCTTTTTAGTACAGTCCCTCCTGCAACCAATAAGGAACGGAGCCACACTGAGACACCATAGAAAATGTCTCCAATTTGAGACTGGTACTAATGCAAAAAAAATAGTAGAAACACACAATCATTAGGGTCCTACACACCCGTCTGTATTCTCAAATGTACCTGGATAATTGCCAGACATTTCTCCCGTGAACTCCCCAGACCAGACCCTAAGTGAAATCCCTTTTGCAGCTCCAGCAAAATTCAGTAGATTAGGCCCCTAGCTCTAACACAGCTGGGACCTCAATGAGCACTGGAACAGGCCCCCCAGCTTTAGCACAACTGGGACCTGGATGAGCAAATGAAGAAGTACAGCTGGACTACCCAAAAGGGTAGCACCCCTAAGGCTGGGATTTTCTCCTCCTGGACAAGAACCCGACTGCCCCAGCTCTCAGGCTCTGTCGGGGATTGACTGGGACCACATAAAATATTCAGGCTGTAAATCTGAGTCTCCTAGCCCATTACATTCCAGAATCCTCCAGAAGGCAGGAGATAGTCAAACCTTCTACCGTGTTTCCCCGAAAGTAAGACAGTGTCTTACTTTCTTTTTATCCCCAAAAGTCCCACTATGTCTTACTTTCGGGGTATGTCTTATATTGGAAAAAAATTGTCGAATTTTTTGTTTTAACCATAAAATTAACATTTATTAACAACCTGAACAGTATTGTATTCACCACAAAACAGTTTTATAAAAGGAAGTGCCAAGAATGTCTTGTTACAACATTGCATAACATGTAAAACAATGAAAAATGGTAAGAACGAACAGTGGAATACTGGAAGATAAAACAGATTTATGTGTGATACAGTACCACCTGCTGTATTTAATCCAGTGTGACACCTGCTGATACCCACTGGGTTACATACAGCAGATGATACCCCAGTATGCCAGTGTGTATGTTTTACTGATGTATGATTAATACTGTGTGCATTACCGTATTTTAAGCAGGAGGCGGCAGTGACAAGTGCAGGGGACGGCGCGGTGACGTATGGAGAGGGGGACGGCTCAGGCGTGGGCAGGAGGCGGCGCTCATTAAGATCAGAGGGAAATGGCAGACGCGGCAACGTATGGAGAGGGGGGCGGTGCGGACGTGGGCAGGAGGTGGTGCGCAGCTAGATGAGAGGGAGGCGGCAATACCCCCGTGTTTCCCCGAAAGTAAGACATATGTCTTACTTTCGGGGTACGGCTTATATTAGCCGACCCCTCTGAAACTCCCGATACGTCTTACAATCGGGGGTGTCTTACTATCGGGGAAACAGGGTATCAATGAAACCCAGAACAGCCCAATGTAATTACAAGCTACTCAACTATTTACAGGGGATTGTAAAGAACCTAAAGCAATTTATCTAGGTTGGTACTGTACTTCAGAAGTTTTCCAAACAAGTTAAAGTGCATGTCATTCCAATAATTTTTTTATTAATATAGTGCAGCTTACAAATTCTTAGATGTGGTGGCTTCAGCAGTTTTCATTTTTTAGCCTTTTTTTCAATTTTATTTTCACCTGGTGATCTGGCCAGTAACACACCTCCTGTCTTAGCCCTTGTACACACGATTCCGACGGAATGTGTCCAATCGGAGCATTTTGTCGGATATTCCGACTGTGTGTGGTCTGCATCGGACTACTTCCGTCGGAATATCCGTCGGATTGAATTTTCCAACTTGCCGGAAATATTTTCCAACAAAATGCTCCGATCGGACATACTCCGATCATGTGTAGAGAATTCCGATCGGACAAAGTGCCACGCATGCTCAGATCAAATTCCTACATCAAAGCTATTGGCTACTAGCCTGAACGTAGTCCTGTCGTAACAAAATAACGTCATCACGTTCTGAACGATCGGATTTTCCGACAACTTCGTCCGACCGTGTGTATACAACAGTTTCGGACAAAATCCGACGGACAAAATCCAATGGATTTGGTTGTCGGAATCTCTGACCGTGTGTACAAGGGCTTAGGGTGGCTACACTCACTACTCCACTGTGTAAAATTGTCACCTGTTCCCAGAGTCCACAACTCTGTAAGCAGCACCATGCTCTCAGGCACACCAGAGGTGAAAAGGCGATATTTATTGCAACAATACATGTAATACTACTAAAAGGGAAATGGCAATAACCTCTCAAACAAATAAGTAAAACAGCGCAAAATAGAGTATACAGTTAGCATTAAACACACAGATGAAAGAATGACCCCTACACACTATATAGTAACATCTTGGAATGCGAGCATAATTTGTTCTGCAAACATGCTTGTAATCCAAAGCACTTGTATATCAAAGCGAATTTCCCCATAAGAAATAATGCAAAATTAGATGATTCGTTCCACAACCATTTATTCATAAAGCCTTCAGTTTATAGTCCATATCAAAAGATTATAGCAATGTGATAGGTTGTGTAACCATAAAATGTCCATCCACAAGGGGATTAGAAACAAAACCCAGCAAGAGTTACAGAGTATAAAAGATAAGAGAGGTGCCTCTAAGTTGTTGTAGAAATTTCATAAGATGTATTTTAATATGTATTGTCATAAGAGTCTCCTAGTGTTAGCACTCCTGCAGGCCACTCTAATGCCGCGTACACACGATTGGAATTCCTGTCGGAAAAAGCTCTTATGGTTTTCCCAAAGGAATTCCGATGGAATTCGGCTCAAGCTGTCTTGCCTACACACGGTCACACCAAATTCCGATCATTTAGAATGCGGTGACGTACAACACGTACGTTGGGACTAGAAAAAGGAAGTTCAATAGCCAGTAGCCAATAGCTTCCGTCTCGTAGTTAATTCTGAGCACGCGTGATTTTTGGCGTGTCGGAATTGCATACACATGATTGGAATTTCCGATAGAACGTTTTTTCGTCGGGAAAATTGAGAACATGCTATCAATTTTTGGCTGGCGGAAATTCGGACAGCTAAATTCAGATGGAGCATACACACAGTCGCATTTTCCAATGAAAAGCTCTCATCTGTCTTTTTTTGGCCGGAATTCCGATCATGTGTACACGGTATTAGGAGCTGACTGCAGCAGACTGAAGCTGGTTGAGATCCGTTAGGTAGTGGAAAACTTCTTGGGATTGGAGAGAGGTGTTTTCAGAGTGGGGGTATGTCCGCCAGTGAAAGGGCCCCTGTGCATTGCACAGACGATCGTCTGAGGGGATATGTTTGCTCTGCAAGGATCGGCTGTGGGCAGATGTACGCTCTTTGTCTCTGCTGTGTCTGATCAGCACGTGTCGGGATTCACAGCGTGCACCTGCAGATAGCCTTCCATCCACAAGGAACGGTAGTATAAGGATTCCTATCAGAGGAATTGTAGGCATCGTTCATTGGTTTTGTATGGTTCGTATCATTGAAATCATTTAGTTGGTTTGCACACGGTCTTGTGCAGAGCCATCTTTCTAAGTGTACCTTTGTCTCACGGAAGGCATGGCTCTGCACCTGATCGTTTGCACGGGTCACTGCTAGTCTATTTGAATGTATACATGTCTGTGATTGGTTCTTTTGAAAGAATACAAATGTCTGATTGGCTGTCTGTGAACACACCACCTTCTTTTATTACTCATGTTGTTTTTTGTATTAATGAACCCTGTTGGAAGGGTTCCCTATATTGTCACATCCTTATATGGTCATTTCCTGTGAGGTCACAAACTGTGTAGGAGGCGATTGTCTGTTGGAGGCACATCCTCAAGTTTGGGACTTCCTGTTTATATGTAACTAAAAGCAGACACACGGCTCAGAAAGGACAGTGATGCTGACGGAGCTGAGAACGTAAGGAATGGCAGTGATGTCTCTTTACTGGGGAACTGGGGAGATATGGAATGATAGGTAAGGTACATTATATCATTAGACAGAAATGGGTGCTAATGAGCACAGGAGATATGGCTGTGTGCATAGCGCACAGCCAAATGTCCCGGACATCAAGTAGCAATATGGTTACATTTAATGAAGGAACAACATTTAGCAACTCACATGGTTGATTATTAAAAGAGGCACATCTAAGTATGCAGGCATCCGGGGTAAAGCTGTGCACATAGACTGTCCTCCATACCGCCGCCTCTCACCGCTGTCAGTCTGCAATCGTGATCGGGAAGACCAACCTGCAGTAGAGCAATTTGAAAGCGAATTTAGAATCGCTTATAGAGAGTATTGTGGAAGGGATGATTTCGATGGCGGTGTGGAGTATGGTTAGGGCCGATCCTGGGTGGGTGCACAGGGTGAACTGCACCCAGGCGCCGCAGAGGTGGGGGGCGCTAAAGTGATAGAGTGCTTCCCTCCCTCCCCCTCTCCTTGTGTGTGTTTGAAATGCCCAGTGTTTCGGTGGCGCCAGGGGTCAGTGGAGTCAGCAGCAACCCCCCAGAGCTTTCCGGCATTTCCCAAACTAACAGACAACCCTATATATACAGTAAACAACCCCCAATTACTCTGTCAAGATAATGTGAACTTAAAAGAGAAGTGAAGGATTACTCTTTTTTGCACTTTTATACTTGCATGCTGCATTTGGTGGGCACTGGCAAACTGCATTTGGTGGTCACTGGCAGGCTGCATTTGGTGGGCACTGGATGGGTGCATTTGTTGGGCATTGATAAGGCTGCATTTGGTGGGCACTGGTAGGTTGCATCTAATGGACACTGGTAGGGTGCTATTGGTGGGCACTGGCAGTCTGCATTTGGTGTGCACTGGCAGGCTGCATTTGGTGGGCACTGGCAGGCTTCATTTGGTGGGCACTGGCAGGCAGCAAATGGTGGGCACTGGCAGGCTGCATTTGGTGGGCGCTGGCAGACTGCATTTGGTGGGCACTGGCAGGCAGAAATTGGTGGGCACTGGTAGGCTGCAATTGATGAGCACTGGCAGGCTGCATTTAGTGGGCACTGGTAAGCTGAAATTGGTGGGCACTGGCAGGCTGCATTTGGTGGGCACTGGCAAGCTGCATTTGGTGGGCACTGGCAGGCTGCATTTGGTGGGCACTGGCAAGCTGCATTTGGTGGGCACTGGCAGGCTGCATTTGGTGGGCACTGGCAGGCTGCATTTGGTGGGCAATGGCAGGCTGCATTTGGTGGCCACTGGCAGGCAGAAATTGGTGGGTACTGGTACGCTGTAATTGGTGAGCACTGGTAAGCTGCAATTGGTGGACACTAACAGGCTGCATTTGGTGGGCACTGGAAGGCTGCATTTGGTGGGCACTGGCAGGCAGCAATTGGTGGGCACTGGTAGGCTGCAATTGATGAGCACTGGCAGGCTGCATTTGGTGGGCACTGGCAGGCAGCAATTGGTGGGCACTGGTAGGCTGCAATTGGTGAGCACTGGCAGGCTGCATCTGGTGGGCACTGGTAGGCTGCAATTGGTGAGCACTGGCAGGCTGCATCTGGTGGGCACTGGCAGGCTGCATTTGGTGGGCACTGGCAGGCAGCAATTGGTGGGCACTGGCAGGCTGCAATTGGTGAGCACCAGCAGGCCGCATTTGGTGGGCACCAGCAGGCAGCAATTGGTGGGCACTGGCAGGCTGCAATTGGTGGGCACTGGTAGGCTGCAATTGGTGAGCACTGGCAGGCTGCAATTGGTGAGCACTGGCAGGCTGCATTTGGTGGGCACTGGTAAGCTGCAATTGGTGGGCACTGGTAGGCTGCATTTGGTGGGCGCTGGCAGGCTGAATTTGGTGGGCACTGGCAGGCAGCAATTGGTGGGCACTGGCAGGCTGCAATTGGTGAGCACTGGCAGGCCACATTTGGTGCGTACTGGCAGGCTGCATTTGGTGGGCACTGGAAGGGTGCATATGGTGGGCACTGATAAGCTGCATTGATGGGCACTGATAAGGTTGAATTTGGTGGGCACTGGTAGGTTGCATTTATTGAGCACTGGTAGGCTGCTATTGATGGGCACTGATGAGGCTGCATTTGATGGGCACTGATAAGCTGTATTTATTGGGCACTGGTGGGCTGCATTTGATGGGCACTGGTAAGGCTGCATTTGGTGGGCACCGGTAGGCTGAATTTGATGAGCACTAGTAGTCTGCATTTTGTGGGCACTGGTAGGCTGCATTTGGTGGGTACTGATAAGCTATGCTTGGTGGGCACTGGTAGGCTGTATTTGATGCATTGATCTCTTGCATCATTTCTACAATCTCTGACCATCTCTTGTATCATGTTCGCAGTCTCTGACCCTCTCTTGTATCATGTCTGCAGTCTCTTGACCATCTCTTGCATAATGTCTACAGTCTCTGGCCATCTCTTGCATCATATCTGCAGTCTCTGGCCATCTCTTGTAACATGTATGCAGTCTCTGACCATCTCTTGTATCATGTCTGCAGTCTCTGACCATCTCTTTTATCATATCTGCAGTCTCTTACCATCTCTTGAGTCATGTCTGCAGTCTCCGGCAATCTCTTGTTTTATGTCTGCAGTCTCTGACCATCTCCCGTAATAGGTCTGCAGTCTCTGACCATCTCCTGTACTATGTCTTCAGTCTCTGACTGTCTCCTCTACTATGTCTGCAGTCTCTGAACTATCTCTTGTATCATGTCTGCAGTCTCTAACCATTTCTTGTATCATGTCTGCAATCTCTGACCATCTTTTGTAGTATGCCTGCAGTCTCTGATCATCTCTTTTAGTATGTCTGCAGTCTCTGACAATCTCTTGTATCATGTCTGTAGTCTGTGACCGTCTCTTGTATCATGTCTGCAGTCTCTGACCATCTCCTTTAATATGTTTACAGTCTCTAACCATCATCTGTATCATGTCTGCAGTCTCTGACTATCTCTTGTATCATGTCTGCAGATTCTGACCATATCTTGTAGTATGCCTGCAGTCTCTAACCATCTCATGTAGTAAGTTTGCAGTCTCTGACCATCTCTTGTAGCATGACTGCAGTCTCTGACCATCTCTTGCATCATGTCTGTGACCATCTCTTGTATCATGTCTGCAGTCTCTGTCCATCTTCTTTAATATGTCTGCAGTCTCTGACCATCTCCGGTATCATGTCTGCAGTCTCTAACAATCTCTTGTGTCATGTCTGCAATCTCTGATCATTTCCTGTAGTCTGTCTGCAGTATGTCTGGGTGCTTTTTCCAACAGACTCTCTAACAGAAGCCCTCTCTGTGTCCATTAGAGAAAACCTGAATTTTGTTTATTGTTAAGAGATCATGGGAGGATCCCAGGGTAACAAAGACTCTTTAGGGGAGTATTTCTGTGTCACTGCCATAGAAAAGTATTTAAAGGGGAAGAGGTAGTAAGATGACCACGCCCATGTGGGGGCCCCAGAAATATTTCTTCACCCTGGCACCTGTGACGATAGGATCGGCCCTGAGGATGGTCTATGTCATGGGGCAGAGAAATTTGCCAGCTATAGTCTATAGCTGGGGCTGTGCTACTGGCAGATGTGCTGCAAGGTCCTGGGACACCCTGCACTATGCCATCATCCCTGTTAGTGGAGGCTGCTGAGAGGTCATGAGGTATAGCAGGGACAGACTGAGGTGAGTAAAGAGGAGGAACAGATTTGTGCCCCTTTTGTGTGGCTTTTAGGTGCTCTTGCCAATGGGATGAGTGGTGGGAGGTTAATGCCTTGTCAAGAATGTGGTACCCAAATGGTTGGGGTTTTTGCCACGCTTGATGCACTTTAGACAAAGTTTGCAAATAGCAACAGTGTGGTCGGCTGCACATGTACTAAAAAGGCCCAGGCAGCTGAGCTCTAGGAAGTGAGCCAGGAGATAACAGCTCCACAATGTGATGGAATAGGTTGGCTGCTCTCTACTCTTCCATGATGGCTGCCTCGTTGGGGTTGTGCTTCACCCTCACTTTTC
The DNA here is from genome assembly GCF_037356315.1 of Lithobates pipiens. NCBI lineage: Eukaryota > Metazoa > Chordata > Amphibia > Anura > Ranidae > Lithobates > Lithobates pipiens. Next base: position 612,641,817 of record NW_027507903.1, read on the forward strand.
TCAACAGCTCTATCTGGCACCCAAGTCGAGTCAGTGATATCATCATCATCATCTCCTTGTCAGGCCTGTCTTGGCCCTTCATTCTCTGGGCTGGCTGCTCAGCTGCCGGCTAATTGCCAGCTCTCATCTCTCTCCAAAGTTACCCAGCTGTTCCTAATCCTGCTCGTCTGATCCGCCTACTTAAAGCTGTCCAGCTCACATCTCTGCCTTCGCCTTGGTCACATCACAAGAAACCATCTCCTGCGGTTCTGTTTAAAGACTGGTTTGCTGGCATCCCTTCTGGCTCCTTATCCCGCTTGCTGTTGCTCCACTTGGATCCCTGACTTCTGGCCGGCTGATTACCCGATCTGCTTATTGAACTCTGGACTGGCTGACTACTCAATCCGGTTACTGGACTCTGGCGATGCTTTGACTACGCTTACTCTATTTACCTTTTTATTTTTATTTAATAAACAAGTGTGATTTAATTGTACTTCTGTCTCGGTCTGATTCATGGTTTCTGACAGTAGTCGAAGGCCATGAATTCAGAAGATACAGTCAATCCACTTGTTGGTAATATTTTTTCCAGATTGGATGAGCAAGATCACTGCATGGATCAGTTTGCCATGGCGTTACAAAAGTTCCTGATTCGCACGGCTCACCTGGAAAACCCCACTGTGGCTGCTCCAGTACAACCTGAGATGCAGGCCGTCCCTGCTGCTGCTGCGTCAGTCTCTGTGCAGGCACCTCCCTCGAGTATTACCTCTATAAGAGGTATGTCTTGTTCCGCTCCGCTTTCGCAGTGATTTGGGGGCGATCCAGTTCAATGCAGAGGGTTTCTCAATCAGGTTGAGATATTCTTCGAGATGATATCTTTGCTTTCTGAGAGAGCCTTGGCCTGGGCTAACCTTCTATGGGGGACACAAAAACCTGTTGTCTTGAGTTACCCTGAGTTTGTGGCCTCCTTTAAAAGGGTATTTGATGTTCCTGCACGCTCCGCTTCTGCTGCCAAGTGCCTCATGTCCTCAAACAGAGTACGAGAACTGTTGCCGACTACGCCATTGATTTCCGTACTCTGGCAGCAGAGGTTGCTTGGAACAATGAGGCCCCCGTGGCTGCGTTTTCTCATGGGCTCTCGGATTCCATCAAGGATAAGATAGCAGCCCGAGATATACCCGCTGAGCTGGAGAGCTGGATCTCGTTTGCCATCCTCATTGACTCCAGACTCAGAGAAAGACTTTATTTTAAGGAGCGCTTGTGGAAGCCTCCTGTACATTTGCCTCCGAGCTTTGTAGTCCCACCCATGCCTCCCTCACCTCCCATGCCTCCTGGTAACAAGTCGGTCAGTGAAGATGAACCCATGCACCTGGGCTTCATGCGTCTCTCTGCGGATGAGAGAGCCTTTAGGAGGAGGGAGAGATTGTGCCTTTATTGTGGCCAGGCAGGTCACTTTTTGAAGTCTTGTCCTACCCCTCCAGGGAATGCCCGAACCTTGAGGTCCTGTCATGGACAGACCTTAGGTGGCATTTTTTCATCCCCAGTTATCCAGAAGGATAAGCCCCTGGATTTGGTCACTCTTTTTTGGACTGAGTCATCCATCGAGATACAGGCTCTAATCAACTCTGGGGCTGCATGCCTGTTCATTGATGCTGCATTTGTTTTGCAGCACTCAATTCCGCTGTACTGCGTGACACTCCACTTGCCATTGAGGCTCTTGATGAGAGACCTTTAAAGCCTGCCCATGTGACTCATGAGACGGTTCCGTTGTCCATGACCGTAGGGGCTCTTCACCATGAGATAATCCAATTCCAAGTTATTATTATTATATAAATTATTATTATTATTATTATTATTATTCAGGATTTATATAGCGCCAACAGTTTGTGCAGCGCTTTACAATATGAGGGCAGACAGTACACTTACAATACAAATCAATACAGGAGGGATAAGAGGGCCCTGCTCGTTAGAGTTTACAATCTAGAAGGGAGGGTCAAGTTGAAACAAAAAAGGTAATAACTGTGGGGGATGAGCTGATGGAGAAAATGAAAATACAGTTAGGTGTGGGTAAGGTAGGCTTCTCTGAAGAGAAGTGTTTTCAGGGATCGTCTAAAAGCGAATAAAGTAGGAGATAGGCGGACAGATTGGGGTAGGGCATTCCAAAGGATTGGAGAGGCTTTAGAAAAGTCCTGGAGGCGAGTATGGGAGGAGGTGATGAGGGAGCTAGAGAGCAGGAGGTCTTGAGAGGAACGAAGAGAACGAGTAGGTTGGTATTTAGAGACTAAGCTAGTGATGTAGCTGGGGGCAGAGTTGTGGATGGCTTTGTACGTAGTTGTTAGTATTTTGAATTTAATTCTTTGGCTGAGCGGAAGCCAGTGGAGGGATTGACAGAGAGGAGTGGCAGACACAGAGCGATTGGTAAGGTGGATGAGTCTGGCAGCGGCATTCATGATGGATTGAAGAGGGGATAGACTATGTAGAGGTAAGCCAATGAGAAGGGAGTTGCAGTAGTCGAGGCAGGAGATGACCAGCGAGTGAATTAAGAGCTTTGTTGTGTCATTGGTTAGAAAGGGGCGTATTTTTGAGATGTTGCGGAGGTTGGAAGTTATTTCCTCACCCAGGTTTCCGCTGGTTATTGGTTATCCTTGGTTACAGAGGCACAACCCCTCTTTTGATTGGCTCCGTGCTGAGATTTTCTCCTGGTCACCACAATGCAGTGAGACATGCTTCCTGAAGGTATCCAAGGTCCTGTGTACCTCTTCACTCTCCTCCCTGCCGGAGAAGTACCGCAATTTTTTTTTTTTTAAACTTAGGTTTTTATTGATAATATTCGCAGTACAGAGGCATAAACATGTTTCACAGAAAGGAAGGTGTGAATACATATTATCACGTAAAAAGAACAAAAGAGAAAGGCCAGGTTACAGAATTATGTTTGTCGACAACGATTGGCATTAAGACTGATAATAACATTGCTGAAATAATAGAAAAACATATAGCAACAATTCAGCCATAGCTGCAATTGAAAGGCCTAGTGGTCAACATACGTGGATATAACACAGAATACAGCCATCGCTTAGAACAATTATAAGAGTTACGTATATCTAACTGGAACTGTAAGGAGAACAATGTAGGCATAGCACGTAACAGAATGTTACGGTGAACGAATCTGGTGCTAGAGATCATGTCAGTCGCATGCTCCTTGGGTCATTGATCCAAGGATCCCAGTCTCTGAGGAATTTATTTTTGGAGAGGTGCGCTTTGGAGAAGATATGTTCCATTTCGAAATTGGAGTTTAGAATGGATATCACCTCTCGGAGGTCTGGGGGTTGAGAAGATTTCCACCTACGAGCGATAGCCAGTCTTGCAGCAATTAGAACGTGGGTGGATACTGTTTGTAGCTTTTTGGGCCAGGATGGGATCGCCAGCCCAAGAAGGATATCCAGGGGGGTTAGGTTCGAGGCAGCACAGTTTATTGTGTGAAGGATGTTGCGTACTTGAGACCAAAAAACTGTTAGCAATGGGCATTCCCACCAAACATGAAAAGGTGATCCTACGGAACCGCACCCCCTCCAGCATAGAGGAGATACATCCGGGAAAATTCTTGCAAGTCTGTCGGGCGTGTAATACCAGTGGTGGAATACTTTTTGTAGTGTTTCCCAATGGGTTGTGCAGCGTGAAAGCTTGGCAGGAAGAGAGAGAGCCTGGAGCCACACATTGTTAGGTGGGCTAGTTGGGATGTGCTTAGACCATTTTAAGATGTGGGTTTGAATCTGGTCATCTGAGGAACGGGATAAGTCTTTGTAGATATACGATATACCTTTGCTTGCAAGATTGATCGTGGTGAAGTATGTGAATGTAGTGTGCAGTATCCCACGTTGGTGTGTCCATTCGATCTTGTTAAGTAGGGATCTGATCCTTAAATATATGTAGAAAGATTTGTGAGAGATTCCGTGAGCGGATTGAAGCTCTGCAAAGGATTTCAGACGTGAGGCAGAAAATAATTTTCCTAGATCCGAGATGCCTGCTTCAATCCAGTGTTGTACGGGCAGGTCAGGTAAAATTAGAGTTAGCGACTGGATAGGAATAAAGGGCAGTATAGAGTGAGGTATGCCTTTCGACAATTGTGGTAGAGATGTCCACACTCTAATAGAAGCAGACATGGTGTCCAATGGGAAATGTAGTGTTCCAGGTGCTATAAGGTAGGCGGACAAAAATAACCTGGGCTTGTCGGGTAGCGTTTCCGTTTCTATCTGTGCCCAGTTAGAAGAGGTAGGTGAGATCCACCAAACTCTGAGTTGTTCCAGGAGGACTGCTTTGTAGTAAAGAGTGACGTTGGGAACACCCATTGCTTCTCTGCAGGTTGGAGTTGTTAGAATTTTCTTGTTTATCCTGGGTTTTTTACCTTGCCAGATAAAGGTATGGAGAATGTTTTGAAGAGATTTTAGGTGCATCGGTAGAAATGGTATTGGGAGAGTGCGGAAAACATATAGAATGTGAGGGAGCAGAAACATCTTAACTAGCGCAATCCTGCCCGCCCATGAGACAAATGGGTGGTTCATCTCATGGGACAACTGATGGAGCCTCGCCACGAGGGTTGAGTAATTAGACCGCAGAAGTTGTGTACTAGAGGAGGTTAATTGAATTCCTAAATAAGTCAGAGACGCAGAGGTAGACCAGGAAAAGGGTGATTCTGTGGATATATGTTGGATCGTCGGCTTGTCATGACCTAGTGCTAACATCAGGGATTTGCTGTGATTTACTTTATAAAAAGAGACTGCACTGAATTGATCTAGAATTTTTTGAACTTCCCGCAATGATTGCCGTGGGTCGGAGAGTGATATTATTACGTCGTCTGCGTATAATCCTATCTTATGTTTCACGGGGCCTATCGTGATACCTTTAACGTTGGGGTTGGAATGAATTTGTTGGGCTAATGGTTCCATGACCATAGCAAATATTAGAGGGGAGAGAGGACACCCTTGGCGTGTGCCATTAGTGATATAAAACGGGTCTGAGGTGACTCCTGATGTCCATACACGTGCACTGGAGGAGGAATAGAGACAGAGGATGGCTTGGAGCAATTGGTCAGAGATACCGAACTTACGTAGTACCGCTTCTAAGTATCTCCAATGCACTCTGTCAAACGCCTTCTCTGCGTCCAATGAGAGGAGCAGAGAAGGCGTTTTGTTGTGTTCCGTCCACTGAATGATGTCAATAAAATGACGGGTGCCATCCGAGGTTTGCCTACCAGGGATGAAACCCACCTGGTCCATATGAATCAGTTGTGTCATCACCGTGGAGAGTCTAAGGGCCAGCAGTTTAGCATATAGTTTGGTGTCTGTGTTTAGGAGTGAAATAGGTCTAAAATTGCCTGGGGTGTCTGAAGATTTACCTGGTTTGGGTAATGTCACTATAAGGGCATTCAGGCACTCCTTTGGCATTGTGCCAGAGGAGGCATATTGATTGAAGGCGTTGCAGAGATGGGGGGAAAGAATGTCATTGTAGTGTTTATAATATTCATTGACAAATCCGTCGGGGCCCGGTGCTTTGTGAAGTGGGAGCGATTTGATAGCTGAGTGGACTTCGGCAGGTGAGAAGGGAGTGGATAAGTCTTGAAGTTGAGTCGGTGTTAAGATCGGTAACTGGACTGAAGAGAGGAAGGAGTCTATAGCGTCGGTAGTGATCGGGGTATCCGACCCCGTGGCTTGGAGATTTTAAAGGTTCGAGTAGAAATCTGCGAATGTATTGGCTATGTCTAGGGGACTGGTCATACGTATGCCTCGGGAGTTTAGAAGATACGGTATTTTCGACTTGCGTTGTTGTTTTTTGATTTGTTTGGCCAAAAAGGCCCCTGACTTGTTGCTGAAGGCGTATGAGTTCAGTTTCAGTCTTTTGATGTAGTAGTCAAATTTATTGTTTAATAATTCAGTAAGTTGTCTTCTATGATCCCGAAGGGAATCTAGCAGCATATCAGTGGGGTTGGTTTTGTGGGCTAGTTCTAGGGATTTAATACGTTGTAATAAATGGTCTACCTCTGCGTCCCGTCTCCTACGTTCTTGGGCTCCCAATTTCATAAAGAGCCCCCGTAGCGAGGCTTTGTGTGCCAACCACACAGTAGCTTGATTGTCTACCGACGCACAATTGTGCTCAAAGAAACTCCTGATCTCGGATTCTATTTACTTTTCATAAATGGGATTGGTAAGTAAGGATGCATTCATGCGCCACACAGAGTGGTTAGTGGGGCATTGAGAGGGGAATAGAGTCAGGGAGATTGGTGCATGGTCTGACCACGTAATCGTACCAATGTGGGATTCAGAGGAGGATAACAAAGCTTTTTGGTTCGTGAGAAAGAGGTCGATCCGAGAGTAGGAGTTACCAGGGTAGGAATAAAAGGTGTAATCGCGCTCAACATCGTGTGTGCATCTCCAGGGATCATATAGGTTCTCATCGGTCATAAATTTAGAAAGGGCGGTGGATGCCTTCCTACCGGGGTTGGTTGTATCTAGCACAGGATCAGGGATATCATTAAAGTCCCCACATATGATTATGGGGTGTTGTTTAAACAGTTGTAGTTTGTTCCTCAAACATTTGAAGAACTTCTTTTGAGAAGTGTTGGGCGCGTACACGTTCACCAATGTGAAGAGATGGTTGTCGAATGACGCGGTTAGTATGATGAACCTGCCTTCTTCATCTGTGTCAATTTGTTGTGGGATAAAGGACAGATCGGAACTCACAGCGATCATCACCCCACATTTTTTTTGGGTGTGATTAGAGAAAAAATAGTGGGAGTATCTTTTGTGTGTACATTTGGGTGGATTTTGTTGTGTAAAATGGGTTTCTTGTACACATATTATGTCAGCTTTTTGCTTATATGCCTCCTTCCAGAGGAGGTTTCTTTTGAAAGGGGAGTTAAGCCCCTTGGCGTTAAGGGAAACAATTTTAATTGGCATGGTGGTTATGTATGGTGGGTGTTGCACAGGAGTTGAGCGCGACCACAGGTATTACAAGAAAGCTTAGTACAGTTTGTATATAGTACAACAAGACATGTAAACATATGCAAATCACATTTTATAATGCCCCTAATTACTATACTAACAACAGGATAGAAATCGCATGTGCGACCCTAGATAATGGTATGTGAAAAAAGCGCTTGACTTCAGGGACTGGTAGTTCTTTCAAGGCTTGTTGGGCACCAGTGGCTAATAAAACGATGGAGCAAAGGACGGTAGGAAAATAAAATAAAATAAAGAAAAATAAAAACCAAAATAATAATGGAGTATGAGCAAAAAACTGGAGTATCAAAAATGGCCAAACGTAACAAATGAACAAATTACCTTTGTGGTAAAAAAGGTACAGGGAGAAAGATGTATCGGTGTGCGTGGCACACTATAATTCAACGGGGTGTGAAACTGGAGAAGGCGCCCAGGCAGGCTTCACATGCCAGGGACATTGCTGGTCAAGGAGGTCCATCAGGTTTTGTTGGATTTGTTCGAGGCACGTCGGGGAGAAGGTGGGGAGCTTGTAGGGTGCTTTGCTGAGTTGTGTGATTTTGGTCGGAGAGGAAGCAGTCCCCAGTTGGTTAGCTTCTTGTAGCCGTCCTTAGGTGATAGAAGTACCGCAATTTTAGCGATGTCTTTGATAAAGTTCAAGCCAGTAGTTTGCCTCCACACTGGTCTTATGATTGCCCAATTGACCTTCAACCTGGTGCCATAGCTCCTTGTGCCCGGGTTTACCCTTTGTCGGTCTTGGAGGATAAGGCCATGGAGGAGTATGTTGCTGACACACTTTCTATAGGTTTCATCTGAAAATCCTTGTCTCCTGCTGGTGCTGGTTTCTTCTTTGTGAAGAAGAAGAGCAGTGAACTGAGACCTTGTATAGATTATAGGGGTCTCAATCGTGTCACGATTAAGAATGCCTACCTGATTCCATTGATTACAGAGTTATTTGACTGCCTTAAGGGAGCAACGGTTTTCACGAAGCTTGACTTGAGAGGGGCATACAATCTCGTGTACATTAAGGAGGGCAACACGTGGAAAACTGTGTTTAATATCAGAACAGGCCATTATGAATACCTGGTAATGCCTTTTGGCCTTTGTAACGCCCCGGCAGTTTTCCAGGAATTTATTAACGATGTCCTCCGAGATTTGTTGCAGTTATGTGTGGTGGTTTATCTCGATGATATCTTCATATTTTCCAAGTCCCTGGAGAGCCACCACACAGATGTCTGTCGTGTGCTTCAGAAAATAAGAGAGAACAATCTCTATTGTAAACTGGAGAAGTGCGAGTTCCATCGTGAACAGGTTACATTCCTGGGCTATGTTATTTCCAATGCTGGTTTTTCGATGAACCCTGAGAAACTTTCAGTAGTCGTACAGTGGCCACGACCCGTGGGTTTACGTCCTCTGCAGCGTTTCCTGCGCTTTGCCAACTACTATCGGAAGTTTATTCGTAACTTCTTGTTTCTGATCAAGCCCCAGAATTATATGACCAGAAAGGACAGTAACCCACAGTTGGTCTCCGGAGTCCATTAAGGCCTTTGAGACTCTCAAGGCTGCCTTTGTTTCTGTTCCTGTGTTGGCAAATCCTGATCCTATGTTGTCATTTATCCTAGAAGTTGTGTGGCTACTTTTCCCAGAAATTGTCACCTGCTGAGTGTAATTGTGAGATTGGTGACAGAGAGCTGTTGGCGATCATTTTAGCCCTGAAGAATGGAGACATCTTCTTGAAGGTACCACTGTGCCTGTTCTTATTCTTACTGACTATAAGAATCTTACATTCTTGTCTGAGGCTAAGCGACTCTCTCCCAGAAGGGCGCAAAGGGCTCTTTTCTTTTCTAGCTTTAATTACATTGTCTCATTCTTACCGGGTACTAAGAATGTAAGGGCTGATGCCTTGTCACAACAATTTTCCTCCACTTCCAAGTCGGAGTCGGTTCCGGTTCCTATGATTCCTCCTGATCGTATCTTGGCTATGGTTCGCACCAGTCTTACTTCTCCTTTGGGTGACAAAATTCTTGCTGTTCAGGTCCATGCTCCCCCTGAGAAACCTTGTGACTCTGCTTTGTCCCAAAGAGTCTCCGTACTGCTGTGCTCCAGACTTAGCATTTTCCCAAGGCAGCTGGCCATCCTGGGAAGAATCAACTCTTTTGGGCCATTTCCCAACAATTATGTTGACCTAGTCTACGGGCTGATGTTACTGCCTTTGTAGCTGCCTGCTCTGTGTGTGCTCAGAGTAAGACTCTACAACACCTTCCAGTGGGCCTCCTACAACCCATACCCAATGGAGAGAGGTCCTGGACTCACCTGTCAATGGATTTCATTGTGGAGTTGCCCAACTCCCAAGGCAACACTGTTATCCTTATGGTGGTTGATAGGTTCTCAAAGATGTGTCATTGTATTCCACTTAAGAATTTGCCTACCTCTAAGGAACTGGCTTTCATTTTTGCTCAGGAGATATTTAACTTACATGGGCTACCCAAGGTGATTGTCTCGGACAGGGGCAGTCAGTTTGTCTCCCGGTTCTGGTGAGCCTTTTGTGCACAGTTGGGAATCCAGCTTGCGTTCTCTTCTGCGTATCACCGCAGTCTAATGGGGCCGCAGAGCGAGCCAATCAGTCCTTGGAGCAATTCCTATGTTGCTATATTTCTGACCACCATAGCAACTGGTCAGACCTATTACCATGGGCAGAGTTTTCTCACAACAATGCCTTGAATTCTGCCTCCCGATTGTCTCCATTTATGGCGAATTATGGTTTCCAACCTTCCATGTTACCTGACTCGTATGTTCCGCAGAGTATTCCTGCATTAGAGGAGCATCTCCGTGGTCTTCGTTCCACTTGGGTACAAGTCCAGGAGGCTTTGCGTCATGCTAATAATAGGTACAGACTCTGTGCTGACCGCAGATGCCTGCCTGTGTCTTCTTACCAGGTTGGGGACAGGGTCTGGCAGTCATCTCACAACCTCTGGCTTCGTGTTCCCTCACTAAAGTTTGCACCTCGGTTTATTGGGCCTTTCTGTATCCTTCGCAGGATTAACCCAGTGGCTTACACGTTGGACCTTCCTCCTAGTATGAGCACCTCAAATGTGTTTCATGTCTCCTTATTGAAACCATTGGTCTGTAACTGATTTACCACCTCGGTGCCATGTCCTCACCCTATTCAGGTTGAGAACCATGAGGAGTATGAGGAACAATCCATTGTTGACTCCCGTAGGTTCCGTGGGTGCATACAGTACCCAGGGTCGTCTTTAAGGCAGGGCAAAAAGGGCATCTGCCCTGGGCCCTGTCATTGTTGTGGGGCCCAAAGCAGCTGCCTCATACTTGCCAACTATCCCAGTTTAAATTCCCTTGTTCCTTGAAGTTTTTGTCCCATGCTGTGTTCCGATATCTAAGTGTGAAATGCTGGCATTATTACTGCCCAGCTCTGCCCTATTGTTGTTTACAGATGACTCACCTGCAGACCCTGTGCTTACATGTAAATAACCGGCATTCACATGTAAATAGTTGTGGCTGGTGGCATTGATATGTAAATAAAGGTGGCATTCATATGTATATCATGCTCCCCTGCAGTGAGTAGATGATGTGATATAACCTCTAGCAACCAGTCAGTGAGCAGTATTACTGTACAGTAATCTCTATCAACCAATTAATATGCAGAAATCAATTGCTGTAACTTCTAGCAACTAATCAGTGAGCCGTAATGTGTCCTGTAACCTCTAGCAACCAGTCAGTAATGATATGCTGTAACAGCTGGCAACCAATCGCAATTGCTACCTGATCTGATACAGTAAATTGATTTAAAGTCCAGCTGCTATTTATTGTATGTCTCAGAGCAGGTGAAGGGTGGAATTGCATGGGGGGGGGGGGGGGCCCAAGATTTTTTTTTGCCCAGGGTCCATATTAAAGACGGCCCTGACAGTACCTGGTGCATTGGAAGGGGTACGGTCCGGAGGAACGCTCCTGGGTTTCACCCTCGGACGTACATGCCCCTGTCCTCCTCCGCGAGTTGCATACACGTTTTCCCCTCAAGCCCGGTGGCCCTCCGAGGGAGAGGGGTCATTGAGGAGGGGGTACTGTCAGGGCTGACTTAGCCCTTCTTTCTCTGGGCTGGCTGCTCAGCTGTCGGCTAATTGCCAGCTCTCATCTCTCTCCACAGTTACCAACTGTTCCTAATCCTGCTCGTCTGATCTGCCTACTTAAAACTGTCCAGCTCACTTCATCTCTGCCTTCGCCTTGGTCAAATCACAACAAACCATCTCCTGCGGTTCTGTTTAAAGACTGGTTTGCTGACATCCCTTCTGGCTCCTTATCCCGCTTGCTGTTGTTCCACTTGGATCCCTAACTTCTGGCCTGGCTGATTACCCGATCTGGTTATTGAACTCTGGACTGACTGACTACTCGATTCGGTTACTGGACTCTGGCTATGCTTTGACTACGCTTACTCTATTTACCTTTTTATTTAACAAACAAGTGTTATTTAATTGTACTTCTGTCTCGGTCTGATTCATGGTTTCTGACACTCCTCCATCCTCATTACCACTGGAGACAACTTGGCAATAAACTGCAGATGGAGGAACAGTACCAGTGTTCTCCCCTCTATGTAGGCTCATATTCCTGCCTTCTGACTGTTCCAGTCAGAACCAACATCTGTATCGAGTAATTGCTGTGCATCATCAAGGAGCAAGTAGCTGACACTGTCCAAATATCTCTGCTGACTCCTCCATGCCTGATGTTGGGGCTATGGCAGGAATAGCTGTGGACAAGGAGGCAGGTTTTGCCACTCTGGCAACTGAAGGGCACTGCGCACTAGTCTCTGCTTAGGTGAAGGAGGATAAGGAGGATGAGGATGGTTTAGTAAGTCAATCCACCACCTCCTCTGCATGCTGGGGCTACATAGTGCGGGCAACATCACTAAACAGAGGAAATGATGCCCTCCCTGAGGACTACGCTACTGGCCCCCTTACAGGACCATGGGAACATCTGCCACTTCTTGCTGTCCTCCCAGACATGATGGGGGGAAAGGGGAGGGGGGGTGATTATTAACAAAATGTAATAAAGATGTGTAAATGTGTACATGGATGCACTTTAATCAATGAAAAGTAGTATTTGGTGTAAAGAATTAGAATAAGACTTGGGAAACTTAACATTAATAAATCACCGGGACCGGATGGCTTGCACCCGAGGGTACTTAGGGAACTCAGTCAAGTAATTGCCACACCATTGTTCCTAATTTTTCCTGACTGTCTACTGACTGGAATGGTACCAGCAGATTGGAGAAAAGCCAATATTTAAAAAGGGCCCAAAATACATCCCTGGGAATTACAGACCAGTTAGCCTAATATCAATAGTATACAAGCTCTTGGAGTGGATAATAAGGGACTATATACAATATTTTAGTAACAAGAACGATATCATTAGCAGTAGTCATCATGGATTCATGAAGAATCGTTCTTGCCAAACCAATCTATTAACCTTCTATGAGGAGGTAAGTTTCCAGCTAGATAAAGGAAGGCCCGTAGACGTGGTGTATCTGGATTTAGCAAAAGCATTTGACACAGTTCCCTATAAACTTTTACTGTACAAAATAAGGTCTGTTGACCATAGGGTGAGTACATGGATTGAAAACTGGCTACAAGGGTGAGTTCATAGGGTAGTCATAAATGGGGAGTACTCGGAATGGTCAAGGGTGGGTAGTGGGGGCCCCCCGGGTTCTGTGCTGGGACCAATCCTATTTAATTTGTTCATAAACGACCTGGAGGATGGGGTAAACAGTTCAATCTCCAATATCTTTTGTGAAACATGTCGGGATAATGTGCAACAAAGTATTGTCATTTAGGGTATTCAACTATTTAGACCATCACTGTCTTGTATAACATTATATTGCTATTGTCTATATATTTCATGTGTATATGACAATTTTAACCCTTTCATGACTAAGCCTATTTTTGGAATTTGGTGTTTACAAGTTAAAATCCATATTTTTTGCTAGAAAATTACTTGGAACCCCCAAACATTATATATATTTTTTTAGCAGAGACTCTAGAGAATAAAACGGCGATTGTTGCAATATTTTATGTCACACGGTATTTGCGCAGTGGTGTTTTAAACGCAACTTTTTGGGAAAAGGGACACTTTCATGAATTAAAAAAAAAAAAAAAAAAGTAAAATTAGCCCAATTTTTTTGCGTAATGTGAAAGATAATGTTACGCTGAGTAAATAGATACCAAACATGTCACACTTTATAATTGCGCGCACTTGTAGATTGACGACAAAGTACGGTACCTAAAAATCTCAATAGGCGACGCTTAAATTTTTTTTTACGGTTACCAGGTTAGCGTTACAGAGGAGGTCTAGTGCTAGAATTATTGCTCTCGCTCTGACGATCGCGGCGATACCTCACATGTGTGATTTGAACACCGTTTACATACGCGGGCGTGACTTCCGTATGCGTTTTCTTTGCTTCGCGAGCTCGCAGGGACGGCGGGCACTTTAAAAAAAAAAATTATTTTTTTATTTATTTTATTTATTTTAAAATAACTAAATTGTTTAAAAAAAAAAAAATTGATCACTTTTATTGCTGTCACAAGGAATGTAAACATCCCTTGTGACAGTAATAGGTGGTGACAGGTCCTCTTTATGGAGGGATCGGAGGTCTAAAAGACCCCCCACCCCTCCTTTACACTTCAATGTATTCAGATCGCTGAAAACGGCGATTCTGAATACCGGATATTTTTTTAAAACCGGCGCCATTGGCACCCGAGTAAACGGGAAGTGACGTCGCTTCCGTGTTTACGATGAGGAGACTGGAACGAAGCTGATTACGGCTTCGTTCCAGTTCCTCCGCAGCAGCCGGAGGCGTCGGATCTCTGATCGGTGCTCCCGATCGAGCGGGAGCACCGGTAACAGCGGCGAGAGGCGGCGGGAGGGGGGGACGTCCCCTCCCGCTCCTCCGGCATAACAGCCGAGCGGCTTTTAGCCGCATCGGTTATTATGGCTGGATAGCCAATCGCCTGCTGCAAAAAACGGTATAACCCCCGGAAGCCGAGTACGCATATCTGCGTACGCTCGGCGGGAAAGGGTTAATCTTGAGCTAAAAAAATATTTAATCAAATCTCTTTTGTATAATTAGATATTATAAAAAAAATAGTATGTACCGTTAAAATCCCTTTGCTTTCTCTATCATATTTTGTAAAAAAAAAAAATTTGGGATGTGGTGCCGATCTCTATGGGTGCTTAGACTGCTTAGTTGAACCAAATCTATTTTCAATCTCCATATTTGCGGACAATGCTAATCTAAGCAGGGCAATAACTTCTCCACAGGATATGGAAACCTTGCAATAAGATCTGAACAAATTAATGGGGTGGGCAACTACATGGCAAATTAGGTTCAATGTAGAAAAATGTAAAATAATGGGTGGCAAAAATCTGAATGCAATTTATACACTAGGGAGAGAACCTCTGGGGCAATCTGGATGGAAAATGACCTGGGGGTCCTAGTAGATGATAGGCTCAGCATTGACATGCAAGTTGCTGCTAACAAAGCAAACAGAATATTGGCATGCATTAAAAAAGGGATTAACTCCAGAGATAAAACGATAATTCTTCCACTCTACATGACTCTGGTCCGGCAACACCTGGAGTATGCTGTTCAGTTCTGGGCACCAGTCCTCAGGAAGGATTTACTGGAATTGGAGCGAGTACAAGGAGGGCAATAAAGCTAACAAAGGGTCTAGAGGATATTAGTTATGAGGAAAGGCTGCAAGCTCTGAACTTATTCTCTCTGCAGAAGAGACGCTTGAGAGGGGATATGATTTAAATTTACAAATACCGTACTGGTGACCCCACGATAGGCATAAAACTTTTTTTGCGGAAGGGAGTTTAACAAGACACGTGGCCACTCATTAAAATGAGAAGAAAAGAGGTTTAACTTTAACCACTTGCTTACTGGGCACTTAAACCCCCCTCAGTCCCAGACCAATTTTCAGCTTTCAGCGCTGATGCACTTTGAGTGACAATTACGCGGGCATACAACACTGTACCCAAATGAAATTTTTATCATTTTTTTCCCACAAATAGAGCTTTTATTTTGGTGGTATTTAGTTACAGCTCGGAGTTTTATTTTTTGCTAAACAAACAAAAAAAGATGCAAAAAAAAAAAAAAAAAAATCATGTTTTAATAGTTTGTTATAAAATTTTGCAAACGGGTCATTTTTCTCCTTCATTGAAGTGCGCTGATTAGGCGGCACTGATAGGCTGCATTGGTGGGCACTGATGGGCTGCATTGGTGGGCACTGATGGGCTGCATTGGTGGGCACTGATAGGCTGCACTGGTGGGCACTGATAGGCATAGTTAAGGCGGCACTAATAGGCACAGATAAGGCGGCACCGATGGGCACAGATAAGGCGGCACTGATGGGCAAAGATGGGCACAGATAAGATGGCACGGATGGGTGGCACGGATAAGTGGCACGGATGGGTGGCACGGATGGGCACTGATAGGTACCACAGATAGATGGGACTGATGGGCACTGATAGGTGGCACTGATAGGTGGCTCTGATAGGTGGCACTGCTGGGCACTGATGGGCGGCACTGCTGGGCACTGATGGGCGGCACTGCTGGGCACTGATGGGCGGCACTGGGGTGCAGCACCTGAGGCAGATTTTGGGTGGCACTGTGGGTGGCACTGCTGGGTGGCACTGTGGGTGGCACTGTGGGCACTGCTGGGTGGCACTGTGGGCACTGCTGGGTGGCACTGTGGGCACTATGGGCACTGCTGGGTGGCACTGACAGGGGGGCACTTACTTTATTTCAGGATGGCACTGCGGGTGGCAGGTGGGCACTGGCAGGGGGCAGGTGTCCTTTTAAATTGCTGGCCGTGATCGGGACTGATGTCCCGAACACGGCCGCCGGCGATCGGCTTTTTTTTTTTCTCCTCGCGCTGTCAGCGCGAGGAGGAATACTAGCCGATTACCGGCTCCGTTTTATCACATGATCAGCTGTCATTGGCTGACAGCTGATCACGTGATAAGGGGTCGGGATCGACCCCTTACACGGATCGGTGATCAGGCGAGTCTCACGGACTCGCCGATCACAGAGCGCGCCGCGCGCGCCCCTCAGGGGGCGCGCAGGCCGCTCGTAACCGGGACTACGTCAATAGACGTAGTCCCGAAAATGTGGGTCCGCGCTATTGCCGTCATTTTGCAATAGCGCGGATCCCAAGTGGTTAAACTACGTAGAGGGTTATTTACTGTAAGAGCGGCAAGACAGTAGTCTCAGCGGGGGGGGGCATCGATAGTTTCAAAAACTTTTAAGATAATCACCTGAACAACCACAACATACAGGGATATACAAGGTAATGCTAACATACTGTATAATCACACACATAGGTTGAACTTGATGGACTTGTGTCTTTTTTCAACCCCCTGACTAAGCTCCAACAGGAACCCAGGAAGTCTGCTTTTACTGCTTCAGTGATAACGGCAGATCAGAATGATGGAAAGTCTGCCCCTCCTCTCCTTCTTCAGATGGAAGAAAGAAAAATGCCCATGAGGATTCCTGGGATGTATGACATCATTTTAGCCTAAGCCAGAAACCAGGATGCAACTGAAGAAATTTAAAAAAAAAGTTTAAAGCAAGTAAATATAATATACTTTCTTATCTTTTTACAAATGCTAGGAGCATAAGGATTAAAAGTAGTTCATATTGATTGAGAAAGTTTAGTTCTACTTTAAAAAAAAAGTTAAATAACAATTCAAATCCAGTTACATTTTCCCTTAACATAAAGCTGTTATATTTATAATCTGAATGTGTACCCGATTGTTATATGGATATTTAGGCTTTATCATTCAAAAGATTACCAGTATATCTGCATTATTTATTGTAAGAGTTATTACGTGTCCCCATGCTGCAAAATGCACATGGGCCTTGTTGTTAATTATCTGACAATCCGAGGTAACCACAATGGACTGTAATTAGGAGAGGGAGGGGGTGATATTGTTTGCCTGTATGAATCTTATATAAAGGGCAGGCAGTGTGTGTAGTACAGGGAGACAGAATGAGGTAGGTGCGTAGGAAGATAAGAACTTATTTTAGGTAATTTTAGGTCTTTTCTAAAGTCTCATTGAGGTTGATTTGCTAAAGGCAAAGACTATTCACTTTCCGAGGGAAGTTGCCCCAAAGCTTAGTGAATGACATGAAGCTCTTCTGACTTCCATCATCCAGCCATGTTCAAGCAAAAATACAGTTTTTTTTTTGCTTTCCTTGTATGTGATTGGGTGTTCTTTGCCAAACTCTTGAGCAAATTCTCTTGTAATTTACATTGAAAATTGAACAGCCTGTTTGCCCTTGGTAGGTCAGCTCCGTTGCCTGCAGGGAGATACCTACGGTGTGAATCATGGGGCCCTATAGCAAAATTTTGTTGGAGGCTTCCCTGCTAACCATCTGTAGTAGCTGACTATATCAACTTTAGGTGTATTGATCTTAATATGAAGCATGTGTAAATCGAGGACAGGGAGTGGGAGATTTGTCAGCATAGTCAGACTAGTCAGTCTATTATGAATGCTGCTGCCAGGTTCATCCACCTTACCAATTATTCAGTGTCCTCCACCCTTCTCTGCCAATCCCTCCATTGGCTTCCGCTACCCAACAAATACAATTCTAAATACTAACAACAACTTACAAAGCCATCCAAATCCCTGGCCCCCAGCTACATTACTAGCCTAGTTTCAAAATACCAACCAAATTGTTCTTTTCATTTCTCCCAAAACCTCCTGCTCTCTAGCGCCCTCATCACCTCCTCCCATGCTCTCCTCCAGGACTTTTCACGAGCCTCTCCTATCCTAAGGAACTCTCTACCCCAATCTGTCTGTCTCCTATTCTATTTGCTTTTAGATGATCCCTGAAAATCCCTCTCTTCAGAGAAGCATATCCTGCCCCCCACCTAACAACTGTACTTTTATTTTTTCCATCAGCTCATCCCCCACAGTTATTACTTTTGTATCACTTGACCCTCTCTCCTAGACTGTAAGCTCGAAGAAGCAGGGCCCTCTGATTCCTCCTGTTTTGAATTTTATTGTAACTGTCTGCCCTCATATTGTAAAGTGCTGTGCAAACTGTTGGAGTTATATAAATCCTGTATAATATAATAATAATAGTAGGGACCAGTGCTTAGGATAAAAGTTAAAACAATATTTACAATAATATTAAGCATTATATTTTTAAAGCGTTTGTTAACCCAAAAAAAAACTGATTCTGTCTCCTTAAAGCATGTTATACAGCACAGTGCTTGTGCTGTGTCATTTGGCCCCCTGTAACACCTAAAACCTGTCTGATCCTGCCTGGCTATGTCCTCCCCTCTGCAAACTGACCACGGTATATCATGGCTGCTGAGCCCTGACACTGTGGTCAATTTCTGTGATTCCTTCATTAACAGCCCTGATATCTGTCTCCTGTGTCTCCTCTGTCCTCCTCCCCCTCCCCTCTCTGCCTGTCTGGTTGTACCAGTGACCAACCCATCCCCTACCCCCCATTCCTGCTGCTCTCAAAACTGCAACTAAATTGTCTTATCTCTTCTGCACCATATTAACACATGTTCCTATTTTATGTAAAAAATCTTCTGATCTGTACCTATATGAGCTCCGCTCCCGACGCTTAGCTGACTGTCTCTCCCTCTCCTCCCTGGCTGATGGCAGCAGGAGAGCTTGGCCCTGCCCACTGGAGCTGTGAGCCTGAAAGTGAAGAGAGCCAAGGAATTAGCTGAGCACTGGGAGCAGAGCTCATATAGGTAGAGATCAGAGGATTTTTTTACATAACACCTACACAGGGACACTTATTATGGTACAGAGGGGATAAGAGGATTTAGTTGCAGTGGGTTAACAATCATTTTAAATTAGGATATAAAATAATTAATGCTCTTGCTCACAATTACTTAATTACCCTAATACTCTATCTTCTTTAACTTTTTTGTACAACTACAAGCCTTCGCTGTCCTTTAAACACTTCTCTTTTAGAACAATTTGTTTTTTATTTTTTTGCACATATGTTAAAATTTACATTTTGGTTAGCAAATTAATGAAAATATATAAAAATATATTTCTGAAAGCAGAAGCTCTGTAAAAAAGAAAGATGGCAGTTGCAATGTTTATAAAATCTATATTTTCTAGCACTACCCCTGTAGGAGCTGCTGGTTAAGAAGGATGGGTCCTCTGTGCTTTGCCTTAACCTCTTTAAGAACCTCAGCCCCTCTGACAAACTAGGCTGAGTGTACAAAGCATGCAATATCACAGAAAATCACTGAAATTAATATTTTGTACCCAGTAGTAGCAGTGGGGGAGATTTACTAAAATGGGAGCACTCAGAATCTGGTGCAGCTGTTACCTTCAGCTCGGTCAATTAAGCTTTGATAATAAAACCTGATTTCTATGCCAAGCTCCATCAGATTTTGCCCGTCCAGCTTTAGTAAATCCCACTCACTATAACAAAGAAAACAGGCACTGAACCAGTTAGTAAAGGTAAATGTAATACACTGTCATCTGATATAGTGGATTAACGATGGTAATAGCCCAATTTAGCATACATAGTAATTAGCACTAGGTATAAGATGAGGATTGGCATCTAAATCAGCATAAACAGCAGCAAGGTTACCTAAAGTGCAGCAGTGAGCAGTAATAAAGTTTGATTTACTGAACACAGGAACGATACTGCTTAAGTGCAATAATGGCGACTATGCTAGGCCTAGACCGACTGAATGTGTGCTGCACATAGAAAATAAGGAAAGGGAAGAAGAGAACAACTGGGAATTGCAAGACGATTTTACGGGAGGGGCCCTTTAAAAAGCGTTGGTGCATTTAAAGACAATTTCCATAAACCAGCATGCAATAAACTGTACAGCAGTTGCAGTAAAAATGCAACAAAGGTGCAGTCTAGGTGCAGTATACTTAATATTCTGCTTCCAGTAACTCAGTTTGTGCTAACAGTGTGAACAATTGGCAGTGCCCTCTCACCAGTTCCTGTGGCGCGGCTGTGAATTCTGCAGAGATTCAGCAGTGGGAAGTAGAGGGTGAGAGGGTGGTCTCCCTAAGGCAAAGATGCAGATGGTCTCAGCTGCACTGCCTCGGGTGTCTCTGCTATTCTGGCTTCTCAAAGTCTGGCCAGCAGATATGCTCTCATAGGTTCCCTTGGCACCAAGAAAGAAAGCCTAGCTGAACAGTCTTAGAAAAGCAGGTCCACTCCTCCTTGCCCCAGTGTCTCTTGGGAATTATAGTGCAAAGGCTCCATGATGATCCTCAGAGTTCTACATGGGAATCCATAGGCTTTTCTGCCTATAGTTCTTCCTCTGATTACTCGAGGGAGCACTGCAACACATCATTCAGCATAACAGCAAAAGTAAAAGTTAACTGATTGTAAAGAGGAAAATATCTTGGCTACATTACCTGGCTATAGTACACAGGTAAAAAACAATAAAATTGGTTTGAGAGCACAAAAACAGAACATCATTTTAGATTTTTTCTGTAAAATATAAAAGATGAGATTGTGTCAAGTACATAGACAACGAATGTGTTAGCCCTCAAAGCTGCATGAGCCCACAAAATGGCAAAAACTTACGGCTATAGGCAACGCTTTAAATGCTTTTACCGGTCATCAGTTTGGAGGTAAAGTGGTACTAAACTTTTTTTTTAAATGGGCCTCCTGCAGGTTTACGTATGATATACTGTGCAAGTATTCACCACATACTAGCACATTATGACAGACTTGTCTGTCAAACAGAGCCCTCCAGTGCTGCACAGTCACCGCTCTAGCTCATCCCTGGTGCTCCCATCTTCTCACAGTCTCAATATACATACACATACATACTTGTGTGTAGGCAGGGTGACAGGGGGTCTTTTCATTTTTTTCAATTATTATCTGCTACTGACCACCTCTATGACAAAATCTGACCCAATTTTCTTCTCTAACCTGGCAATTTCTGCCCACAACAGGTCACTGTCATCCTCATTGGACATCCTTGCTCCTCTAACTACACACAAAATTAGACCCTAACCATTATAACCTCAGTAAACTGCCAACACTAGAAATCTTAAGAGACAGAGTCATGCTCTTGAGTGACTGTGGTGTAAAATGAAATCTCTGCAAGACTTTACCCTATACAAATCTGCCCTCCTAAAATACAACTCCTGCCTCCATACTGCTAAAAAAAACTACTTTGTCACTCTAATTAATACTCTGTCTTCAAGTCCTCATCATCTTTTCTCTAACTTTACCTTTCTACTTTGTCCCCACCACCTCTACCCACTAACTCCCTGCCCAGAAGATCGCCAATCACTTCAAAAACAAGATTTATGCATTTTGTGAGGACATCAATGTACACCCAGCATAACATACCCTGTCTAACATACCCTGTCTAACAGCACATTCAATACTTTCCTCTTTTGACCAGGCCACTACAGAAAACTACTATGGTTGCAGCTACTATGGTCAACCACTTCCTCTATCCTATGTTCTCTCACGCACATCTTCAACCTCTCCCTCTCAACTGGCACCTTCACCTTGCTTTTAAAGCACAAACCGCCCTCATACGTAAAAAGCTTTCACTGTACCCCACCAGCCTGAAAAACTTAAGACCTATTTCCTTGCTCCCATTTCCTACAAAATTTTAGGAAACCTTTCTGAATTTCTACCTCACTGAAAACAACCTTCTTGAGCCCCTACAGTCTGGATTTCACTTGTAGCACTCCACAGAAACTGCCCAACTAAACTCACTAATGATTTACTAACTGCTAAAACCAATGGCCACTACTTCATACTCTTACTATTAGACCTTTCTCCAGCCTTTGACACTGTTGACCACCAATACTGCTTCAGCTTCTCATCACACCCTTCATCAACTAGGTCCTCTTTCACAGTCGCTTTGAGGTCACTTCTCACATAGAGACAGAGACCACCACCTTTCCGTTTTACCCTGTCACTCTGAAAGAGAGCATAGCCAGGAATATTATTAGCCCAGTCATGTGAAGAATGAAGCCAAGATTCAGCAATACCAATACCAAGGCTCCAACTCTGTTTGGTAAACTTCTGGCATTGGTGAAGAAAGGCTTTAATCTATTGTCACATTTTGCACGTGTATTTTGCATATTCTTTTGTAGTACAACGTTTGTAGTATCCTTTCCCATGGTTGTTTGTAACACAGGAACCTTCTTATAAACTGTCATAGCCCTCCCCATCTTCCCCCATTTTACCCACCATTAGGTATTAACCCCTGTCTGACCTGTCTGCCCCATTAGAATCACATTCACCCTAAACCCTCAAACTTAGTTTAAATAATCCTCCAGCCTTCCCATAAACCTCTCCATCACCACAGCAGACACCCTTCCATTTAGATGAAAGCCATCTTAAGCACATAGTTTGCACCCCAATGAAAAGTTTACCCAGTGCTCTAAAAAACCCAAATCCTTCCCTCTTACACAAGGTCTTTAGCCATGCATTCAGATCTCTAAGCTTCCCTGTCTCTCCTGTGTTGCGCATGGCACTGGCAATATTTCAGAGAATATCATCTTGAAGGTCCTTCAACTTGCAGCCTAATTCTTTAAATTGATTCTTAATGAGCCCCAACCTTCTATATATTATGTCATTGGTTCAAGCATGGACCAAGACATCTAGGTCATGCCCAGCGCCTCCCAGTAACGTCGAACATGTTGGAGAAAAAATATATATAAGCCGATATGAATGTATTTATCTAGAAGATTCTTTATTAAAAATTAAGGCCTGTTTGCTGATTTTTGGGCTGCATTTCTGCTGTCCATGCATAACTCTGCATAACATGCACTGGGTCAGCCAAACTTGGCAAAATGAGAGTCAGGCCACCTATTAGCGGAAGTGCAATGCTCGCATTTCAATTTGGTCTTATGTTTAACACCAGAAAATGCCTAATATTTAAAGAAAGGGGCACACTGAAGAGCCACCAAGGAAGCTACAAACAATAAAAAATGGTCTCTAGATATGCAAATAATTGCCTTCATTTAATGTGGAACTTTAGTCTGCCTCCCAGGCTGCTCCACCCTCACCTCGGACTCCACCATTAAGGCACATGTGCAGATGTGTCTATCAGAAGGTGGAAAGAAGGCAAATCTATCACTTGAAATGCAAACAAAGGCACCTAGTGGCGCTAAATAAAATCCACACTGTTGAATAACAGTGTGCTATAATACCCAACGTGAAAAAAATGTGCATAAAAAAATGGTTAACAATACTATAAATATTGATAAAATAGCAGAAAAAATGACAATCAAACAAAAAAGAAAAAAAGAAATATACAATCAGAAAAATTATACAAATCACACAAATAGTGATACTGTGAGTAAGTGACAATGTGAAAAATAAAAAAATGAACACAAGGACAAATAGTGCTCTAAAAAATGTGTGGTTCCAAAGTGAGTTCAATTAATCTTCAATCAAGGAGAATTGATGAAAGACAGTAATCCTAATGGTGGCAATAGTTCAAAAAATTGATTAATTCAAACTAAACATTCTGTAGCCAAGTGTCCATCAAGTGTAAAGCCTCCACCGCACCCTTGGTGCTCGTGCCCCCCTTGTATAGAAAACTCACCAAAGGTATTGCCCAGCACTCTCGTGTCAGGCAAAAGCGCTTAAAGTGTGTGCAAATGATGATTATTTTCTCCAAACCACTTCTTATGAGAACTTCGCAGGCAGAGGATAGTCACTTATTATCTCAGAATTACCTCAAGGAGACAAAAGGAGACTTCCCATAGTGTAATAATGTAAAGCTAGTTTAATAAACGTAAAAGTTTAAAATCACACTCACATGGGTCCAATTAAAAACAGGCACTTCAAAAAGACAATCCACTGGTCAATTCAAAGGTTTTCCCCTCATAAACATTGGTGAGTATGCTGGATGCAGGCTAGGAAGTGTCACATAGCACCGTCTCTATACAAGGTATCTGTGTGGTACCTGACAGCAGATATCTCAAATCGAAAACAGCGCCAAAACCGTCCTTCAATCTGTATGTTCTCCTCCCTCCGCCTTCTATCAGCTTGATTACTGTGTGTGCTGGTCGCCGTATAGCCATAGGCTATACGGCGACCAGCACACACAGTAATCAAGCTGATAGAAGGCGGAGGGAGGAGAACATACAGATTGAAGGACGGTTTTGGCGCTGTTTTCGATTTGAGATATCTGCTGTCAGGTACCACACAGATACCTTGTATAGAGACGGTGCTATGTGACACTTCCTAGCCTGCATCCAGCATACTCACCAATGTTTATGAGGGGAGAACCTTTGAATTGACCAGTGGATTGTCTTTTTGAAGTGCCTGTTTTTAATTGGACCCATGTGAGTGTGATTTTAAACTTTTACGTTTATTAAACTAGCTTTACATTATTACACTATGGGAAGTCTCCTTTTGTCTCCTTGAGGTAATTCTGAGATAATAAGTGACTATCCTCTGCCTGCGAAGTTCTCATAAGAAGTGGTTTGGAGAAAATAATCATCATTTGCACACACTTTAAGCGCTTTTGCCTGACACGAGAGTGCTGGGCAATACCTTTGGTGAGTTTTCTATACAAGGGGGGCACGAGCACCAAGGGTGCGGTGGAGGCTTTACACTTGATGGACACTTGGCTACAGAATGTTTAGTTTGAATTAATCAATTTTTTGAACTATTGCCACCATTAGGATTACTGTCTTTCATCAATTCTCCTTGATTGAAGATTAATTGAACTCACTTTGGAACCACACATTTTTTAGAGCACTATTTGTCCTTGTGTTCATTTTTTTATTTTTCACATTGTCACTTACTCACAGTATCACTATTTGTGTGATTTGTATAATTTTTCTGATTGTATATTTCTTTTTTTCTTTTTTGTTTGATTGTCATTTTTTCTGCTATTTTATCAATATTTATAGTATTGTTAACCATTTTTTTATGCACATTTTTTTCACGTTGGGTATTATAGCACACTGTTATTCAACAGTGTGGATTTTATTTAGCGCCACTAGGTGCCTTTGTTTGCATTTCAAGTGATAGATTTGCCTTCTTTCCACCTTCTGATAGACACATTTAATTTTTTAAGTGGCAGCTGGAGGGAGGGGGTGTATGAGCGCTGTGATGATACACCAATTGGGAGGTCATTGAGAGTGTATCTTAAGTTGTTTACATGTGCAGATGTGTTCATAAGCTCTGCCCTGCCATTGGGTCTTGTCAAAGTCCATAGGCACATCTGCAAATGCACATGTGGATTTCCATCCATGCGCAAATACAGGGAAGGTTTTGGATATACAATTATATATATTTTTTGGCCAAATAAAAGACTAGACTGACATCTAATTGCTAAATAACATATTTGAAAAATAATCAGGTTTTTGATTTTTGCAGGTTGATGCCCCATCTATACCAAACGCTCTGGCACCTTGTTGTCCTGTACAATGTCCCGATCTCGTTCTCAGATGATAACCCGACAGGCTTGCCTCCCAGCGGGATACTGGTGCCTGGGGATGTTCTTATTGGGGCTGTGATTCCCCTCCATATCAACCCTATTTACAGAGAAGTCACCTTTCAAGAGAAACCCCCCGCAGATGTTTGCACAATGTAAGACAAGTCACAGAAGTTCTGTGTATGGCTGTGAGGCTGGAAAGGAATCTCACACCATTCTGTGGTTCCATAATTATGTATTACCATTGCATGGAAGTTAACTCTCAAGTGATTCTATCACATGAGATACACAATTACAGCTTTGGCAGAAGGTACCTGGTGCCCCATTGCAAGTTGTGTTATGGGTCTACCACTTGCTGCCTTCCGTTTTTGAAGGGAACAAATAATGGAAAATCCTCTCTAAGAACTAGCATTGATGAGTGTTTGTTCACACCAGAACTTATTTTCTCCCAATACAAGTCAACAGTTATATGAAAGCAGCTCATCCATTAGGAAAAGGTCAACAGCAGGTGGCTGCAACTTAGAAACAGTTTAAGTGCAAAGCAGAAGGAGGTTAGCTGCAGGTTGATACAACCTACAAGCAGGTTAAATGCAGAATGAGAAAGAGGTCAACTGCAGGTTGCGGCAACGTAGAAGCAGGTGAAGCAGGTCAAGTGCGGGTCGAAAGGAAGTCAGCTAAAGTTTTATGCAATTTAGAAGAAGGTTAAGTTTAGGTCAGCAGGAGGTCAACTGCAGGTTGGTACAACTTAGAAGCAGGTCACATGCAGGTCAGAAGGAGGTCCGCTGCAAGTTTATGCAACTTAGAAGCAGGATCTGTGCAGGTCAGAATAAGGTCAACTGCAGGTTGATACAATATAGAAGCAGATCAAGCGCAGGTCAGAAAGAGATCAGCTACTGGTCGATGCATCTGTCACTGAACTCTGAAAGATCTCTGAGGCCGCGTACACACGGGTGGACTGTCCGCCCAACTAGGTTCGTCAAACAGTTTGACAAACAGTCCGTTCAAAATTTGCATGAGCGGACTTGACCACACACGACGAACGAACAGTCCGCTGAAAACTTGCGCGATGACGTGAACGGCACGTACGACGGGACGAGAAATTCGGCGTCCGATACACTGCAATGCAACCTTCGCCGTGTAAATTCTTTCTGAGCATGCGCAAGACTTAGTTTGCCGAACAAGCCTACACACGAGCGGACTGTCCGCTCAAACCATGTTTCAGCCGACAGTCTTACGGAAATTCCGAAAAACTTTGTTCGTCAGACTGTCCGCTGAAACTGTCCGCTGAAGCCCACACACGAGCGGACTGTCCGCTGAAACACTGTTCAGCGGACAAAGTTGGACGAACAGTCCGCCCGTGTGTACGCGGCCTAAAGCATCTCAAACTGTTGTCAAATGCATTTACCCATTGACACCAGCCCAAAGCCCCTCAACTTGGGTCCTGGTGCTGGTTTAGCACCTTTCACTTTGGTTTCTGTAAAGCAGAACTTGTAAAAAGGCGGTCCAATGAACTGCACACCACTTCACAGAGCAGAGGAGAAGCCATAGTATGCAGTATGCCACCTACAAACCAGTGAACCTGGGAGGTTATCTTGCCAGCCAATGCAAACATAATACCAAAAAGCTAAACAGTGGCCAGTGTTAAAGTTGAACTCCATGCAATCAGCTAAATACACAGATTAAATACCTA
Organism: Lithobates pipiens; assembly: GCF_037356315.1. NCBI lineage: Eukaryota > Metazoa > Chordata > Amphibia > Anura > Ranidae > Lithobates > Lithobates pipiens. The sequence continues at coordinate 612,668,924 of NW_027507903.1, forward strand.
CTGTATTTGAGAGCTGTTTTGAGACTCACCTAGCACTGCCAAATAGCATTGGCTATCTGATTTTCCTTTCCTGCAGATAAAGCAATACAGATAAGTAACCTTCCTGGACAGTGATTGGACAATGAAGGAGCAGCAGCTGATTAATGAGGTCATCAATTTGTTCTTTAATCATTCTTTCTGGTTTATGGGAGCCTATGTGCACACAGCACACTTGATTAGCTTCTAGTGCTGCCTCTCCCTCTACCAGTCTGGGTTATACCATACATCTTTTCATTGTTTTTGTATGTTTTTGGTTTTTGTTATTATTGTTTGATAGTGATATGCTCCAGCTGTTGAAATATTACAATTAACAAAAAAGTTTTTTTTTCTTACACTTGTTTCATTCTTCATTTTCAGGTTTCTCTTTGAACAGTATCAGCTGTTGCAGGCTATGCGGTTTGCTGTTGACGAGATCAACCAAAGTGTCAAACTTCTCCCCAATATCACTTTGGGCTTCTATGCTTATGATTCCTGCACTGTACTGCAGAGGGAGCTAGAGAGTACTCTGTGGATGATGACGGGTTACGATTGGGTCATACCCAACTATTGCTGTCAAGACCGTCCACCACTGGCTGCCGTCATCGGCCATTCAATGTCCACATACTCCATCCTCATGGCTCACATTTTGGGGTTGTATAGATACCCACAGGTAAGATACATAAGCCATTGGAGTTGAGGAAACAAAAGTATCTGGGGTACAGGCTGGATCCAGGTTTTGCCATTAGTCAAACATGGACCAATCAGAGCCTCTATGTGTTTTCAATGCTGCTAAATTCACTAGTAACCTTAGGGAATGTTGGTTTATGTGCATTCATTGTTTATTTTATTAAACTTGATATCAACCTTCTATAATCCCCTGTACAGTAGCACTCAGGCTCAAAGAGGGAGGGGCAGAACTAGGAGCCACTCAGGCTGTGCTTACAGTGAACATGCTGACAAGAGGAGTGATCAGAAATAGCAGAATAATGACTTATCACAGTGCTGCTGCTTCTTTGCTTGTCCAATCAGCAGGCTGGGGGGGGGGGGGGTGTTCTTTACCAAACTGTGCTGTCGCTGCTGCTGTGGTACTCACAAGCTTGGCTGTGTTGTTTGGCAGGGGTGTCTGGAACACAACACTAGCTGAAAAGAATTACAGAATAATTGGAAAGTAAAGCAGTTAAGGTCAATTGACTTAAAAAAACAGTACATTTTTACTAGTTTTACATAGGGACAAATTTAAGCAGCTCACTCTGATGCCGCGTACACACGACCGGACATTCTGGCAGACTAGGTCCGGTGGTCCTCCCGACTGACTTTTAAGCGGAGTTTCAACGGACTTCCAAATGAATGGACTTGGCCACACACGAACGGAATAAGTCTATTTGAAAGTCCGTTCGTTTTGAACATGATGACGTAAGATGGGACTAAAAAAGGAAGTTCAATAGCCAGTAGCCAATAGCTTCCCATGCATTGTATTTGGTCCGTCGGACCAGCATACAGACAAACAGTTTTCCCGATAGGAATTGAGTCCGTCGGACAGATTTGAAACATGTTCTATTTCTAGGTCCGTCGGATTTTTATAACGAAAAAAACTTTATTACTCAGATTAGCCCACACACGATCGAATTTTCCGACGTACTGATCCTGTCAGACCTAGTCTGCTGGAAAGTCCACTCGTGTGTATGCGGCATGAGGCATACTTCAAGCAGGACAAAACTTGAAGTATTTGAATATTCTCTTACAAAAGTATCTTTCTAAAGGTAATGTTCAGATTTTAGATATAAGGGCCATACTAAAGCTTAAAAAAAAAAGTAAATAGCTAGGAGGTAGAATATTTTAGTAGAAGAGACTTTGCATCTTTCTTCTGCCTAAAAGCATTGTCTCCTTTCTCCTAGCAATTTCTTTTTGTGTATATTGCCTGTGAGCAGGGTGCAGCAGGCTGGAGCGACACAGAAATTCCAATGAGGGCGATCCAACAAAACTAGGAGGTATCCTAAGTGGACAGCAACATAGTCATGTAGTCCCTGTCCTCCAGAACCTCTCCCTAACACTAGATACTGTCCCTGACAGATGGGGAACCTGTCCCTATGCTAACCACTTGCACACTGTGCACCAAGCCAGGTGGCATGCCTTATATAAAAGTACTGCCCTCACCCAAAATGGTTACTGGGATCATGCGGGGCACCAGCATCCAATCACACAGCTGCTCTGCCAATGACTCAGGAAGTTATAGAAGAATCAAGTTCCTCCCAACTTCCTTCCCTTCTGTATTGCCGCTCAAGTCAAGTACCACCTACAGAAGTGAGTATTAACTGCACCTATTTAGCAGTACATGCATAGTTCAATGTATACTCTGGGTTCATATTTGCCATCTGTCAGATGCCAAGAGTGTTGACAGGTGCTGGTGCAATACAGTTGCCATTGCACATGCCCAAGATTTACATCATCAGTGGCACAGTGACAGAAGAGAGAAGACTCTGAATTTAAAGTGCAGTGAAGAAGAAGGCAATGATGGCTCTTTAAAAGGACTATATAATATTACTTTTCTTCGCATTGATTGTATTCCTAACAAAGAGTGCTTATTTTGTTTTCCGTATTAAATGCTATTAATTTAGATCATTTTGGGGTTTTGTGTACAGATATTTTTTGCTAATATTGTCTGGAATGCAGTCAAAAAAATTATCATTATTCATTACATAGTCTTTTAAAGGAACTTTGACACTCGTACCTATTATAGTAGACCTTTTTTAGCACACACAAACCAGTCCAAGATCAAGACCATTTAATTGGGGCAGCTAGGAAAGTCAAAGCCCTTGTACACATGATCGGACATTCCGACAACCAAATCCGTCGGATTTTGTCCGACGGATTTTGTCCGACGGATTTTGTCTGAAACTGTTGAATACACACAGTCGGACAAAGTTGTCAGAAAATCCGATCGTACTTAACGTGATGATGTTATTTCGTTGCGATGGGACTACGTTCAGGCTAGTAGCCAATAGCTTTGGTCTAGGAATTTGATCTAAGCATGCGCAGCACTTTGTTCGATCGGAATTCTCTACACATGATCGGACGAAGTCCGATCGGATCATGTTGTCGGAAAATTTTATAGCCCAGCTGGAAAACTTGGTCCGTCGGATACTCCGACGGAAACAGTCCGATGGAGCACACACACTGTCGGATTATCCGACAACACGGTCCTTTCTGACATTGTCCATCAGAATGTCCAACCGTGTGTACAAGGGCAAAGAACCCACATAGCCCAATTATGAAAAACATGGGTAGAGACAGATATATTCTCCACCTGTAGAAGATCCAAGTATAACTTTTTTCTCAATCATACTTCTTTTGGAAAAAATGTGAACATATAATTACTACACCATAAGTGTTCTCTTTTGTATCCTCATCATGACCACCCTTCATATGTTTACTTTTTTTCCTCCATAACAACATTATAAAAAGTCACTATCAAATATTTTATTAACTACGATAATTGGCTTGCACCTTTTCACCCAACAGATAAGCTATTTTTCAACCAGTTCTCTTCTAAGCAACAGGGCAAAGTTCCCTTCCTTCTTCAGGACCGTTCCAAGTGATGCTTTCCAGTCTCAGGGACTGGCACAGATGGTCAAACATTTTGGGTGGACATGGATAGGTCTGGTTGCTGCTGACAATGATTATGGCCAAGAGGGCATTAAGATCCTTAAGCAAGAAATAGCAAAATCTGGAGCTTGTGTGGCATTCATAGAGTATATACAGACCTATTATAGAAACATCCATAATATTGCCAAGGTTATTAAGACCTCAACAGCTAAAATTGTGGTGGTTTTCTCTACAGACGTCTATCTTATTCCTTTACTTGTTGAACTTTTGATACTTAACACAACTGGGAAAGTCTTTGTAGCTAGCGAAGCTTGGTCTATTTCAAACGTACTCTCAATAGATAAATATTCTTCCATCTTGTTGGGAACAATTGGTTTTGCATTCCGCAGCTCAAAGATCCCAGGCTTCCAAAACCATCTTAACAGCATTGACCTGTATAATACTCCAGGTGCTTCTTGGGTCAATATTTTTTGGGAAGAAGCTTTTGGATGCACGTTACCTGACCAAAAGATGGTTAATGGATCAATGAATGCATTAAATGCATGTACTGGAGATGAAGACCTTAATAGCATCCATAATCTTTATAATGATGTGTCAAGCTTGAGAGCATCTTACAATATTTACACTGCTGTCTATGTTATAGCTAAAGCTCTTGACGACCTTATGTTTTGCAAAGATGAGGAAGGATCCTTTTCAAGGAGAACGTGTGCAGATTTTGGAAAATTTAAAACATGGCAGGTAAAAGACTGTCCAAATATGAGTTTGATAATACATATGCAATCCATGCAAAATCAGGAGATAAGTTTTCATTGTTCTTATACTGCATTTAAACAAATAGTTAATTAAATGTTTTCCTTGTTATATAATTAATATTTGAAAAGCAAAATCCTTTATCTAATTTTTAACACTTACCATAATCCTAACAGTTAATATAACCCTAAGGCCGCATACACACGGGCGGACTGTTCGCCCAACTTTGTTCGTCAAACAGTACGACAAACAGTCCGCTCAAAATTAGCATGAGCGGACTTGACCACACACGATGAACGAACAGTCCGCTGAAACCGTGCGCGATGACGTGAACGGCACGTACGACGGGACGAAAAATACGACGTCCAATACACTGCAATGCAACCTTCGCCGTGTAAATCCTTTCTGAGCATGCGCGACACTTAGTTTGTCGAAGCCTACACACGAGCGGACTGTCCGCTCAAACCAAGTTTCAGCGGACTGTCTTACGGGAATTCCGAAAAACTTTGTTCGTCAGACTGTCCGCTGAAACTGTCCGCTGAAGCCCACACATGAGCGGACTGTCCGCTGAAACACTGTTCAGCGGACAAAGTTGGGCGAACAGTCCGCCCGTGTGTACGCGGCCTTAAAGAATAGATCCACTTAAACATTAAAATACGTCATGGAGTAATACCCCCGCAGGAGATGCTTAACCACTTCAGCCCCGGAAGATTTGTGTCGTTTTAACTGACAATTGCGCGGTCGTGCAACGTTTTACTCAAACAAATTTGACATCCTTTTTTCCCACAAATAGAGATTTTTTTTGGTGGTATTTAACCACTTAAGCCAATTGTCAGCCTAAGGACCAGTGGTCTTTTTACAATTTCGCACTGCACTGCTTTAACTGGTAATTGCGCGGTCATGCAATGTTGTACCCAAACGAAATTTGCGTCCTTTTCTTCCCACAAATAGAGCTTTCTTTTTATGGTATTTGATTGCCTCTGTGATTTTTATTTTTTACGATATAAATGGAAAAAGACTGAAAATTTTGAAAAAAAATTATATTTTTTACTTTTTGTTATAAGAAAAATCGAATAAACTCAATTTTAGTCATACATTTAGGCCAAAATGTATTCAGCCACATGTCTTTAGTAAAAAAAATGTCAATAAGCGTATATTTATTGGTTTGCGCAAAAGTTATAGCGTCTACAAACTAGAGTACATTTTCTGGAATTTACACAGCTTTTAATTTTTGACTGCCTATCTCATTTCTTAAGGTGCTAAAATGGCAGGGCAGTACAACCCCCCCCCCAATGACCCCATTTTGGAAAGTAGACACCCCAAGGAAATTGCTGAGGAGCATGTTGAGCCCAAGTGATTGAATAATGACAAAAAAAATTAAAGTTTACAAAAAGTTGTCACTAAATGATATATTGCTCACACGTGCCATAGTTATATATGGAATTGCACCCCAAAATATATTCTGGTGCTTCTCCTGAGTACAGGGATACCACATGTGTGGGACTTTTTGGGAGTCTAGCCGCGTACGGCACCCCGAAAACCAATCACTGCCTTCAGGATTTCGAAGGGTGCAAATTTTTGATTTCACTCCTCACTACCTATCACAGTTTCGAAGGCCATAAAATGCCAAAATAGCACAAACCCCCCCCAAATTACCCCATTTTGGAAAGTAGACACCCCAAGCTATTTACTGAGAGGCATGTTGAGTCCATGGAATATTTTATATTTTGCCACAAGTTGCGGGAATATTACAAACTTTTTTGCATTAAATGCAATTTTTTTTGCACAAAGTTGTCACTAAATGATATATTGCTCACACATGCTATGGGCATATGTGAAATTATACCCCAAAATACATTCTGCTGCTTCTCCTGAGTACGGGGATACCACATGTGGGGGACTTTTTGGGAGCCTAGCCGCGTACGGGACCTCGAAAACCAAGCACCGCCTTCAGGGTTTAAATATAAGACGCTACCAAAAAAAACTGTTAGCGATCGCAGGGATCAGGCCTGACTCTGCGAACGCTGCAGTTATGTGTTTAGTGTTTTGTAAGTGACAGTGATCGATCGATACTGCACTTGGGTGGGCTGGGCGGAGGGGAAAAACACAGGTGCTAGCAGGTATCTGGACTGATCCCGCTAACAATGCGTTTTTTTGGAACCCTAAACTGCTGGGGACGCTAGTATAGATCTGATCAGATCAGATATTGATCTGTTCAGATTCTATACCACTACGGGAGGTGTATGCTTTGCGCGTGGGTGTTAGTGGTACTGGCACTAACCTAGCGCTGCCTGGGGCGATGCAGACCCTATCTGACCCTAAAACCTAATTGATATCACCTGCCGGGTGATCAGGGGGTTAAACCTTTATTGGGTAATAAATGGTGGGTGCCCTGATGCTATAAAAAGCAAACTAACTAACCAGCGTCACCCGTAACACTTATACGGTGATCACTGGTGAAAGGGTTAACTAGGGGCAATCAGGGGGCTAAAACCTTTATTAGGTAGTATATGGGGGTCCCTGACACTATATAAAAACCTGACGGGGAACCTACATAAATAACTGGCTAACCAGCGTCACCAGTGACACTTATACGGTGATAGCTGGTGAAAGGGTTAACTCTAGGGGCAATCAGGGGGTTAAAACCTTTATTAGGTAGTATATGGGGGTACCTAACGCTATAAAAACCTGGCGATGAACCTAAAAAATAACTAGCTACCTAGCGGCACCAGTGACACAAATTCAGCGATCAGAAAAAAGATCGCTTAGTGACACTGGCAAAAGGGAGTGAAAGGGTTACCTGGGGGGCAATCAAGGGGTTAAACCTTTATTGGGGGGGTAGGGGGCTACCCTGGACCTAACACTAACTGCCCTGACACTTTTTACAGTTACAACTGACACTAAATGCAGTGATCAGTAAATAAATGATCACTGCAATCAGTGACACTGTGACTGGGAGGGGGGCGGGGGGGTGATCGGGGGGCGATAAGGGGGTGACTGGGGGTTAAAGTGTGCCTATGTGTACCTACATGTCAGTGCAGTGTTGGTGCACTTACTAGGATGTCTTCTCTCCTCGCCGTCCGGTCAAAAAGACCGCCCCGAGGAGAATGACATCACTTCCTCCTGCCTGTGTTTACACTACACAGGCAGGGGAAGCTTCTCATTCGCCAGAAGCGATTGAGAGGGGATGGCCATAAACCAACGGCCATCCCCTCATCCCGGATCGCTCCTGAAGCGAAACGGACTGCCGCAGCCAGCGGGAGGGGGTCCAATCGGACCCCCCACCCGCTGGAAGGCAGGCACGTACGGGTACGTGCTTGTGCCTGTCCGTGCCATTGTGCCGACGTATAATTACATGCGGCGGTCCTAAAGTGGTTAATCATCTCTGCCGTTTTTATTTTTTGCGCTATAAACAAAAAAAGCGACAATTTTGAAAAAAACACAATATTTTGTACTTTTTGCTATAATAAATATCCCCAATTTATTTTATTTTTTTAAAAGCAAACTTTTTCCTCAGTTAAGGCCAATATGTATTCTTCTACATATTTTTGATATTAAAAATCACAATAAGCGTATATTGATTGGTTTACGCAAAAGTTATAGCGTCTACAAAATAGGGGATAGATTTATGGCATTATTATTTTTATTTACTAGTAATGGCGGCGATCTGTGCTTTTTATCAGGACTGCGATATTGCGGTGGACAAATTAGACATTTTTGGGACCACTGACAATTATATTGCGATCAGTGCTATAAAATTGCACTGATTACTGTATAAATGTCACGGGCAGGAAAGGGGTTAACACTAGGGAAGATCGAGGGGTTAACTGAGTTCCCTATGTGTGCTCTAACTGTGGGGGGGGGGGGTGGGACTGTCTAAGAGGAGAGAGAGATTGGTTTCATACTTAGTATGAACACACGATCTGCCTCTACTCCCCTGAAAGAACTGGGATTTGTGTGTTTACACAGACAGATCCCGATTCTCGCTCTGTTACAAGCAATCAGGGGTGTCAGCAACGTGCTTCAGGATAACCCCTAGTGGCCAATAGGCGAAGCACCTTAAGGTAATGTTGTTTCGCCCAGCCTTACCATTCTGCTGCAGTAAAACTGCAGCGGCTGATCGGCAAGCAGTTAAGCTAGTTGAGCCTGTTACTCCGACTCTCAACCCCAATAACAGTCTCAGCCCCTTCTGGCACACCTGTCAATAGTGTAAGTGCAATAACCAATGATAAACGCACATGTTATAATAAAAAAACATAAATTGTATTTACTGCAATATTTCTCTGGAAACAAGTAACAGACAGTAACAAGATATATTAGAGTAATCAACATAGAGAGAAATATCTGAGATTTAAGAGCAATATAGCTCTCAAGCTTCTTTCAGGGGATTCCAAATACTAGAATGTCCCCAAGAGCAGAGGCACACTTAAATGGTAAATAAAGCACAATATTTCACTTCAAATTAGATTGGTTACCCTTACTCAGATTGGCTCTATGAGTCCAGGCAGGAGGAGAGCAGAGGAATTACTCCCTTTGTGCCAGGCCTCTCTCTACTTTCCCCTGACACCACAGACCCAACTTCACACACCTATTCAAGTCAATAAACTACTTTGTGCAGATCCTTATGGCACTAACAGCTTCAGTCCTTTTTGAAGCAAAGATACAATTTCGTGTCTTCAGCTAGCTACTTTCATTGGTGCACTTTAACTCCTGGGTAGCAGGGCAAACAACATAACTGTCCCAGATTATCAAGTGAAACAGACAGGATTTTGTTTAACAAGGTGAGAGGACAATGATGTCTGTATACAATGTCCCAGAAATGTACAGCCTTATCCTTTATCCCTGTAGTACTAGAAGTGTCAGCAAGATGACTTCCGGCAATGATGTTTGTATAGAGTGTTCAAATAACTTCTTCTATAGTGCAGAGTCTCTGTTCCCTGCAGATGGGCAGAAATGCCCTCTCCCCCAATCCTGTGAACAAGGCCTAAGAGAATGTCCTGGAACAGGCAGGCTTTCATGGCGACCCGACTGGTCCGCTCACGCTGGAACAGTTCACCATTGGTGGAGATGCTCCTCAATATTCACCTGGAATCCCCCTCTCTCAGGCTGGACATCCCAACTCATGGTGGAGGCCTGAATCGCACAGGGAGATCATTTGAGAGACAGCACCTCTCCCTCAGGTCTGATCTCTTTACTCTCTCATCGCTGACTGAACTTAACCTCAGGACACAAAATGGAGTTTTTACTTTTCTGTCAGCAAAACCTGCTGGGATTTGTATTTTTCCCTGTATACCAGTCTATGGGGCCATTTTTGCGTGTGAAACTCCATGTCCCAGAAACCATTGCTGCTCTCTCTGCAATTCAGTACATTTTCTTCCATTGGCTGTTGTAACTGTGCCCTTAATAGGTTTTGCTCTTCTGGCCAATAGGGGCACAAGAGAGGCCACTGAATGCGGAGCTCTGTGTGTGTCAGCTCACATTACATTAACTCAGTCAGTGAAAAGCTGGAAAATCTGTGTACATTGTTCTGGCCAGCTTGGTGAGATTTGCAGGTTATAGAGTGAGACACCCGCTACACTTATAAACCACAGTCCTAACATTAACCTTTTTGTGATCAGAGGTCATTGACACCTAAATGCCCAGGCCAAATTTATCATCGTCCATATGCCTCGAACAATTACATTATTAAAACAGAGGAACACTGCCAACTTCAGACTAAAGGGGCATCTGCAGGCTAAAGACTTATTTTATCGATAAAGCCTCCAGCTTGCATGTCATTAGTCACTATGTCATAGCTGACACTCTGATTGGTTCACAATCATTAGTGGGGACCAGCGCTTTCATTGACACCTGGGATTAAGAGTCACTACCCACACACAGTGTTAACTGATGGATCCTGATAGATGCAACAGCTCCATTTCAAACTTTATGTAATTATATCTATTTTGTTGTTCTCTTTATTATATTTCTTTAGCAATCAATTCATATAGCACTCTAGAATCTCCTGAAGAAGCTAATTCGAAGCGAAACATGTAGAGCGGTAGTGTCTATATTTTTTTTATATGAAATTAATTTGAAATGCAACAAGGAATTTTTGCCGAAATTTTTTTTATTGTTATTAATAAAGCATATTTTATAATGTAAAACAATTGTTCATTTGTCTGACACCTTTAAAGTACCGCAGTTTTCCTTTTTCTATGTATTCTTCATTAAAAGTGGGATGTGGTGGCTGCCATCATTATCTTTCTTAAAAAATACCCACATACAGTGTTAATTGATGGATCCCAGTGATGGGCATCTTTTGCTTCTGTCAAATTTTAATTTACAGATTGACGAGTGGGGAGACTTTAACCCTTATCCCTGGACATTCATTTAACCCTTAATTAAATCCCTAACACTAACCTAGCTCCTAAAGTTGCAAATAAATATATAAAACACAATACATACAAGCCCTAAAGCCTGGCATGATCTATAAACACCAAGATCTTGGAATCCAATGACCCAGCAAATAACTGATTGGTGGTGGCATTTTTAAGTCTGCAAGCTTAAACCCCCTACCCCTATTTGCAAATGTATAAAACAGCAGACATGAACTCCAGCTCCAATCCTTGGAGAGCCTATGGCAGGTTTCACTCTTTGAAACTCAATCTTTTTAAATTCATGCAGGGATATTTATCTACAAATAAGAAAATTGCATAGGCTTCCAGTGCTGACCTTGGTGTTATGCCAATCTTATGAAAATGTACAGTAGTTCTCATTTGCCTTTTTATAGTGACAGAGTGACATAGAAAGCCAATTTGCTGTTTTAGAAGGAGGTCCCTCTTTATTATTATCATTAGATTTTCTTTCACAATCTTTCAGTAGAAATAAAAAAAAATTACGATTTCCCCAAAGGGGGATTACATTGCCCATGGGATCATTTGGTCTGCAGATTACAACAGAAATTAATGTTGTTATTTTATGAGGTAACAAACAGTATGGCAAATATAAAAAGCTGCAATAAAACTTGAACCTCCATCATTTGCTTATTCATAATACAGGACCTTGTGCAAGTACCTGGAAGTTTGTTCATCCCTTGTAGAAATCAATCCCAAATTAACTCTTATTGGTCTTTCTTTGGTTTGAATACTGTAAGCTCCCGAAAGCTAATTAATTGTTATAAGTTACACTATACACACATTTTGTTTTCAATATTTATTGTTTATTGATTAAATTTAAGTTAACTCTGTTGCTGGGTTGTTGCTATCTGTACAGCTTTTGCACTACTTGAAGAAAGTACGGGTTGAACTAAGTGACAAGAGAGAAGTTTTCTTTGATGAGAATGGGGATCCACCAGCTGCATATGATGTTGTGAATTGGCAAAAGAACCAAGAGGGTGCCATGGTCCAGGTGAAGGTTGGAAACTACGAAAGTGTGGCCTCATCTGGAAAAATCTTCTCCATATATGCAAGTTCAGTGCGGTGGCCAAATGGCAGACAGGAGGTAAATCCATACATCTGCTGTTAAATCTTTGTGACTATAATGACACAAATTACAATGGTGTTGGAACAGGTCTACACATGCCTGACCCAACAAGGCCGCCAGAGTCACATGGGGCAGCAGCATCTAATGGGCTAGCTTCCCAAGTGAGCCAGTAAACCATTGAGAAACACTGTTCCTCCTGACTTCCTCTCCAACTGCAGTGCCACTGCGGGAGATGCCACCTGCAGTGGAGAAAGTAGACTGCACCTGCCTACAAGTATATTAGAACTACAGAACATTTTTCTCTCTCCTCATTTCTATAACATAGGAAGCAGGTGTTATTTAGTCCCACAAGCTCCCACAAGATTTCTGACAGAATCAACCGTTTTTTTTTATTTATCCAACAGATATAACAAGCCCAAAAGGAGGCAAATAAGAGAACCTTAACGTTTCATACATTTTAAGTTGGCTCACACTGCTTACACAAAGAGGCATGAATCATGGTTTAGAATAGGTCCTATAGATTTGCAAGGGTCAGGCCGCGTACACACGGGCGGATTGTATGGCCTACTTAGTCCATCATACAATCCGACGGACAGTCCGTCATACTTTCGAATGAACGGACTTGACCACACACGGATAGCCAAACAGTCCGTTGAAAGCTTGCGCGATGACGTATACAGCACGTACGACGGGACTAGAAATAGGAAGTCCAATACACAGCAATGCAACCTTCCGCCGTGTAAATCCTTTCTGAGCATGCGCCATTCTTAGTCCGTCGAACTAGCCTACTCACGAGCGGATTGTCCGCTGAAACCAAAGTATGACGGACAGTATTACGGAAATTCCGAAATACTTAGTACGCCAGACTGCACGCTGAAAAAGTCCGCTGAAGCCCACACACGAGCGGACTGTCAGCTGAAATGTGTTTCGGCGGACTAAGTAGGCCATACAATCCGCCCGTGTGTACGCGGCTTCAGCGTTAGCCCTTGTACACACGATCGGAGATTCCGACAACGAAATCCGTCGGATTTTGTCCGATGGATTTTTTCCGAAACTGTTGTATACACACGATCGGACGAAGTTGTCGGAAAATCCGATCGTTCAGAACGTGATGACGTTATTTCATTCCGACGGGACTACGTTCAGGCTAGTAGCCAATAGCTTTGATGTAGGAATTTGATCTGAGCATGCGTCGCACTTTGTCCGATCGGAATTCTCTACACATGATCGGAGTATGTCCGATCGGAGCATTTTGTCGGAAAATATTTCCGGCAAGTTGGAAAATTTGGTCCGACGGATATTCCGACGGAAACAGTCCGATGCAGACCACACACAGTCACAATATCCGACAAAACACTCCGATCGGACACATTCCGTCAGAATCTCCGATCATGTACAAGGGCTTAGAGATCACAATAGAAAGTTACAGGGACAGAGGTAAAAATCTAAGGTTTTTTTATTTACTTTTGTAGTTCACTGAAAAATCATTTTGGACCTATGATTTGGTGCCAGGTCCATACTCTTGTCCTTGTGTCTGTGGTTATTTTAGCTGAACAATGTGAGGCCCCGCTACTGGATTAGTTGGATTGGAGACAACTAGGGATGAGCTCGGTGTACGACTGGAACGCATGTTCGACTCGAACACGGGCCGTCCGCCTGTTTGGCAAATTCAGAACTTTGTGGACCGTTTGCACCAAATTCGTGTGGCACAAACGGCCCACAATGCACTACGCCATCCCAGTGCATTGCTGGCTCATGATTGACCAAGCATGCACTGTGACCCCACATGCTTGGCCAATCACATCGCCGGCAGCGAGGAGAGCCATAATTAGCCACAGGCAGGATGCCTGTGGCCAATTATAGCTCAGGGGGGTTTAGTATGCACCCCACACTATATAAGGCCGCCCAAACTATATAAGGCCACCAGCGTGGTGGCCTTGTATAGTGTGTTGGCGTGCAGGGAAAGAGCAAGATAGGCAGGGACAGTGTATTTTTGCTTGGGAACCTAGTGCTGTTACAGTGGGTGTTGTGTGCCTCCTGCACAGTATACACCTGAAGCTACCTTTTATTGCTGGTGTTGTTCTGTTTCTGTAACACAGGCATCTGCAGCATTTACAGTGGGTGTTGTGTGCCTCCTGCACAGTATACACCTGCAGCTACCCCTTATTGCTGGTGTTGTTCTGTTTCTGTAACACAGGCATCTGCAGCATTTAAAGTGGGTGTTGTGTGCCTCCTGCACAGTATACACCTGCAGCTACCCCTTATTGCTGGTGTTGTTCTGTTTCTGTAATACAGGCATCTGCAGCAGTTAGAGTGGGTGTTGTGTGCCTCCAGCACAGTATACAACTGAAGATACCCCTTATTGCTGGTGTTGTTTTGTTGCATATCTTGCATATTAGCCTTTAAAATTAGCACTTTTGATTTCGAACGTTCGAGTCCCATAGACTTTAATAGGGTTCTAAAGTTCATACGAATTTTAGGTCTGTTCGAAGGTTCTGGTGCAAACCGAACCGGGGGGTGTTCGGCTCATCTCTAGAGACAACACAGGGTTCTCGGGGTGAGCAGAGTATTGGGCTCCAGAAATACTGTTTAGAGCAGAGAAAACTATGCTTTTGTTTTTCTTTAGGTTTAGTAATTCCCGGATCAGGGTCTGCAGCTTGGGGGTTTGGAGCTTGGAGGTTTTTAAGAGCTTTGGGTGGGAATATAATCAAGGGCATAGCAGCACCTGTTATAATCAAAGGCAATTGCAGCAATTTGGGGTTTCACCCTCCTGAAAAGTTTGTGAGGCTGCAATGGGGCATACTTGTCTGTTTGGTGTAAGTGTAGTCTGTAATGGAACAGAAGTAGGCCCTAAGCCTGAGGTCCAGAGCAACAGGCAGCTGCAAGATAGAGCTGAGTGTTACATGTAGAGGTTGCATTAAACCACAACAGTGCTGAGAATGAGTTGGTCTGTGGGACCAAATAAATGGCCTAAGCCTGAGACTTGAACAGCGTTGCTGTAAAACAAAGCCGGGCGGCTAAAGTAATTTACTTAAATATGTTGCAGTGAGGGTGGGAACTCCTGCAAGGGTAACTGTTTTTTTGGATTTTCCTTTCGTTCTTAAATAAAAGTAAGACCTGAAACAACATATCTGGCATGGACTGAACTCACTGGTGAGCACTACACTTGTGCTATCAACCCCCCAAACATTACTGTATGCAGATGTCTATGGCTAGTCTTGTGCAACAAATTTCCATCATGTTCTAAAATGTTCTCTATCTAATCTCGCTATTACCAAACGTCTTATCCTTTTGTACTACAATAAATTTGAATCCATTCCTATATTCTTCCTAGGTCCCAGTCTCTGTTTGTAGTGTTAGTTGCTTTCCAGGGTTCAGGAAGGCATCCCACAGAGGGGAGCCTATATGCTGCTTTGAATGTGTTCCTTGTCCACAAGGCGAGATCTCTAATAACACAGGTAAGTAGATTCATGAAAAAAGCACAAAAGCAATTTAGTTGCAGTAAAGGCACAAACTGTAGATTTGTGCCTTTAAGCTCTTTGGTTTTAAAATGCCATTCTGGTCAAAATATAGTTTTGTTTTGGATAAAGTGAAAGAGGATTAGAACCTTTGTAAGGTTTGTTTTCATCTGGTTCCCTATGCCTAGTGATGTATCCTCAATATATGTCCTGCGGATTATTGTCACAGTATAAAAAGTGGGTGGGAATGGAAAGCTTTATGGCAGGAACAGTTGGTGTTCCAGTTGTTCCATTAAAGTGGTTGTAAACCCTTACAACACACTTTAACCTACAGGTAAGCCTAGATTAAGGCTTACCTGTAGGTCCAAGAAATATCTCCTAAACCTACACGGTTTAGGTGATATTTGCCGAAAGACAGGCACAGCTGTCTACGGTGCACTGAGCGCGCTGCCGTCAACGGCGATATGCCACGCATGGCGGCTCCCGTGCGCATGCGTGGGAGTGACGTCATCGTGGCTTCGCCGAATGACAGCGGCGGAGCAGCGAGACCCACCGAGAAGATGGATGCGCCCTGGACTACAGGGGACAGCCGTGACTTCGATGGCTCCTGTGTCAGGTAAGTGACACATAATGGACTACTATGCGATGCATAGTAGTCCATTATGCTTTACCTTTGCAGGGAATGAAAGAGGAAGTAAACTCATCAGAGTTTACTTCCTCTTTAAGAATAGTAATTGGTGAGGTTTTCGCTCTTTTTTTCCTCATTCACTTCATTTTTTTTTTTTTCCTTATGAAAGGAAGTTTAGGGGGATCTTCTCAACTGGAAGTTTTGGCTGTCAGATTGTTGGTTTTCATACATAGCTCACTTAGTCTATATTATTGTCTTATGTGGACTGATCCTACTTAGCTCTCTCTGCTGAAAATGCCTCTGAAGCACCTAAATCCTGAAGCTCTTTTCTCTCTCTCTGCCTGGTCCTCTCATACTGCATGCTCCCCCAAATTACTGTCCTTGTTATAGCCTCAGGCTCCATTTCCACCCACAGGGATATGGCTGAACAACCCCCTGTGACAACATGCATTCCTCTTTAAATTGCAATATTAGCCCATTTAAACTGCTAATGTTAGCCCTTGTACACACGGTCGGACATTCCGACAACCAAATCCGTACTGTATCTGGTGATACCATCTAGAAGCAACATGGCACTATGCTGACTTTGGACTCAAAGCTGTTCTGCCAGGCGACCCTCCTCAGCTTTAAGCCTGCCCGTTTAAGTAGCTGTCATTCTCCTCCATTCTCCCCTGGCTTTCTGTCGCCTATATGGTCACTGGTCCAGTGGTGTATTTTGGCTTTGTGCTGCCCTAGGCAAGACTAAAATTGGGCACCCCCCTATGTAAATTTACCCCACCCCTTCCACAATGGAAGGACTACAATTTCCAGGATGCACCCCTGAGCTCTCACGGGTTCATGCTCGTACCTGTAATCATTCACTAATTGATTAGTTTGGGGGGGGGTGTCATATCCTCAGCTCTGAGGGGTTCATGCTGGGACCTGCAGTCCTTCAGTTTTGGGGGTCACATCCCTAGATTTCACAGGTTCATGCTGGAACCTGTAGTCCTTCACTGGTTGGGTCTGGGGGGGGGGGGGGCATGTTGCATCCTGAGCTCTGAGGGGCTCATGCTGGGACCTGTAGCCCTTTACTTTTAGAGGGGTCACATCCCCTAAAAGTGAAGAACTACAAGTTCCAACATGAACTTCTTAGATCTAAGGATGTGACACCCTCCAAAATTGAAGGACTACAAGTCCTGGCATGAACCCCTCAGATCTAGGGATGTAGCCCTCTAGATCTCAGGGGTTCATGCTGGGACCTACAATCCTTCATTAGAAGGATGGGTTTAGTGTCAGTGATGGGGGGGGGGGATTAGTGGCAGTGCTGGGGGGATGGGTTCAGTGTTAGTGCTTGGGGTGGGTTCAGTGTCAGTGCTTGGGGGGGATGGGTTCAGTGTCAGTGCTTGGGGGGTTGGGATTAGTAACACTCACAGGATGAGCCTGTTGTGGAGACACAGTCCTATACACATGGATAGACTGCCATAGACACAGAGTCTGGATCGCTGTGCCGCCGGCTGCTGAATGGGAAACTGTTCAGCTAACACGGTATGTCTCGGCTTCCTCACTCCCAGAGTCAATGGCCGATGGATGATGATGTCCATCTGGTGTTCAGGGTCACAGGATGCATGAGATCAGCCAAGAGCCTAGTAGCAGTCACTGCTCATATATGAGAACATTGTGCAGTTTGCGAGTGACTAGTGTAGGACCTGGGAAGAAGAAAGAGAGCAGGTAGTGCTATCGCTCCTTCTCACTTCCTGGATTTTTTTTTTTTATTGAACAATAACTATAATATAAATGACAGGTGCACTTAATATGCTTAAGCTCTAACTTGTTTTGACAGCATATTTATAATTATTCTCTATCTTCAGATGCCATAGATTGTTCCAAGTGTCCATGGGATATGTGGCCGAATACAAAAAAAGATCAATGTATTCCAAAACCCATTGAGTATCTTTCATACAGTGAGCCGTTGGGAATAACTTTGATGGCTACAAGCCTTTCCTCTTCCATGATCCCAATTTCCATTTTTAAACTTTTCCTTCGTTACAAGACCACACCAATAGTCAGAGCCAATAATTACTCTGTGAGTTGTATTTTGCTATTGTCCCTGTCACTCTGCTTTCTCTGTTCTTTGACTTTCATTGGTTATCCTGAGCCTGTGAAGTGCCTTTTGCGGCAGGCTGCCTTCGGTATGGCCTTTGCTCTCTGTGTCTCCTGTATCTTGGCCAAAACTATAATGGTAGTTTGTGCCTTTATGGCCACTAAACCAGGAAGCAACCTAAAGAGATGGACCAGTCCTTATGTATCTTATATGGTCATTGTCATCTGTTCTCTTCTACAGTTTCTTCTTTGCAGTATTTGGGTGGTGGCTGCTCCACCATTCCCTCAAAATAACACAGAAACACAACCTGAAATCATTGTTGTTGAATGCCATGAGAACTCACCCACTGCCTTTTGGAGCATGCTGGGATATCTTGGCCTCTTGGCCTCCATCAGTTTTGTTGTTGCATTCTTGGCCAGAAGACTCCCTGATAACTTCAACGAGGCCAAGTTTATCACTTTCAGCATGTTGGCCTTCTTAAGTGTCTGGATTTCCTACATCCCGGCCTCTCTCAGCTCAAAAGGAAAGTACACCGTAGCCATGGAAATCTTTGCAATCCAGTCATCAAGCTGGGCTCTAGTGGTTTGTATGTTTTTTCCTAAATGTTTCATCATCCTGTTTCGACCACAAATGAACTCCAAAGAACATCTCATGGGGAAAGACAGAAGCCGGAAATAGAATGTAGATAATAGTCCATGATATGAGTGTTTTACCTAAAACTAAAAATGGTCAGATGATCACTCTCCCTGGAACATTTGTCCAATTTTGAAGCTTCGGGTGAAATGTAAACTTTTTTATTTTATATACAGTAATGCATGGCTGTATTATTGGACATTATCTGGTTTATGAATTGTGTTTCTGTGTGTTTTGTACAAATAGTATTTAACATTTTATGTTTATAATAAATTTTAATATCAATGAGACTACCGCCTGGATGATTTTTACACTTTACTTTAGAAAATTAGATAATACAAGTTGTACAGTGCTCCCCAGACAGAAAGTCACAACACCACATCCCAAAATACATTGGCTAAGGTGTCAAAGATGTGACATAGCCAATACTCTTGGTCTTTATGCTCTTTCCTTTTAATCAAAATGTGACCTTCTGATATTCTTGGAAAATAAGCCCTGTTTTTTCAAAATATATAGAAGATTACAAGATAGGGTCGGCTGGATGTAAATGCCTAGAAGAAAAAGTCCATGGTCAGAGACATAACTTCTGTTTCACATTGAATACTATGAAATAATATGCAAATATTTCCCCTCCACAAAATCCATCCTTCCTGCACAAGTTCTCTACTCCCCCTCCAAATTTCCTCCTTCCAACACAAATCCTCTCCCCCAGGCATAAAACTTTGTTACCACCCAGGGTCATTTGCCCCCTTCCATCCTTGACCTTACAGACCTTAGATGCAGTGTGGCCAACTGCTGGGGTATGTTCTTATTCCCAGGCTCCCCCTTGTCTTGTGCCAAAGCCATTCGGGAACCTAGGTTAAGCGTGAAAGTGGTAAAGTTATTAAAATAAAATTAGTAAAATAATAAACATGTTATACTTACCTGCTCTGTGCTACGATTTTGCACAGAGCAGCCCCGATCCTCCTCTTCTCGGGTCCTCCGCCGGTGCTCCTGGCTCCTCCCCCCTGCCCAGCACCTCCATAAGAAGCAGCTTCTTATGGGGGCACTTGTGCCTGCTTAATTCTGAGCTTAGCTGTTTGCGTCTATTCAGACACATAGCCCAGCTTGTCCCCCCCTGCTCACAGGCTGTGACTAACAGCAACAGGAGCCAATGGCTCCCACTGCTCTCAGCTAATCCTGTGAGAGCCAGGGAGACATTTGTAAGTTGGATGTTTGAAAGTAGGGGCCTGCCCTATATTCTCTGCAGAAATGGCGGAACAAGGTGTTGGTGTTGCCACAACATTGTAAGCCCTCAAAGTGACTCTTGGTGGGCGCTGGAGTGCCCTGTCATGAACGATTATATCAAGAATTGTAATTACATGCCATTGTTGAACAGTGGTAGAAAAATTGACTTTTGATGGTTGTGGTGCTGGTGCCACAACACTATAAGTTCTCACAGTTACTCTGGGTGAGCACAGGAACGGGCCCTCCTGTGAAATATTATATCAAGAATTGTAATTACATGCCCCTGTTAAACAGGGGCTGAAAAATTGTGTGCCACGACACTGGAACCTCTCCCATATACTCTAGTTGTAGTGCAGGAATGAGCCCTGCTTTAAAGCATTGCATCAAAAATTGCAATTAAACGCCCCTGTTAAACAAGGGCAGAAAAATTGGGCTGCTGGCACTGGTGCTGGTGCCACGACACTGCAACCTCTCCCATATACTCTACTTAAGGTGCAGGAATGAGCCCTGCTGCAAAGCATTGCATCAAAAATTGTAATTAAACGCCCCTGTTAAACAGGGGCAGAAAAATTGGGCTGCTGGCACTGGTGCTGGTGCCATGACACTGCAACCTCTCCCATATACTCTACTTAAGGTGTAGGAATGAGCCCTGCTGCAAAGCATTGCATCAAAAATTGTAATTAAACGCCCCTGTTAAACAGGGGCTGAAAAATTGGGCCTTAGGCACTGGTGCTGGTGCCACGACACTGCAACCTCTCCCATATACTCTAGTTGTGGTGCAGGAATGAGCCCTGCTGCAAAGCATTGCATCAAAAATTTTAATTAAACGCCCCTGTTAAACAGGGGCTGAAAAATTGGGCTGGTGGCATCACCCAGAACCAAAAATGTTCTTCCAACATATCAGCGGAGGAGGAAGAGGATAGACAATCAACATAACAGGACAGTCACTCAGCATCAGCATAGGCAGTCTTGAAGGGATGTGATATTTCAAACAAAATTATTCAGTTACATCAGCTTCAGGTGCTTGGTAGCTGTGGGTGATCCAAGACTGATTCATCTTGATGAAAGTCAGTCGATCAACTGAGTCGGTGGACGGGCGCACCCTGTGATCGGTAACAAAGCCACCAGCAGCACTGAAGTTGCGTTCCGAAAGAACGCTAGATGCAGGACAGGCCAGTAGCTCAATTGCATACTGTGCAAGCTCTGGCCAGTGATCCATCCTCAAGACCCAGTAAGCCAGAGGATTTTTGGTGGGAAAGGTGTCCAAGTCTGACCTTGCCCCTAGGTATTCCTGCACCATGTAAATCAGATGCTGGCGATGGTTGCTGGAACCGATCAAAGCTTGGGGCTGCGGACAAAAAAATTGTCTGAACGCATCGGTCAGACGGCCACCTTCTCCACTGCTCCTTCTGACCGATGCCTCAGCAACACGTTGTCCAGGACCAGGAGTTTGTAACCTCCCAGTCTCTGGGAACGCGTTGCACATACCTTTCTGCAAGACCTCCCGGAGATGTCTCATCCTCTGCTCCCTCTGCGACTGCAAGATAAGGTCAGCAACCTTATCCTTGTACCGTGGATCAAGGAGAGTGGCCAGCCAGTAATAGTCCCTCTCCTTGATCCGAAGAAAACAAGGATCCTTCCACAGGCTTTGCAGGATCAGGGAGGCCATGCAGCGTAGGTTAGCTGAGGCATTCGGTCCGGAGTCCTCTGGGTCACTAAGAACAACATGATCCGCAGCTACCTCCTCCCAGCCACGTGCAAGTCCAAGGGTTTCTTGGGACTGTAAATCATCCCTAAAAGACTGCTGCTGCTGCTGATGCTGAGTGCCAGCCTCCACCTCCATGCTGACACAATCATCCTCCTCCTCCTACTCCTCCTCATCCTCTTCCTGTGTGATGGGTGGCACAGCAGGAACACTGTCTGGATAAAGGGGGCCTTGAGAGGCAAGGAAGTCCTCCTCGTCCTGCCTCTGTTCTGCCTCAAGTGCCCTGTCCATTATTCCATGCAGCATATGCTCCTAGAGGTGGACAAGAGGTACAGTGTCACTGATGCATGCACTGTCACTGCTCACCATCCTTGTGGCCTCCTCAAACGGTGACAGGACAGTGCATGCATCCTTGATCATGCCCCACTGGCATGGTGAGAAAAAACCGAGCTCCCCTGACCCTGTCCTTGTGCCGTAGTTGCACAGGTACTCATTGTTAGCCCTCTGCTGCTTGTGCAGCCGCTGCAGCATGGCCAACGTTGAGTTCCACCTGGTGGGCATGTCACATATAAGGCGGTTCTTGGGCAGGTTCAACTCAATTTGGAGCTCAGCCAGCCGAGCACAGGCATTAAATGATTGGCGGAAATGCACACAGACTTTCCTGGCCTGCTTCAGGACATCCTGTAAGCCCGGGTACCTGCCCAAAAACCGCTGCACCACCAGGTTAAGGACATGAGCCACACAGGGCACATGGGTCAGTTGTCCCTGTCGGAGGGCGGAAAGGAGGTTGGTGCCATTGTCGCAAACCACCATTCCTGGCTTAAGCTGGCGTGGCGTCAACCACCTCTCGGCCTGCCCCTGCAGAGCTGACAAAACATCCGCCCCAGTGTGGCTCCTGTCCCCCAAACAAACCAGCGCAAGCACGGCATGGCATCGTTTTGCCTGCGTACTTGCGTAGCCCCTGGAACGCCTACAGAGCACCTCTGGTTCTGAGGACAGAGCACTGGAAGAGGCCATGGAGGAATAAGAAGAGGAGGGGTGGAGGAGACTGGTACAACTGAATGCAAGCTCTATTTAAAAAGAGCAAGATAGCTAGCTATATAGGTGGATATAGCGGTGTATACTGTGGTCAGGGCACGCAGACAGCACGCACAATCTCCTACAACTGACTGCAAGCTCTATTTAAAAAGAGCAAGATAGCTAGCTATATAGGTGGATGTAACGGTGTATTCTGCGGTCAGGGCACGCAGACAGCACGCACAATCTCCTACAACTGACTGCAAGCTCTATTTAAAAAGAGCAAGATAGCTAGCTATATAGGTGGATGTAACGGTGTATTCTGCGGTCAGGGCAGGCAGACAGCACGCACAATCTCCTACAACTGACTGCAAGCTCTATTTAAAAAGAGCAAGATAGCTAGCTATAAAGGTGGATATAACGGTGTATTCTGCGGTCAGGGCACGCAGACAGCACACACAATCTCCTACAACTGACTGCAAGCTCTATTTAAAAAGAGCAAGATAGCTAGCTATATAGGTGGATATAACGGTGTATTCTGCGGTCAGGGCACGCAAGCAGCACACACAATCTCCTACAACTGACTGCAAGCTCTATTTAAAAAGAGCAAGATAGCTAGCTATATAGGTGGATATAACTGTGTATTCTGCGGTCAGGGCACGCAGACAGCACGCACAATCTCCTACAACTGACTGCAAGCTCTATTTAAAAAGAGCAAGATAGCTAGCTATATAGGTGGATATAACGGTGTATTCTGCGGTCAGAGCACGCAGACAGCACGCACAATCTCCTACAACTGACTGCAAGCTCTATTTAAAAAGAGCAAGATAGCTAGCTATATAGGTGGATATAACGGTGTATTCTGCGGTCAGGGCATGCAGACAGCACGCACAATCTCCTACAGCTGACTGCAAGCTCTATTTAAAAAGAGCAAGATAGCTAGCTATATAGGTGGATATAATGGTGTATACTGCGGTCAGGGCATGCAGACAACAACCACTACAGAAGAGCAAGACCGCAAAATCGGCCGATAATGAACGGTGTATACTGTGTTGAAGGTACACAGAACACCCACTAACTCCTACAGACGCCAACACACTACACAAGGCCGCAGCGCTGGCGGCCTTATATAGTGTGGGGCGTGTACTACACAGCCTGAGCTATGATCATGGCTCTCCTCGCTGCCGGAGCTGTGATTGGCCAAGCATGTGGGGTCACAGTGCATGCTTAGCCAATCATGAGCCAGCAATGCACTGCGATGGCGCAGTGCATTGTGGGCCGTGAGCGCCACACAAATTTGGCGAATGGCCCATAACGTTCGGTATTCGCCAAACGGACGAACAGCCGATGTTCGAGTCGAACGTACTTTCAACTCGAACACGAAACTCATCCCTAGCAGGGAGCGTCAATAGTTTCAAAAAACAATTAGATGGGCATCTTAACTACCACAACATGCAGGGATACTGTATAAGAATTACTTTTGAAATAAACACATACACACACACCCACACAGGTTGAACTGGATGGACTGGTGTCTTTTTTCAAGCTTACAGACTATGTGACTATGTAACTATGTAAAAAAAAAAAGGGGAGAAGAGCTGCTGCAGATGTGCACAGTGCTGAACTGAGATAGGGCTCATGTGAGTATTTAGGAGGGCTGGGGGGAGCTACTACTAAAAGGTTTTTTTTTTTACCTTAAAGTGGTATTCATGAAGATTAATCTAAATATTACTCTAAATATTATTATATTAATCTAAATATATATATATATATATATATATATATATATATATATATATATATATATTGTAGACATGTCACTGGAGAAGTGATCGAGGGGGTGTACATCTCACCTAGGTTGCTACACAGTGTGAGATGGTAAATCCAGGATGGATCAGTTTCTCAGCAGCAATATGCTGCTGAGTTGTTATTTAATTTTGCCGGGCCTGGGTTTATATGGAATGGCAGGTAGGTTTGGTAGAGGGACCTGTCATTCCACATCCCCCGATCCAGTTCTGGGTTTGGGATCAGGTGAGCTTTGATCCTAATTAGCCTGGGAAGCTAAAGGCTCTGTAGGGTCTGCAGGTGTTTGCTCTCAGCCTGGGAATGAACAGTCTGTGTGTTGAAGGAAGCTGCAAGCACAGCCACTGCTGGAGCTAAAACTCACCCTGCCATATCCAGGCGAAAGACGCTGTGTTTGTAAGTGTCAGATAGGTGAGCAGAACCTGTTAGTAAGCGCCCAGCCGGGCTAGGACTTTTATTTTTGTTGTACTTAGAAAGCACGGTGTTGCTGTATATTTTGTTTGCTGGACTGTTTGTACCACGAATAAACGCCAAGATCTGCTTTATAAATTCCAAGTCTGCTGTGAACTGTGTCCAAACACACCCTACCCCGGGAAGATCCCTTACAATATATATATATATCTGTAGTGTTTACTATCTCTCTCCAAAGCTCTAAGCCCTTGTACACACGGTCGGAGATTCCGACAACCAAATCCGTCGGATTTTGTCCGTCGGATCTTGTCCGAAACTGTTGCATACACACGGTCGGACAAAGTTGTCGAAAAATCTGATCTTTCAGAACGTGATGACGTAATTTTGTTACGATGGGACTACGTTCAGGCTAGTAGCCAATAGCTTTGATGTAGGAATTTGATCTGAGCATGCGTGGCACTTTGTCCGATCGGAATTCTCTACACATGATCGGAGTATGTCCTATCAGTTTGTTGGAAAATATTTCCATCAAGTTGGAAAATTCTGGTCCGACGGATATTCCGATGGAAACAGTCTGATGCATACCACACACAGTCGGAATATCCGACAAAACGGTCCAATAGGACACATTCCGACGGAATCTCCGACTGTGTGTACAAGGGCTAAGTGTCGTTTCTCTCTGGTGCTCCATTCCTCTGTTATCAGCATGAGTCACTTCTGACAAGTTCTCTGACACATGAGGTAACAGCAGCTAAAAAATATGTGTCGTGTAGGGTGCTTAGAGGCAGAAGGGCAGAGAGCTGGTCAATTCACAGCACAGCTCTGCAAGTTTCTTCATTCCTCTGCCTATGTGAAGGGGGGTGTGTGTGCCTTTCCTCCAATCAGCTCTCAAACAATGTATGACCAGACTCCCCTCCCACTGCTGAAAGAGGAAGAAAGATATCTAACATGGTCACAATCTGCACTTTACAAAGAATGTAGAAAGCTGAAGACAGCAGATATACATGTAAAACTTATGTAGGAGGATTTGTTTCATCTCTGTGTATCATCTGAGGCTGTTCACTTCACTGGGTATCTGTGAGGATTTACATCCACTTTAATACAGAGGATGCTTTAAGGTAAAAAACAAACAAAAAAAAATGTTTATCTTTACAGCCACTTTAAACCAAAAAGCAAATGTTTATCATATTGCAGCTTACCAATTCTTAGAAGTGATGACTGCTTTGTTTTTTTTTTTTTTTCCATAAAGATTTTATTATTTTTCAAAGAGAAAACACATAACAATGATCATTGTTGAACAAATGAAGCAAGACAATCAGCAGGATGTATAAGCAAATAATACACAGGGTACATCTTATGCATAGCATATGGAACACACTGAACCGACAGCACACTCTTAGGAATATAGATCATAGCTCGTGGAGGGAGGATCTTCAATCCATATCCCCTCTCTCCCCCCTCCCCAGGCGGCAATCTGCAGCCCATGAGAGGGGGGAGTCAATCAGGTGATTCCGGTTCCAAGAGATCGCAAAGAGTATCCTCCGGGATAACTGGAAAGGGCCCAAGCGAGGCCTACTACCTGTGGGTGAACGTCAGACACTCCGACGAGATGGGAAGGGGAAGAGGGTTAGGACAGACAAAAGGGAGAAAAGAAGGAAGGAAACAAAGAGAACAAGAAAAAAGGGGGGTCTGGGGATGCTGCACGTCAGTCAGTCCCGGCGGAGCCCACCCCCCCCCCCCCCCGGGGCTCCCAGACAGATAACCGCTCTAACTCGTCAGCTGTCGATACCGGCCAGTGGTCGTAAAATGAACCAACACGCCCAGGTGAACGAGAATTTATGCATCCTGTCTTGCGAGGTGTGTATTAGTTCTTCCATTTCTCTAATGGCGGAGACCTTCCGAAGCCATTCACCAATTGTGGGTGCGCGAGTCAAGCGCCAATGTATTGGGATACAGAGTCTAGCCGTGTTTACCATGTGCATGGCCAGCGATTTAAAGTATGCTTTTCTTGTCAGGGAAGAGTGGTGTAGGAGAAATTGTTCTGGCGTATAGTCCAAATTATATGTTGTAACTTGTGCAATGATCTCACTGACCTCCTTCCAGAAGGGTTGCAACCTCTCGCAGGACCACCAGATGTGTAGCATAGTGCCTCCACTCTCGCCACATCTCCAACATGTATCGGGGATGGAGGGAGAGAATTTATGGAGACGCGCCGGTGTACGGTACCATCTAGTGGCAATCTTGTAAGCATTCTCCTGGACAGCTACGTTGAGGGAGCATCTGTGAGTGTTATCGTATATCGCCTCCCATTGGTCCGCCGAGAGGGGAGAGCCCAAGTCTCTATTCCAGGCTATTTGCGTGGAAATCAGGGGTGCGGACTGATTCGAGGAGAGGAGCGCGTATATAATCGAAATTAGGTGTCTCTGCGTCGTTTTCTGGTGACATAGGGACTCGAACTGCGTGAGCTGCCTGGACCAGCATGACTGGTCGGTGTGGGTCGTTAGAAAGTGGCGAATTTGGCGAAAGGACCAGAAGGAGAATGAGGACGTGTTTAAGATAGCTGTCAGGGCTTCAAATGAAAGGGGGGCACCCCGAGAGTAGAAGTGAAGGGCCAAGACATCGTCATGGGGCCATTCTCGGAGTAAGAAGGAATGCGCCACGCCCGGGGGGAAGGCCGGGTTACCCCTTAGGGGAGTCAGTGGCCCGGCTCCGAGGCAGCCAAGCCGGCCTTCAATGCCTGTCTAAAGGCAGAGAGGGAGGGAAAAATGAGAGGGTGCGAGCGGAGTTCCTGTGGCCAGTGCTCGGGGGAAAGCCAGGGGAGTTGGTGCAGAGGGGTCACTGAAGCCGAAGACTCCAAGGCTATCCAGGTTTTCCCGGAATCGTGGATGCTCCAGTCTACCAATCTTGTTAGGTGGCTAGCTAAGTAGTATCGTCGGAGATCTGGGAGACCAATACCCCCAAGTCTCCTCCGCAGAGTGAGCGTAGAGTATCTTATTCGAGGGGGCGAGCCCCTCCAAATAAACGCAGAGCAAGCCTTGCGATAGGTGGCAAAGAAGACAGGGGGGAGGTGAATCGGGATGGTTTGCATTAAATAGAGGAGCCTTGGCAAGACGATCATTTTGATTAGTGCAGAGCGACCAAACCAAGACACGTTCAGTCCCATCCATTCCTTAAGATGGGACTGAATCCCCGCAAGAGCCACCTGAAAATTGGCTGCGTACAAGTCCGTTAGTTTGGAGGTAATCTTAATTCCCAGAAAAGTAATAGTTTCCTCCTCCCAACGAAAGGGGAAGACTTCCCGGCAGTGAGCCACTTCCGAAGCAGGGAGGGTAACGTTCAGGGCTTGCGACTTAGTGTAATTGATCTTCAAATTAGAAAGGGTATGGAAGTGTTCCAGCTCCTTCAAAAGGTTGGGAAGGGTTATGCGAGGCGAACGAAGGGAAAGCAACACGTCATCTGCAAACGCAGCGACTTTGAACTCCCTGTCACCCACTGAGATGCCCTCAATATCAGGATTGGTTCTAATGCTATTAAGTAGGGGCTCCAGGGTCAAGATGTAGATTAAGGGGGACAGGGGGCATCCCTGGCGCGTGCCATTGCTGATAGAGAAGGCATTCGACAGGTGGCCATTAACCCTCACTCGTGCCGAAGGGTTGGAGTATAGGGACATCACAAAGGCAAGCATACGAGGCGCCAGACCAACAGCCACTAGCGTCTCCCGCATGTAATCCCAGGCCACTCTGTCGAATGCCTTCTCAGCATCCAGCGATAGAAGGAAACCCTTTGAGGAGGAGGACGTAAGCCAGTGGTGTATATTTAGGGTACGAATCGTGTTGTCCCTCGCCTCCCTACCTGGGACAAATCCTACCTGGTCAGGAGAAATAATCTCAGGGATCAGAGGAAGCAGCCTGTTCGCCAGCATTTTTGCAAACATTTTTATATCCACGTTCAGGAGTGATATGGGCCGATAATTGGAGACAAGGGACGGGTCCTTCCCCTCTTTTGGAATAACAGCGATATGCGCCATGAGCATGTCGCGGGGCAGGGTCTGGGGGTCTGAAAGCGCATTAAAGGTCGCGAGGAGTTTGGGGGCTAGCGTGTCTAGGAAAAGTTTGTAATATTGGAGCGTGAATCCGTCCGGGCCTGGGCTCTTGCCGGGTTTCATCTGTTTAATGGCCAGATCCAGCTCATCCCTGGTGAGCGGAGCTTCCATGGCTTGAGCTTATTGGGGAGATATTGGCGTCGGGGAATTACGCGAAAGGAACTGCCTAATGAGATCCAACCGAGTGGTAGACGAGGGCGAACCAGACTGGGGCCGGGATAAGTTATATAGATCGGAGTAAAAGGCCTCGAACTCTATAGCCATATCCTCATTCTTATTCAAAAGTGATCCACGAGCATTCCTCAAGTAATGTATAGTAGACGAGGCTTTAGAGGCCTGGACCGAGCGGGCCAAAAGGCGGCCGCTCTTGTTTCCCTGCTCGTAAAACACCTTTTGACCCAGTACGTATCGGCGCCTAGTTCGCTTGTTCAGTTCCTCTAGAAGGAGCGCGCGTGCATGCAGTAGCTCTTGCAAGGTGGACTGGGCTCGCGATTGTTTGTGTGCTGTTTTCAGGGTTGCAATCTTTTTGGTCAGGTCGGATATATACGTTTGGTGCAGCTTCTTAGCCTTTCCGGCTAGCGCGATAAGTTCCCCCCGAATAACGCATTTGTGCGCTTCCCAAAGAGAAACTACCGAAACGTCCGGGGAGGCATTTTCATCGAAGTAGAGGGAAATACGGCTCTTTAAGTACTCCAGCGTCACCGGGTCGGAGAGAACCGAAGGGTTCAGTCTCCATGTTTTAGATCTGGTGGTCCTATCAGGGAAGGTGAGTGAGATCGTGATGGGGTGATGGTCAGACAAGAACATCGGTTCAATGGTCATACGTTGCAATAGGGACAGGTCTGTTTGGGTGATAAAAAAATAATCTATTCTCGAATATTTATTATGGGGAGCCGAATAGAAGGTGTAGTCCCTCCCGGAGGGGTTTAAGGTGCGCCAGGCATCGTGCAAGGTCAGATTCTGAAGTTGCAATTTAATTTGCCTGAGAGCCATGTACGGTAAGGCCGAAGCTCCCGATGAGGAGTCAAGAACAGGGTTCAGAGGTACGTTGAAATCCCCTCCCAGGAGAACCAGGCCAGTCTGAAAGGAAGAGAGAAGGTCACCCAGTTTCCTGAAAAAGGAAACTTGGTGTTCGTTAGGACAATATATATTCGCAAGAGTTATAGGTTTGGAAGCGTACGTACCCTTGAGGAAGACGAATCTACCCTCCGGGTCGATCAGGGAGTCAGTTTGGTGGAAGTTGGCGTGTCTGGATATCAATATGGAAGTACCTTTTGTTTTTGCCACTGGGTTCGTGTCGTGAATCGCCGTGCGGTATATATGATTGGATAGTTTGGGTATCGCATCCGAGCGGAAGTGTGTCTCCTGGAGGAAAATTAAGTGCGCTTTATATTTGGACAAGGAGGTCAGAATTTGCGATCTCTTTTCAGGGGCGTTAAGTCCCTTCACATTCAGAGAGACACACTTCAGCTCGACAGGCGTGGTAAAAGCGGCTCTGTGCGGCATGTCAGCGGCCAAGCGGCTATGAACTGGGAAACCTCCAACCACAGGAAAACGGTAAGGAGGCTCAGGGACCCGAGGGGGGGGGGCGTACCGGGATCAAGGAACGGGCCCCACCAGGCAAGCAATAAGATGGGGGACGAGCAGAACCAGTCCCAGAAGAGTACAGAAAAACAGGAGGAAAGAGAAAGAAATAAAAAGTTAGGGGTAAGGGGGCAAAGGGAAGCAGGGGGGACAAGGACTGGGGAAAATTACCAGAGGTGAGAACAGAGACACTATTCCACCTAGACAAAAGTAGACTGGGAAGTCAGCAGGGATCCAGTATGGACCCGCTGTGTGGGAACGAGAGAAAGGACAGGAGAACCACAGGTGGCTCTGCAGTCCAGGGACCGCAGGGGTAGAACCCAGCTAAAGGAAAGTGCGTATAACATTGGGGAGTCAGCATGCAAAATTAGTGCAACAAATATACATAACACCGTAAACAAACCAAAACCTGAGTCTTAAACATGCGAATGTATTTTTTGTAACAGTTAGAGAGGCAAGGAGGGACATCCAAATTTGCAAGTCTCCTCCTGTCCCCTCCGTGTGAACCATGAACCTCCATGACTACCATATCCGGCACCTCGCACCTGTGGTCCAGGCCAATATAAGAGTAAATATCCTCCCCACCCACTCCACATCCAGGGGGGGGGGTAAGGGCCAAGGGGGAGGAGAGAAAAAAGAAAAAAGGGGATAGGGGGGGAAGGGAAGGCAGGGACAAAGGGAGGGCCAGAGGGGGACTGGGAGGGCCAGGGGGGGACCGGGAGGGGGGGAGGGATGAGGACGGGGGGAGGGAGAAGGGAAAAGAGGGGGACGGGATAGAAGGGAGAGGGAAGGGGGGAGGGAACCACCCCATAGTAGGGAGAGGAGGAAACCCCCGGGCGAAAACCTAGAACCAAGCCTCAAAAAAAAAAAAAATCCCCCACCCAGACACTGCAACAAAACAAATAACAATGCGATGATCCCACCCCCACCCACAAACCTCCACCCCCGCCCCCGGGACAAAGCAGCCCCCCATAGAGGGAAAACTGAGGGGAGTAAGCGGAGGGCAATCCGCGCCCGTCTCCCCAGAGGCACCAGCAACCAACGGGCCAGGTCACCTGACTAGGAGGACGTGCTCGGAGCCCCCCCCCCCCCTTGGTAATAGCAAACATCCAGTCCAAAAAAAAAAAAAATAGACATAGGGGCAGGGACAAGCCAAAAAGCGTAAGTACTTTAAGTAGGAACTGAGTAAACAAAGCAAAGAGGGCCAAAAACGTGGACGGGCCAGAGAAGGGCGGTTGAAGCACCTCCACAACCGAGCAAGTCACTGCGTAGTTCCGGCTCCGAGGGTCAGGGCACAATCGAGGCTGTAAGAGCTTAATGTGGGTCCCTGCTACAAGGGCCAGAGGACAGTCGTTCCCAGATCCATGAAGGCGCAGGGGCCATCCCTCAATTCAATTGTAAAGGCAAGGCAACGTGTCCTTTGGCAGGGTGATGCTATCGGAGTATCCAGAACATGGAAGGGGAGGGGGTGGAGGACATTGTCTAGGGGGACAGAAGGCAAGACATCCCCCGGCCGGGGAGCAGAAAAGCTTACCTGCCCTCGGAGCCGATCATACCCGAAGAAACCGGTCCAGAGAATATGGAGAGTTCGCGGCATCACCAAGAACGTCCAGGTCGAGGCAGGTGTCATCAGGGGCTGTAAAGGGCACAAGTCCTTCTGACCCATGGCAGGATCTGACAAAAACAAAAATGAAAGAAAGAGAAAGAGAAAAAAAAAAAAAAAGGGGGGGGGGGGGTGTAGGGAACGGGAGAATCAGGGGGGAGGGGGAGGGGGGGGGAAGCGAGGGGCAGTCGGCCAGAGAGTAGCTCCAGAAATCGGGCCTTGTAAGGGTGAGGGAGTAAAAGATCATCCATCAGATGGCTTGGGCATGGCAGCATGGAGTAAGGATAAGGCGAAAATCTCAGGCATCCAAACGATCCCTCCTGGCCGAAGGTGAGGACGGAGAACCAGGGCCCTGCTGGTACAGGTCTCGGCGGGAGGAGCGGATACCCGGGGAAAGAGGACCATCCCGGTGTCTTCTGGATCTCTGTCGTTGAGATTTCGGCGAGGGGTTGACAGACACCGGCAACCAGGGTTCAGCTGGATAATAGAACGAGTACCAGTCCGGAAGGTCCACACGAGGAAGGTCCAGTTGGTCACAAAAAGCTGGTAAGTCTTCTGGCGTACGGAGCAGGGCCGTGCGTCCCCTGGCGGACGCAGACAGACCAAACGGGAACCTCCACCTGTACTGAATGTTGCGAGCCCGTAGGGCCTCCAGCAAGGGGCGTACTGCTCTCCTGTTTTGCAAAGTTATCTGGGATAAGTCCTGAAACAACTTAATTTCTGCGCCATCGTGCACAATGCGCCCCCTCTCCCTGGCCTTTTTAAGGATCTCCTCTTTCAGGGGGAAGTTTACGATGCAGCAGACCACATCTCTGGGCGGTTCGTTCTCCCTGAGTTGGGGGCGCAACGCTCGGTGTATCCTCTCCATGTCAATGGGGGAGTCAGCTGGGCGATCAATTAATGAATTAAAAATGTTACTCACAGTTTGCTGGAGGAGTCCCGGGTCAATATGTTCAGGCACGCCGCGGACCCTGATGTTGTGTCTGCGTCCGCGGTTATCCAGGTCCTCGACGTGCCTGTGCAATTCCAGGAGGTGGGTGAGCTGGGCATCGTATGTCCCTTGAACCTGGCGTATAGCAGCAGCATGGGTTCTCGAGGCCTCTTCCACTTCACTGATGCGGTGCGCCACGGCCTGTATGTCTGAGCGGAGGTCAGCCACTGCCGCCATCACGGTGGACTTGATGTCCGTCGCAAACTTCTCCAGATCGGAGAAGGCTCGGCGGCTGAGAAGGAGGTGGAGACCGTGCGCCCGTGGTATGCATTGGCGCGGCCGGGGGAAGCTCAGGCGAGTCCGGTGCTTGGGCCTGCGCCGCCGCGTGGGAGGCCGCCAGCGCGGCCTGTGATAGTTGGTGCTGTGTCCGGAACAGCTCCGGGATGTTACGGTGCGGCTGTGACCCGGTTTCCACCGAAGCTTGGGAGACAGAAGAGCTTCTGGTGGACCTGCTCATATTCAAAAGTGCGTCGGGCTCCCCAAATTGTGCCGTGCAGTCCCCAGAAGGCAGGAGCCCTGAACTCAAGCGGCCATCTAGGTCCCCGTCCAGGCCACGCCCCCCTGTTTTTTGTTTTTTATACTTTTTTTTTTCTTTTATTCTTATCTGGTGATCCAACCAATAAGTTAGAAAAACCTCTCCTGCAGTTGTATCAATTAGAATGTTGAGATAGGCCATTTACCACTGACAGGAGTGCTTACAATGATCAGCTTTTCTTTATTCATTTAAAACCTTTATCCCAAAATAAAATAAAACCGAGTTGCTGTAACTGCTTGTGTAACTGCAGTGTGAGCTGGAGTTTGGATTGAATTTGTTAGTGTGTCTAGACTAGTCCATCTAACACTCCCCTCCCCCAGACTGACAATGCCATTGTCAAAAGGTGCCCCCTGTGTTCCTTTATATGGGAACACTCTAATACAGGAGGTGTGTTACTGACGAGATCCTGCACTGAGGGGAAGTGATGTCACGAGCCCAGGCACTGAAGAAGGCAGACTACGAAGGACCCCCTAGCAACAGCCATCTAGAGGTGAGTTAAAAAAAAAAAAATTCCAATTTTTTTTTTTTTTTAGGAATTTTGATATTTTTTTTTTTTTTTGTGCAACAACACTTGGTGAAAAACCTTGAGGGTTTTTTAACCACTTCCCGCCCGTTGGCCGTCAAATGAAGGCTGGGCTGCGTGGCTCTCATTCTGGGAGGCCATCATATGACTTCCACCCAAAATGACCACTCATGCGCGCCCGTGGGGGCGTGCATCGCGGCGATTGGTGGTGCGGTGTGTCAGTCAGACACACCGCTACACCAATCTCAGTAAAGAGCTGCTGAGGAAGGCTCTTTACCACGTGATCAGCCATGTCCAATCACAGCTGATCACAATGTAAACAGGAAGAGCCGTTGATCGGCTTTCCTCACTCGCATCTGAGAGATGTAAGTAGAGGAGAGCCGATCGTCTGCTCTCCTGACAGGGGTGGTCTGTGCTGATTGTTTATCAGCACAGCCCCCCTTGGATGCCCACCCAGGACCACCAGGATGCCGCCAGCACCACTAGGGATTGGCCCCACCCTGGACCACCAGGTATGTCACCCTAGACCACCAGGGAAATGCCAATCAGTGCCCAGTCAGCTGCCAATCAGTGCCCATCCCCAATGCATGCCAATGCCATCATTGATGCCTATCAATGCAATCTATCTGTGCCACATATCAGTGCCCATCAGTGCCACGTATCTGTGCACAGCAGTGCCACCCATCAGTGCCCAGCAGTGCTGCCTATCAGTGCCCATCAGTGCCCAGCAGTTCTGCCTTTCAGTGCCACCCATAAGTACCCATCATTGCAGCCTATCAGTGCCAACCAGTGCCACCCATGAGTGCCCATCAGTGCTGCCTATCAATGCCCATCGGTGCTGTATAGCAGTGCCACTCATCAGTGCCGCCTACCAGTGCCCATCAGTGCTGCCTATCAGTGCCCATCATCAGTGCCACCGCATTGGTGCTATCTCATCAGTGCCACCTTACCAGTGCCCATTAGTGCCCACCAGTGCCACCCAGGAGTGCCCATCAGTGCCGTCTATCAATGCCCATCAGTGCTGTATATCATTGCCACCCATCAGTGCCACCTACCAGTGCCCATCAGTGCCGCCTATCAGTGCCCATTGTCAGTGCCTGTCAGTGCCACCTCATCAGTGCCAACTTATCAGTGCCCGTCAGTTCCGCCTTATCAGTGCCCATTAGGGCCGGTTCACACTGCGGCGCGAGGCGAGGCGACACGGCTCGCCTCGCCTCGCTCCCGCAAGTCGTCCCCATTGAGTACAATGGAACCGTTCTGAGAGGAGCGACTCGAGTCGCTCCGACTCAGAAAAAAGGTTCCTGTACTACTTCGGGGCGACTTCGGGGGCGACTTGCATTGACTTCTATGCAGAAGTCCTCTGCAAGTCGCCGCTGACCCCCCCTGCAAGTCGCGGCGAGGAAGTCGGAGACGCCTCGCTGCGGCTCGCAGTGTGAACCGGCCCTTAGTGAAGGAGAAAACATACTTATTTACAACATTTTATAACAGAAACAAAAGAAAAAACTTTATTTATTTTTTAAATTGTAGGTCTTTTTATTTGTTTAACAAAAATTAAAAAAACACAGAGGTGCTCAAATACCACCAGAAGAAAGCTCTATTTGTGGGAACAAAATGATAAAAATTCTGTTTGAGTACAGTGTAGCATGATCGCGCAATTGTCATTTAAACAGCGACAGCGCTGAAAGCTGAAAATTGGCTTGGGCAGGAAGGGGGTATAAGTACCTGGTATTGAGTTGGTTAAGCCATAGCCACGTTTATAATGTGAATATGTAACTGATTGTTATACGGATATTTAAGCTTTATCATTCAAAATATGATATGTGCATTATGTATTGTAGGACGTTGAGTTATTACGTGTCGCCGTGCTGTGAAATGCACGTGGGCCTTGTTAATTATCCAGGACAAACCAAGGTAACCTCAATGGACTGTAATTAGGAGAGGGAGGGGGTGGTATTGTTTGTCTGTATAACTCTTATATAAAGGGCAGGTAGTGTATGCAGTACAGGGGAGACGGACAGAATGAGGTAGGTGCATAGGAAGATAAGAACATCTTTTTTTTTGTTTCTCATATTAGGTCTTTTCCAATATCTCATTATGGTTGAAGGAAAGCTGCACTTTGCATGGGAATTTTCCCCAGAGCTTATCGAATAACGTGAAGCTCTGCTGACTACCATCATCCAATCACGTGCAAGCAAAAATGCTGTATGTTTTTATTTTCCGTACATGTGATTGG
Organism: Lithobates pipiens; assembly: GCF_037356315.1. Taxonomy (NCBI): domain Eukaryota; kingdom Metazoa; phylum Chordata; class Amphibia; order Anura; family Ranidae; genus Lithobates; species Lithobates pipiens. Next base: position 612,705,292 of record NW_027507903.1, read on the forward strand.
GTGTTGCAAATTCCCTTGCAAAGGGAACAGTCTTGCTCTTAGTATTATTATTATTATTATTATTACACAGAATTTATATAGCGCCAACAGTTTATGCAGCCCTACTTGAGGTTAGACAGTAGGGTTGCAAATTTTTCTTAAAGCCAAGCCTGAACACTTAAGCGGCGCACAGCAAATTTTTAATTTTTTTTTTTTAGTATACACAGACCTGGGACACCTTTGGTCGCTCCAAAGAGAATAGCCAAAAAGCATCGCATAGTGCCCCCCTCACCCTCCTGTCATGCCCTGTTCTTAGCTACATGCATATCTGAATTATAAATTCAAAATGATATATTTTTTTTATTAATTGCTTTTAAGTGTAAATGTGAGATCTGATGTCTTTTTGACCCCAGATCTCATATTAAAGAGGCCCTGTCCTGCTTATTTCTTTTACAAGAGATGTTTACATTCCTTAGAATAGGAATAAAAGTGATCTTTTTTTTTTTTATTAAAGGGACAGTGTAAAAAAAAAAAAAAGTAAAATAAATGAGAAAAACATTTTTTTTCAAGTGCCCCATTCCTCCGAGCTTGCGCGCAGAAGCGAACGCATAGGCAAGTTGCGCCCACATACAGTATGTAAGCGGTGTTCAAACTACACATGTGAGGTATTGCAGCAATCATTAGAGTGAGAGCAATAATTCTAGCCCAAGACCTCCTCTGTAACTCTAAACTGGTAACCTGTAGGAATTTTTAAAGCGTTTCCTATGGAGATGTTTAAGTACCAAAGTTTTTTCGCCATTCCCACGAGTGTGCGCAATTTTAAAACATGACATGTTAAGTATCAATTTACTTATAGTATATAATTTACATTATAGAAAAAATTGAGCTAACTTTACTGTTTTCTTATTTTTTTAATTCAAAAAAGCGTATCCCCCCTCCCCCAAAAAAAATTATATATATATATATATATATATATATATATATATATATATATATATATATATATATATATATATATATATATATATATATATTAGCAGAGACCCTAGAGAATAAAATGGAGTTCATTGCAATAATTAATGTCACATCGTATTTGCACAGCGGTCTTACAAAAAAATACAAATGGGGGAAAAATACACTTTTTAAAATAAAAAAAAATATACATAATGTTTGGGGTTTCTAAGTCTCGCAAAAAATACTGATTTTAACTTGTAAAGAAGTAGGCTTGGTCCTTAAGGTCCCTTTCACGTGGGCGGCTGTCCTGCTGCTGTTAGAAGCATGTTTTGTTATTTTGAAATTCCAAGACTCCGGGCACAGCGATCACTTCACTTGTACATTGCGTTTAGCAGTGTTTACTTGCATTTACATGTGGCTACCTACCTATCTACCTGCTATCCGCAGGTGAATTAGTACACTGTGATTACCTGCGGTTATGTGCAGAGAGCTGCGCTAAATCGGTCCTGGACGCAGTCAAATTTATTTTTTCTAACCGCAGAAAAACGCATGTAACGAAACTGTTGCTAAACGCAGTGTGGGAATGGGGCCATGGGAAAGAAACCCAAACTCGTGTGAGTTTTAGTGCGGTAGATAACTTCATCTATCCACAGCTAAAAGCTGAATTCTATCCGCCCGTGCGAAAGGGGCCTAAGTGGTTAAACTCTAGCATCTTTAACTTTGCTGTACAACTACATTACAGGCCTCAGCTAGCCTATAAACATTATACGTGAGGTCAGGCGCTGATTTTAGACAAGTCTAATCCATTCTAATGCCCCATGCACATGAAGACGTGGCCCGCTGATGAAGAGGTGTTACGAAACGCGTATGGGCATGTCTATGCAGCTGTCCTGTGTCCAAGCATCAGCGTAGGTTATCCCGGGGGTGAGACTTAACCAATTGCGGCTACAGGATACTTCTAGTGTCTTTATATGCGAGAATATTGTGTTTACAATGTAAGCAGATTTTATTATGTGTGGAGTGCGAATTTTAAATAGTAAACAGGTTTCCACTATGGACTTTTTTCTTGTTTATTTTTTTCGCATGATTATGGGGATAAACAAATTGAGTCACAAGTGAAATCCTGGTGTGAGCAGAGTTCCGGGTTGGATATTCCTCTGATGGGTGGATTTTATAGTCTGTGATAATCATTTGAGCAACACATTGTGAAATATTTGCAGCGCCTGTGATTAACCCTTTAGGGGGTAAGTGCATAACCAAAGGGGGTCACACTGAGCGTGAGGTTCTTTCTACCTGCATGGTGTGGTGTGCATTTTTTCTGAGGATTTCCTATTAACCTAAGGGTTCCTGGAGCACTTCACTCACTTTATGAACTTTGATCTTATTTCTGGGACTTTTTTATGAATTATATGTCCTATCAATTTAACTGTAAGACATGTACACAGCCGAATAGCAGAGTAGGTGCAGGACATACATGACAGGGTGTAAGTAGCTTACGATAACAAGGGGTTAAGAAAGGAAGAAAAAGAAGTTTAGGTCTTACCGGATTGGTAGCCGGGGCAGTAGGGGAGGAGTGTAGTTGATGTCCAAGGAAGGGTCGAGCAGAGGTCAGCAGTTTGGGAAGGAGAAGCGAGGTGAGAAGTTCCCGCCCGCCCGCCCTATGGTTTTTTGAAGGTACACAAGGGTAGTGGTTATGGGTGGTAAGCGGCGTTGTGGTCTTTGACGACAAGGAAGAAAATTTAGGAGGTATTGGTTAAATGGTGGGACCTATTTCAGGTGTGGAGTCCTCCCGGTGGTCTGGTTGAAGTATAGACTACCGGGTAACATAATTTGGTGGGGTCTGTGGTCAGTTAGTGGTCCCCGAGGCAATTTCTGGCGGCTCGGGGCAGATACTAACATAAAGGTATTACAGACCAAAAAAGTTGGAAGATGGGGTCGTCAGGGACCAGCAACAAAAAGGTATTGAGATTGGAGCTGGAAAGGTTTTTGTTGTAAATAAACTTTTTGTTTTTTTATTGAGTTTTTGGTTATTTATTGTTAATAAAAGGCAGAACAGGCCATTTACATCCAGCAGGTATCAGTGTCATTATTAATAAGTGTAAAATCAGTAAAACATGTTTTGTTTGGGGTAGTAAGGTATCTGACTGTCCTAGTCATGAGTATTCAGTGTATACTTTTTTGCATGTATCTATTGACTAATAGATTACAGCGCTGTTAATGCTATAGTACTGTTTATGATTGTGGTTTTGACTGTATTTATGCATATTTTTAGATTTAAACTTTCTTAGATGCCTGAGCTATTTACAAATGTCTTCACCTTCTTAATGCTGTGAACTGGAAAATTACCTTTTTTTTGCCTAAACAAAGAACAGACTGGCATCTGATAAAAACCATATCTAAAAAATCAGGCTCTTTTTAGAGTGTTTTATTGTTTTTGCAGGTTGATGCCCCATCTGTACCAAACGCTCTGGCACCTTGTTGTCCTGTACAATGTCCCGACCTCATACTCAGATGGTAACCCAACAGACTTACCTCCCAGCGGGATATTGGTACCTGGAGATGTGCTCATTGGGGCTGTGATTCCCCTCCACATTGACTATCTTAACCAGGAATTCACCTTTCGAGAGAAACCTCACACAGATGCTTGCTTAATGTAAGATAAGTCATAGAATTTCTGTATATGGGGGTAGGTTGTGTGTGGAATCTCAAGCCATTTTTTGGGTCAATTATTATTTATTGATAATTTTCTTATGTACGACTAACCTTTACTGTTATCAATCTGTTATATCTATGTATTCTCTTTCTACTACTTTTTGTACCAAATAAAAATAGTTTGTAAACAAAAAAAAAAAGGAAATAAAGTTCTTACATAGTGTTGAGTGAACAGTTCCAGCCAAGTAAAAGTTTTGGCCCAAACATTGCCTGTTCTCCTGTTCGGTGAACACCCGAGTTTGTGAGAGAACATCCCGCCAAGCATCCCGCTGAATGCCCCACAATGCATTGAGCACTTCACAGTGCATTCTAGGACCCTAATTGGATGAAGCTGTGCTTTCCCAATTAGGGCACGGAGCACTGTCAGAGTCCTGATTGGACAAAGTGATGATGACTTTCTCCAATAACGGCTCAGTGCTCATAGTCCCACTCCACACTATAAAAGGTTCCTTCCCATGGGAGCAATAAATAGAGCAAGGCTCAGTTTGCTACTAGCGAGTTAGTGTGTTCACTTAGTGCCGGTTCACACAGGGGTGGCTGTAAAGTCACCCGACTCTCATCCGACTCTGAAGCTGCCCCAGACAGTGCGACTTCAGTGCGGCTTGCAAAAAGGCTTCTGTATAGAAGTCAATGCAAGCCGCTCCGAAGTCGCCCCAAAGTACTACAGGAACCTTTTTTTAAGTCAGAGTGACTTGAGTCCATTGCAATGCATGGAGCGCGACTTGTCAGGTGGCTAAGTCATCTGACAGGTCGTCCCTGTGTGAACCGGCACTTATTGTGCCTCTGAGTGTAGAGTGTTAGTGTAGTGTTAGTAATAGTGTCAGTATAATGTTCCAGTATAGTTTAGTGTCAGTGTAGCATGTTAGTGTAGTGCTGTGTTTAACACAGCATTACAAAACATTTAATGCTGTATACAGTGCTGTATACCCTTTTTTTTTGGTTGCTGTGTTTGTTTTTGTTGTGTTTTTTGTCCCCTGCCTGCCCACTTTTTTTTTAAATTGTCAGCCTCAGTTTTTCTGGCTGCAGTGCTGGTGTTGCACCTTTTGTTTTTTTTTGTTTTTTTGTATATTTTTTACATTTCTCTCAGCATCAGTCCTCAATTTAAAGTGCACCAAACACAACTTTCCATTCAATAAAGTGCATCCAATCATCCATTTTCCAGTTTCTATTAGATTTGGGTAATAAGACCCCCCATCCTGTCTGCAAGGCCAGCAAGGGGAGGCAGACGTTCCCATGCCACTATGAGGGGGCCAGCAGCATCTGTGTCCCCAGGCAAAGATATGGACATGGTCAGTCCTCAGGCAGGGCACATTTGTCCCAGTTTTGTGATGTTGCTCATGCTATCCAGCCACAGCATACAGAGGAGGGGATGGAGTGGCTTACTAAATCATCCTCTATGACCTTAGCTGACACTAGTACGCAGTCCACCGCAGCTGCCAGAGTGGCTTTTTCTGCCTCCTTGTCTATAGCTACTGCTGCCCTAGCCCCAGCCTCATGTATGGAGGAGTCAGATGAATTATTTGAACACACCGTCATCCACTTGCTTCTTGAGGATACACAGACATTACTTGATTCAGATGTTAGTTCTGAGGTAGAGGGAGGGAGTAACATGAGCCAACAGAGAGGGGAAAACACTGATAAACAACAAATTGGCAGTCATGTTCCCCCATCTGCTGTGTATTGACAATTTGGCTCCAGTGATAGGATGAGGATGGAGGGGATGATGATGATGAAGTCACTGATGCGACTTGGGTGCCGGAAGAGCAGAGGAGAAAAGTGAGGGGAAGAAACAACCCCCACGAGGCAGGATCTCCTCCAGAGGCAGCTATCATGGAAGAGTAGAGAGAAGTCATCCTATTCCATCAGATTGTGGAGCTGTTATCTCCTGGCCCACTTCTCACAGCTCAGCTGTGTGGGCCTTATTTAGCACATGTTGCAATGCTGATCGCACTGTTACATTTTGCAGTCTTTACACCAAGCAGATCAAGCAAAAATACCAGCCATTTTGGTACCACATTGACAAGGCATTTAACCTCCCACCACTCAGCCCATTGGCAAGAGCACCTGAAAACCAGACACAATTCTTCTATTCTTACTCCTCACATTTCATGTCTACCCCTGCTATATCTCATGACTTCTCAGCAGCCTCCACTGACAGGGATGATGATATAGCAAAGAGTGTCACAGGTCCTTGCAACACATCGCCAGCAGCACACCACCAGTTGTAGAGTGTAGCAGGCAAATTTCTCTGCCCCAGTTGCTGCATCGAAAAAAAAATGCATTCCCTGCCCACATGCCCAGTGTCTAAATTTCTGTTTGTCCAAAGTGCTGGCTTTAGAACTCCTGCCTTTCTGTCTGGTGGATTCTGCCAGCTTCTGTGAATTTGCCGAATGTGCTGTATCACAATGGCAGGTTCCCAGTCACTATTTCTTTGCATGAAAGACAATCCCAGCTCTGTACCATCCCATGAAAGGCAATGTTTTGGCATCGTTGGGCAAGACAATCAGCCACAAGGTCCATATTAGGGACGATATATTTAGTTCACAGCACACTGAGTAACTCTGTCTGCAACTAGGAAGAATGCAGGACAGGGCTCAGTGCTGGGGTTGTTTTGCTGCTATGACTCTATACAGCTGGTGGGTATGATGCAAGATCTGTCAGCTCCACCCTTTCCTCCTCCTCATTCATGCCCTCCCTTGCTGGATTGTCCTATGAACCACCAATACCCACTAAGTATTCCAGGAGTCATTTAACAAGTCAGGCAAAAAGATGTCATGCAGTACTTCAGCTGGTCTGTCTAGGGGACAGGAGGCACACTGCAGGGGCAAGCCCAGAGGTGGTTCACGCCACGGAAGCTTGAGCCAGGAATGGTGGTGTGCGATAATGGCAGTAACTTTCTGTCCTCCCTTCCACAGGGAAAGTTGACACATGCCTGGCACATGTCCTCAATTTGGTGTTGCAGCATTTCCTAAACAGGTACCCAGGTTTGCAGGTTAGATCTTCTAAGGCAGGCCAGAAGAGTCTGAAGCCATTTCAGGCGGTCATACACAGCCATTTTGGTTGGCTGAAATTCAACGGGAATTTGACCTGCCCGTAAACCGCCTGATTTATGACATGCCTACCAGGTGGCACTCAACTTTGGCAATGCTGCAGTGGCTGCACATGCAGCAGAGGGACGACAATGAGTACCTGAGTATGGCACAAGGACAGGCTCAGGGCATCTCTGCTCTTTGTTCCCCATGCCAATGAGTGCTATTAAAGGGTGCATGCACAGTACTGTCACCATTCGAGGAGGCGACAAGGATGGTGAGCTGTGACAATGCTTGCATCAGTGTCACAATCCCACTTGTGTTCCAGCTGAAGTATACTCTGCATTGCATTATGGACAGGGCACTCGAGACAGAGCAGCGGAAGAAAGAGGAGGACTCCCTTTCCTCTCAAGGCCTGCTTTATGCAGACACCATTATTGTGATGCCACAGAACAGACAAGAGGAGAGGAAAGAGAAGGAGAAGGAGGAGGTGGATTCTGGCAGTTTTGTCGGCATAGAAGGAGAGAAAGACATACGTCCAACCTTAAGGCATGGTTTTCAGTCCCCAGAAACCTTGGAAGTAGTACGTGGCTGGGAGGAGGCAGTTCCAGATACTGTAATGGGCAGTGACCCTGAGGACTCTGCTTCTCATGCCTCCACAAGCTTGGGGTGCATGGGCTCCCTACGTCTTCAAAGCTTGTGAAAAGACGAGAGAATTTGTGGCATCAAGGAGAAGGCTCATTATTGGTTGGCAACCCTCCTTGAACACTGTTACCAGTAGAAAGTCTTGGAACTCATCCTGCCCTTGCAGAGGGAGCACAGGATGAAATATATTGAGGACACCATAAAGTGGAGATTATGTAACACCTTTCCAAACTCTGGTAGGTTAAATCTCATGTAATAGGTATTTTTGAGGCTTCTGTCTGTCAAAAGAGGAGCAGTGGTGCATGTTAAAATGCTGTCAGCTTCAGGATCCCATTGGCAGCATCTGCATCATATGGTGGAAGATTATCTAGGGGTGAAAACAGACATGGAGAACTTTCCAATAGACAATCCACTGGGTCATGACAATAGACCACTAGCCAGAACTTGCCCAGTATGCAGTTGAGCTGCTGGGCTGCCCAGCATCCAGTGTGCTTTCGGAATTGGGCATTCAGTACTGCCAGAGGTTTTGTGACAGATAAAAGAGCGTGCCTGTCCACAGACTCCATTGATCGGCTGACATTTGTCAAAATGAATCCCTCCTGGATTAGCAGCAGCTGTCAAGCCCCTCATGCCGGTGTTGCCGGTTAAGTGTTGGGATCTCAAATCTCTGCAAGACTGTCTAAGCTGCCTAGCTCTGTTGGTGTTGATTTTATCTTGAGCACAATTAACACCCAAGGACCAATTTTTCCACACCTGTTTGACAGGTGCATCAAATTAACATTTTTTTACAGCAAGGCCAATTCTTGTTTTCATCAAGAGTATCTCTAGAAGGTTACAGGGTGAAGGCACCACCAACACCCAAAGACCATTTTTTCACAGCTGTGTGACAGGGGCATAAAATTTAAAGGGTAACTCCACTTTTATGGAGAAAAAGAAATATCAAATAAAGAAAAATTAATATAGCGTATACAATTGCAACACAAGTCATATTGTAATTGAATGTTATTAAAAAATTACCTTTCCATTTTAATCTGCAGCTGCTGTAATTTTCTGTAAATGTAGTGCAATATAGCTACCTGGAGTTGTTCTGTACACAGAGTGTGTACTGACCACCCCCCAGAAACATAATTTCCTGCTTGTGTGACGGGTTCACAGATTTTCCCACAAGTCTACCTAAGATAAAAGTCAGATTTCAGGCATCCCTTGCTTCAAAAATGTAAGTTTTGGTGAGATACGCACTGAAGGAACACATCTAAAGGGATGCAGATCCTGCAGATTTCCTCATTAGTGCTGTGCAGGTGCACAGCTGAAAGATAATTATAAAACCACTCCCATTAGACTCACTCAGACCAGAGGCAGAGAGGAACAAACAGCAATTTCTTCAGAATAACAAAAGGTAGAAATCTGCAACAAAGGTTGGTATAATCCTTGCAATGTACATAAATCACCCAGAAGGGAATTTTTTTTCTCAACAATAGTTGGAGTTTAAATTTTATACAGCAAGGCCAATTCTTGTTTTCATCAGGAGTACCTCTAGAAGGTTATGGGTGAATGCACCATCAACACCCAAAGACCATTATTCCACAACTGTGTGACAGGGGTGTCAAATAATTTTTTTTTGCACCAAGGCCAATTCTTGCTTTCATCAAGAGTACCTCTAGAAGGTTACAGGGTGAAGACACGCCAACACCCAAAGACCAATTTTCCTGCAACTGTGTGACAGGGGCATCAAATTAAAATTTTTTACAGCAACGACAATTCTTGCTTTGATTAAGAGTACCTCTAGAAGCTAACAGGGTGAAGGCGCCACCAACACCCAAAGGCCATTTTTCATTAACTGTGTGACAGGGGCATTCAATTTAAATTTTTTAGAGCAAGGCCAATTCTTGCTTTCATCAAGAGTACCTCTAGAAGTTTATGTGGTGAAGGCACCACCAACACCCAAAGATTATATTTCCACAACTGTGTGACAGGGGCATCGAATATATATATATATTTTTTTACAGCAATGCCAACTCTTGCTTTCATCAAGTGTACCTCTATAGGGTTAGGGTGTGAAGGCACCACCAACACCCAAAGCCCAATTTTCTGCACTTGTTATTTCTACCCAAAGTCTGCAAAAGAGACACCAGACTTTATCTTTAAAAAAAATATTAATCTTGGCCTGAGTATACTATAATTTGGCTTCTTCACATAAGACTTGCACAATGTGGTGCAACAATTTGTTATTTCCATCCAAAGTTTGCCAAATAAACACCAAAATGTATCCAACAAATCTCTAATCTTGTTCGGAGTGCACTAAATTGTGGCCTCATCATACAGACTGGCTTCCCAAGCAGTAGTTTACAAAATAAAGAAAGCTTGCAGGGAAAATCAGATTAAAAGTAATTTTTTTTTTTATAAATGTTAGTTTTTCTGCAGCAGATGCACTACTTTACAGGCAGACTAAGGGGCCCCCAGGCACTAAAGTTAAAGGATTTTTTATTCTTTGCTTTACTTTAGGAAATCGTTAAAATCACTGCTCCTTTTAAAACGATGTTTTGTTTTCTGCATGGGTACATACGCCATGCCATTTTTATGGTCAATAACTTGCATATAAGCCTTAAAAATGGGAATTTTTTAAGTTTGAGTCCCATAGACTTCAATAGGATCCAAACTTTTGCGATGGTCGAGAATTTTGCCCCAAACGAACTGGGGGGTGTTTGGCCCATCTCTATTCTTAAGTTATCCTATCTCATAAGGAACTAAATTACAGCACTGGCAGAAAGTACATGGGGCCCCAGTACAAGTTCTGTTATGGACCTCACCTAAATGAGTCCACCTCTTGCTGCCCCTTCCTTTCCTGAGGGGAACAAATAATGAAAAATCATCTCTGAGCACCAGCATTGGGGAGTTTTTGTTCACATTATATACAAATGAACAATTAGATTAAAGCAGCTCATTGATTGGGAAAATGTTAACTGTAGATTGTTCAACTTAGAAACAGGTTAAGTGCAGAATCTGAAAGAGGTCAACTGCAGGTTGATGCAACTTAAAAGCATGTCAAGTGCAGGTCATAAGACGGACAGCTGAAGGTTAATGCAACTTAGAAACAAGTCAAGTGCAAGTCAAATGGAGGTCACCTGAGCATTGATTCAACTTTGAAGCAGAAGGAGGTCAACTGCAGATTGATGCAACGTAGGAGCAGACCAAGTGCAGTTCAGAAGGAGGTCAACTGCAGGTTGATGCAACTTAGAAGCAGGTCATGTGCAAGTCAGAAGGGTGTCAACTGCAGGTTGATGCAATAAAAAAACAGTTCAAGTGCAGGTCAGAAAGATATCAGCTACTGGTTGATGCACCTGTCACTGAACTCTGGATGATCTCATAAGCAACTCAAACTGATGTCAATTGCATTTGCCCATTGACACCAGCCCAAAGTTCCTCAACACATGTCCTGGTGGTGCTTTGGCATCTTTAGCACTGCTTTTTGTAATACAGAACTTGTGAAATTGTGGTCCAAAAATCTACACACCACTTCATTATAGAGTGGAGGAGAAGTCATAGTATCCAGTATCACACCTACAATCCAGTGAACCTGGGAGGTTCTCTTGCCAGCCAATGCAAACATAACACCAATAAGCTAATCAGTGCCCAGTGTTAAAGTTGAACTCCTTGCAAGCAGCTAAATACACAGATGAAAGACCTACTGTATATGAGAGCTATTTTGAGACTCACACAAAACTGCCAAATAGCATCAGTGACCCAACTTTCTTCTTCTGCATTTAAAGCAGTACATATAAGTAACCTTCCTGACCCCTGGACAACGATTGGACAATGAAAGAGCAGCATATGATTAATGAGGTAATCATGCTGTTTTTTTTTTACTGTTTCTTTCTGGATTATTGGGAATGTATGTGCAGAGTGATATTATGAGAGATTAATAGTGATATGTTCCAACTGTTGAGATAAAAATATTAACAAAAAGGTTTTTGTGGTCTTACACGCTTTTCATTCTTCACTTTCAGGTTCCTCTTTGAACAGTATCAGTTGTTGCAGGCTATGCGGTTTGCTGTTGACGAGATAAATCAAAGCGTCAAACTTCTCCCCAATATCACTTTGGGCTTCTATGCTTATGATTCCTGCACAGTACTGCAGAGGGAGCTAGAAAGCACCCTGTGGATGATGACGGGTCAAGATTGGGTCATACCAAACTATTGCTGTCGTGACCATCCCCGACTGGCAGCCATCATCGGCCACTCAACATCCACATACTCCATCCTCATGGCTCACATTTTGGGGTTGTATAGATACCCACAGGTAAGACACATAAGCCTCTAGAGCTGTGGAAACCAAAGTCACTGGGGTACAGACTGGAACAATGTAGAGATACAGGCCGTACCACCACTACTTACTTCTTATTTTTTTAAATGTAATGAATAAAAATAGCAACATCCCACTGGAAACCGGTTCCTCCACTAATGCATTTCTCTATGATATAGGGCTTAATCTCAGGGCCTCTAGGATTAGGCCCCATACCATGGACTGAAGAATTCTTTGGAGACAAAGCCTGTGTCTGACAAGTTGTGGCTCTATAGACAATATTGCTCTTTGGTAAAAAAAAGTTTTAGAAATGAAAAAAAAAAGTAGCCATGATACTGCCTGTGCCTTCCACTAAATGCATTGTTCCAATAGTGGGACATACCCAGTATGTGCCTCAAGACTACATGGCTGTTTTTTCCACAAGCATACTAATTGGCCTGGGAGCAGTACCAAGATTGTTACTACAGGTACAGTAGCTCTAGCAAAGAGTTCCCAAGTGATACCAATAAGATCTCACATGATTCTTAATAGTTGCACCCACAACCTGATTTCCAATTCTTTTCAAAGAGTCATACTGGACTTGAATGCCCCATTCATTCTGTTGCTATACAACATGCTTCTGCTTGGCAAAATCATGGAGTTAAAGCCAGCAAAGTCCATTATAGTAGAGAAAGATTTATTATCCACCCAAAGAAGATCCAGATTGCCAGCCATAACAGGCACAACACTCAAATTTGAGAACATTTTTTTTCTCAATCAAAAATATTTTTTTAACATAAAAGTACTACACTATAAGTGGTCTCTCCTGTATCTCCACCATGGCCACCCTTCACATGTTTTCTATTTTCCTCCATAGCAATATTACAAAACCTGACCATAGATTTTTTGGGAAAATTATAATTTGCTTGCAAATTTTTACTCAACAGATAAGCTATTTTTCAACCAGTTCTCTTCTGAGCAACAGGGCAAAGTTCCCTTCCTTCTTCAGGACCGTTCCAAGCGATGCTTTCCAGTCTCAAGGACTGGCACAGATGGTCATACATTTTGGATGGACATGGATAGGTCTGGTTGCTGCTGACAATGATTATGGCCAAGAGGGCATTAAGATCATTAAGCAAGAAATTGCAAAATCTGGAGCTTGTGTGGCATTCACAGAGTATATGCAGACCACCTACAGAGACATCCCTAGGATTGCCAAAATAATCAAGACCTCAACAGTTAAAGTTGTGGTGGTTTTCTCTACGGACGTCTATCTTATTCATTTACTTGATGAACTTTTGATACTTAACACAACTGGGAAAGTCTTTGTAGCTAGCGAAGCTTGGTCTATTACAAACGTACTCTCAATAGATAAGTATTCTTCCATCTTGTTGGGAACAATTGGTTTTGCATTCCGCAGCTCAAAGATCCCAGGCTTCCAAAACTATCTTAACAACATTGACCCGTACAATACTCCAGGTTCCTCTTGGGCCAACATTTTCTGGGAAGAAGCTTTTGGATGCACGTTACCTGACCAAAAGATGGTTAATGGATCAAGGAATGCATTCAATGTATGTACTGGAGATGAGGACCTTAATAACATCCATAATCTTTATAATGATGTGTCAAGCTTGAGAGCATCTTACAATATTTACACTGCTGTCTATGTTATAGCTAAAGCTCTTGATGACCTTATGTTTTGCAACAACGAGGAAGGATCCTTTTCAAAGAGAAAGTGCGCAGATATTGGGAAATTTAAAGCATGGCAGGTAAAAGGCTGTCCAAAAATGTTTTTTTTCTATGTGAGTCTGACAATACATAAGTCTAGCGCCACCCCCGAAGGAGCCGCTGGCTACATTTTGGGTTCTCTGTTCAGCGCCTCGACTCCAAGAAAAACATCAGCCCCCCTGGTACACCTGGTTGAATAAAATTACTGCAAGCACAATTTACAACACAAGTAAGAAATACATTTCGCCTGGCTGTGGGATATGGCAATAAATACACACACACACACACACACCTGTTTAGTGGTAAATACACTTAATCTATTGATTGACTATTATAGCGTACGTAACAGTTAAACCAAATTGAACACTCTCAGCAGGCAGGTTAACAATAAACAAGGCATATAAACTTTAACCACTTACAGACTGGGTGATTTGGCTGCTTAATGACCAGGCCATTTTATGCGATACGGCGCTGCGTTGCTTTAACTGACAATTGCACGGTCATGCGACGCTGAACCCAAACAAAATGTATGTCCTGTTTTCCCACAAATAGAACTTTCTTTTGGTGGTATTTGATCACCTCTACGTTTTTTTTTTTTTTTTTGTGCTATAAACAAAAAAAGAGCGACAATTTTGAAAAAAACTATATTTTTTACTTTTTGCTATAATAAATATCCCCAAAAATGTTTTTAAAAAACAAATTTCTTCCTCAGTTTAGACCAATATATATTCTTCTACATATTTTTGGTAAATAAAATCACAATAAGCGTATATTGATTGGTTTGCACAAAAGTTATAGCGCCTGCAAACTATGGAAAAGATTTATGGGGGCGTGGCTTGGCGCAGAACGGTGATGGCAGCCTGATCTCAGAGCTCCGGCGAACGGGTCCTCGGCTAGCACTTTCCCATCAGCGTTGAGGCTAGCAAACAGGTCGGAAGGGATGGCGGGGAAGTCCACACCAGTCCCCCGCTCGCAACCGGATTCGTGCTCGCAGCTAAACCGCACGATTCCCGAGCTGTTCCGGACACAGCATGGCGAGTCTCAGGCCGCGCACATGGCGGCGGGAGGAGCCCTCTCCAACGGCGCGCAAGAGGCCCGGGGGATCCCTGAGGTGTCCCAGGATAAACTCCCGGCTTCCTCCCTCAGCTTGGCAGACCTCCAAATGGTAGCGATGGACATTAAAGCCACACTTGCAGCGGCAATCACGGACCTTAAGGCAGAGGTGAAAGGGATGGTCACCAGGATTGAGCAGGTGGAAGCTGTGACGGCAGCACATGGAGCAGCCATTCAACAGGTACAATTTACTTCAGGGGCACAGGAGCAGATCATCCTTGACATGCACAGGCACCTCGAGGACTTAGATAACAGGGGGCGGAGACACAATTTGAGGTTCAGGGGTATCCCGGAATCAATTGAAAGCCCCCATCTCCAGCAAGCTGTATGGGCAATTTGCAACACACTCCTGGGGAGACCACCGGACGCTCCGGTGGAAATGGAGAGATGCCACAGAGCCCTGCGTCCAGGGCTGGTGCAAGGATTTTTGACACCCTAGGCGAAACCTCATTTTGCCGCCCCCCCCCCCCCCGCTCCACCCCTGACTTCACCCCTTTGTCCTGCCCATGTATACCCCACCTTTTTAATGAAGCACCCATCAAATGCAGCCCACCAGTGCCCATCAAATGCAGCCTCAGCAGCGCCCATCAATGCCACCTCACCAGCGCCCATCAATGCAGCCTCACCAGCGCTCATCAAAGCAGCCTCACCAGTGCCCATCAATGCAGCCTCGCCAGCACCCATCAATGCAACCTCGCCAGCGCCCATCAATGCAGCCTCGCCAGCGCCCATCAATGCAGCCTCGCCAGCGCCCATCAATGCAGCCTCGCCAGCGCCCATCAAAGCAGCCTCACCAGCGCTCATCAAAGCAGCCTCACCAGCGCCCATCAATGCAGCCTCACCAGCACCAATCAATGCAGCCTCACCAGCGCCCATCAATGTAGCCTCACCAGTGCACATCAATGCAGCCTACTTGTGCCCATCAATGAATGTTTGCTTGCTTCCATTCATTCAGGAGTTGGGACACAGACACAGTCCTCCGCCGCCACTGCGCCTCCAACGCTATGTACGAACTGAGCGGTGGCTGCCTGCTGATGCTGAGACTTAGTTGCTTGTTGCAAAGAGAACAGAGTAGTAACACCAGTGGCCAGGCGCCCCTAGGCAGCAGTGCGCACTAGGCGGCTTCCTAGTTTGCCTAGTGGTAGCACTGGCCCTGATGGGCAGACTGGTTGTACAGAATTTGAAAGATCAACTGACTTCAGTACAACCAGCGTGTCTTTTTTTTTTTTGACGATCACTGCTGGCTGCTATAGCTGCCAGCAGTGATCACTGTATTCTGATGGCTCGGAAACCTTCACCTAAGAGCACACACCCACACACGGCTCTTACGGAAGCTTGATAAATCAAATGCCAGGCTTCCCTAGCATTACACCTGTGCAGCTGCGACTAAGTCTGGGCACAAGCCAGCACAGGCTCCTAGAGATGCAGCATGGTGCCTAGTAACAGGAGAGCTGGGATATGACGTTATTTACATCGTATCCCTGCCACTCCTAAACCTGCTTCACTGCTGCACCAGGCCCACAGTGCCCTTAATCTGACCCTGGGGACTGGTGCACTGGCCTTTACAGAGAGAGAGAGACTTCTCAACATTGCTTCCACAGAGAAAATGCAATATGGAGCAATCTCTCTCTCTGTGTGGGCAATGTGGAGCGATTTCTCTCTCTGTGTGGGCAATGTAAAGCGATTTCTCTCTTTCGATGTGCTTGCAATGTGGAGCGATTTCTCTCTCTGTGCGGGAAATGTGAAGCGATTTCTCTCTCTGTGTGGGCAATGTAAAGCGATTTCTCTCTCTCTGTGCGGGCAATGTAAAGCGATTTCTCTCTCTCTGTGTGGGCAATGTAAAGCGATTTCTCTCTCTCTGTGTGGGCAATGTAAAGCGATTTCTCTCTCTCTGTGTGGGCAATGTAAAGCGATTTCTCTCTCTCTGTGCGGGCAATGTAAAGCGATTTCTCTCTCTGTGTGGGCAATGCAAAGCGATTTCTCTCTCTCTGTGTGGGCAATGTGAAGTGATTTCTCTCTCTGTGTGGGCAACGTGAAGCGATTTTTCTCTCTCTGTGTGGGCAATGTGAAGGAATTTCTCTTTCTCTCTGTGTGGGCAATGTAAAGCGATTTCTCTCTCTCTGTGCGGGCAATGTGAAGCGATTTCTCTCTCTGTGTGGGCAATGCAAAGCGATTTCTCTCTCTCTGTGTGGGCAATGCAAAGCGATTTCTCTCTCTCTGTGTGGGCAATGTGAAGTGATTTCTCTCTCTGTGTGGGCAACGTGAAGCGATTTTTCTCTCTCTGTGTGGGCAATGTGAAGGAATTTCTCTTTCTCTCTGTGTGGGCAATGTGAAGCGATTTCTCTCTCTCTCTGTGTGGGCAATGTCAAGCGATTTCTCTCTCTGTGCGAGCAACGTGAAGCGATTTCTCTCTGTGTGTGCAATGTGAAGCGATTTCTCTGTGTGGGCAATGTGAAGCGATTTTTCTGTGCAGGCAATGTGAAGCGATTTCTCTCTCTGTGTGGGCAATGTGAAGCGATTTCTCTCTCTGTGCGGGCAACGTGAAGCGATTTCTCTCTCTGTGTGGGCAATGTGAAGCGATTTCTCTGTGTGGGCAATGTGAAGCGATTTCTCTGTGTGGGCAATGTGAAGCGATTTCTCTGTGTGGGCAATGTGAAGCGATTTTTCTGTGCGGGCAATGTGAAGCGATTTCTCTCTCTGTGTGGGCAATGTGAAGCGATTTCTCTCTCTGTGTGGGCAATGTGAAGCGATTTCTCTCTCTGTGTGGGCAATGTGAAGCGATTTCTCTCTCTGTGCGGGCAATGTGAAGCGATTTCTCTCTCTGTGCAGGCAACGTGGAGCTATTTCTCTCTCTGTGCAGGCAACGTGGAGCTAATTTGGTGGTTAAATGGGCTACTTGACTGGACTTGCCCCCCAGGCCTAAGGCTACCAGCCCTCCCCTGCCACCAGCGCCCTTCAATGCAGCCTCACCAGGGCCCAGCAATACTGCTTCACCAGCGCCCATCAATGTTGCTTCACCAGTGCCCATCAATGCCGCTTCCCCAGTGCCCATCAATACTGCTTCACCAGCGCCCATCAATACTGCTTCACCAGCGCCCATCAATACTGCTTCACCAGTGCCCATCAATACTGCTTCACCAGCGCCCATCAATATCGCTTCACCAGCGCCCATCAATATCGTTTCACCAGCGCCCATCAATATCGTTTCACCAGCGCCCATCAATATCGTTTCACCAGCGCCCATCAATACCTCCTCACCAGCGTCCATCAATACCTCCTCACCAGCGTCCATCAATACCTCCTCACCAGCGCCCATCAATACCTCCTCACCAGCGCCCATCAATACCTCTTCACCAGCGCTCAACAATGCCGCCTCACCAGCGCCCACCAATGCCCATGAATACTGCTTCACCAGCGCTCAACAATTCCGCCACACCAGAGCGCATCAAAGCCACTTCACCAGCGTGCATAAATTACAGACTTGGGGGAACATTTGGCAGATCAGTCAACAGTCAATATAATAGATATATATACACTCACATTTTAAAATTACATTTCATGGTCATCACATTCACAAAATGTCATTCACATTAAGGCCCCTTTCACACTGGGGTGGTGCGGGCTTCAGCAGCAAAGCGCCGCTATTTTTAGCGGAGCTTTACTGTTGTTTTAGTGGCGTATGCGGGGGTTAAAACTGCCCCACTAGCGGCCGAAAAAGTGTTAAAACCGCCCGCAAAGCGCTGCTGCAGTGGCGCTTTGCCGGTGGTATAGCTACGCTGCCACATTGATTTAGATGGAGTGAAAGGGGCGTTTTTTTTCAGGCGCTATTTTTAGCGCTCTAGCGCCTGAAAAACGCCCCAGTGTGAAAGGGGTGTAACAGAGAGAAAGCAACAGTTTTTTACTTACCTCACGGTCACACCAGTAAGGCTGCTTTCACACTGGGGCGGGAGCGGCGTCGGCGGTAAAGCGCCACTATTTTTAACGGCGCTTTACCGTCGTTTTAGCGGCGGTCTGCGGGCGCTAGCGGGGTGGTTTTAACCCCCGCTAGCGGCCGAAAAAGGGTTAAACCCGCCCACAAAGCGCCGCTGCAGCGGCGCTTTGCTGGCGGTATTGCCGCGGTGTCCCATTGATTTCAATGGGTAGGAGCGGTATAGGAGCGGTGAATACACCGCTCCTTCACCGCTCCAAAGATGCGGCTAGCAGGACTTTTTTCACCGTCCTGCCAGCGCATCGCTCCAGTGTGAAAGCCCTCCGGCTTTCACACTGGAGTTAAAGGGGCCGGTTTTTTTCAGGCGCTACACAGGCGCTATTTTTAGCGCTGTAACGCCTGAATACCGCCCCAGTGTGAAAGCAGCCTAACACCTGTTGCTGGCACCAACTCCACTGTATTTGCTACTAATTGCTAATTAGTAATAGTAATAGTAATTGCTAGCTTGTGTACCTGCCTCGTGTGGTGCGGTGCCTCTTCTCTTCCTGTTCCAGGCTGCACGTAGCTGATGCTGTATCCCATGATGCATGCATGCTGCCTCTGCCTGCATCCATCCATGATCCATCCTTCGTTCCAGGAACTTCCAGGAGAGCGTGGGGGCGGGGCCAGGGGCTCCGCCTCCATGCTATCAAAGCCTTCACAGAGGACTTACAGAGAGCAGAGGGGCGGAGCGGCTGCTACTGTGCCTGTGTGTGAGTCACACAGACAGACTGATCATCATTGCTAATGTCCATGTCCCTCTCCCAGACCGTCGGACTGACAGGTGGGGGTGGGGGGCGGGAGGGGGAGCGGCTGCAGTGTGCCTGCCTGTGTGTGAGTGAGTGTGGCATAACTGAGGCTGACAGCGTCTGACAGAGAGCGGAGGGGAGGAGGGGAGGAGGGGAGGAGGGGAGGAGGGGGGCGGCTTGCCTGAGACACTGAGAGGCGGTGCGGTGCCCTATAGAGGTCTGAACAGTGAGGAGGATTACTTTGGAAAGCCAGAGCGCGGCGAGGGGGAGGGCGGATGGCGCCGCTGCTTGACAAGTTGACATGGCACGGACAGCAAGGAGGACATTGTGCAGGCAGCCAGGAATAAACTAACCAGCGGCCGGGCGCCCTAGGCGGCAGTGCGCCCTAGGCGATTGCCTAGTCCGCCTAGTGGTAGCGCCGGCCCTGCCTGCGTCCAAGGGGCCGTGAAGGGGACCCCCCCAGGGATGTCATTTGCTGCCTAGTTAGCTTTAACCAAAAAGAAGACATCCTTCGCCAGGCACGCACGCAAGGTCAGATCCTACATGAGGGTGCTCATGTCCAAATCTGTGTATATCTAAAGACTTCTGCGCTCTATGGAAAAGTGAAAAGTAACTGGTGGAAAAAAGCAGCAATCACTAAATGAGTTGTCTCTCACTACTAAAAAATAAGATAAAGGATGTGATGCGCTGATTTCAAACCATACAATAATCGCAATAAGCCACAAGTATGCAATTATAAAATTCTATAAAGTGCAACTGTGCATAAATCAATCAAATGATGCTTCTGTGAATATATAAAAGTGATAGCTAGTGCATAAACCATAAAGTGACTCTATGTGCAAAAAAAACGCAGATTTGTCATATAGACTAAAATACATATATGAGGTATGTAAACTTATTACAAAATGTATATAGTGAAGCAAAGACAAGTATCTGGGTATATATTAAAGTGATAACTAGTGCAAGGACCATGAAGTGACTTTATGTGCAAAGAAAACGCAGATTTATCATATAAACCAAAAAAAAACTATAAAAAGTGGGTGTACTTATTAAAAAGTGTAAAAAAATGGAGCAAAAACAGGTACAAAGAAAAAAGGCAAAATATAAAATATTCAATTCAAGTGACCAGCGTGATTGAAGGTAAAATGTCCCATACACAGTCAGATCATGCAATTCGGTAAATACACTAAGTAAAACGTGCAGCGTGCTGGGCAATCACTCCATCCGTGATGATCCGTGCAAAAAAAGTGCAAATGTTATGCAATTACCTCACTGCTGTGAGTAAACAGCAATATAAATGATGAATGCCAGGATGATTGCAGAAAAACGGCTGTGTAACACAATCTTTAGGAGACTTCTCTAACTTCCTCGTGAATGGCAGGTAAACTCAAAGGAATAGATTAAGAGGGACCGCCATAGTGTAGTATTTTAAACATATACGTTTTATTAAACAAGTTTTAAAACTACTCACAAGCGAAGCAGATATAAGCACATCAGACAAGCAGCATTAGAGTAAAACCGGATATGGACGTCACTTCCGGGTTCCTACGCGTTACGTCTTGGAGACTTCAACTGGGATGATTTACGGAGCCGTCTATAGCAGGGGAGGTGATTGGGTCCTTTCGCTAGCTGGTTATAGAGACGAGTCCAAGGGGCCGTGAAGGGGACCCCCCCAGGGATGTCATTTGCTGCCTAGTTAGCTTTAACCAAAAAGAAGACATCCTTCGCCAGGCACGCACGCAAGGTCAGATCCTACATGAGGGTGCTCATGTCCAAATCTACCAAGACTTGTCGGCCATTACTTTGCAGCACAGAAGGGAACTCCGCCCCCTCCTCACCGTACTGAGAGACAGACACATTGCATATCGATGGAAGTTCCCTTTCTGCTTACAAGCGACAGCTGGGAATCGCACAGCCTCTCTGCGTACTCCGGCGGACCTTACTGCTTTCT
This sequence comes from Lithobates pipiens, assembly GCF_037356315.1. Classification (NCBI taxonomy): domain Eukaryota; kingdom Metazoa; phylum Chordata; class Amphibia; order Anura; family Ranidae; genus Lithobates; species Lithobates pipiens. Next base: position 612,726,397 of record NW_027507903.1, read on the forward strand.
GTGACACCCTTGGGATCCCTAGAGTGGAAGTGCCCGAATGGTACAGCACCCTGATCAGACCGGATCCCTGGATCCAGATTCCACGGGACCTCACTCCCCGCTCTCATCGGAACAGACACAGGCGTCGTAGATCATCCTCTGCTTCTTCCCACAGAGGTCTGGACGACATTGCTGACCGTAGCCCGGGGGGGCTCCCCTCGTCCATCCGCAGGAAAATGGCAGATTGAGTCGCTCAGGATGAGCGCTGGGTGAGGACCTGCTTTTTTTTCATTACTATTGCACCCAGTTCTTTTTGGCAAGCTCATGGTTACCTCTGAATGTGACATTGCACGTTGGTATGGTTAAGCTTGCCCTTTGCTATCCACTACCGTTCTCTTCTGATCCTCCCCCCCTTTTTTATTTATTTTTTTGCATTTTGGTGACCTGATTGCGCCCAGACTGTTGCTTGGCACCCGGTCCCGCACCTACAGCGAGTCATGTGAAGAGGTTGCTTGTGGTCTGTTTCCTCATTGTTGACTATAGTTTCCTCCCTACAATTAGACGCCCCTCTTGAGGTGGTATCACACAGCCTGAAGTTCCACAACAGCGGTCATTTTTCTCGAGCTGATCAACAGGACTTCTGTTTCTTTGCTGCTGGGTGGGGGGGTGTCGTTTTTTTTGTTTTTTTTTGTTTCCCTCTTTCCACCCCACTTTGCTCTGGAGATGTGAATCCTTGGTTAAGAGCTGACTTTAGATTTCGCAGGCTCCAATTGGACCATGCTGGCTGCCCAGTAGACGATGGACCACGTGGACTTTACTATGCATTTAGGGGGTTCTGCTTTCCGATCTCTGAGCCCTCGGGGACCACTTAGCCTTTATTTGGTTTTTGCTGTTTTGTAGGTTCATGGGCCTAGTGCCCCGTTTCAATATATTTGGGTTATGTCGGTCCTGCAGTTTGGGTAACCTCTGCCAGGTTTCTGTAAGCCAGCGGGGTTTCCCTGGTTTACGCCTGGTAGAGGTTAGATCTGTGGTTTGTGATCTCCGGATACCTGTCTTGAGGTTAAATAACAAATTTGATGGTCACATAATGTGTGGGGGGTTATGGACCACAGTTTCCACATGACATGCTATTATAGATCATAACAACGGTAGTGAGATTGCTAGCTTCCTATTATGCAATATGTTATGTATATGTCTTGAGTTTGTCAGATGCCTTAACTAAGTTCTTCTTGTCAATTGTAGGATAATGTCTTATTGTTTGGTTCCCCTAGGCACCCTCAGTCCTCCCGGACCATCCTTTCTGACCCATGAACAGGCTTTTTAGCCCTACCGTCTACCTCACCTTCCAACTTTCTTATAGCCAAACTTCCCGGTTCGCTGCAGCGATTCCAGAGTTTAGTCCCCAGCCCCTGACCCCACACCAGAGAGGCAGGTCCTCTTTGACCTCTGCCGGCTTACCCTCTACTGTACCCCCCCCGGTCATCCGTCCTGCCCCTTCCCTATTCCCTACCTTAGGTGGAGTGGCAGGCTCTACAGCCACCTCCGGCGGATTGAGCCTACGAGCTCAGGTACTTGGGTACCGTTGTGCGTTTGTGCGGTGTGTGTGTTTTTTTTTTTTTGTTCTTGTTTCTTGTGATCCTTTTCTCTCCTCCCTTCTCTCTTCTCTCGCCCTCCTCTCCCCCCGTCCACAACCTGCCCATTCGAGGTAACGTATTATCAACAAACTAACTCTTATTTCATGGCAGATAAAATAGAGAACGTAACGCATTTATCTCTGAAGGTGTGCTCATTCAATGCGAAGGGCCTTAACAACCCATGTAAATGCAGCAACGTGCTTTCGGAAGCACATAAATTAAGATCACAAGTATTATTTGTACAAGAAACACACTTCAAACAAGGCTCTGTACCCCGTTTCTCGAATAGCCGTTTTCCTGTAGCTTTTCACTCAACCAACCCTGGGGCTAGATCAAAAGGGGTCTCAATCCTCTTGTCTAAATCCTTCCCAATGACAATCGAAGACCATTTGATAGACCGAGAAGGGAGATTCCTGTTTCTAAAAGGCATTTGGCAAAATAAACCGCTCACGTTAGCTAACATATACTGTCCAAACACCAAGCAGGTCACTTTCATGAAAGATATAGCATCTAAATTGTCCCTCTTCCAATCAGGCCTGGTAGTCCTAGGGGGAGATTTTAATATTCCCCTAGACCCTCTTGTTGACACCTCCACGGGCACCTCATCCCTTCCCTTCTCGGCCTTACGGCAGATCAAGATGCAGCTGACATCTCTAGCGTTACATGATTCTTGGAGAACGTTACACCCATCAGATCGCGATTACACCTTTTATTCGGCTCCACACAACAGGTATTCGAGGCTCGACTACCTGTTTGTATCTCAAACAGATTTATCTTTTCTCCAGCAGGCCACGATCGAAAGTATGGTCCTGTCAGACCATCACCCCATCACCCTAACCTTGTCCTTCCCAGAATCATATAAAACCACCAAGCTGTGAAGACTGAATGCGTCCACTCTAGCAGACCTAGAGGATCTAACGGAAATAGGAGATTCCATTCGGAACTTTTTCTCAGACAATGACACCCCGGAAACGTCCCCTATGACACAGTGGGAGGCCCACAAATGCGTGATCCGGGGGCGGTTGCTGGCTATCGCGGCTCGGAAAAAAAAAGCCCACCAAACCTTGATCCGGTCCCTGTCCTCCAAAATCCATAAACTGGAAATTAAACACAAGCGCTCTCTGGCGCTAGAGGTTGCACAGGAATTGGCGGAAGCGCGAACGGCTCTTTTAGAAGAGTTGAATAGAGTGACAACACGGCGGAATAACCTAACACAAAAGCTGTTTTACGAACACGGTAATAAACCGGGGAAGCTTTTAGCCAGGGCTACCCAACAACGTAAAACAATGTTTACAGTGCACCACATCACAGATAGGTTGGGTACAACCCATAGGAAAAATGAAGATATCGCTAGTCAATTTCAATTATTCTATAGTGACTTATACAACTTAAAGCCTCCTGGTCTTCCCCAATCGCAACCAGGGTTACGGGAGAAAACCATCAGGGATTTCCTAAACGCACACAGCCCGAATGCCCTGTCAGCCACAGATCGTGAGGCCTTGGAAGCCCCCATTAGATGTGAGGAATTCCTGGAGGCTTTGAAAACCGCTAAACCGGGTAAATCACCTGGCCCGGACGGCTTCTCAGCCCTTTATAACAAAACGTTCGCAGAAGTTCTTGCCCCAAAATTCACCAAAGCATTTAACACACTTTCCACCAGCCCATGCGACTCAGCCAGGCTTTTGGAAGCATATGTTGTAGTAATCCCCAAGGAGGACAAAAACCCGGCTGAGGTAACCAGCTACCGCCCAATCTCCCTATTAAACGTAGACGTCAAAATCTACGCAAAAATTCTGGCCACACGTTTAGCACACCTGGTCCCAGGTTGGGTTGGCCTGGATCAAGTTCGGTTTGTCCCTGGACGCGAAGCCAGGGACAACACCATCAAGGCGATTAACCTGCACCACTGGCTGAAGATCTCGGGACAGGAGGGCTTCTTCCTGGCTCTAGATGCGGAGAAGGCGTTCGACAGGGTAGCGTGGGACTATATGGCATCAGTTCTGGACTCAATTGGGGTAGGCCCACTGATGAGAGCCCGCATTATGGCCTTATACGCCAATCCCCATGCTCGGGTCAAGGTAAACAACCACCTGTCGGACGCCTTCTCCATACACAACGGGACGAGACAGGGGTGCCCACTGTCCCCCTTGTTATACGTGCTTTCACTAGAGCCATTTTTGTGCTGCATCCGGGCCAACCCAAACATTAAAGGTGTAAAAGTACACGACCAGGAATTCAAGATTGCTGCGTTTGCAGACGATATGCTTTTCTCCCTCACTTCCCCCGTCACGTCCCTACCTAACCTGCTTCAAGAACTGCAACACTTCCAATCGATTTCGAATCTTAAGATCAACTATAAGAAATCGTACGCACTTAATGTTTCTCTATCACTAGACACGGTCAAACAATGTCAGCTCAACTTTCCCTTTTCATGGAATTCTGACGCGATTCAATATCTAGGCATTCAACTACCATCTGATCTCACCCAACTCTATAACAAAAATTTCCCGTCAGAAATCAGTCGACTTAAGTTAAACACACAAAGGTGGGATAAGCCACACATATCTTGGTTTGGACGCGCATCCATTTTTAAAATGACGGTCCTGCCCCGACTCTTGTACAAATTACAAACAATACCGATTCACATCCCCCCTTCCTTTTTCATTACGTACAAATCCATTTGCCGTTCCTTTATTTGGAGGGGGAATAGGGCTAGGATCAGCTGGGACACATTGACTTGCGCGAAAAATGTGGGGGGCATTGGTCTACCTGACCTACACCGTTATTATTGGGCTACACATTTAGCCCGTATTGTGGACTGGAAGATTCATAGTAGCTGTAAACAATGGGTGGGGTTAGAGAACCTGATTGCCAAAGCGGACCTCCGTTCTCTTCCCTGGACTATGAAGACCACCACTCTGAGCGGGGTCCCAACACATCCCCTTATTGCCCCTACACTTGAGGTCTTCAAAAAAGCTTGTTCCAAATACAATGTTTCCGCCCAACTTTCCCCCATCACTCCCCTGTGCAATAATCCAGACTTTGCCCCGGGCTTGGACAGAAACTTCCTTGAGAAGGAATGGCCCTTTGAGGAGATACTTGCCAAACACTTCTTTTCCAGAAACAGGTTTATGAGCAGAGTGGATCTGGCGGGGATCTCCAAATCGGGCTCCTTTCCATTTTGGTCTTACCTCCAAATCAAGCATTTTTTAGACGATCCGAAAAAGAAAAGTGGGTTTACCAGAATGCCTACGACTCTGGAGTCGCTCTGCTCGGGTTCCTCCCCCCAGAGACATGTTATCTCTATTTTATATGGCTCCCTCCAGGGGCCCATTCCAAAGAGCCTACAGCGGGAAAGGAGATTCTGGGAGAGGAGCCTTGGCAGAGAGATTCTGGATGATTCGTGGGAAAAAATTAATTTCTTCCTCCATAAGGGTACAATTAACGCCACCATACAGGAGAACGGCTACAAACTGAGGACGCGGTGGTACAGAACTCCGGATTTATTACATAGGATCTCACCCACCATTCCAGAGCATTGTTGGCGTTGCGGTCAGGAGTGTGGCACCCTGATCCACATCTGGTGGTTTTGCCCCGCAATCCAGCCATTCTGGAAAAAAATCCACGAAGTTACGTCAATGATCTCAGAGCTTCCACTAGAATTTGACCCTGCCCAGTATCTGCTCCACCTTACAGAAATTCCCAAAAAGCACTACAAGTCCTCCGTAGCTATTCATTTGATTAACGCAGCCAGACTATGTATCCCTAAGCATTGGCGAACCACTTCCATCCCGACTCTTTCGGAATGGACAAATCGTATCAATCAGACAGCAGCTATGGAAGAAATCATACATACAGCGTTAGATAAAATGTCCTCCTACGCATTGACTTGGCACCCTTGGTTGTCATTCAAATACTCTCAGGCTTATAAAACTCTCAGAGAGGGCCCACCCTCATGAAATGGAAAGTTGGCATGGATTAAACCTGCCCTTCTAGGAATCTAAGGGCCCTGGGAGAGGGTAGTTGGAGTGGAAACACCCCCCTCTCCCGTTGTCCGGAGCTCCAACCATGGCTTTCCGTCGGGTTCGGCGGGATGCGGGGAGCGCGGAGTTGAGAGAAAACTTCCCCCCTCCCTACTCCTCCCCTCCTCATTTATTGGTCCGTATCCCTCCCCCCCCCCCTTTTTTTTTTTTTTTTTTTTTTTTTTTGGGTGTGTGTTGTGTTGTGTGTGTGTTATCTTTGGTTTGCGCAACTATTGACACTCTAATTAAGCAGGGGCCTTAGACTTAGGTCCAGCTCCCAGAATGGGTTTTTTTATTAGCATGCCTTACAAGCAACATGTTTGTGTGTTCTTTTGTTAACCAGTTTTCTTATATCACTGTTAATAACCTTTTGTACACTGTACTTTGGAATACAACTGCATGTGCATTACTTGTATGTCTGCATATTTCTTGAATAAAAATTGTTTATGGGAAAAAAAAAAATAAAAAAAAAAGATTTATGGCATTTTTATTATTATTATTTATTTTACTTGTAATGGCAGTGATCTGCTATTTTTAGCGGTACTGCGACATTATGGCGGACAGATCGGACACTTTTGACACATTTTTGGGACCATTGACACTTATACAGCGATCAGTGCTATAAAATGCACTGTTTACTGCGTAAATGTCACTGGCAGGGAGGGAGTTAACACTAGGGGGAAATCAAGGGGTTATATGTGTGTTCCCTGGGTGTGTTCTAACTGTGGGGGGATAGGAGTGACTGCTCTCGTGCACGCAATCGCATCAGGTTCCCCACAGCTGCCAGAGGGGTGCAACTGCTATAGCCCTTAAAGGTAGAGACATACCCATACGGTGATTCAGGGGAACAAACCACTTTGCCGACGTAATGGTTAAATGCAACAAGGGTACTTATAAATGCACAAGTTTTGAGTGCACTCAAACGAATAGACAGAGATATAGTACCCCTTTAAACTGGCGAGCATATAGAGCTTCAAGGTAATTACAACTAGGGGCAGTCCTTAGTTCTAAGTTTCGTTGGAGCTCATTGGCGTGCGTTGCGGCCGTCAGTGAGACCTACAGGCAGTATTAGAGCTAAGGGGTCACTGGTTAAGTAGCTCTTAGTGACTTTATTCCCTAGCAGTGGTAGAAAATATTGTCTGCAAGGCCTGCTCACCAGTCCCGGTAACACTGATTTAGTCGCCCCTCCGATCAGGCATCAACTCGCTTAGGATGCCTAGGATGACTCTGGCAGGCAGCCCGGCAAAGACAGCGTCCCGGGAGTGGCTCCGTATCTCCATGATCCGGTCCCAGAACTGCTTCCCCACACTGTAGTAGCTTCCAATGGCACCTCGTCCTCTCTCCACACTGGCCCCTATAACTCACTGCAAACTTCATAGATTGCTCAAATGGCTGTGGATTTCTGCCAACTCAGACTCTCTCTTTCTCTAGCTGACAATCTTGGGTGCAGTTCTTCTTTCCTCACTGTCTCTGCACTGTCACGTCAGAGCCTTCCTCTCAAATCACCTCACCTCAGCCTGTCTAGCTCTTCCTGAAACACCTTTTTCCCAGTGTCCTCTCTGTCTGAGTTTTCTGGAAGGACAAGTCAGCATCTCCCTATCTCCATGTTGTAGCCAAAAGGAGAAATTGCATGACAATAGTCTTTCATTGGTCCATAACAATATGCCTGCTACATAAGCAATCCAAGATCTTGGACCCAGTGACCCAGCAACCCAGCAAATAGCTGACTGGTGGTTAATAAACCTCTTCTCGCCTTGTTAAGTCTGCAAACCCAAACCCCTATGAGCAAAAATATACAATAACGGTCTATTTCCCCAAAGGGGGCCGAGGGATCCTTTGGTCAACAATATTAAAACCCCGAAACCCCTCTATTTGGTCATTCATAAAAGAGAACTGTATGTGTTTGTATTGTGAACGTATCTGGAAGTTTGTTTATCCTTGGTAGCAAATTAACGCCTATTGGTCTTCCTTTGTTTTGACTACTATAAGCTTCTAAAAGCTAATTAATTATTATGGGTTACACTACATACAAATTGTTCTATGCATAATCTAATGATGAAAATTTGAGCCACATTTATTGCTGGGTTGTTTCTATCTTTACAGCTTTTGCACTACTTCAAGAAAGTACGGGTTGAACTAAGTGATAAGAGAGAAGTTTTCTTTGATGAAAATGGGGATCCGCCAGCTGTGTATGATGTTGTGAATTGGCAAAAGAACCAAGAGGGTGCCATGGTCCAGATAAAAGTTGGAAACTATGACAGTGTTGCCTCATTTGGAAAAACTTTTTCCATAAATACAAGTTCAATGCAGTGGCCAAATGGCAGACAGGAGGTAAATCCATACATCTAATGTTAAATCTGTTTGTAATTATAATAGTACAAAAGTGATCAAAGTTGCAGTTTATGTAAGTCTAACCATAGTTTAAAAACTAAGCATTTACTTTTCCCAGGTTTTTGTAATTCCAGGATCAGGGTCTGGAGCTTGGAGGCCTTGAAGAGCTGTGGGTGGAAAGAAGACTCTAATTCTGATTACAGGTCTTGGCAGAGTTCAGCAGGCTGAGTGGGCAGCTGTGCACACCTGTTATAACCAAGGGCATAGCAGCATTTTTGGGTTCCAACTATAGACACGTTCCCTATTGTAGGTATGCTGGTTTTAGTTAGTAGCTGGCCCAGGCTGGGGGGGAGAGAGTTAATGTGAGTGCTGTGGTTCCTAAACTTTTTTAATCCAGCCTATCCAACGGTGGTATAAATTTGGGGGAAGGCTTGGTTCAGGGATCTTTGGTTCAGCCGCACTAGCAGGACATGCCGTGACTTCTGTAGAGGAGAAGTGCTATGCCTTGCAGTCCATCAGAGGCACTGTGGATCTGCCAACACTGGAAAGAACACCAGTCATGGTCTACTACACACAGTGGAGTATGAAGCTCAGCTACTAAAAATGTCTAATCGGCAAGACAAGCAGGAATAGTAATGCAGTTGCTATGGGTAACCATAGAACAAGGTATATTGCATACAGTCATGAAGCATGGTAACCAGCATAGGTGATAGGTCCTCCAGTAGCGAGGTGGGTTGATGTTCTGACTCCCTCCTTAGCGATTGGTTTCCAGTAGCAAACGGGACCAAACCCGCCATAGGGAAATCCATGACCTGGTCACGTTGTCGCGTTGTAGGACCCCGTTGTGCTAACAGAGGTACGCTGGACTGATGGAGGGCATGGGCTCACCATTGGCTCACCAGTGTCCCTCATAATTGCAACATTTATTAAGCTAAGGTGTGTAGTGACATGGGACAGTGCTTTCAGAGGAATTCTGTATTTTTATTGCTACACACGGTGATATGGCTCATCTCTAAGTCGGAGAACTGCCTTAATGTTTGACTTTCACATGACGGCAGCCCCCCGCTCAGGGCCGTCTTAATAGCATCATGGGCCCCTGGGCAAAGCCATCTCCACACCCCTGGATTCTCAACCCCAAAGAAATAACTCCCCAGCACTCTGACCCCCCTACGCCCTGGATATCCCCCCCAGCACTGTAACCCCTCTACAACCCAGACCCCCCCAGCACTGTGACCCCTCTACACCCCAGATATCCCCCCAGCACTGTGACCCTCTACACCCCAGACCCCCCCCCCCCCAGCACTGTGACCCCTCTACACCCCAGATATCCCCCAGCACTCTGATCCCTCTCTGCACCCCAGATATTCCCCCAGGACTCTGATCCCTCTCTGCACCCCACATATCCCCCCAGCACTCTGACCTATATACACCCTAGATATCCCCCAGCACTCTGACCCCTCTACACCCTAGATATCCCCCAGCACTGTGACTTCTCTACACCCCAGATATCCCCCCAGCACTGTGACCCCTCTACACCGTAGATATCCCCCAGCACTCTGACCCCTCTACACCTTAGATATTCCCCCAGCACTGTGACCCCTCTACACCCCAGATTTCCCCCAGCACTCTGACCCCTCTACACCTGAGATATCCCCCAGCACTCTGACCCCTCTACACCCAAGTATCTCCCTAGCACTCTGACCCCTCTACACCCTAGATATCCCCCCAGCACTGTGACCCCTCTACACCCCAGACCCCCCCAGCACTGTGACCCCTCTACACCCCAGATATCCCGCCAGCACTGTGACCCTCTACACCCCAGACCCCCCCAGCACTGTGACTCCTCTACACCCCAGAAATCCCCCAGCACTCTGATCCCTCTCTGCATCCCAGATATTCCCCCAGCACTCTGACCCCTCTACATCCAAGATATCCCCCTAGCACTCTGACCCCTCTACACCCCAAATATCCCCCAGCACTCAGACCCCTCTACACCCCAGATATCTCCCCCAGCACTCTGACCTCTGTATATCCCCGATATCCCCCCAGCACTCTGAACCCTCTCTGCATCCTAGATATTCCCCCAGCACTCAGACCCCTCTACATCCCAGATATCCCCCCAGCACTCTGATCTCTCTCTGCACCCCATATATCCCCCCAGCACTCTGATCCCTCTCTGCACCCCAGAAATTCCCCCCACACTCTGATCCCTCTCTGCACCCCATATATCCCCCCAGCACTCTGATCCCTCTCTGCATCCCAGATATTCCCCCAGCACTCTGATCCCTCTCTGCACATCACATATCCCCCCAGCACTCTGATCCCTCTCTGCACCCCACATATCCCCCCAGCACTCTGATCCCTCTCTGCACCCCAGATATTCCCCCAGCACTCTGATCCCTCTCTGCACCCCACATATCCCCCCAGCACTCTGATCCCGCTGTACACCCCATATATCCCCCCAGCACTCTGACCCCTCTACACCCCAGATATCCCCCCAGCACTCTGATCCCTCTCTGCACCCTAGATATTCCCCCAGCACTGTTACCATATACCATAATATACCCCTTGTATTGTTACCCCCACTACATCCCTGATACACCCTACACTGTGGCGTCTCTATATCCCTGATACCTCTGGCACTATAGCCACCCAAGATGAACAGCTGGGCTCGCCATGACACCATCCAAAATGCCACTTCAACAGGCGGGCTCTCAGTGCTGCCAATTCCCCTCCCTGCTGGCTGTGAAATAGGTAATGTTCTGCACAGCACGGTGCACTGCTGCCAGCCTGTCTCCCCTGTGTATCCATCAATCTCAGTGCCATCATGGGGCCCCCAATTTCTGGGCAGCGTGGGCTCAAGGAGCAGCTTCTTTGGGGAAAGTGCAGGGGCCCCCCATGTAGCTGGGGCCCTTGGGCAGTGCCCAGGTGTGCCCTCTCATTAATACGGCCCTGCCTCTGCTTGGTCCCAGGCGTTCACAAAGAAAGGTACCCCCACGTCCAGGGTGAGTAGCCCCGCCCACACAACAGCACAGTCAGTAGGACCCTAAACTCAATCCAGTACTCACAATGTCACAGGATCCCTGGATGCCCCCTGCCAATATTCACCGGACCGTCTTTAGTGAGGGAGAGGTTAATGCCCATAATACCACAGGACAGTCAGACCCTTTCCAAATTCCGACGGGCACTCTTCAGTGATCTCTCCAGATAAGATCCTTAGCTGAGGCTTCCTCTGATTAGATTTAGAGAAGGATTTATAGAAGTAGGGACCCCAGCTATGTCACAGGTCCTCAATGAACATACAGCAAACTCCAGCTTTCTGATCAGAGGAGCAGAGCCCCTCAGGATAGGGACTTCTCCTGCAAGATTAGACCCAGGACTCTCTCACCCCTGCTACAAGTCTCAGACTATTTGTGTGCTCTTCAGCCACCTAATGGGCACACCTCCCCAGGGATTGACTGAAGCACAATAAATTATTCAAGTTGCTAATTTGCCTTGCTCAACCTCCTATGTCCCAGAAGTCTCTAGAAAGCAGGGGAGAGCAAACCTGCAGCCTGCAAGACTCAAAACAGCCCAAAGCAATCAACATTTGTTCCACTGATTACAGAGGAGCCAAAAAGAACAAAATGTATCTAACATCCCAGCAACCTAACAAGGAGGATGCTACAGGAGTTTATTTCCATATATTATAGTGATGTTTGGAACCCCTCCAAGGGTAACCATTTTATTTGTTGGACTTTCTTTTCTTTCTGAACCACTTGCTGAGCAGCCAACAGTAAGTTTACTGGCCAGTGGCTTGAGCAGGCACAGCGACATACCTGTACATCGCCCCACAAGTGTGCATAGACTAAAAGGATTACAGTGCATAGTATTGTCCTGCTGTGAGCAGCCCAGATGCCATGTTTTCTCTGTGAGCAGCCCAGATACCATGCAATCGCTGTGCGATCACATGATACCTAGTAAACAACAGTTATGAACGAAGTCCATTTGTGGCATCATTGTTTACTACTGTGTGTGATCTATGATTGGTAATAATCACACAATATAAAGGCCAATCACAGCACCCTGTACCATGTGATAGCTGTGATCAATCACAGCATTACAATTATTAGTAAACAATGAGTCAGGAATAAAAGCAATTCATGACAGTTCAAACAATTGCCGTTACAGTGGTCATCACTGTAACAAACAGTAACAGTGTTAAAAAAAAAAAAAAATCCCGGTTACCCCCTCAGAGTAGTAAACCCCCTCTGTCGTGACACTGAACTACTCTGCTGAGAGTATTTCAAAAAACTTTTTTGTTTTCTATTTTCAAAGTTTTCAGTATTTTTTTTTTTAATTAAATAACCCATTGGTGAATAAATACCACTGTAGAAAGCTCTATTTGTGTGGGAAAAAAATCATATACATTTAATTTGGGAAGAGTGTTGCATGACCGAGCAATCACCAGTTAAATTAGCACAGTGCTGCATAGCAAAAAATGCCCTTGTCAAGTGTTAAATAAAAGTGGTCCAACAAGCCCCAAATAGCATTGCATGGCCTGAACTTACTAGTAAGCTCTACACTTTGAGCTATCAAACCCCCAAACATCACAGCATGCTGATGGCTATGGTTAGCCTCGTGCAACAAGTTTCCATCATGTTCTAACATGTTCTCTATCTAGTCGAGTTATTAACAAACTTCATACACTATTGTACCACAATAAATTGTAATCCATTCTTAACTTCTTCCCAGGTTCCCATCTCTGTTTGTAGCATTAGTTGCTTGCCAGGGTTCAGGAAGGCACACCTTAGAGGGGAGCCTATATGCTGCTTTGAATGTATCCCTTGTCCACAAGGCGAGATCTCTAATAACACAGGTAAGATGATTTATGACAATAGCAGTGAAGTTGAAGTGAAGGCACATCGAAATGTCTCTTACTTTCTTTGGTTTTAAAATGCAAACCCTGTCGAAATATAGTTTTCGTCTTGGATAAATTGAAAGAGGATTCAAATCTGTGTAAGGTTTTTTGATGTCTGGTTCTCTATGCCTAGTCATGTAGTCTCACTATTTGTCCTCAGGGACCAATGTCACAATATAGAAAGTGAGTGGGAATTAAAAAGCTTTATGGCTGGATCAGTCAGTGATGGTATGTTCCAGTAGTAGGGACTGTTGTTTCAATTAAGAACTGTCAGTAGTGAGATTTTTTTCTCCATTATTTCCCATTCTTCCTGTTTTCTATCTTATGAAAGAAAGTATAGGGATATAAATCTCTTCAGTACCCAGACAGTGACTAAGTCCTGACAACTGTTCACATCCTTCCCACTTTATAAAAATACAAGTTTTGGCTGATAGGTTGTTGGTTTTCGTGCATAGCTAAGTCTATGTTATCCCCTTATGCGGACTGTTCCTATTTAGCTCCCTCTCCTTAAAGAGCCTTTGGAGCACCTCCTAAATCCTGAAGCTCTTTTCTCTCTCTGCCTGGTCCTCCCACACTGCAGGCTCCCCTACAGAGTCTACACATTAAAAGGATTTTCCCTTTTATAACTTTTTATAAGGCTTCCTTTGCACCTGCAGGGATATGGCTGAAAAACCCCTATTATAACATGTATTTCCCTCTAAAGGACAATATTAACCAATCTTAAATTATTCATTCTAGAGTTTATTAGCTAGTGGTGCAACTGCATTTCAGTTTGACATCCTATTCCCTGATATCATTTGTATTACACCTACACTAATTCCTATTGTGTTTCTTGACATGGCATGTTCTCCTTTTTTTGATTTTGATGTTTGGCCTTGATCATCCAGGCAACAATCTCCCCACCTGGGGAAATATATCCTTTAGTTTAAGCTCACCCAGGGGTGGACTGACCATTGGGCCACTCGGGCACTGCCCGAGGGCCCCAAGCCACTAGGGGGCCCCATCAGGGTTGCCAGCCTCAGTAAAACCAGGGACAGTATGTAAAAATCTGTGTTTTTTTTTACATCTGTCTCTGAAATGTCCCTTACCGACATCCTTTTGGTCTAAAAATCCCGAGATTATAGCTGCCCCACTTCTCTAATACCTTCTCAGCCAATAGAAACATGTCTGTGTATACTGTTTGTACATGTATGTGTATACTGTGTGTGTGTGTGTGTACTGTGTGGCCCCATAATCTTGGATTGCCTGGGGGCCCCATAATATCCTATTGCCTGGGGGCCCCATGAGTTGTCAGTCCACCCTGAGCTCACCATTTCCTGTCTAGCTGTTGGTTTCCACCCCTCTCCCCTTGAAAGTTATACATTCTAGAAGCAACCTAGCACTATGCTGCTATGCTGCCTTTGGCGTCAGAGCTTCTCTGCCAGGGGACCCTCCTCAGCGTCAAGCCTGCTCGCTTAAGTGGCTGTCATTCTCCTCCATTCTCACCTGGCCTCCTGCCACCCATGTGGTCCACCTCCCCTGGTCTTCTGCACAATGCTGCCATACAATTGCAGTGGTCACTTCTAGGCACTTGGCTTGACAAAATTGATCTCCCACAAAATGTCACTGTGACAGACCTATCTGGGACAGAGGCTGTTGGAGGGGACAGAATGCGAGCCTCTTGCTTTGCGATTATGGGCCCTGGCATTTGGGGGAACGGTGCTGTTTGTGAGCTGTATGCCTGGGGACCCCTGAGGTGGTGTTACTTGGATTCAGATCCATGCCCCCCCCCCCCCCCCCCAAAGACACACAGACTCTGGATATGAATTTGCCATATTAGCAATAGACTGAATCACACTGTTGGGACACAAAGTGTTAGATGCTAATGTCATCAACTCCAGCCACCTGTCTGTTGTGTAAATGAGTCTAGTCTGGCTTGTAAGAGTATTCCACACATTGTTGTTTGTGCTAATTAACCCTGTGTTTATGTTTATGGTAATGTGTATTGAACAGTCAATCAGTGAGCTAGGAGACAAAGTCTTACCCTGAAAAGTCTTATCTCTCAGACAACTAGTCTGGGTCAATGATTAGATAATTAGCTCATGCTAATTAGGTTAGGTTTTAGTCTTCTACTGTATTATAAATACTTGTCATTTTGGTTCTAATAAATCAGTCCATGTTGAGCAGCTAAGCAAGTGTCGTCTTGTTTTGTGCTTGTGAGCGGTTGGAATATCTGATATCTATATTCAGACTTAGGAAGCGGTATACTGACGGAAGCACTCAATCAGAGTGTGGAATCGGTTTAGTCACAGACACATCTCTCAAAAGGACTATGGCTATCATTTTTGTGTGAGGCCAGTCAAGATCCTCGTAGCAGACACTGTGAATGTTTAAGAACATTCTGCAGTTTATTGTGGAGGACCTGGGGAGAATTAAAGTGAGCATCAACTAGGTGGGGGGGCAGGGCAGAGTTTATGATACATGCATCTCAGTACATGCACTGTTGACATCAGACACCATTGTGAAGTTTGATTAATTATGTCTACAGCACTTGTGGGTCAGCTGCTATAAGGTGACCATGCCTTTGTCATAGGCCAGAAGGTGAGAGGAAGGACAGTGTTATTGGTCCTTCTCACTTCATGGATTTTTTGTGCTTGACAATAACTATATTATATCTACCTGAAATGACAGGTGCTTGTAATATGTTTAAGCTCTGACAGCACACTTATAATTACTCTCCATCTGCAGATGCCATAGATTGTTCCAAGTGTCCATGGGATATGTGGCCGAATACAGAAAAAGATCAATGTATTCCAAAACCCATTGAGTATCTTTCATACAGTGAGCCATTGGGAATTACCTTAATGTCTACAAGCCTTTCCTCTTCCATAATCCCAATTTCCATTTTTAAACTTTTCATTCGGTACAAGACCACACCAATTGTCAGAGCCAATAATTACTCTGTGAGTTGTATTTTGTTATTGTCCCTGTCTCTCTGTTTTCTCTGTTCTTTTGCATTTATTGGTTATCCTGAGCCTGTGAAGTGCCTTCTGCGCCAGGCTGCCTTCGGTATGGCCTTTGCTCTCTGTGTCTCCTGTATCCTGGCCAAAACTATAATGGTAGTTTGTGCCTTTTTGGCCACTAAACCAGGAAGCAACCTAAAGAGATGGACCAGTCCTTATGTATCGTATATGGTCATTGTCATCTGTTCTCTTCTACAGTTTCTTCTTTGCAGTATTTGGGTGGTGGCTGCTCCACCGTTCCCTCAAAATAACACAGAAACACAACCTGAAATAATTGTTGTTGAATGCAGTGAGAACTCACCCACTGCCTTTTGGAGCATGCTGGGATATCTTGGCCTCTTGGCCTCCATCAGTTTTGTTGTTGCATTCTTGGCCAGAAGACTCCCTGATAACTTCAACGAGGCCAAGTTTATCACTTTCAGCATGTTGGCCTTTTTAAGTGTCTGGATTTCCTACATCCCGGCCTCTCTCAGCTCAAAAGGAAAATACACTGTAGCCATGGAAATCTTTGCAATCCAGTCATCATGCTGGGCTCTAGTGGTCTGTATGTTTTTTCCTAAATGTTTCATCATCCTGTTTCGACCACAAATGAACTCCAAAGAGCATCTCATGGGGAAAGACAGAAGCCGGAAATAGAACATAGATAACGGTCCATGAAATTTGTGTTTTTCCTAAAATTAAAAATGGTCAAATGATCACTCTCCCTGGAACATTTGTGCAATTTTGTAGCTTCAGATGAAATGTAAAAAAAAAAAAAAATGTATGTATTAAATAACCGTATTATTGGGCATTATCTGGTTCATTAATTTTGTTTCTGTGTGTTCTATACAAATAGTACCTAATATTTTCTATTTCAAATACATTTTAATATCAATGAAACTACAGCCTGAATGATTTTTACACTTTGCCTTACAAAACATAAGATAATACATTTTGATTTATTTATCATTGCTGTAAATATTTTTTAATACCCAGCTGAGCGTGGAAGGTTTAGAGCCTTTGTTATATTTGAAATCCCATCTCCAAGCAAATTTAAAAATAATGGTGCCCCAAGTGGTGTTTATTACAAAAAGAAATCAGCTCTCACTGCAGCACTCACCTCCTCTCTAGTGCTGTCCCCAACAATTATTCCTTCTGTCCTTGATAATTTGACCCAGAGTAATGTTGTCCCTTTTCTTCCCAGAACTTGCAGACCTCATATACAGTGGGTGAGGGATGTTCTTACTCCCAGGGTCTCCCTCATCTTCTGTTATGTCACATATCAAAGCCACGGAGGAACCTAGTAGCAGTTTCCCTTAGCTCTGAACAGTGCCGGGACAAGGTCATCCAGCGCCCAGGGCAAAGATGCCAAACTGCGCCCCCCTTTCCCTTAGGTTTACGGTCAGGGTGCCCCCTATCCCTGCAATAAACCATTGTGCCAGGGGCAGCCGCCCCTCCTGCCTTGTCCCGGCCCTGGCCCTGAAGTCTATTGCTGTGACATGCAGCCAGATCAGATGCTTCAGTGGTGGGCAATCCCAGGGTTGGGAGGTGCAGGGTATGTGCCCTGTGTGCCCAGTGCTAGTGATGCTCCTCTTAATATTCTTAGAATTTGGCACTTTTAACAGTGCCCCCCCCCCCCCCACCTATAACTGGTCTTTGCAGCAAGGAAGAGCAACGTATGTTACAGTGTGACAGAAAGTATTGCAACGACTGCCATTTTATTCCCTAGGATGTTAGAAAAAAGGTATAATGTTTAGAGGTTCAAAGTAATTTTCTAGCAAAAAATAAATAAATATTTTTAACGTGTAAACACCACATCTAAAAAAGAGGCTCAGTCTTAAAGTGGTTAAAGGCGGAGGGGCACGCTGAACATCCAACACATAGCACTATGGCAGCAAAGGTGTCAGTGCATTGCCTGACCAATATATTAACAATACAAATGAATGGCCACTGCCCCCACCTATGTCTGACCTTTGTAGGAAATTAAATCCAAAATTTATGTCCCTAGAAAGTATAAAGATGCGCTTTGGATTTTGGGCTCCTCTACATGGCTAGGCTGTAAAAAAAAGTATCACACGTGGTTTCCCCAATCTTGGAAGGAGTAGCAGAATGTGTTTTGGGTTGTAATTATAAGTATGCATATGCTGTGTGAGAAATATCTTGTTAAAACGACTATATGGGGGGGAAAAAAATTGTTGCAAAAAATACTGTATTTATCGACGTATAACACACACTTTTCCCCACTTAAAATAGGGGGAAAATTGTGTGCGTGTTATATGTCGATATAGGCTGCCTTGGAGGGAAAGAAGGGGACGAGTGATGCTGAAACACAGAGCCACAATCTCCTGTGTACTCGGCTCTGCTTGGCTGGTAGTCACGCCCAGTCCCGCCCCCTGGACGGCTTCTAGCGTTGATGTCCCAGCATTGGATCGCTGTTATGTCCACCATAGGAGCTAAGCCAAGGGGCGTGACTGCGAGCCGAGCCAAGTACACAGGAGATACAAAAGGAAAAACAAGCAGCGCCAACCTAAGTGCAGTAGTACAATACACGTTTTATTTGGTTGTAGTCAGAATGCACTCACTCTGTATTGGTTAAAAACAGGCACTTCTTAATGATGAAGTCCCGGTGGGCAAGTATAATGGGTGATCTGGCTCCAGAGAAGGTGACCCTGTTGCGGTGTGCAGTCCCGTCTGGCAGGGCCGGTGGCTTCCAGTGTCCCAGGCTGAGGTCCGCAAGGAGCAGCGGAGGATCGTCAGTCTGTAGGGGTCCAGATCGTGCTGTGATAATGCTAATAGCGTGCCTTCGTCAGGCATAGCATACTCCATCTTTGAAGTGGTAAATAAAGGGAAAGACGAACGGATGGGCCAATGAAACCAGGGCACTCCCCATCTATATTTCTCTCAATTAATTGGCTCTGGGAAGCCAGGGGGTGGGATTATGACTTCAGTCATTGTGTTTGGGGACAGATAACATAATATTGCGAGAGAAAGATAGAGAAGTGAAATGGAGCTGTGAACGTGGTAAACACACACACACATAACACACAAGAAAGAACAGAACTATGCAGACAAGGAACACATGAATGATGTGGAAAGGGATAACATAAACCATAACATGATAGAAGCAATGACAATAATTTTATTATTCCATAAAGGATATATGGTATGTATATGGATGTATTAAAAATACATACACATGAATATATATATGTGGGAAAGAATTATATATATATATATATATATATATATATATATATATATATATATATATATATATATATATATATAAAAGGATTTTTTTCATATATATAAATAGTAAAAAAAATAAAAAAATATAAAAAATATATAAAAAAAAGAAAATAATATATATATATACCGTATATATATATATATATATATATATATATATATATATATATATATATATATATATATATTATATGTAAAGAACATATACACACACATTGCTATATCTTCACACATATATACACACGGATGTAATCCCGCATTAGTACCCTTGATGCAGATTTCTTTTCCTCCTTCCTTTCAGCCTTTTGAACCATGTCATCCAGTCTCATGTTCCCTTCATCACCCACATTCCAAATCTAACAATTCCTGATCAATTGAGCCTCCATCCATACATCACCCTAAGTCTCCATTGGAACATCACACTTATTCTTTACAACCCAAACCTAAACAATATAGAAAACCTAAAATAGTTACTCAAGCCAATTATATTAGTCACTCAGAACAAAATTGTATTGCCTCCATTGATGCTGTACCCAATAGTACTATGTTAGACACTAGCCATTCCAATATTCCCAGTGTAAAGAATATTGATCCACCACTCCCTATAGAATCCTCCTCATCCAGTGATACTGCCATCCTTTGTACACCAGGTACTCAACCACTCATGGAATCTTCATCTAGGACGAAACATGAATCCCCCAAATCTTTGGGTCTCCATACTCGAGATGCTTCCCCTATCATTCTTTGTCAGTCATTGGTCAATCATCACACCGATCCATCTGCACTAATCACTGATCAGTCTTTTTTAGTGCTAACCCCCAACCTGCCCTAAAAAGAAAGTTAGAAGAGGCAGATGAGGGGGCTGAAGAACAAGAAACAAAGCCCAAAGAAAAGATTTCCAAACTGTAAAGATTTTTAATATTTCTTCCCATGCTCTTACTTCTGCAGAGATTTCTCTACTAAACAAAGGCCTTAATTTTGCACCTACCATACAACCCAATCCTTTCACTTTATTTGTGGATTTGAATAAATTCATACGAAATTTGACAGTCAAACGCTTTTTTAACATCAAAGCCAATAAAAATAATCTTATTGACAGTGCAGAGTCCATTGATAACACAACCTCTACGTCCACGCGACGATGATTCGGATGATCCTTGTTTAGCGATTCTAGAGGAACTCTATAATGTGGATGAAGAAGCTATCATTCCAGATACTCCTTTTTTTTTTACACAATATTCCTGCAATTGACCTCCTATAAAGCATACTCCAGTCCGACCTAAATCTATATTCCATCCTACTCATACCAAAGGCCCCTACATACAAAGGTTTTATCAAGTTGTATACTCAGATATAAAACGTTTGTGCAAACCCACTCCTTCCCAACGTCCAAAAAATAATCTCACCCCTCAAGAGACATCCTCCCTTAATAAATTAACCAAGAACACCTCTATTATCATAAAAGCAGCAGAAAAAGGGGGTGGCATAGTCATTCAAAATCGTGATGCCTACCTAGGTGAGGCCAATAGATTATTATCAGATAATAATACATATAAACGTCTCATCGAGCGATCCACTCCCCCTTTTTTTCTTTGGAAGCTGAAATACTTGTAAAACAAGCCCTTAAAGATCATATCATCACTAAAGCCGAAGCTTCCTTTTTATCTAGAGCATACTATGACACCCCCAATTTTTACCATCTTCCTAAAATACATAAAGACCCACAAAATCCCCCAGGATGGCCCACTGTAGCTGCAATGGAGAGTATTACCAGCTTCTTTTCCATATATATATTGATAATTTTTTGCAACTGTTAGCACAAAACCTTCCAACCTATATACGTGACGGTGTTCACTTCCTGGATATTCTCAAAACTTACACTTGGGAACCCACTTATTTGTGGGTTTCCCTTGATGTAAATTCTCTGTATACATCAATTCCTCACAGCGTCGGTCGGTCAATTCGAGCTGTTAAACACTTCTTATCTCTAGATTCATCTATGAAACCCATACAGGCAGAGTTTATTTTAGACTCAACCAATTTTTGCCTGACCCACAATTATTTTTCATTTGAGGATAAATTCTATTTACAAACCCAAGAAATGGGCGATAATTTTGCTCCCAGTTACGCAAATTTAACAGTGGGATTTTGGGAACATTTATTCATCTGGAATGATAACCCTTTTTCGGAATACATAATCTATATAGGTCACTATATAGAGCAGGGGTGCGGAGTCTTGCTATGCCTCATGGGACTTGTAGTTCTGCAACAGCTGGAGAGCCACAGGTTGAGCACCCCTGATATAGAGGATATCATCATCATATGGAATGGGACTGGACCACCTTAGGCCTCTCTTTTTAGTCCGTCTGTAGCCCAGACAATTTGGCCTTTTTGGATCTTGAACTTTGTCACACTGAAAATACCATTTATGCAAAAAATTACATAAAACCTATAGCAAGTAACTCATATTTGCATTACCAAAGCTGTCATCACCTGAGATGGATCTCTAATATCCCTAAAAGTCAATTCAATAGCCTAAAATGAAACTGTATTCGTAATCCAGATTACATTGTACAGGGCAGGACAGAAGCATGTACTCATTTTTTGGATGATGAGTCCGACACCCCTTGTTCCAAATCTTCTTTAGGTACAGAATCACAGGTCCAAGAAACCCCTTCTTCCTAACTCCATATTACAAGATTTATCACCCAATTCAATTCCATGCATAAAAAAATGGAAAGAATTTTTCGTAAACATTGGGGGATTCTCTTGGAGGATCCTATGTTAAAACCATCCATTGTTATTGCACCCAGGATTACATATCATAGAGCTAGAAACAACAAAAGTCTTAGGCCGCGTACACACGGGCGGATTGTCTGCCCAACTAAGTTCGGCAGACAATCCGACAGACAGTCCGTTCAAAATTTGCATGAACGGACTTGACCACACACGATGAGCAGACAGTCCGCTGAAAGCGTGCGTGATGACGCACGTACGACGGGACTAGAAAAACGACGTCCTATACACTGCAATGCAACCTTCGGCCGTGTAAACCCTTTCTGAGCATGCGCCATACTTAGTCCGTCCAACTTGCCTACACACGAGCGGACTGTCCGCTGAAACCAAGTTTGGACGGACAAAACCAAGTTTGAATGGACTGTCTTACGGAAATTCCGTAAGACTTTGTTCGTCAGACTGTCCGCTGAAAAAGTCAGCTGAAGCCCACACACGAGCGGATTGTCCGCTGAAACACTGTTCAGCGGACTAAGTTGGACAGACAATCTGCCCGTGTGTACGCGGCCTTATTGCTCTGAGCAAATTTAAATCTGCATACAGTAAACCTACAATGTCCCGGACCTTCCTTACATTAAACGGCATGTATCAGTGTAAAAAATTAAAATGTCTAACTTGTAAATTTGTTCCCCATCATCAGAAATCCTTTACCACTAAAGGTAATACTTACCAGCTTAAAGAGGAAGTAAACCCTGATGGGTTTACTTTCTCTTTTTTTCCCTGCAAAGGTAAAGCATAATGGACTACTATGCATCGCATAGTAGCTCATTATGTGTCACTTACCTGACACAGGAGCCAGCGAAGTCGCCGCTGATCCCTGTAGTCCGCCGCATCCATGTTGCTGGTGGCGTCTCGCAGCTCCGACGAATCAGAGCGGCGAAGCCGCGATGACGTCACTCCCGCGCATGCGCACGGGAGTCGCGTCTCGCAGCTCCGCCGCTGCCACTCGGCGAAGCCGCGATGACGTCACTCCCGCGCATGCGCACGGGAGTGGACAAAGTTGGCAAATCCATTCATGGATTTGCCGCATTTAGTGCGCCTGCGCGCCGCTGTCTACGGCGCATGCGCCGTAGACAGCGGTGCCCATTTTCGGGCAAATATCTCCTAAACCATATAGGTTTAGGAGATATTGCTTGGACCTACAGGTAAGCCTTAATCTAGGCTTACCTGTAGGTCCAAGTTGTTTGGAAGGGTTTACTTCCTCTTTAAGGAATTTTCTAATTGTTCCTCAGATTTTGTGATATACAGTCCCTGTGGCCTACTCTAGGCTCAGAAAGAGGTTCGGAGAACATCACAGATCAGTGGAGGAAAAACTCAATCTAACTATCCCCAGACATTTTAAGGAATACCATCAGGGTTCCACTGAGGGACTCTCCCTCCTGCAGAGCGTTTTAAGCGTCTCTTCGAGAGGGAAACTTTCTGGATATACACTCTTGATACCCTTGCGCCTGGGGGCTTGAACAAAGGAATAGAGATCAGTTCAGTTTTATGATTATGCATTTATAGTACTTGTTACATACAACCCAATTTGTGCTTCCCATTTCCTACTATTCCCTTTTTTTGTTCCTACCTTAATTTTTTCTCACCCCCCCTCCCCCCGCCTTCCTCTTTTTCCCCTCCTTTCCCCCCCCACACACACATTCTTTCTTCCCTTCCCTTCTCCTTTCTTTCCCTAGAAAGGATTGTAATTTGCATTCTCAAAAACTGAGGTTGGATAATTATTTTTTCATGCACACACGTGCGCTTTCTGCGTACATATGTTCGCCTGTGTACGCACCCATGTGTATATATGTGTGAAGATATAGCAATATGTGTGTATATATTCTCTACAATATACTATATATATATATGTGTGTGTGTGTATATATTCCTACATGACACTCCATGATAGATATTATATGTGTCTTTATATATATATATATATATATATATATGTTTATTTAGATTTTATATATATATATATATATATATATATATATATATATATATATATATATATATATATATATATATATATATATATATATATATATATATACATTTATATATTTATTTATATTTATATATATTTAGATTTTTTATATTCATCTACATTTTTTTAATCCTTTTTATTTTTCTATATATTATATTTTATTTATTATTATTTACAATTTTTTCTATTTTTTTATATATATATTTTGATATATATATATATATATATATATATATATACATGAAAAAATCTTCTTTTATATATATATATATATATATATATATATATATATATATATATATATATATAAAATTATTTCCCCAGATATATATATTCATGTGTATGTATTTTTAATACATACCGTATATCCTTTATGGAATCATAAAATGATTGTCATTGCTTCTATCGTGTTATGGTTTATGATATCCCTTTCCGCAGCATTCATGTGTTCCTTGTCTGCATAGTTACGTTTCTTCTTGTGCGTTATGTGTGTGTTTACCACGTTCACAGCTCCATTTCACTTCTCTTTCTTTCTTTCTCTTGCAATATGATGTTATTTGTCCCCAAACACAATGACTGAAGTCATAATCCCACCCCCCTGGCTTCCCAGAGCCAATTAATTGAGAAAAATATAGATAGGGGAGTGCCCTGGTTTCATTGGCCCGTCCGTCCGTCTTTCCCTTTATTTACTACTTCAAAGATGGAGTATAGAATGCCTGACGAAGGAACATGCATGCTCCGAACGCGCGCGCGCTATTAGCATTATCACAGCACGATCTGGACCTCTACAGACTGACGATCCTCCGCTGCTCCTTGCCGACCTCAGCCTGGGACACTGGAAGCAACCGGTGCCACCAGACGGGACTGCACACCGCAACAGGGTCACCTTCTCTGGAGCCAGATCACCCATTATACTTGCCCACCCGGACTTCATCATTAACCACTTCAATACAGGGCACTTTCACCCCCTTCCTTCCCAGCCCAATTTTCAGCTTTCAGCGCTCTAGCGCTTTCAGTGACAATTGCGCGGTCATGCTACACTGTACCCAAATGAAATTGTTATCATTTTGTTCGCACAAATAGAGCTTTATTTTGGTGTTATTTATTCACGACTCCGTTTTTTTTTTTTTGCGATATAAGCGCAAAAAAAGCGGAAATTTGGGAAAAAAACAATATTTTCTTTTTTCTATTTGAAAAGAAATCCAATAAAATCGAATTTTGTCATAAATTTAAGCCAAAATGTATTCTGCTACATGTTTTTGGTAAAAAAAATTCCGTTAAGTGTATAATAATTGGTTTGTGTGATCACGGACATATGTACGCAAATGATCATGTACATATGTGTGCAGGTGATCACGTACATATGTGTGCAGATAATCATTGGGACATGTGATTTTAGTGGGACATATGTGGGGGACATGTTTTTATTATTAGGGACATGTGTTTTTATTATTTGGGGACATGTATGTTTTGGGGACATGTGTGTTTTGGGGACATATGTGGGGACTGTGTTTTCACTGTGTGGTGTGTTGTGTGTTTACACTACACTGATGATCAGTGAGTAAAAAGCTGTGAAAAGCAGCCCATACTCACTGATCATCAGCCGGCTGCAGCGTTCTGCTCTCCTCTTCTCAGCGGTGACTTCCGTGTGAGGAGAGGAGAGCCGATTGCCTAGCAACCGGCTGTTTGTTTACATCACATGACGGCCGTGATTGGACACGGCCGTCATGTGATCAGGAGGGCCAATCACAGAGCCCTCCTGCCGATCTGAGATGTGCCGTGTCCGGGTGACACGAGCACATCGGGATCGCGCCGCTGCGCGGGCGCGCGCGCGCGCGATCCCGCTGCTCCTGAATGACGTTCCTGAACGTCCTATCAGGAGCAGGCGGCTCCCACCCGGCCGTATATATACATTGGCCGGGTGGGAAGTGGTTAAGAAGTGCCTGTTTTTAACTAATACAGAATGAGTGCATTCTGACTACAACCAAATAAAATGTGTATTGTACTACTGCACTTAGGTTGGCGCTGCTTGTTTTTCCTTTTGTATCTCTTCTCAAGGTCTCTTCTGCCTTCAGCATGCGGCCTCCTGCCTTGTGCTAGCAATTTCAAATACATCAAGAGTCATAATAATTGAACATTGACCAATTGCTGCCATTAACAGTATCCCATTCATGGACATTTTTTAATCCCCTCCATCCTATTATTATTTTTTAAACGTATCTATGCACCAAGTTGTGGTCTTTAGTGTACCAAAAATTGTTGTCCTTGTTGTACACAGGAGATCTGTTTATCCCAGCATAGACAAGGCTGCAGAAGGGCACTGATCAGCCTGCAATTATGGACAAGGCTGCAGATGGTCACTGATTAGGCTGTAATGATGAGCAAGGCTGCAGATGGGCACTGATCAGGCTGCAATTATGGGCAAGGCTGTAGATGGGCACTGACTAGGCTGCAATGATGGGCAAGGCTGCAATGATGGGCAATGATAAGGCTGTAGATTTGCACTGACCCTTATTTTGTTTCAAAATTCTTTATTTAAAATGTAGGTTTTTCCTAAAACTTTCCTCTTAAAATTAAGGTGTGTGTTATAAACCTGTGCGTGTTATACACCAATAAATACAGTAGTTAAAAAAACTTACCATGCCTCTTACTAAATACTTTAGACTACCTTCCACAAAGAGGTTATTTTTTTTGGGGGGGGGGGGGTATTTGTACTAACCTTACATTTTAGGGCCTCAAGAAATTCGACAGGCGGTCAGAATATCCGGACAAAAAAATGTAGCAGTATACATTTTGGCCTAAATTTATAAAGAAAGATTTAAAAATTTTATAACAGAAACATCCTTTATGTAGAATAAAAAAAAAAAAACTGTGATGATTAAATACCACCAAAAGAACCCTCTATGAGTCTAAAAATAATGATAGAAAATTAATTTGGTTACATTGTTACATGACTAATTGCCATTCAAAGAGTGACAGCACAGAAAACTGAAAAATGGCCTGGACTGGAAGGGGGTAAAACAACCCGGTCTTGAATTGGTGAAGATACCTGACTAATTAAAGTGTATGTAAGCTCAAATACTATAACGTTGAGTAAATAGCTCCCTTTATGGCTTTGATGGTTGACTGACAGCTGATCTGGACATTTAGCAGGCAAGGCTGGGACCTGCTGTAATGTTGTTAATAAGGAGTAGGGATGAGCCGAACACCCCCCGGTTCGGTTCGCACCAGAACTTTCGAACGGACCCCAAATTCGAACGAACTTTAGAACCCCATTGAAGTCTATGGGACTCAAACGTTCGAAATTAAAAGTGCTAATTTTAACGGCTAATATGCAAGATACTGTCCTAAAAAGTGTTTGGGGACCCGGGTCCTGCCCCAGGGGACATGGGTCAATGCCTAAAATGTTTTTAAAAATGGCCGTTTTGGCGGGAGCACTGATTTTAATGACGATTAAAGTGAAAAAAAAGTGAAATATTCCTTTAAATATGGTGCCTGGGGGGTGTCTGTAATATGCCTGTGAAATGCCACGTGTTTCCCGTGTTTAGAACAGTCCCTGCAAAAAATGACATTAAACGGAAATAACACCATTTAAAACTGCTTGCGGTTTTAATGTTATATCTGGTTCCTGCAATATGGTTCAAAATCATTGAGAAAAATGGCATGGGTAGCCCTCCCTGCCCATTACCAGCCTATTTGGGTCTTGTACGCATATTAAGGGGAACCCTGTACCCATATTAAAAAAAGGAAATGCGTGTGGCCCCCAGGCCCTATATACTCAGAACAGCAGTATACAGGCGGTGCAAACAAGACAGGGACTGTGTAGGTTTGTTGTGTTAAGTCGAATCTGTTTTTAATTTTCAACTGGTACATTTTTAAAGTGTAGCTCCAGTCAAAAAAACAATTTTTAAGCTTTTTGGAAAACATAGGGAAGGGTTATCACCCCTGTATAATTTGTTTTGTCGTCCATCTTTTTTCATCTCACTTGCTGTTGTCTCCTTCCGTTTGCAAGTAGGAGATGTTTGTAAATTGGATGTTTGAAAGTAGGGGCCTGCCCTATATGCTCTGCAGAAATGGCGGAACAAGGTGTTGGTTTTGCCACAACATTGTAAGCCCTCAAAGTGACTCTTGGTGGGCGCTGGAGCGCCCTGCTGTGAACGATTATATCAAGAATTGTAATTACATGCCATTGTTGAACAGAGGTAGAAAAATTGACCTTTGGTGGTTGTGGTGCTGGTGCCACAACACTATAAGTCCTCACCGTTACTCTGGGTGGGCACAGGAATGGGCCCTCCTGTGAAATATTATATCAAGAATTGTAATTACATGTCCCTGTTAAACAGGGGCAGAAAAATTTGGCCTTAGGCACTGCTGCTGGTGCCACGACACTGCAACCTCTTCCATATACTCTAGTTTTATTGCAGGAATTAGCCCTGCTGCAAAGCATTGCATCAAAAATTGTACTTAAACGCCCCTGTTAAACAGGGGCAGACAAATTGGGCCTTAGGCACTGGTGCTGGTGCCACCACACTGCAACCTCTCCCATATTCTCTAGTTTTATTGCAGGAATTAGCCCTGCTGCAAAGCATTGCATCAAAAATTGTACTTAAACGCCCCTGTTAAACAGGGGCAGAAAAATTGGGCCTTAGGCACTGGTGCTGGTGCCACCACACTGCAACCTCTGCCATATACTCTAGTTTTATTGCAGGAATTAGCCCTGCTGCAAAGCATTGCATCAAAAATTGTAATTAAACACCCCTGTTAAACAGGGGCAAAAAAATTGGGCCTTAGGCACTGGTGCTGGTGCCACCACACTGCAACCTCTTCCATATACTCTAGTTTTATTGCAGGAATTAGCCCTGCTGCAAAGCATTGCATCAAAAATTGTAATTAAACGCCCCTGTTAAACAGGGGCAGAAAAATTGGGCCTTAGGCACTGGTGCTGGTGCCACCACACTGCAACCTCTCCCATATACTCTTGTTTGATTGCAGGAATTAGCCCTGCTGCAAAGCATTGCATCAAAAATTGTACTTAAACGCCCCTGTTAAACAGGGGCAGAAAAATTGGGCTGATGGCATCAACCAGAACCAGAAATGTTCTTCCAACATATCAGCGGAGGAGGAAGAGGACAGTCACTCAGCATCAGCATAGGCAGTCTTGAAGGGATGTGATATTTAAAAAAAAATTATTCTGTTACATCAGCTTCAGGTGCTTGATAGCTGTGGGTGATCCAAGACTGATTCATCTTGATGAAGGTCAGTCGATCAACTGATTCGGTCGGTGGACAGGCGCACCCTGTGATCGGTAACAAAGCCACCAGCAGCACTGAAGGTGCATTCCGAAAGAACGCTGGATGCAGGACAGGCCAGTAGCTCAATTGCATACTGTGCAAGCTCTGGCCAGTGATCCATCCTCAAGACCCAGTAAGCCAGAGGATTTTCGGTGGGAAAGGTGTCCAAGTCTGACCTTGCCCCTAGGTATTCCTGCACCATGTAAATCAGACGCTGGCGATGGGTGCTGGAACCGATCATACCTTGGGGCTGCGGACTAAAAAATTGTCTGAAAGCATCAGTCAGACAGCCACCTTCTCCACCGCTCCTTCTGACCGATGCCTCAGCAACACGTTGTCCAGGACCAGGAGTTTGTAACCTCCCAGTCTCTGGGAACGCGTTGCACAGACCTTTCTGCAAGGCCTCCCGGAGATGTCTGATCCTCTGCTCCCTCTGCGATGGCAAGATAAGGTCGGCAACCTTACCCTTGTACCGTGGATCAAGGAGAGTGGCCAGCCAGTAATGGTCCCTCTCCTTGATCCGAAGAAAACGAGGATCCTTCCGCAGGCTTTGCAGGATCAGGGAGGCCATGCAGCGTAGGTTAGCTGAGGCATTCGGTCCGGAGTCCTCTGGGTCACTAAGGACAACATGATCTGCAGCTACCTCCTCCCAGCCATGTACAAGTCCACGTGTTTCTTGGGACTGTAAATCATCCCTACAAGACTGCTGCTGCTGCTGCTGCTGCTGATGCTGTGTGCCAGTCTCCACCTCCATGCTGACACAATCATCCTCCTCCTCCTCTTCCTCCTCCTCATCCTCTTCCTGTGTGATGGGTGGCACAGCAGGAACACTGTCTGGATAAAGGGGGCCTTGAGAGGCAAGGAAGTCCTCCTCTTCCTGCCTCTGTTCTGCCTCAAGTGCCCTGTCCATTATTCCACGCAGCGTATGCTCCAAGAGGTGGACAAGAGGTACAGTGTCACTGATGCATGCACTGTCACTGCTCACCATCCTTGTGGCCTCCTCAAACGGTGACAGGACAGTGCATGCATCCCTGATCATGCCCCACTGGCGTGGTGAGAAAAAACCGAGCTCCCCTGACCCTGTCCTGGTGCCGTAGTCGCACAGGTACTCATTGATGGCCCTCTGCTGCGTGTGCAGCCGCTGCAGCATGGCCAACGTTGAGTTCCATCTGGTGGGCATGTCACATATAAGGCGGTTCTTGGGCAGGTTCAACTCCTTTTGGAGCTCAGCCAGCCGAGCACAGGCATTAAATGATTGGCGGAAATGCACACAGACTTTCCTGGCCTGCTTCAGGACATCCTGTAAGCCGGGGTACCTGCCCAAGAACCGCTGCACCACCAGGTTAAGGGCGTGAGCTACACAGGGCACATGGGTCAGTTGTCCCTGTCGGAGGGCGGAGAAGAGGTTGGTGCCATTGTCACAAACCACCATTCCTGGCTTAAGCTGGCGTAGCGTCAACCACCTCTCGGCCTGCCCCTGCAGAGCTGACAAAACATCCGCCCCAGTGTGGCTCCTGTCCCCCAAACAAACCAGCGCAAGCACGGCATGGCATTGTTTTGCCTGCGTACTTGCGTAGCCCCTGGAACGCCTACGAAGCACCGCTGGTTCTGAGGACAGGGCCCTGGAAGAGGCCATGGAGGAAGAAGAAGAGGAGGGGGTGGAGGAGAGAGGTGTGTCACAACCAATAGTAGCATTTTGGAGGCGTGGTGGCGGAACAACCTCCAACACAACTGCACCTTGTCCTGCATCCTTCCCAGCTGCCAGAAGAGTGACCCAATGGGCCGTGAAAGACAGGTAACGTCCCTGTCCATGCCTGCTGGACCATGAGTCAGCGGTAATATGCACCTTACCGCTGACCGCCCTGTCCAGCGAGGCAAGGACATTGCCTTCCACATGCCGGTAGAGAGCCGGAATCGCCTTCTGTGAGAACAAGTGGCGTTTGGGGACCTGCCACTGAGGAACCGCACATTGTACAAACTCACGGAAGGGGGCCGAGTCTACCAGCTGAAAAGGCAGCAGTTGAAGTGCTAGCAATTTAGCCAAGCTAGCATTCAACCGCTGGGCATGTGGATGGCTGGGAGTGAACTTCTTTCGCCGGTCCAGCAGCTGGGGCAGGGACATTTGCCTGCTATAATCGGACGTGGGTGTACCGCTAGCAGAGTTCCCGGAAGCACTTGGCTGTGACACACCTAATTCTACACCTTCATTCCTCTCAGAGCAGGTTTCAGAGAGGACTGAAGGTCTAGTGGGGTTGGAGATGCCAGCTGATGAGGAGCAAGGAGAGATCCGCTTTGTTCTTTGGTGTGGGTCTTTGAGGTACGCTTGCCAACGAGCTGCATGGCAGGTCAACATATGTCTGGTCAAGCATGTGGTGCCCAAGCGGCTGATGTTTTGGCCACGCGAGATACGCTTGAGACATATGTTGCAAATAGCAGCGGTGCGATCTGATGCACTCATCTCAAAAAAGGCCCACACCAAAGAACTTTTAGAATAACGCGCAGAGGCAGCGCCCTGCACAGGCGGAGCTCTGTGGTGTGATTCAGTCGGTGTGCTGCCCCTAAGCTGGGAGGGCATCCTGCCTCGTTGGACATGTGCCTCCTCCTCCTCCTCTCTCCTTCCAGGCACCCACGTGGAGTCAGTGCCCTCATCATCCCCTCCCTCTTCATCGCTGTAGCAAACCTGGCAGTATGCTGCAGCTTGTGGAACATGACTGCCAGATTGCTGTCCTTCTTGAGCATCCCCTCTCTCTGCGCTCACGCTACTGCCTTCCTCTAGCTGAGTGTCATCATCAGAGCCCACAAAACACTGGGCATCCTCCTGGAGCATGTACCCAACACTGTGCTCAAAGAGTTCAGGAGACTCCTCAGGAGGACGTGGTGGGTCTAGGGAAGGAGTCACTGATGATGACATTGAGAGGAGGAAAGACGATGCGTTGGCAGCTGCTTTGCTAGTACCCTGAGACTGGGTGAGACAGGATGAGGAGGATGAAGAGGGCTTGGTCATCCACTCTACCAAGTCGTTGGCATGTTGCGGCTCAACATGTCCAGCTGCCGAAAAGAAGGACAAGCGTGTCCCATGGCCACGTGCTGATGACAATGCACCGCGTCCACGACCAGCACTGTTGTCTCTAGACACAGAGCCTGCTTGCCCTCTTTTATTGGCTCGCGCCTGTCTGCCTCTCCTTGCTGGCCTTCCAGACATGGTAATGGCCTGAAGGGAGTTGGATAAAAAAGCAGTTGGGTAGTGTATATTGTGCTAGCGGCACACAACACCCACTAACTCCTGCAGATGCCTTTATTATAGAACACCAGAGATAAAGGGGTATATACAGATGTATACTGTGCTGTGCTGGAGGCACACACAACTTCCAATAACTCCTGCAGATGGCAAGTGGTCTCAAATAGAGAAGAGCTATGTAGGTGGATATAGCGGTATGTACTGGGTACAGAGCACGCAGACAGCACGCACTAGCGCCTAACACTACTGACTGCAAGCTCTATTATAAAAGATAGATCACTAGCTATATAGGTGAGGTGAATATAGCGGTGTATACTGCGGTCAGGGCACGCAGACAACAACCACTACACAACAGCAAGATCGAAAATCGTCCGAAAACGATCGGTGTGTACTGTGTTGAAGGTACACAGAACACCCACTAACTCCTGCAGATGCCTTTATTATAGAACACCAGAGATAAAGGGGTATATACAGATGTATACTGTGCTGTGCTGGAGGCACACACAACTTCCAATAACTCCTGCAGATGGCAAGTGGGCTCAAATAGAGAACAGCTATGTAGGTGGATATAGCGGTATGTACTGGGTACAGAGCACGCAGACAGCACGCACTAGCTCCTAACACTACTGACTGCAAGCTCTATTATAAAAGATAGATCACTAGCTATATAGGTGAGGTGAATATAGCGGTGTATACTGCGGTCAGGGCACGCAGACAACAACCACTACACAACAGCAAGATCGAAAATCGGCCGAAAACGATCGGTGTGTACTGTGTTGAAGGTACACAGAACACCCACTGCTTCAGACGCCAACACACTACACAAGGCCGCCGCGCTGGCGGCCTTATATAGTGTGGGGCGTGCACTACACAGCCTGAGCTATGATTGGCCACAGGCATCCTGCCTGTGGCCAATCATGGCTCTCCTCGCTGCTGGCGCTGCGATTGGCCAAGCATGCGGGGTCACAGTGCATGCTTGGCCAATCATGAGCCAGCAATGCACTGCGCCATCGCAGTGCATTGTGGGCCGTGAGCGCCACACGAATTTGGCGCGAACGGACCAAAATGTTTGGACTTCGCCGAACGGACGAACAGCCGATGTTCGAGTCGAACATACGCTCGACTCGAACATCGGCTGTTCGCCCGTTCGGCGAAGTCCGAACATTTTGGTCCGTTCGCGCCAAATTCGTGTGGCGTTCACGCCCCACAATGCACTGCGATGGCGCAGTGCATTGCTGGCTCATGATTGGCCAAGCATGCACTGTGACCCCGCATGCTTGGCCTACATGAAGCTCATCCCTAATAAGGAGTCATACAAGAATGAAAAATTCAATCAGGCGGCATATAAAAACAATACAATTACAGTAAAAAATAGCATGTGGGGGAGCAAACATTGGTATATTTTTTGGTGTGAGGGGTGGCAATCCACCCGCCCCCTCTTTGGTCAGGTCACAGGCACCGCCCTTAGTCAGTCGCCAGCCCCGCACTTACCCCATCTAGTTCGCGGGCAGCGCTTCCTCCGGGGGGCAGGCGGCGGCTTCCCCTGCATCTCCTCCTCTGCGCCCAATAGGCGCTTCTCCTCCCAGCTAATCGGGTGATGGGTCTTAGGACCCGCTTCCGGGTCACATAACTGGGTGGGCACAATGCTCTGCACCCCGAGCCCATCCTTTTTTGAAGCCAATTAGAGCCTCTGGTTCTAATCATGTGCTTCTAAAAAAAGAAAAAAAAAAACATTGGAATTAATGCGTCTGGCGCCCGGCATGTAGATTAGGGGCCGGGTGCATGTATTAGGGGGCGCGCCCCTGCGCCCCATATGGATAGGCCTCCACTGCCTTTAACAAACCTGATTATTTCTATACAGCATGCAATTAAACAGACATTTCTCTTTTGGGTCAATCATATCATTACAACTAGCCTCCCTACATAATTCTACTGACAGCAGACAAATTAATTGGAGTAAGTTCCTTCCATGTGACCAATAAGAATCTGTAGACTTGCACAGGGAGAAAGTGGGGAAAGACAAAGTAAGATTGTCTGCCAAGAGGAGGTTCCCCCAGAAAGTCAGGGAACACCAAGAAAAGATAAAGGATAGAGGAACCAGAGACCAGGGAAACAGAGTCAAGACATAAGGTGGAGAGAAGAGGGTATGTTTGCGACATGTGCAAAGTGAACCAGTACTATGTCAATCAAAGACCAGGGTGTCCCAGTCTTTAATAATCCTACATTTAAAAAAAAAAAAACCTCTATTACTAGGTCTGTTGCTGGAAGTTCAAAATGTTGCAATAGTCTGCTGAGCAAATATGTTTAGTCCATGGAAATCCACATTTTGCGGAATCACCTCACCCAACATTTTTGTTGGACAGCTTGGCCTATTGGCCGGAAGTTGAAAATAACAGATATCATGGCAGGATCAAAAGGTAATAAAAAAATCTCTTACAGTAGGAGTTTGGAAGAACACATTCGACCTTTTAAAGTGACCGAAAGACTGCATCATTTATGCCATTATATTTATTTTGCCTACAGTTATGCTTTGTAATACTTTATCATATCGAAAGTACATTATAGGAAGAGTGCGATACATTATTATCAACACAACATCAGGAACTATTACTATTACTATAAAATAATTAATTTTATATAAGTTACCCAAATGTCAACGTGTCCTTTGATACTGGCAGCTATGGCAAGGGAAAAAGAAAATTAAGTACTTATAGTAATAATATCCTGAGAGATTTTTACAGTTTAAAACAATTTGCATCATATAATCAGATCCAGTCTTATATTCCCTTCAGTCCAATTATCTGAAGTGTATAAAATACCTGTCAGCTACCCTTAGCAGTGGTGCTGCCATGCAAGTGATTGTGTATGTTATATCTGTTTGTAATAAGGTTTGCCTAATAGCTGTTGGCATCTGAAAAGGCAAGAGACAAAAGTGCCTCATTTTGGGGGGTCACTGGTGCTCTCCACCCTCCTGAAGCCAATTTCTCCATCAATCAAAGTAACTATCAGAGTCTTCAAACAAGTACCTACCATAGACCACCATTTAAACTTTAAAGCTTATCTAAGGCTAGACAGCTCGCATAACACATACATGGAAGTCTGTTATCCATGAAAAGTCTGGTTGTCCATTTCTTTGTTTTAGCACTCTCTATGTGACTGTTTTCATCCCAACTTTCTTCTTTTTGCTCACAATGAACAACTTAATATAATCTTCAGCTTTGAGACCAATAAAGGCTAAAATATTACAACATTGACAGCAATTCCTTCTTTTGTTATATTCAATTTGGTATTTTTTTTAATACAGAAGGTCGTCTATATAATGCCAATATAATGATTACGGTTTTCTCTTGCATATAATATTGGTGGAACTGGCAAATCTTCCCTTGTATGTTACACTGGAAAAACATAAAACAACTCCTCTCATCCAAGACAGAGACAGAATAAAGAAGGTGTTGCCTTGTGTGTAACACTATTACAATGAAGACAGTCTTGTGTTGTGTTCAACACTGATATCTTCAGACCTCCTTACATGTGCAGTTTATCTAAAGAAGGTCTTCTCCAAAACATAAAG
The DNA here is from genome assembly GCF_037356315.1 of Lithobates pipiens. Lineage (NCBI taxonomy): Eukaryota > Metazoa > Chordata > Amphibia > Anura > Ranidae > Lithobates > Lithobates pipiens. Next base: position 612,762,358 of record NW_027507903.1, read on the forward strand.
GTCTTTGATTGCACTGAAGGTTTCCACCTATAAATAAATGGGTCTGCAGATGGATATAGTATCTGGAGCTTCATGGTAGAAAATAAATATAATGGTCTTCATCTGTGTACATTAGTAGCAGGTAACAGAAAGTATAGCAATACTTTGTTTTGAAAAGGCACCTACATGGTCTATGAAGTAGAGATGTTTTTCAGCTACAATGGCATGACCAAGTTGTGCACTACTATTTGCCTGCTGTTCTGTAAAACATGGGTGTTTTATGTCGTTTTTGTGGATGTCTTTGACTGTCTGGAGCCTATGCATGGTTGCCACTTGCCGGTTGTTCCTATCAATGGGTACCTGAGGCAGTCAGGAGATCTGGTGATTGGAGGAACTTTCCCTATTCATGTGGACAGAAGCTACACTGAAAACACATTTACCAGCAAGCCAGAGGACCTCAAATGCAAGCTGTAAGTCTATGTAACTTTTAGAACTAAATCAATTATTGCTAAGTAAAGCATTAATTAAATAAATACAATAGGTGAAGGGTGCCTTTAAAGACTAGTTTCTGACTATCATCTTATCATCTAATTATAATTACCTTACCATCAGGCGATTCCGTTGCTTTCATACCCAAGTATATCTCTATGCATAGGGGACCCAATGATTGACACAAGACAAGTTGCTCTACAATACATTGTTCCGCTTTTATTATCTTCGGCATGGTGTTAAATAGTGGTTAAAATGTAGGCGTTACAACCACCGTCCACAAATAAGTGGTACATATTTAAATTACACATTTCCTTTTTAACATACTATCAACCAATCATAGTCATTAACTCTTTATCTAAGTAAACCCATCATGTCACATTATTATTATGTCAAATTTAAATGCAGACATCTCATGACACATACGTGACTTCCTATATCTGGGTTCGTTTTCAACACAAGACCCATCTTTACACAACAATATTGTGACAGGAGTCACTTTGGGTGGGGGGTTTGTGGAACTCAGCTTACCTTGGAGATCTTGGGAGACTTCGTGTCCAGTTTCCCTGGCCCCTCTTATGTGTATAACACGCTGCACCCATTAGGGACACAGGGTGACTGAGAACCCCACTATGATCTGTGCTATTTAGACACACTGTACAGTCACACTGGAATATTGTATTTATGTATATATTGTGGAATGTTGCATATATGTATATATTGTGTGTCATATGTGACTTGCTATGTCTGGTTTCGTTTTCAACACAAGACCCATCGTTACACAAATGTATATTTTTACTTAATCAGCAAAGTGATAACCTTTAAAAGGATCAGTCGCGTATTAGATTACAAAACACAAGGGGGCTTTTTCATGACCCTTTCAATGGGTATGAAGCCACTAGTAGGACAAGGCTTTCCTTTTAGTTAAGTATATGTCCTTACGATTGACCAAGTACATTTACAGCATCATGGCAGAAGCAACATATGAAAATGGTGCAAACAAGTCCCTGTGCTATGGAGGTAAAATAAACAATTGTGTATGAACAATCAAATGTTGTCCACCAATAATTATACTTTAAATATACGTGCAGTGTTCACTGCTTCCTGACAATTCCTGGCAAGACTATACAAGCGTGAACTGTGTTGTCTTAGCTTAGCCAGTTGGCTTACGCCATATTAAGCTTTGACAAGGGACCCCCTCTAGACCACTGCAACTGTAATGTTTTTTTTAATCAATAAACATTTTCCATTTAGCTCAGTGAGTTATATACAATTGTCTTTTTGATATTTGTTTGAGGGCTGGTTGAGCATTAATCTGTTTTTATTTCTCAGTTGTAGTTTACTGCTGCCACCTTTAACCACTTCAGATAAAACAAGTGGAGGCGCAACAACTAAAACCATAAAAAAAAAAAAATATATATATATATATATATATATATATATATATATATGTATATATGTATATATATATATATATATATATATATATATATATATATATATATATATATATATATATATATTATATATATATATATATATATATATATATATATATATATTTATTTTAAAAAACTAATAAATATCTGCAATAAAACTGTAACAATGTCTCTATACGGATGGTGAGAAGGGGTTAAAAGTCCAAAGCAAGCAGGGCTGCCATCATATTAGAACAGAAACCATGTTCCAGGGAGCTGCAAAAAAACAAGGAGAGAGACGCCTCTGGGTGCAGACGTTTTTAACAAGCTTTAATACACATAAATTTGTCAAACTCACATTTCAGCAGAAAGTGATAGGCATGAAAGTATAGACAGTTTATGTCATGGATTCTGAGTCCTGGGCCTTGTAGATCCTCTGTCAAAACAGTCTGGTCAGAGAGGTGTCCACCGTTAAAGGGGCGTTCCGGGCAATACATTTTTTTTTAAAAGTCAACAGCTACAAACACTGTAGCTGCTGACTTTTAATAAGGACACTTACCTGTCCAGTGATCCTGCGATGTCGGCCGCCCCGAGGCCGGTACCTCCATCTTAACGAGGGGAAACAGGGAGTGGAGCCTTGCGGCTTCACTGCCCGTTTCCTACTGGGCTTGTGCGAGTCGCGCAGCACTTTGTGAATGGCCCCATTGTTTTCTAAGACACACACATGTCCCAGAAGGCAACGGGGCCGCTCACCGAAGAGGAGGAAGCACCACTGAATAGGAAGAGGCAGATAAGGAAGACTGCCTAGCAACAGCGGTTTCAGGTAAATGAAAAAAAAAAATAGTATATTTTTTTTTAATTTTTAATTTTTTTAAATTATTATTATATTATTATTAATTTGAGATTGTTATGCCACCTCTGGAAGACAAACTGCGTGAGGCGCAGGGAACAGCAGGCTGCAGGGGATGACATCACCAGTAGTGGACGCGTTTCTTGAGTAGGCACACTGCGGTGTACTGGCAAGCCGCATTCCTTTATCAACAGACATAGTGAGGCTTGCCAGTACACTTGCCAGACATGTCTGTTGATAAAGGAGTGCGGCTTGCCGGTCTACCTCTCTGTGACAAGATCGCGGGCACCCGGTTGACATCGAGAGCGCGGGACCCGCGGTTACGGTGATGGAGAAAGCGGCGGGTGCCTGCATGCCCGCAATGCCGTTTCTTGAAGGGGACATACCCATACGCCCTTTTGCCCACCCATGCCATTCTGACAACATATATCGTTGTGCAGCGGTCGGGAAGCAGTTAAAGTGATTGTAAAGTCATGTTTTTCTTTTCCTAAAAAAAAATAACAAATATGTTGTATTTATCTGCTCTGTTGCAGTGGACTTTCACAGAGCAGCCCAGATCCTCCTCTTCCTGGGTCCCTCTTCTAATATCCTGGCCCCTCCCTCCTGTTCAGTGCCCCCATTACTATGGGGGCACCCCAACTGAGTCACAGCTCCCTGTGTCCATTCAGACACGGAGCTGTGGTACGGCCCGCCCCCTCACTCTCTCTCCTGATTGGCTAACTGACTTTGATTGACAGCAGTGGGAGCCAATGGAAGCCAACTGAAGCAGTGGCACGTGCTTGCCGTTGCTTCAGTTGTACTGTGCCATTTCCGGCGGCTCCCGCCCATGCGTGGGAGTGACGTCATCGTAGCTCCGGCCAATCACAGCGCCAGAGCCGCAATACCCGGAAGTAACCTCCGGGATAGATGACGCTGGCCGGAGGGGGAGACGAGGACGGCTGCAGGGGCTTCACTCTTGGGTAAGTAATTCATAATGAGCTGGTATGCTATGTGTACTAGCTCATTATGCCTTTATCTTGCGGGGTGAATTTTATTTTTCCATTAGGGTTTACAACCACTTTAAACAGACACCTTAAAGTGTAAACACATTCACATATCACTAAACCAGCCGTTCTCAACCTTTTTAACACAGAGGAACCCTTGAAATAACTTTCGGGTCTCAGGGAACTTCTGCTAAAAATTGCTATATGTACAACTCATGATACATTATCTTGATGGTCAGTGGGAAGAATGTTCCTTACAGTTGTGGTCATTAGGAAGAACTACCCCCTTACAGACAGCTAAAAAGATCAATGTTATCTGTGGGAACTTATCCGATAGGCAGAGTTGGTTTATTGCTCAAGGAACCCCTAGCAACCTCTGGAGGAGCCCTAGGGTTCCATGGAACCCTGGTTGAGAAACCTTGCTCTAAACAGTAGACACGTGCACACTGAAATATTTTATTTCGTCCGTAAAATGAATTTATTTAGTTACTCTTGAAATTCGTGTTTATTTATTTTGTTTTGTTAAAAAATTCATTCGTCTGAAAATCCGAAATAATTAAAGTCGAATCTGTCATTGAAGGCTTATGGCAGTGATGGCGAACCTTGGCACCCCAGATGTTTTGGAACTACATTTCCCATGATGCTCATGCACTCTGCAGTGTAGGTGAGCATTATGGGAAATGTAGTTCCAAAACATCTGGGGTGCCAAGGTTCGCCATCACTGGCTTATGGTGTCTGTCAAATGTTCTAAGAAGATTCGACGGAGCAGCGAAACTGTACGACGCCGCAATTGTACATTTCCGGTCGAATGCTCCGCCTACAAGCTATAGTAGCATTCTAATGTTGTATGATACCAGTAATAATTATATTTATTAATTATTATTACTAGTCTATTCTTCTATAGCCTATGGGCGGAGCATTTGACCATAAATTTCCCCTCGCAGCGACTGCTTCGTCGAATCTTCATGACGAATCTTTTCTCTCTATGTCGAATAATCTTGGACTAATAGAGTTAGGTTAGGCACATTCAACCTTTTTTGCTATTGTCTCTATAATGGCAAATCTTTTCTCTCTATGTAGAATAATCTTGAACTAATAGAGCTAAGGTTAGGCACATTCGACCACAGGCTCGATGGACACAGATTGCTATTGTCAGTGTCCTATCTATATTGAACTGTTGTCACAACGAAAACGAAAGTAAAGCATTTGTTTATGTCGGATCTTTCGGTTTTCGGATTCTGCACGTTCGTTGTCGTTTGTTAAAACGATAACGAAAATACCCGAAAATTCGGAACAAAAATGCATTTTTGCAAATGCGAACAAAAACAAATGCACATGTCTACTAAACAGTAGCGCTGTGATTCAAGATTCAAATCTAAGTATTTAACGTTGAAACTTGTGAAAAAAATAAAGAAGATATGACTTAGAAGGTCCTTATTAGAGTGAAAAAATATCAAAAGAAAATGAAAAGTCCACCAATTGTGAAGAAAGAAATATTTTGATTACTGTACCATTGGAGGATATCACCTGTTTCCTTTTACATGCTACTGGCCATCACTTTAAATCATTGTCACAAACATATGAAAATGCATTTCATTTGTACCATATCATGCCTACCTTTAGTGTTAAGGGTTAGTTTACCACTAAAAAAATTTTTTAAGTAGCACCCAGAACCGTCCATGCATCCAGCATGTAAGCCAGAATCCAAACCTTCTTCCCCATAATTCCCAATATGTCCCGACTCTCAAACATGTGCAGATTTGTAGACGAGGGATAGTGATCATTTCATCCTCATTCCTGTGATGAGGGAGGTGTTCTCACATTCTGTCCATCTTAGCAGAAGCGGCTCTAGACTTTGTGAGGCCTTAGGCATAACTTAGACATGAAGCCCCACTAACGTCCATAAGGTAGGGTGACCAGACAGTCCCCGGATTGAGGACACTGAACCAAGTCTGTCCCCGTTTTTGTCCCCGGATTGGATTTGAACAGGAGCTGGGGCAATTTCAAAGACAGTCAGTGCAGAATTAAAAAAAAAAAATCTGAATTACACTCCCCCCCCCCCCCCCCCCCAAATTTGTCGCTCCTACTAGCTTGGGGGGTTTATTTTTTTCCATTATCTGTGCCCCTTTTTAATGATGATGTGCTGGTCGGAGCGGAGGGAATATTTCTTCAGTTTCCGGCACATGCCCACCCAGCTCTGCTGGCATTTTCTTCTGCCTTGGCTCAAGTCCCGGCCAGCCGCCTATCTGCTTATCTCCTTGCCTTCCCTGGCAGAGTGATTTTCCTCTGCTCCCCACCCAGTAGTAGCCAGGGCCCGGAGAGTAAGGCCGCGTACACACGCGGGGACTGTTCGCCCAACTTTGTCCGCTGAACAGTGTTTCGGCGGACAGTCCGCCCGTGTGTGGGCTTTCAGCGGACAGTTTCAGCGAACAGTTTGCTGAACAAGGTTTTTCGGAATTTCCGAAAAACTGTCCGCTGAAACTTGGTTTCAGCGAACAGTCCCCTCGTGTGTAGGCTTGTTCGTCAAACTAAGTTCCGCGCATGCTCAGAAAGGATTTACACGCCGAAAGTTGTAATGCAATGTATAGGACGTCGTATTTTTCGTCCCGTCGTACGTGCCGTTCACGTCATCGCGCACGGTTTCAGCAAACTGTTCGTACGTCGTGTATGGCCATGTCCGTCCATGCTAATTTTGAGCGGACTGTTTGCCGAAACTGTTTGACGGACAAAGTTGGGCGAACAGTCCCCGCGTGTGTACGCGGCCTAAGACTTGACAGGCTGTGAGGCAGACGGCAGCAGCGATGGGCAGAGAGCGATGATTGCCTCCATTACTAGTAAAAAAAAAAAATATGTCCCCAGATTTCATTTTAAAAATTTGGTCACCTTACCATAAAGGAAAAATAATTCTAGCAATAAAAATGAATTGCATATATTAAGAGTACTGGTGTCAGTGTCTCTGTCAGTGCTGTACCACGCCTCCCAACTTTTTAAGATGGGAATGAGGGACACCTATCATCAAAAGTGTTCAGGCATAGGACACACCCCTTGCCACGCCCCCTTAAAAGGAGAACTATACAAAAAAAACAAGACTGGTTAAACTCACAAGTGTTTTTTTTTTTTACCACTACTATTCCTTTATATTGGCTTTTAGAATTTACAAATGCAGCAATTTAGAAATCAGATGAAAGGTTTAGCGCTGGAAAACACTTTTTTTATAGATAAAAAGTGCATTTAATACACATATATATAGATCAGACCAAAATGGTGGACAAATGAGGGGGAAAGAGGGACAGAGGGACATTTCTCCAAATCAGGGAGAGTCCCTCAAAATCAGGGACAGTTGGGAGCTATGCTATAGTCACATAGAACTCCTTGAACTTGGCATCATAGAAGAGAAGGGGCTGTGTGAAATTTCACCACCTCGGAGGTCTCATCATCATGGGCGTCCGCAGCAGGGGGCAAGGGGGGTCAAGTGCCCCCCCCTGGAATCCCCAAGGTGTTGCCACTGCCGCCGCCGCTGCCATGCTGCACTATTTTTTTTTCTGAGTCCGCTCTCTCCTGTGTATCACAGGGCTGGATGGCTGTGTTCGGCGGCCGCTCTGTAACACAGTCCCGCCCCCCCCAGACCATCTCGTGTGATAGTAGAGAGAATCAACGCTCCGCCTATCACATGAGCCGGTCTGGGGGGGGCGGGACTGTGTTACAGAGCGGCCGCCGAACACAGCCATCCAGCGCTGTGATACACAGGAGTAGATGCCCATGATCCGTGCTACAGTGCCTGGATAGGAGGATCGAGGGGGGGAGGGGGGCTGCAGTGCTCTCCTCCACCACCGCACTCTCCTGCCCCCCCCCCCTGCTCTTCTCTTCCACCACCGCACTCTCCTGCCCCCCCCCCGCTCTTCTCTTCCACCACCACACTCTCCTGACCCCCCCCCCCAGTGCTCTCTTCCACCACTGCACTCTCCTGACCCCCCCCCAGTGCTCTCTTCCACCACTGCACTCTCCTGACCCCCCCCCAGTGCTCTCTTCCACCACTGCACTCTCCTGCCCCCCCAGTGCTCCTCTCCTCCACCACCGCACTCTCCTGCCCCCCCCAGTGCTCCTCTCCTCCACCACCGCACTCTCCTGCCCCCTGTGCTCTCCTCCACCACCGCACTCTCCTGCCCCCGTGCTCTCCTCCACCACCGCACTCTCCTGCCCCCCGTGCTCTCCTCCACCACCGCACTCTCCTGCCCCCCGTGCTCTCCTCCACCACCGCACTCTCCTGCCCCCGTGCTCTCCTCCACCACCACACTCTCCTGCCCCCCCGTGCTCTCTTCCACCACCGTACTCTCCTGCCCCCCCCGCTCTTCTCTTCCACCACCGCACTCTCCTGCCCCCCCACCCGCTCTTCTCTTCCACCTCCACACTCTCCTGACCCCCCCAGTGCTCCTCTCCTCCACCACCGCACTCTCCTGCCCCCCAGTCCTCCTCTCATCCACCACCGCACTCTCCTGCCCCCCCAGTGCTCCTCTCCTCCACCACCGCACTCTCCTGCCCCCCGTGCTCTCTTCCACCACCGCACTCTCCTGCCCCCCCCAGTGCTCTTCTCTTCCACCACCGCACTCTCCTGCCCCCCCAGTGCTCTCCTCCACCACTGCACTCTCCTGCCCCCCAGTGCTCTCCTCCACCACCGCACTCTCCTGCCCCCCCAGTGCTCTTCTCTTCCACCACCGCACTCTCCTGCCCCCCCAGTGCTCTCCTCCACCACCGCACTCTCCTGACCCCCCCAGTGCTCTCCTCCACCACTGCACTCTCCTGCCCCCCGTGCTCTCCTCCACCACACTCTCCTGCCCCCCCCAGTGCTCTCCTCCACCACCGCACTCTCCTGCCCCCCGTGCTCTCCTCCACCACCACACTCTCCTGCCCCCCCCAGTGCTCTCTTTCCACCACCGCACTCTCCTGCCCCCCCAGTGCTCTCCTCCACCACCGCACTCTCCTGCCCCCCCCCCAGTGCTCTTCTCTTCCACCACTGCACTCTCCTGCCCCCCCAGTGCTCTCCTCCACCACTGCACTCTCCTGCCCCCCCATGCTCTCCTCCACCACCGCACTCTCCTGCCCCCCCCCAGTGCTCTTCTCTTCCACCACCGCACTCTCCTGCCCCCCCAGTGCTCTCCTCCACCACCGCACTCTCCTGCCCCCCCAGTGCTCTCCTCCACCACCGCACTCTCCTGCCCCCCCAGTGCTCTCCTCAACCACCGCACTCTCCTGCCCCCCCCAGTGCTCTCCTCCACCACCGCACTCTCCTGCCCCCCCCAGTGCTCTCCTCCACCACCGCACTCTCCTGCCCCCATGCTCTCTTCCACCACCGCACTCTCCTGCCCCCCCCAGTGCTCTTCTCTTCCACCACTGCACTCTCCTGCCCCCCCCAGTGCTCTCCTTCACCACCACACTCTCCTGCCACCCCCTCCAGTGCTCTCCTCCACCACCACACTCTCCTGCCACCCCCTCCAGTGCTCTCCTCCACCGCCACGCTCTCCTGCCACCCCCTCCAGTGCTCTCCTCCACCGCCACGCTCTCCTGCCCCCCCAGTGGTCTCCATCACCACCACACTCTCCTACCACCCCCTCCAGTGCTCTCCTCCACCACCACACTCTCCTGCCCCCCCCCCACAGTGCTCTCCTCCACCACCACCACACTCTCCTGCCCCCCCCCCCCCCCAATTTTCTCCTCCCCTGTTCTTGCTGCTCTCCAGCTCTCCCCATCCTTCTCTAGCCACCATCCCCAGTGCTCTCCGCCCCTGTTCCCCCAGTGCTCTCCCCCCCCCCCGTGCCCTCCACTCCCCCCAGAGCTCTCCCCCAGTGCTCTCCTCTCTCCCCCTGTTCTTTCCCCTCCAGTGCTCTCCCCTCAGTGCTCTCCCCTCCCCCCAATGCTCCCCCCCTGTTCTCCCCCCCCCCCCCAGTGCTCTTCAGCTCTCTCCATCACTCTCTAGCCCCCACCCCAGTGCTCTCCAGCCCTCCTTACTCCCCACCCCTGTTCTATCTGCCCCCCTGGTGCTCTCCAGCCCCCCCCCAGTGCTCTCTACCCTCCGTGCTCTCCAGTCCCCCGTCCTTTTTGGCTCCCCCTTAGCACCCTCCACTCCCCACCCCTGTACTCTCCTCTCCCCCTGCATTTTGCGCCCACCCATGTGCTCTCCACCCCCCATAGTGCTCTCCAGTCCCCCGTGCTTTCCACCCCTGTTCTTTCTGGCCCCCACTGGTGCTCTCAAGCTCCCCCCCATTGCTCTCCACTCACCCCTGCTCTTTGTCCCCCCCCCCCAGTGCTCTTCACCACCCCACACTCTTAGCCCCCCCCCAGTGCTCTCAGCCTACCGTGCTCTCTACCCCTGTTCTTGTTGGCCCCCCCAGTGCTCTCAAGTTCCCCCCCAAGCGCTCTCCGCTCCCCACCCCTGTGATCTCCACTCCCCCTCACTCTTTGCCCCCACCCATGTGTTCTCCAACCCCGCCAGTACTCTTTGCTCCCCCTTCTCTCCAACTCTTTGCTCCCCCTTCTCTCCAACTCCCACTCAGTGCTCTCCACTTCACTCCACTTCCCCAGGACCAGAGGGCAGGCAGACTGGGGCCAGAAAATGAGGACGGCTGAAGGTGCAGGTGGCCAGGGACCACTCCATCTCACAGCAGACAGATCCTCTGGAAGGAGCACAGTCCCCATCCAAAACGAGAACAGACCCTGCCTGCTGCTGGCCGTCATGGATATCCTGCTGGCATGCAAGGTACTGTACCGAGCATAAACAACACACCTTCCCACAGACAGGGACTGCAGACTGGGACACAGGAGGGGCTGCAATGATGTGCACAGTGAGACTGCATTCACGGCACAGTAAAGCTGCATTTTATAGACACGGTGAGGCTGCATTTGATGGACACGGTGAGGCTGCATTTGGTGGGCACAGTGAGGCTGCATTTGGTGGGCACAGTGAGGCTGCATTTGATGGGCACAGTGAGGCTGCATTTGGTGGGCACAGTGAGGCTGAATTTTATGGGCACTGGTGAGGCTGAATTTTATGGGCACTGGTGAGGCTGCATTGAGCTCTTGCATCAAGTCTGCAGTCTCTGTCCATCTCCTGTAGCATGTCTGAAGTCTCTGAGGGAGTCTGGAGAGGAGTCAAAAGTGGGAGCACCGCCGGGATGGGGGTCATGGGAGAAGTCAGATTTGTGTGGACTGTGGATAGGAGACTATAGGATAAAACCTCCAAGCTGGAGCCGACTGACTGAGCTCTGCACAGTGCACCTGAGAGGAGGTCAGTGAAAGCACCGCCAGGCCAGTCGGGGGTCACTGATGTAAGGGGGGAGTGAATACGATAATGTAAGGGGCACTGATATAAAGGGTTTCCTCCTTATATTAGTAACCCACCCCCCTTACCTTAGAGTATTCTTTCTGCAGAAGGTGGTCCCCCCCCCCCACGTTCAGTTTCTGGGGTCCCCCTTGATGATTGATCACTTACCACTATAACTGGAATTTGAATATATATATATATATATATATATATATATATATATATATATATATATATATATATATAAATAAAGCCCTATGTGATTTCATATCTATATCTAATACTCTCTTCATCAAATGTGCTTTAAAATGCATGGTTTTCCCTTCATGAACAAGAAATAATGACGTTATGCTGTTGGGCTGGTATAATAATGCTGTTGGGCTGGTATAATAATGCTGTTGGGCTGGTATAATTAATGCTGTTGGGCTGGTATAATAATGCTGTTGGGCTGGTATGACATTTTTTCCAGGGCTGGTTTTTGAAAGCATGGGCGTCCGCAAGGTTACTCAGGTGGCTGGGTACCATGCCCATATAGCCTAGAGAATGTACATCTCTTTACATTGCGATACATCTGTTGTGGCCATATTTTTATCTTGATGAAAACAGCCAATCCAGTGACAGTATGAGATGAATATATGACCACAACAGATGTATTGCAATGTAAAGAGATGTAGATTCTCTAGGCTATATGAGGCTGGTACACAGCCGCCAGAGTCACTCCCAATACAAAGTGAAGATGAATTATCTCTTATATAACACAAATGTATTACCAGTGGAAAGATTTTCATGAGATTGTCGAAAAGGGGCGGAGCATGAGTGGCCTTGAAATGATGCCCCCCTTGGAAAAAATACTGCGGACGCCCATGCTCATCATCCCTTTTGGGCAGCGGTAGGTTCCCTTGGACTCCCTGTAGGGGAAGAGCTCCTGATGGGAGATAGCCACAGAGAAGCCAATCATGAACAGTGTCAGCTTAAAATGAAGAGCGCCTTGCCCTCCATGGCTGAGGATTGGCACTGCACTGAGCTGGGACCTCCCGACCACCTCAGTGGAGCCCTGGATGGCCAGGGATGAGGGTGGGATGGAGTCAGTTAAGGGGGAACCAGGCTCTCAATCTCAAGTGGGCACACTGGGATACTGGCAGAGGACTGAGCAGACCTGACTGTAAACCCCAGGCACATGCACACCCCCCGCAAGAACATGCACACACCCCCAGTCGCATGCATCCCCCCAAGTCACATGCAGATCCCCCCATCACATGTACACCCCCCAGTCGCATGCACCCCCCAGTCACATGCACACGCCCCGATCGCATTCACCCCCCCCAGGCAGATGCACACCCCCCATTCACATGTACACTCCCCCCAGTCGCATGCACAACTCCCCCAGTCACATGCACACACCCCAGTCACATGCATGCACACGCACCCCATCACATGCACACACCCACATCACATGCACACCCCTCAGTCGCATGCACTCTCCGTCACATACACCCCCAGTCGCATGCACACCCCCCAGTCGCATGTACAACTCCCGTCACATGCACATCCCCCCAAGCACAAGTACCACCCCCCCAGGCACATGTACCTCCCCAGTCACATGTACCCCCCTAGTCACATGTACCCCCAGTCACATGTCCCACCCCCCAAGTCCATGTACCTCACACATAACAAGGCTCTGTCCCCAAACAGCTCAGTCAGTGCATCCTCAGCTCAGCAGTCAGCTGCTCCCAGACTACAGCGAACTGGAATTGTCTCCACCATGGAAGCCCCGACCATGGAAGGAGGATGGATTCGGCGATCCTGCTGCGCCCTTGCACAAGATATCGGCTCAAGGGATGGACAGGATTTGCTGGCGGGGCAGTTGTCGGTCTCTGTGTGTGTGTCTGCTGCACTGCCCAGTCTCCACTATTGACAGGAGTGGAGACTGGGCAGTGCCTTGGTGGGGCGTGGTGTTACAGAGCAGAGAGGAGAAGGACTGACTGTACGCTAAACAAGGTTGCACGAAGCTCTGCTGACTGTACTGGGACTGATGTATGTATGAGGATAGCCAGAGGCTGCTCTTTAGGCAAATTAGGCAGCCGCAAGGCCCTAGGCGACCGCCTAATTTGCCTAGATTCTAGGCAAATTAGACAAATTAAATCCTAGGTTTTATGAAGGATGGCTGAAATTTCCGGAGGATACACTTTGCCTATAGGTATGTAATTTAAACAAAGTTTAACTTTTCTGCACTGCACCATGATTTGTAACCTACTGGGGACACCTGACTGTGGTGTAAATTTATTTTAACCACTTCACTTCACTTCAGTTATCCTTGCTGGGCGTCATATGACGTCCTTCAGGTTAACAGCTGCCGCGCACCCATGGGGCCGCGCATCTCAGCGTTCGGTATAGCGGTGTGTCAGTCTGGCACACCGCTACACCGATTTTGGTAAAGAGCCTCCGACAGAGGCTCTTTACCAAGTGATCAGCCATGTCCAATCACTGCTGATCATTAGGTCAACAGGAAAAGCCGTTGATCGGCTTTTCCTCACTCGTGTCTGATAGATGCAAGTAAAGAAGAGCCGATCGGCGGCTCTCCTGACAGGGAGGGTCTGCGCTGATTTTTTATCAGCTCAGCCCCCCTCAGATGTCCACACTAGACCACCAGGAGAGCCACCAGGACCACCAGGGAAGGGGACAACATGTGGATGGCCAGGTATGTACCCCATGGCCATCCACATGTGCAAATTATGCCCAATCTGTGCCAATCAGTGCCCACAAATGGGCACTGACTGGCACCATTATATAACATATGATGCCCAGCAATGCCACCCATCAGTGTCATCAGTGGCACCAATCAGTGCCCATCAGTGCCCACCTATCAGTATCCATCAGTGTCCATCCGTGCCATCTATCAGTGGCACCCATAAGTACCCATCAGTGCCACCCATAAGTGCCCAGCAGTGCCGCCTATGAGTGCCCATCAGTGCCACCTATGAGCGCCCACCAGTGCCGCATACTAGTGCCCATCAGTGCCACCTATCAGTGACCATCAGTGCCACCTATGAGTGCCCATCATCAGTGCCCTTCAGTGCCACCTCATTGGTGCCACCTCATCGGTGCCCATCAGTGCCCATCAGTGCAGCCATATCAGTGCTCGTCATTGAAGAAGAAAACGTGCTTACTGTATTTCCAAAAAAAATTAACAGAAGCAAAGAAAAACTTGTTTTTTTTCAAAATTTGTGGGAACAAAATGATAAAAAATTTGTCTGGGTACAGCGTTGTATGATCGCACAATTGTCATTCAAATTGAGACTGCTGAAAGCTGAAAATTGGCCTGGAAGGTGTTTAAGCGCCTGCTATTGAAGTGGTTAAAGGTCAACCTACCCTTTTAAAACAGCTAGTCAATGTAAAACATTTATTATGTAATTGTATCTTGTTCAAGGACTGGAAAGACTTATTTCCTGACAGACTCCATGGCAGCCTACGTGTGGGTTTAGTCCCGCCTCCATTACCCTATAGGACGACACTCCCATAAATCTTTGCTCCCTGCCACAGGCCGTGTTCTTTTTTTGTCCTCCTCCATAGGACTTAACATGTGTCTTTTTACCCTGAAGACTTACATTTTTCTACGTTACGGACCGGCCGTGCGACTTGGAAGTCGCAGATTTCCGATAAGCTCTAGCTACTAGCGGAGTATGGAAAAGGGGCATGTGGAAGAGGCGCTGAAGAGGTGTATGCCTAGTCACTGACAGGTGAATCCGCGTTTGAGTCATGAACCTTGCTACTAGCAGGTGACTGTTCGCCCCCAACGTCCCCCCTCCTCCTCCTCTTGAAGTCCGGCGTGTGTGGGGACCTACCTCGGCTGGTGTCCGTCTTCTGGAGTGGTGAGCCGTTTTCTTTCCATGGCAGCCTGTATTTGTTTGTTGTTGCTTTCCTTTGCAGGTTTGCAGTGTCCCTTCGTTTCCCCCATACAGCACCGTGCGGTGTATCTGGCTGTTTGGGCGGCTGGTTTGCGTGCGTTCCAGCCGCCCAGTTACTTCCTTGTTTCGCCGCTCGGTCGTTCTGCGCATGCGCGAGACCGGAGCGAAGACGAGGCTTGGTTCGCGCATGCGCGATGCGGGCTTCGCGCATGCGCACTAGCGTTTTAGTGACGAAAATCGTGACGTCACTTTGGCGGCGAATTTAAAAACAGAAAACAGCTGGTAGTATGCCTGGGATGTTTTGTAAGCCTGCAACATCATTCCTGAGCTCTGTTTCTTCAGTGTTAAGGTATGTGTCTTTATGGGATCAGTTTTTCCTCTGCCTCCTTAGCTGGTTTTTCTGTGTTTAAATTAGGCTGTTTCTTTCTCCAGCCCTATGGATCCTGGGGATGCCTCACCGCCTGCTAGTGGCCAGCCCTCTCGGAGAAGGTACTTCTTTTGGGGTTACCTACCGGGGGGGGGGGGGGGAAGCAGTGGAACATTAGGGAATGTTCCACTAACGCTGCTGGTTTGTTCTACAGCCCTTCTAGGTCTACTCAACGACGAAGTTCTCACCGAAGAAGTGACTCGTCTAAATCCCACCGCCGGCATTCCTCTTCCAGGTCCAGACGACATGATTCTCCTGCGAGAACCAGTCTCCGTAGCCGGGAATCTTCCCGCCCTTCATCAGCTCACCCAAGTCACGTAGCTGAAGGTGTATGCTGGGGGTGCAAGACGCAGGTTCCTGCTGACAAGTCCCTTTGTGATGCCTGTTATATCAAAGCGACGGGTGAAAGGAGTGACTCTGACCAACAGCTAAGGTCTATGGTGGAAAGATTGGTTAAGGACAGTCTTAAGAAGTTTGAAGCCCCCCAGTTGTCTCCCATAGAGTCTCCAAGGTCTCCAGGGAGGGATGCTCAGGCCCAGGACACTTGAGATTCCTCGCTGCCTAGCCATCCATCTGCTGTCCTTTCAGAGAGTGAATCTGAAGAGGAAGAGTCTGGTTCAGGTTTTGACTTTGCCCTGCTCCCTCCCTTGGTCAAAGCCATTAAGGAAACACTGAGCTGGGAAGAGCCGGTAGTGGCCCCGGCAAAACAAAGAAAATTTTTCAAACAATTGAAGAAAGAGCGTATTAGCTTCCCCTTCCTCTCAGAACTGGGAGAAGTGATTTCAGATGAGTGGAGCAAGGTAGAGAAAAAGAATTCTCTTCTATCTAAAATTCAGAGACTTTATCCCTTCAAGGAAGAAGAAGTTAAGAATTTGGAGTCTCCTCCTCTAGTGGACGCAGCAGTAATGCGATTGGGCAGACATGTTACCCTTCCCCTGGAAGACACAGTCTCTTTTAAGGACGCTTTGGATAGAAGAATTGATTCTGACCTAAAGCGGATCTACCTTATGGCCGGGATGGCCTGCAAGCCGGCTTTGGCTGTAGCGGCTCTGTCTAGAGCAATGGAAGTTTGGTCCAATAATGTTGACGATTCACTCAGAAATGTTTCTGAAGATCTGGCCAGGAATTCTCCCATTCAGGAATTGAGACTAGCTTCAGCTTTCCTGGGACAGGCCTCGATCGACATTATCCGTCTGGTGGCTCGAGTTATGCTCTCCTCTGTAACTGCCAAGCGTGCCCTTTGGCTCCGTCCTTGGTTAGCCGATCCCGCTTCTAAGCAGGTTTGGTGCCGTATTCCTTTTGATGGTTCTTCCCTTTTTGGCAATAAGCTGGATAGTGCCATAACTCGAGCCACTGGAGGTAAGTCGGGGTTCCTTCCTCAGGATAGACGCCTGCAGGGTCAAAGAAGATCGTTCCCTAGGAAGCAGGTTCAAGATCGTGCTAGGGAGGCGCGCACTTACAGGCCTGGACGAGAATTTTCTAGATCTTGGAGGTCCAGACAGACATCTCTCAAGAAGTCTGCGAAAGGCAGTTCAATGGGGGAAAAGGAGCCGACTAAATCCTTTTGAGATCAAGCCCGTCCAGGCGGTTCGGGTAGGAGCACGTTTGTTCCACTTTCGACACGTTTGGGCGGCCTTGATCCAGGATTTTTGGACCGTCAAGACGGTTTCTTCCGGACACACGTGGACATTCAGCAGTGTACCCAAACTCAAGTTTGTTCCCACATCCATTCCAAAGTCAGAAGAAAAAAGGCAAATTCTTCTAGCTTACATAAAATCTTTGTTGGATCAAGGCGCCGCTATTCCTGTTCCAGATGTCCAGCGCGGCAGGGGAATGTATTCACCTCTTTTCCTGGTCCAGAAGAAGAACGGTACTTGGAGACCCGTAATAGACCTAACGCGTCTAAATCGCTACATAAAAAAGGAGAAGTTCAAAATGGAAACGCTGTCCACGATCCAACAATCAGTGCAGCCAGGGGACTGGCTTGTCTCAATAGACCTCAAAGACGCCTATTTTCACGTTCCAGTGGCTGCAGAGTTCCAACAGTTTCTCCGTTTTTCCATTGGCCAGTTCCATTTACAGTTTACTTGCCTTCCTTTCGGTCTGTCAACCTCTCCTCGCACTTTCTCGAAAGTCCTTCTGGCAGTCGTAGCCTTGTTGAGAATCAGAAAGATCCGGATTCATCATTATCTAGACGATCTGCTTCTTCTCGCTCAGGACAAGGATTGTCTCTTGAGCCACAGGGATCAAGTCATCGCAACCCTCAAAGAATTCGGTTGGCTCCTGAATTTAGAGAAGAGCCAGTTGGTTCCTACGCAGTCTCTCGTATTCCTCGGTGCCCTGTTCAACACAGCAAGAGGCACCATCTCTCTGCCCGAGGAGAAAATTGCAGTAATACGAGACAGGATCCACCTAGCTCTCTCCTCTTCTCGTCTCAGTGCTCTTCATTGCCTAAAGATCATAGGCACCATGGTGTCTACTATACCCATGGTGAAGTGGGCACAATGGAGGATGCGCCCCTTTCAGGTGGGGTTTCTCCATCAATGGTCGGGAGAAAAGGCTCAGTTCATCGTAGTTACTCAGACCATGAGAGGTTCCCTCCTTTGGTGGCTTCGTCGGGAGAATCTACTGAATTGTCACTCTCTTCTGCCAATCAAATGGATCTCAGTAACATCAGATGCCAGCAACAAAGGCTGGGGGGCACATTGTCTTTCGGAAGTGGCCCAGGGCGTTTGGGACTTTCCCTCTCGGGGAATAGTGTCGAATGTGTTGGAACTACGAGCAGCCTTCCTAGCGCTGTTGGCGTTTCCACATCTGATAGTGGGTGCATCCGTAGTCCTCAGGCTGGACAATACGACTGCGGTCGCATACGTGAGGAAGCAAGGGGGCACCAGAAGTCGGTCTTTGCTAAAGGAAGTGGAGCCAATAATGCATTGGGCTCAGAGGAACCTGTCCAACCTAACAGCAGCCTATGTACCCGGAGTCCTCAATGTCCAGGCGGACTTTCTATCACGAGTCCACTTGGACAACAACGAATGGACCCTTCACGAAGAGGTGTTTCAGTGGGTTCTATCCCTGGGGATGTCTCCAGAAGTGGACCTTTTTGCCTCTCGTTTCAACAAGAAGCTAACAAAGTTCTATTCGAGGTTCAAGGATCCGCAGGCCTACGGGATAGATGCTCTAACAGAGCAGTGGCGATTCCACAAGGCATATGCCTTTCCTCCAACGCCAATCATCTTCCAATTCCTGAAGAGACTCAGATGGGAAGGAGTGGAAGTATTGGCAATAATTCCGTATTGGCCCAACAGGCCCTGGTTTCCTCTCCTATCCCTCCTCAGCTTTCGGGACCCGGTTCCTCTTCCGTCCAGACGGGACCTTCTCTCCCAAGGGTCGGTTCTCCATCCATGTCCGGCTCAGCTCCGGTTGAAGGTCTGGTTCTTGAGAGGGGAAGGCTGGAAGCTCTAGGGTGTCCTAAGGAAGCCATTCCTACTCTCCTAAGTGCAAGGAGAAGAAGCACTAATAAGGTGTATGAACGAATCTGGGCCAAGTTTGTTTATTATGTGTCCTCCAGAACCAGTTCCTATGTTTCACCCACGGTTCAAGATGTGTTGGGGTTCCTGCAATCTGGCTTGGACTTACCTTTATCAGTTAGCTCCCTTCGGGTTCAAGTTTCAGCTATTTCCGCTTTTACAGGGGTTCAGTGGGCCAGCCACGCCCTCATTCAGCAGTTTTTCAAAGGTGCAGTAAGATTGAGACCCCAAAGGAAACCCAGATTCCCCAAATGGGATCTTCCTCTAGTCCTGGACTTCTTTTCTCGGTTCAGTACGGATCTCTCCATCCGAGAACTTACCTTGAAAACCGCGTTCCTGGTGGCGGTCACCTCAGCGAAACGAGTTTCGGAAATTCAAGCTCTGGGAGCCAAGGAGCCTTTTCTAACCTTTTTTCCGGATAGAGTGGTCCTAATTCCAATGTTAGGGTCAAACCCCAAGGTCACTTCAGTCTTTCATAATAATCAAGAAATCTCTCTACCCTTATTCAGATCCTCGGATTCCTCAGATATTCATCCTCTTGACGTTGGAAGCTCTTTAAAGCTCTACTTGGAAGCTACAGCTCCGTTCCGGCAGTCGGACTTCCTGTTCGTTCTGTTCTGTGGTAAGAACAAGGGCACTAGAGCATCAGTCAGGGCAATCGCAGCATGGATAGTTCAAGCAATCCAGTGGGCATACAGAGATAAGGGCTTGGCTCCTCCTCAGGCGGTGACGGCACATTCGACCAGAAGTCTTTCGACCTCGTGGGCGGCTTCTCGCCATGTGGCCCCTGACGTGATATGCAGGGCAGCCTCGTGGTCTTCCATTCACACCTTTATGTCTCATTATTGTGTTGAGCCAGCGGCCTTATCCTCAGTTGATTTTGGTGTTAAAGTTTTGTCAGTTGACGGTGTCAAATAAATCTTTGTTAAGCAGCATTTTTGCCCACCCGGGTGTGTCTTGGCGAGTTATTTCCCACACGTAGGCTGCCATGGAGTCTGTCAGGAAAACGGAAAATTTATGTCAAATACTTACCGTAATTTTCCTTTCCTGATGGACTCCATGGCAGCAGGAGTTCCCTCCCAAATGGCTGGAGTAGGATAGTTACCGAACACGGCCTGTGGCAGGGAGCAAAGATTTATGGGAGTGTCGTCCTATAGGGTAATGGAGGCGGGACTAAACCCACACGTAGGCTGCCATGGAGTCCATCAGGAAAGGAAAATTACGGTAAGTATTTGACATAAATTTTCCGTTTTTCCTGAGTAATATAAACTTCCATGCATTCTATAAAATAAATAATCTGTTAACAAAAACTTCCATTGCCCCGTGTTGTATATTATAGTCACATGTTCGGAAATGGTAAACTGAAATTATGAATGTGCATAAATTGGAGTAATCTGGACATTGACTAACTTACCTTTTTTGGATGCTTCCCTCTCTACACTAGCCTTGAACTTGATAATTACCAGTGCATGCAAGCCATGATATACGCCATAGAAGAGATTAACAAGAATCCAGACCTTCTACCCAATATCACTCTGGGCTACCAGATCTTCGACACTTGTACTGTACTCAGACGGGCAATAGAAGGAACTTTGTGGATGTTATCCAGAGGAAAAGAAAGCATTCCAAATTATCGTTGTGAACAAACAGGAACTTTTGCTGGTATCGTTGGTGACTCTGGGTCTACACGCTCCATTCTAATGGCACACATTTTAGGTCTTTATAGATATCCACAGGTACAAAATAATACTCTTCTTAAAACTTGACTCTAGGCAGATATAAAATGTACATATTAATAAAAACAAATAATAGTGCGCTAAACCTAAAAATGAATAATAAACTCCAGTAAATAAGTGAAAAATAGTGATATAAAAATGCAAAAAAGCCCACATGCACAATATATAAACCTGTATAAAATCAATCCATGCTCGGTGATAGTCTCTGCAGGAAATATGTGCTGACAGATAATCACCACCACCTCAGTGTGCAATGATTGCTCACCACCAAAGTGACGCAACGTGCCGGGAGGAGCAGGTGACGACACTTCCGGTGTCTCGTTATTGGACGTGTAATGAGGAGGAGAGCTGTCCCACTGAAAACTGATTGTTTGAAGTGTTTTTACTACTGTGTAAATGCGAGTGCATATGATTTTTATTAATTAAATGCAAGTTATTTAATCAATCTTGCGCGATGATGATATTTTATTTGCTTTGAGAAATTGAACCTGGACAAATCAAACTGTATATGGAGAAGTCCTGGTAATCCTGGAGCCATTAGCTGAAGCCCGTTTCTGATCTGGCCCATCTTTTCTTTGGCCTAGAGGCGATTCAGTTCGCATTGTGCTATACAAGTATTTCATTCATTCATTCATTCATTCATTTTCTTTGGAGTAAGCCCTTGTACACACGGTCGGAGATTCCGTGGGAATGTGTCCGATCGGAGCGTTTTGTCAGATATTCCGACTGTGTGTGGTCTGCATCGGACTGTTTCCGTCGGAATATCTGTCGGACCCAATTTTCCAACTTGCTGGAAATATTTTCCGACAAACTGCTCCGATCGGACATACTCCGATCATGTGTAGAGAATTCCGATCGGACAAAGTGCCACGCATGCTCAGATCAAATTCCTACATCAAAGCTATTGGCTACTAGCCTGAACGTAGTCCCATCGTAACGAAATTACGTCATCACGTTCTGAAAGATCGGATTTTCCGACAACTTCGTCCAACCGTGTGTATGGAACAGTTTCGGACACAATCCGTCGGACAAAATCCGACTGAGAAAATCCAACGGATTTGGTTGTCGGAATCTCCGACCGTGTGTACAAGGGCTAATACTAAAAGTGCCAATAGACCCAAGGAGGGTCTTCCTTTGAGGTGAGCAGGCATTACACACTAAGATGGTGGTGATTATCTGTCGTCACATATTTCCTGCAGAGACTATCACGGAGCATGGAGTGATTTTATTCACTTTTTTCGGCGGCTTTTAAGAGTTTTATATATTTTGTGCAGGTGTATTTTTTTGCATTTTTAAATGATCACTATTCTTCACTTATTTACTGGAATTTATTATTCATTTTGAGGTTTAGCGCACTATTATTTGTTTTTATTAATTATATATGTGGTACCAGAACACATTTTGAATAGTTGCAGCTGCTTCTCATTTATATATATATAAATATTTCCACATAGTTTTCTGAGTTCTATCCGTATCAGCGCTTTAATAATTTTAATTTAAAAGATACATATTAATGCCACTATGTAATCATTTACCGCTTAGGAACCGCCCCACGTATATGTAGCACTGACCCCCAAAGGAGCTGCTGGTTTTATTGGGCTTACCGTTGCCTTCTTGACCCTTTCTCCGTCTAGGGGTTCCCATGGTAGATGGCCCAAAGAAATGTGGAAACTGACACTGAATATCCCATAGTTTGTAGACGTTATAACTTTTGCACAAACCAAACAATATACGCTTAGTGGGATTTTTTTAACCAAAAATATGTAGCAGAATACAGATTGGCCTAAATTTATGAAGTAATTCGATTTTTTCCATTTTTTTATTGGCTGTGTTTTATAGCAGAAAGTAAAAAATATTGTTCATAGCACAAAAAATAAAAACCGCAGAGGTGATCAAATACCACTAAAAGAAAACTCTATATGTGGGGGAAAAGGACCTCAATTTTATTTGGGCACGGCATCGCACGACCATGCAATTGTTAGTTAAAGCAACGCAGTGGTGTATAGCGAAAAATGGCCTGGTCAGGAAGGGGGTAAAACCTTCCAGAGTGGAAGTGGTTAATACATCATTAAATGTATTCTCTTAATGCATAGCTCCCAACTGTCCCTGATTTCAAGGGACTATTCCGGACTTCGAACAATGTCCCTCTGTCCCTCTTTCTTCCTCATTTGTCTCTCATGTTGGTCTGATCATAGTTGAAGATAAAATGCACTTTTTATCTTTGAAAAAGTGTTTCCCAGTGATAAACCTTTCATCCAATGTCTAAATTGCTGCAAACCAGTATAAAGGAATAGCGGTGGCAAAAAAAACAATTGTGGGTTTACCCCCTTCCCGCCCGCAATAAGAATGACGGCTGGAAAATGGTTCTGTTATGCTGACTGGGCGTCATATCATGCAGCAGGATAAGCCGCTATTGCGCGCAAGCAGGGAAGCGTAGCGAGGTGATTGGTGGTGTGTCAGTCTGACACACCGTATCTCCGATCTTGGTAAAGAGCCTATGACGTAGGCTCTTTACCACGTGAATAGCTGTGTCCAATCACAGCTGATCACAGTGTAAATAGGAAGAGCCGTTTATCGGCTTTTCTTCGACTCGGACTGAAAGGCGCGAGTAGAGGAGAGCCCATCTGCTGCTCTACTGACAGGGGGGGTCTGCGCTAATAATCAGCGCATTGATTATCAGTGCAGATCCATCAAGGATGCCCACCCATGACCGCCAGGGATGCCCCCTATGATCACCAGGATGCCTACCCATGACCACCAGGTATGCCAATCAGTGCCCATTAGGGATGGCACTCCGTGCCCATCATTGATGCCTGCCAGTGCCTCCGGATCAGTGCTACCTAACAATGCCATCTATCAGTGTCGCCCATCAGTGCTGCCTATCAGTGCCCACTAGAGCCATCTATCAGTGCCATGTATGAGTGGCCATCAGTGCCATGTATGAGTGCCCATCAATGCCACCTATCAGTGCCCATATCTGTGCACATCAGTGATTCTTAGTGAGGTATGGTGATGTCACACTTGCCTAGGAGAGCCCACTAGGGGCCACATATTAGATAATTAAGATGAGTGTCTACCTTTTTCCTTATATTGTTGATGTTTTATATCTTTTACGGGGCATTTCTTAATCAGGTGGGGATGGGCTTCCCAAGAAATATGATCCTTTTTAACATACATTAAATCCTATACATACATAGGTGGAACCAAATTACCACAGACGAAAGTTTCCTTGTTTATCCAATATGTCTAATAGAGTTCCTGTCATTTTTTAAATCCACAGATAAGCTACCTCTCAACCAGCCCAACTCTCAGCAACAGAAAAATATTTCCTTCTTTCTTTCGTACCATACCTAGTGATGTATTTCAGTCCCGAGGTCTTGCTAACTTAATCCTGTATTTTGGTTGGTCATGGGTTGGCTTTGTAGCAAGCGATACTGACTATGGTCAACTAAGTCTCCAAGTGGTGAAGCAGGAATTAATCAATGCCGGTGCATGTGTAGCTTTCATCGAAACAATTATGACCGGCCAGGCCAACAGAAATGCTCCACACATTACCAAAGTTATCAAGGAGTCAACAGCCAAAGTTGTGGTAGTGTTGTCCTCCAACTCAGACTTTTTACCAGTTGTAGAAGAGTTAGCAAGACAGAATGTGACTGATAGAATTTGGATAGCCAGTGAATCATGGTCAACCTCTGCTCTTCTTTCTAAAGAAAAGTATTGGCAAGTCTTGGTGGGCACTCTTGGGTTTGCAGCCCATGGAGGACAGTTGCCAGGATTTATGGAGTATCTTAACAGCCTACATCCATCAAAAGCTCCAAATGATTCTTTTATAGTAGAGTTTTGGGAGCAAATGTTTTCTTGCAGATGGACTAACCACCTGAATTCAGAAGATGGGACAAGTAACACAACAGCACATGACTGCACTGGAGAAGAAAATCTGGAGAAGCCAATGTTGAAAGTTGATTTTGGAATAACCTTTAATGTCTATACTGCAGTTTATGCATTTGCATGGGCCTTACACAGTCTGCTTCACTGCCAGCCACGAAAAGGCCCATTTCAAAGTGAATGCGCTAACATTTCGTCATTTGACCCTCAGGAAGTATGTTACTGGTGTTTTTCACAATGTCAGTTAATTATATGTTTTGTTTGTTTTGCTTTAAATCCCGCTCTTCTCAATGTTTTTTCCAGCTTCTCCATTATATTAAAAGAACAAGGTTTCAGACTAAAGACAAGACAAACATATTTTTTGATGGCAATGGGGATCCTCCAGCCCTTTATGATATTGTGAACTGGCAGATAAGTTCTACTGGGTCCTTGGAGCAAGTTATAGTAGGACTATATGATTCCAGCTCCATGGATGGCAACACCATGAGTCTAGACCATGCTGGCATTGTATGGGTTAATAACACAACAATGGTACGAATGCACCAAATGAAAATAGATTCAAGATGTATCTTCTTTAGAAAGCTTACCATGTATTGTTTCCCTGTCTATATAGTTTAGAAAATACAAAATATAAACTACGTATATCTATCCCTGCCCTTGAGGATTCTAATATGCTGTCACCACCAACATCATACAGACAGTTTGGTCAAATATGGTGGATGGCTCAGAACATGGGAACAATACAAGGATTACAAGATGGTTGCTCACTGCTGTATTTGGCAAAATGTGCTCTTTCCTAGAGGTCTGAATAGATGGAGAGGGTATCTGAGGCATTGGCTGGCAGCATTGTGGATTGTGTGTTTATGATATTTTGATTTCTCAAATATAGTGAGGGTCCCCAGGGTATATGGCTAATGTGGAGAAAACAAACATTTCTCATAATTAGATCTGTTCCGGGTTCTGGAGTTTGAATGCATTAAAGAGCTATGGGTGGGATAAAGCTTGCATTCCTAGGTCCACATCTTACCTTGTAGTCCTGTTATTAGTATCAGCTTTCCAAAGGCCTCTCTCTATCTCTCTCTCTGTCTCTCTCTCTTTGGAACAGATAGTGAAAGGGAATCTTGTCAACAAAGAGAAAGATACATGCCTGTAAGCAGTTACAGTTAGCCACTAGGTGGCTTTGTCCCAGGATAGTGTGTATTAGAGAACTTTGTAAGTGGGTGTTAGGTCCCCTTTTAAAGCTGTGTTCTATTTTTTTTTTTAAAGTCAGCAGCAACAAACACTGTAGCTGTTGCCTTTTAATAAGGACACTTACCTGTCCAGGGAGTCAGCGTTATCGGTCCCCCGGGGCCGATCCGTCCATCGGATTGAGTGCAGGCGCCACCATGCTAACTAAGGGAAACCAGCAGTGGAGCCTTGCGGTTTCAATGCCCGTTTCCTACTGCACATGTGCGAGTCACATGCCACTTTGTGAATGGCCAGCTGTCTTCTGGGACACACACAGATCCCAGAAGACAGTGGAGGGGCTGGCTGCACAAAAAGGATATGATGGATTGGAAGTACACTATGTACTTCATAAAAATGTATGTTAGAAGAAAAAAAAATAACATTTTATATCCAAAAACGAGGGGTGGTCTTTCGTTTAAGACCACTTCTCAAAAGTGGGTGGAACTCCACTTTAAACAAGGCCTTCCTGTAGTGATGGCATGGATGTAATCATTACTCATATAAAAGCCAGGATTGGAGGAGCTCTAAGCTTTTGGGCATGGGAGCCAGACACTCCACAATTAGATGTATGTAGTCAGTTACTGCACTGGCCCTGCCTAGGATTGAAGGCCTTGAGTAAGATAGGCCAATACCCAGGAGAGCCAGCTGTAGTTGTCCTGTATCACTAAACATGGCCTAATTGGACTGGGAGCGGAAAGCAAAAGGCCTTTTAGGCCAGACCAGTTTTCTCTGGTGTGCGCACTAATGCCCCCTGGGACGCGTAGTGTCACCTGGGCAAAGAGTACACAATCCAAAGGTGCAGCTGCTGCAGTCCAGTCTCTGGAATGGCATAAAAGGAATCACGAGTTGGATGCATAAGGCCTAATGGGCAAGTCAGAGCCCTGCTGTGTCCCAACACTGTGGTACTCCCAAGGAGAAGAGAGGTATATTAAGGGAAGATGGCTTAACAGTGAGGTGCAATTTGTGGCACAATTGACTGCTATAGACTGTACACTATATGTGATTGGCAAAGTATGCCAAGCAACACTAGATCGTATGTCTATGTGATGTGGCAATGCCATCTTTGAAGAGCAAAAGTAAAGTGAAGAAACTAACACTTTGTTTGGACATTCCTTTCTTGTGAATGTAAAGACTAATAGCCAGGGATGTCATGGGAAGGCCTATGGCAAGCAGTGGGTATAATTTGGCAGAGGCTGTTAGCTATAGCAGTGGGTTGTTGTCCTATCCAAGAGGAAGTGTGGCGGGAGCTTGAGCAATTTGGCGCCTGTCAAAACTAGGTACCAGCTGCCCCCTCCCCCCAAAAAGTGCAAAATGTGGCAGTGGAGAGTACAAACAAGCGGAACTTCCCCTTTTGGCTGGAAGATTTAACCATAGATACAATTAAATGACACCTCAAATTTATTTGGGATTTTTAAGGCAATATAGGAAAAAATATATTATACTAAAATGTATATGAAAAAATATATAAATTTTATTACAACTATCAAACAACATTACAATACCACAAAAATCCATAAAATGAAAGTGTTGTGCTAACATATGTATATGGCATAGAATATTACTACATGCATAGACTCTATACAGCAAAACAGGCAGGCAGCTCTTTTCCTACGCGTTTCGAAAAATATGTATTAATAATTTCTTCTTCAGGGAAGCCACTATCTGTTAACACACAACAAGCAATCAATATTACAAAAAAATACATGTATACAAATAACATAATACATTAAAACCCAATACTTGAATACTCACATGCTGATTTTTTATGTCAAAATAGGCATTTTCTCTTGTTTTGGCGACCGTCCCAAAGACGGAAAAACAAGCCAAGAGAAGAAAGGATTGAACCAAAAAAGTGAAGATGGTAAGGATGGTAAGGATCTGTTATAGTATCACCGCATTCAAAACCCTGGAGTTAAAATAAACTCAACAAAGGATGGGAATAAAAGGTTCCTTTGCATAAATGTCCGATGGCCCATCAGATAGGAAAATATTATGTTGTATGAGCCTCAGTCTTGTCTAGGAAACCTAAAACAAAGAGAACCAAGGAATATTTTAGTCTAATCCCTAGACAGTGGCTTTTCCTATATTGCCTTAAAAATCCCAAATAAATTTGAGGTGTCATTTAATTGTATCTACTATTTTCGGGATGATGGCAATAACATGCCATAGCTCATGAGTCCAACAATTATTACTAGGAAGATTTAACCATAAACCTCTGATCTCCTTTAGAACGTCTCAGCATTATTTTTTTCTTTTATTTTTCTCCTTGCTCCTGTAGTGGGAAACAACTTTTCTTATTGTATGTGACATCATCACCTAGCTTGTAAAATCCTTATAGAGACAGATGCTAGGAGATTAGTTCCCAATTATATACGTATGCACCCAGAGCCACGTCTCCCAGGAGCTCCAAGAAGCCTTTTCCCAAATAGTGTGTGGGCAGGTTCAGGTTGTTTTGCTGGGAAAGAAATCAACGCATGATGTGGAGAGGGGCAGAGAAGGTTGGGTGATAGATGATATTCTGTAATCCAGCAGGCAGGTCTGACAACGCTGCTTAGGATTTCAGAGCAGAAAGGGCACTATGTTGTCAGCTTAGACAGGAAACTGGATCACATTCGATTGCTGGCAGATCAACAAGGTATTTTCCTGTACAGTACTTGCAATATTTTTTTTAAAGAAATAATACACGGGAAGATGACCGGTCAAAGCCTTTCCTAACAGGGGCAATTGGTTGATGTACCGACCTCATTTTGTAAGAACTTTTACTAAAACAGGATAACTGTTTATTAACGTTGAATGGCAGGGTGTACTTACATGTTAGCAATCAGATTCTGCAGCATTTTAAAGGCTCTGTTTTTTTTTATTCCTTTATGCATATTCTATTTATTTTCATTAAGGTTCCACCATCAAAGTGCAGTTCTAGCTGTTCTCCAGGATTTATGAAGGTGACTATTCCTGGAAAGCCCGTCTGCTGTTTCCAGTGTGTACCTTGTCCTCAGGGACAAATCTCCAATGAAACAGGTGCTTTAAAATATTATGTTTAAGTTTCTATACACACGCTGAATTTTTTACAATACTGACACAAACATTATTTTCTAGATGCTGTGACTTGCCACCCTTGCCCCTGGGATATGTGGCCAAATCTCCAACAAGTCGCATGTTTGCCAAGGACCATTGAGTTTCTCTCCTACAGTGAAGTGCTTGGCAGTAACTTGGCTACCATTGCCATATTCTCCTCTGTTGTCCCACTTGGAATTTTGGGAGTTTTCATCCATTATAGGACCACACCAATAGTGCGTGCCAACAACTGGTCTTTAAGCTGTTTTCTGCTCATATCTTTGTGTCTCTGCTTCCTTTGCTCATTGGCGTTTATTGGATACCCACAACTAGATAAGTGCCTTCTCCGCCAGGTTACATTTGGTTTGGCCTTTTCATTGTGTATCTCGTGTGTTCTTGCCAAAACGATTACAGTCATCATTGCCTTCAAAGCCACCAAGCCAGGAAGTCAGTTAAGAAAGTTTACTGGTGTAAGTGTATCCTACACACTCATTGTCCTTTGTTTACTAATCCAAGTATCCATTTGTGTGACTTGGCTTACTTCTTCACCTCCTTTTCCAGAGTTTGACTCTAACACTCAGTCAAAGGTCATTATTTTGAGCTGCAATGAAGGTTCTCCCACAGCATTCTGGTTCATGTTAGGATACCTTGGTCTCCTAGCCACCATCAGTTTTATTTTTGCATTCTTGGCTAGAAGATTACCTGACAGCTTCAATGAGGCAAAGTGTATTACCTTTAGCATGTTGGCTTTCCTCAGTGTTTGGATATCCTACATCCCAGCCTCTCTTAGCTCACGGGGTAAATATATTGTAGCCACAGAGATCTTTGCAATGTTATCTTCTAGCTGGGCTCTTGTAGTTTGCATTTTCCTGCCAAAATGTTTCATCATATTGTTTCGACCTGATATGAACTCTAAAGGACTACTGATGAAGAAAAACAGTGGCTAGAAAAATGTAGACATCTATCTCATGCAGGACTACAGTTATGTAATCATAAAACTGTTTATGTTGTGAAATGCTACCCCTTAGGGGGCTGCTGGATTTTGGGTCCCCCTATTTCTGCACAGTCAGGCAATATGTATTTTTCAACTTCCACACAGTCAGTAACCTGTCCATTAGCTTGTTTTTGTTGTTTTATTGAGGGAAAACAACTTGAATGGGGATGAGGGGATGTCCGACTTGACTTGGTAGCACAACTTGAGGACAAACTTCCTTCTCTATCTTCTTCATGAGTGTTCCCCCAGTCCCACTCTTCTTCTGACTCACTGACCAGGGATCACTCATCACAGTCTGCCTCCATGGGCTCAAACTCTGCCTGCAGTCTGGGTAACCCCCAAACGATCTTACCACCGCTGCCACTCACTACTGGCTCACCTAAAGACGAGTAATCAATCATCATGATCCGGCTTCTTCCCAGTGGGCTGACATGGTGGACTTCAGCAGCTGGCCTCAGGGAGCCAGTTACACAAGCAGATTATGAGATGTTCTGCATAATATCTATTTACAAAAGGTGTTCCCACATTGCATGGAAGTGATATTTGATTTTTTACAAATTTCTGAAAATGAAAACATTTGTAGACCAAACCAGAATAAACAAATTTAAAGTTAATGTATGTTAATATTCTGGACCAAATTTAAATCATTATATTCACCTTCTCCCCAATCCAGCCATCCTGTCCCCATTATAATTTTTTTTATAAAACGCATTTATGGTCAAAATTTAAAATCATATATTCAAGAATAGGGCCCTGCAGTTCGTGTCAGTGGAAGGAATAGTGTCCCATTTTTTGGGTCAGTGGTAGGAAGAGTGCCCCATTGTTGGTATCGGTGACAGGAATTATGCCCTATTGTTAGTGCAGAAGGAATAATGTTTCTGTGACGGAACCGATCCCTACACTCCGATTGAGAGCTTCCGTCAGTATACCGCTTCCTAATTCTGAATATAGATATCAGATATTCCAACCGCTCACAAGCACAAAACTAGACGATACTTGCTTAGCTGCTCAACATGGACTGATTTATTAGAACCAAAATGACAAGTATTTATAATACAGCAGAAGACTAAAACCTAACCTAATTAGCATGAGCTAATTATCTAATCATTGACCCAGACTAGTTGTCTGAGAGATAGGGCTTTTCAGGGTAAGACTTTGTCTCCTAGCTCACTGATTGACTATTCAATACACATTACCATAAACATAAACACAGGGTTAATTAACACAAACAACAGTGTGTGGAATATCCTTACAAGCCAGACTAGACTCATTTACACAACAGACAGGTGGCTGGAGTTGATGACATTAGCATCTAACAGTTTGTGTCCCAACAGTGTGATTCAGTCTATTGCTAATATGGCAAATACATATCCCGAGTCTATGTGTCTTGGGGGGGGACATGGATCTGAATCCAAGTAACACCACCTCAGGGGTCCCCAGTCATACAGCTCACAAAGAGCACCATTCCGCCAAATGCCAGGGCCCATAATCACAAGGCAAGAGGCTCGCATTCAGTCCCCTCCAACAGCCTCTGTCCTGGCTAGGTCTGTCACAGTCTCTATACCATCTGCTAAAATAAACATTTAAGTGCATCTTTAAAAGTGACCGGTGCCCATTTTTATTCTACCCTGGAGGAAAGAACCAACCTTGTCCACCAGGGTACTGCCCTGGGGGACATGTATCAATGCACAAAGATTCTTAAAAAAACAATCATTTTTTTAGAAGCAGTGACTTTAATGATGCTTAAAGTGCAACAATAAACATTAAAAATTCCTTTAAATATAGTGCCTAGGTGCCCCCTTAGTCTTTTTTTATTCTAATTTTAGTGGCGACATGATTGACAATGGGTGGAAAAGAAGTATTCCTGCGCCACGTCAGGGAAATAGAGGGAGATAGGGTACTGCTGCACACACTGAAAGGGAAATATCTGAACCCCGGGGAATAATGAGTAAGAAAGGTAGTGGTGCGCTGTACACAAGGAGGATATATCTATTAATAAAAGCAGTATATAAAATTCGCAATGGGGGGATATCCAGTAAACAATACAGGTCTGGGTATGTCTATGTGACTAGTTTAAACAGCACACTAATTTCTACTAATAGTCCACAACATAAATACATAAAATAGTGAAAATTCATATAAAATCCAAAGTGCAACGTGTTGCGATCCTATAGTCGCATAAAAGTGCAAATATTCCAATGTGCCGCTGTGGCTGATAAAACAATAATGCTCGTTGCTATTAGTGTAAAATCTACAACATAAAACCGTGAAATAATAAAAACAAGAAAAAAGAAAAAACAAAATATAACATTCAAAAGTGCAGCGTGTTGCGATCCTAAAATCGCATAGAGTGCAGGTGTTCTGTTGTGGTGCACATAGGCAAACCTTCAAACATAAATAATAATTAAAAAACAGAACTAGGCAACGCTACCCCGAACCCATGGTTCTACCTACAGATACAAAACTTTTTAATTAACAGTAAACACAAGCTGTCATTTTTTCAAAGGCTGACCCAGCTTGAGGACATATGCTACAAAGGAGCCCAAATTTTTGGCACCACGTCCACAGCGTATAAGTGGCTAGCCTCCCCCCCACCAAATAGTTACTACAAACATAAAGAAAAATGGGAAATAGATCTAGGCAAGCAGATCAGTAGCACTCAATGGGAAAAAGCGTGTATACTAACACACAAGTGTTCCCTTAGTTCAAGGTATCAAGAAATATCTTACAAAATACTCACCCAGTGGTATATAACACCGGTCAAAACTAATAAATGGTTACAAACATCCTCTGATCTATGTTGGCGCTGTGAAAGGGAGGTGGGCACTTTTATGCACGTGTGGTGGGGATGCCCCCCGATCCAAGACTACTGGAACAATATTATTTACTGGATTAAACATATCACGAATTCCAAGATCAAATTTGATGCGGCTGCTTGTTTGCTACACATGAACTCACTTTCTATAAGCAAATACAAGAAGGCGTTATCAAGGCATTTACTGACTGCAGCTAAGAGTTTAATTCCACTGCATTGGAAATCCAAGCATGTTCCGGTGGTCAGGGATTGGCTGGACAGAGTCCACTATATATATAAAATGGAAGAAGTGGTAGCCATGAAAAAAGAAAACTGTAACTATTTTCATGAAACTTGGCAACCCTGGTTGCTATTCACGCTCTCGAGGGAATATCTGTCTTTCCAGTCGTAAAATGATGTATCACATGGTGTAACCATATCCTGAGAATCTCTGTCCTATATAGGCCTAGCATAGCTGTGAGGTGCACAACATGAGCACGGACTCCCCCGAGTCCAAACTAGATCTCTATTCTGATGCCTAGTGTACCATTGTAGATTGAAAACTACCGCTTATATATGTCGTATTGCCCCTTCATGTACCTCCTTTTGTACCCCCCTCCTCCCCCCCCTCCCTTTCTTTTTTCCTTTCTTCACCTATTCCCACATTACATACCTCTACCTCGTACCTATCACCCCCACCCCTGGTCTATTACCCCTCAAAGATTATATTGCAACAACTTACTGAATATGATGTATTAATTTCAATTTCATGCCATGTACTATGCCATGTATATGCATACCGCTGGTTTATCCTATGTTTTCATTGTTAATACTTTTTTATTGAATAAAAACCTTTGATTGAGAAAAAAAAATAATAATAATAATTAAGTGACAAAAAATATAAGTGTATCAGACAAAAAGTCAGTTTTCAGTGCAAAGTGCTGCGATTATTCTCAAAATCGCATAGGATGTGACTTCTTCAGCAAGATATACGATGTGGAGCTGTTGCGATGGCAAGGGCAGTGGTGCTGGTGGAAGGGGATATGGCCTTGGTGGTCCCGTATATACCAGTAATGGATGTCCCCTTACCTTACCGCTGTAAAGTAACAGCGTATATATAGAGAGCTTTTTGGGATCCTTTAGCGGAATTTTCCCTTTACTGTGGGGTGCCCAGGTCCTGGCCAATGATATGGTCCCTTAAAGGGGGTTTCCTCTGTGGTATTGCAGTCAGGGTTCCTCAGTGGTATGGCATATACATGGGTTTAAGCAGAGATGGAGGAAGAATACTCCATAGTGTAAAGTGCTTCAACAGGTTTATTGTTATTAAAACAGTTTAAAAATACTCACAAACAAACAGTCTGTACAAGCAGTGTATAAACGAGCTGCGGGCTCGGTCTACATCACTTCCTGGTTGCTGTGTCCCGACGCGTGTTCGTCACGGGTCACGTGACTTCATGAGTCACGTGACCCGTGACGAACACGCGTCGGGACACAGCAACCAGGAAGTGATGTAGACCGAGCCCGCAGCTCGTTTATACACTGCTTGTACAGACTGTTTGTTTGTGAGTATTTTTAAACTGTTTTAAAGCGGTAGTAAACCCGCAATTTTTTTTTTTTTTTTTTAAACCTGCAAAGCAAAAGGCATAATGAGCTAGTATGCACCGCATACTAGCTCATTATTAAATACTTACCTTAGAACGAGGCCCCGACATCTGGCCCGATCCATGCCGAGGGAGCTGACATGCTCCCTCGGCGTCTCTTCCGGGTATCGCGGCTCCGGCGCTGTGAGTGGCCAGAGCCGCGATATCGTCACTCCCGCGCATGCGCGCGGGAGATTTCAGTCCGGCCGGACGAGCGCTGCCGGATTTTCACGGCGAGAACCCCCTTGTGCGCATGCGCCGCTGCAGTCAGCGGCGCATACCGAGGGGAATATCTCCTAAACCGTACAGGTTTAGGAGATATTTTTTTTACCTACAGGTAAGCCTTATTATAGGCTTTCCTGTAGGTAAAAGTTAAAAAATTTACCATACAACCACTTTAATAACAATAAACCTGTTGAAGCACTTTACACTATGGAGTATTCTTCCTCCATCTCTGCTTAAACCCATGTATATGCCATACCACTGAGGAACCTTGACTGCAATACCACAGAGGAAACCCCCTTAAAGGGACCATATCATTGGCCAGGACCTGGGCACCCCACAGTAAAGGGAAAATTCCGCTAAAGGATCCCAAAAAACTCTCTATATATACGCTGTTACCTTACAGCGGTAAGGTAAGGGGACATCCATTACTGGTATATACAGAACCACAAAGGTTATATCCCCTTCCACCAGCACCACTGCCCTTCCCATCGCAACAGCTCCACATCATATATCTTGCTGAAGAAGTCACATCCTATGCGATTTTGAGAATAATCGCAGCACTTTGCACTGAAAACGGACTTTTTGTCTGATACACTTATATTTTTTGTCACTTAATTATTATTTATGTTTGAAGGTTTGCCTATGTTCACCACAACAGAACACCTGCACTCTATGCGATTTTAGGATCGCAACACGCTGCACTTTTGAATGTTATATTGTGTTTTTTCTTTTTTCTTGTTTTTATTATTTCACGGTTTTATGTTGTAGATTTTATACTAATAGCAACGAGCATTATTGTTTTATCAGCCACAGCAGCACATTGGAATATTTGCACTTTTATGCGACTATAGGATCGCAACACGTTGCACTTTGGATTTTATATGAATTTTCACTATTTTATGTATTTGTGTTGTGGACTATTAGTAGAAATGAGTGTGCTGTTTAAACTAGTCACATAGACATACCCAGACCTGTATTGTTTACTGGATATCCCCACATTGTGAATTTTATATACTGCTTTTATTAATAGATATATCCTCCTTGTGTACAGCGCACCACTACCTTTCTTACTCATGATTGACAATGGATTTAGATCAAAGGACACTGTTTTTTTATTTTTTATTCTTTAATAAAGGAATTGTCAAAAATTTGTATCCTGTTTTTATTTTTGTTTTGTACACTTTTTTGATGAATGGGTAGGGGTACTACAGTATCTCACAAAAGTGAGTACATCAATCACATTTTTGTAAATATTTTATTATATCTTTTCATGTGACAAAACTGAAGAAATTACACTTTGCTACAGTCTAAATTAGTGAGTTTACAGCTTGGATAACAGTGCAAATTTTCTGTCCCCTCAAAACAACTCAACGCACAGCCATTATTGCCTAAACCACTGGCAACAAAAGTGAGTACACACTTAAGTGAAAATGTCCAAATTGGGCCCAATTAGCCATTTTCCCTCCCCGGTGTCATATGTGACTCGTTAGTGTTACAAGGTCTCAGGTGTGAATGGGGAGCAGGTGTGTTAAATTTGGTGTTATCGCTCTCACTCTCTCATACTGGTCACTGAAAGTTCAACATGGCACCTCATGGCAAAGAACTCTCTGAGGATCTGAAAAAAGAATTGCTGCTCTACATAAAGATGGCCTAGGCCAGTGATGGCAAACCTTGGCACTCCAGATGTTTTGGAACTACATTTCCCATGATGCTTACCTACACTGCAGAGTGCATGAGCATCATGGGAAATGTAGTTCCAAAACATCTGGGGTGCCAAGGTTCGCCATCACTGGCCTAGGCTATAAGAAGATTGCAAAGATCCTGGAACTGAGCTGCAGCACAGTGGCCAAGACCATACAGAGGTTTAACAGGACAGGTTCCACTCAGAACAGGCCTCGCCATGGTCGACCAAAGAAATGCATGTGCACATGCTCTCCATCCTATCCAGAGGTTGTCTTTGGTAAATAGACATATAAGTGCTGCCAGCATTGCTGCAGAGGTTGAAGGGGTGGGGGAGGGTCAGCCTGTCAATCCTCAGACCATAAACCGCACACTGCATCAAATTGGTCTGCATGGCTGTCAAACCCAGAAGAAAGCCTCTTCTAAAGATGATGCACAAGAAAGCCTGCAAACAGTTTGCTGAAGACAATCAGACTAAGGACATGGATTACTACTGGAACCATGTCCTGTGGTCTGATGAGACCAAGATAAACTTATTTGGTTCAAATGGAGTCAAGTGTGTGTGGCAGCAACCAGATGAGGAGTATAAAGACAAGTGTGTCTTGCCTACAGTCAAGCATGGTGGTGGGAGTGTCATGGTCTGGGGCTGCATGAGTGCTGCCAGCACTGGGGAGCTACAGTTCATTGAGGGAACCATGAATGCCAACATGTACTGTGACATACTGAAGCAGAGCATCATCCCCTCCCTTCGGAGACTGGGCCGCAATGCAGTATTCCAACATGATAACAACCCCAAACGCATCTCCAAGATGACCTCTGCCTTGCTAAAGAAGCTGAGGGTAAAGGTGATGGACTGGCCAAGCATGTCTCCAGACCTAAACCCTATTGAGCATCTGTGGGTCACCTCAAACAGAAGGTGGAGGAGCGCAAGGTCTCCAACATCCACCAGCTCCGTGATGTCACATGGAGGAGGGGAAGAGGACTCCAGTGGCAACATGTGAAGCTCTGGTGAACTTCATGCCCAGGAGAGTTAAAGCAGTGCTGGAAAATAATGGTGGCCACACAAAATATGGATACTTTGGGTCCAATTTGGACATTTTCACTTAGAGGTGTACTCATTTTTATTGCCAGAGGTTTAGACATTAATGGCTGTGTGTTGAGTTATTTTGAGGGGACAGCAAATTTACACTGTTATACAAGCTGTATACTCACTACTTTACATTGTAGCAAAGTGTCATTTCTTCAGTGTTGTCACATGAAAAGATAGAATAAAATGTTTATAAAAATGGGGGAGGTATACTCACTTTTGTGAGATACTGTATGCACCCCAAACCCATTCACATAGGGGGGGGGGCTGGGATCTTAACCAGGGGGCTTGCAAATTCCAATAAGCCTCTTGCCCACAGACCCTGACAACCACAGCCCAGGGTTGTCGGGAAGAGACTCTTATCCCCATCAGCATAGGGTCAAAGTCCTTTGTTGAGGGCATGTGGCCTGGTATGGTTCAGAAGGGGGGGAGCGCTCACCTGTCCCTCCCTTTCCTGGACTAGCAGCCTGCATGCTCGGGGAAGGGACTGGTATGGATTTTGGGGAGGATCCCACTCAATTTTTTTTTATTTCCCCTTAAAATCCATACCAGACCGTAAAGTCTGATATGAAATGAAACCTCACACCATTTTTTTTTGTTTTTACTTTCAACTGACACTTTTTTTTTTTTATTCAGCTGTCTCATCAGTTGAGGACGCTGCAGCCCGCTTCCCAGCCCCGCTCCTTAACAACCAGCTTACACTGTGCCCTGATTGGGCAAAGCTTTGCCTAATCAGGTCTCAGAATACATTGCACTGTGTGCAGTGTATTGCAGGGTGTTTGGCGGGGCGAACACCCGAAAACACTCTTCAAAATTCCGGTGTTTGGCAAACGGTTGAACAGGCAAATATTTGGCGCAAACTCATGCTTGGCCCGAACCGTTCGCCCAACACTAATCTAGAGTTTAACCACTTTGCCATCAGACAAATTTTTTCCAGTTTTTCCACATGTGTTAACATGCACAGTTTAGGCCTGAATAGTAGTTTAATCCCCCAAACGTTACATGTTTTATGAAAGGTGATACCTATAAAATAAAATGGTGGTAGTTCCATTTTTTTAAGGTCGCATTATATTAGCGCACATGTTTATCAAGTGCAAATTGTCAGTAAAAAATACACTAAAGTTGATTTTAGAACACACATACACAATATATTACCCCTTTTTTTGGGAATCTATAAAAGATGAGGTTTTGGTGAGTAAATAGATACCAAACATGTCAAGACTTAAAATTGCGATCAGCTGTTTAAAGGCGACAAACTTCAGTACCCCAAATTGTCCATAGACAGTGCTTTGAAAGCCCTTACAGGGTATCAGTTACATAGGTGCACCTGCCACATACATTAATGTTGTATATGTAAATGGGAGTGGGGGGCTTTTTTTATTTATAAGGTTTTTTGCCTGAACCTTCCAAAGGGCCTCAGCCTTTGTGACACTCTAGGTTGTATTAAAAAACAAAGTAAACAGTGAAGCATGGCAAATAAATCCTATTCCCCAATCATAGTGCTATATCAAAAGCAGGCACCAAACCAGTTAACATAGATAATCTTAGGCTGGGTTCACATTGGTGTGATGTCAGACATCGCATGTGATTCGCACCACACTGCTGTGCAGATCACATGCGATGTCTGTGCGATGCAAATTCAACCATACAGATTGTATAGCTGACTTTGCAATGCATTCCCACCAAAATGGTGTAGGACCCTTCTTTTAGTCCGCACTTGAATTGGATCGCATGGGTGTGAACACCCATGCGATCCGAATTCCTGCACCATTTCACAGTTTGCACTGCGATATGCAAACCGATCTGGAGGTGTCAATAACTTTCTTTTGTCACCCACAGCGGTTAGCATAGGGCAGTGTGAACTGCCTGCGAGTCCAATGCGATGCGGAATTGCACTGGAATTGCGCTGGTTTCCGCATCATGTTAGTATGAACCGGGACTTAGGCCTGATTCACACTTATGCAGGTTGCAGTTTGCATATTGCAGGTGCATTTTACGTTTTTCAATACGCGCTTTTCATCCATTGAGGCTGGATTCACACCTATGCATTTTTAGTGCTTTTTGCATTTTGCAGATTTTAACTACAGAACGTGTTCCATAGGAAACCATGTTAAATGGACTGTAGTGCAAATCTGAAAAATGCAAAAAGCACAAAAAATGCATAGGTGTGAATCGGGCCTAAGTAGGCAGAACAAGTAGTTAGCACTTCTCTTTGATCCAATATTGTGCTTAACCTACGCTTGGCAAATAAACCAATCAAATTAAATGAAGGTGAGAAAGTAAAAAACCTGACTGCAGCTCTCACTGATATTCACACAAATAAATAGTGTTGCGCTGTCGCTGAAAACCTCGAATTCAATATGTATAGTGTGTAACAAACAAAATAAAAAATGTATAAAGCCCTATAAATGAAATATCAAAGTCCACCAAAAGTGTGCAAAATCTTCATGCAGTTGCTGTGCACCAACCACCAAGTGATTATAATGCTGCTTACTAAATCCTTAGACCCCACAACTCAAGGGGTATAACCACTTGAGGTCCGCGCTATAGCCGAATGACGGCCACAGAATGGACCTGAATTTCCGGGAGGCCATCACAGGACGTCCTCCCCCTTGCGCGCTCCCCGCGCGCCCCCTGCAGGGAGCACGTTGTGATCACAGAGTCACCGAGACTCGGGCGATCACCGATTCGAGTAAGGGGTCGGTCCCGGGCCCTTACCACGTGATCAGCTGTCAGCCAATGACAGCTGATCATGTGTATAAATAAAAGCTCAGTAATCGGCTTTTTTTTCTCCTCACGCTCACGCTGACAGCGTGAGGAGAGAAAAAAGCCGATCACCGGCTTATGCTCAAGGGACATTGGTCCCGAAGAGGAAGGAGGCACATCTGCCTCCTCCTCTGTGCCTCCAAGTGCCACCTGCCATTGCCCACAGTGGCCACCACTGCCACCTATCAATGCCCATGAGTGCTACCTATCAATGCCCGCAAGTGCCACCTATCAATGCCCAATGAGTGCCTCATCGGTGCCACCTAGAAGTGTTGCCTTTCAGTTTAACCTATCAGTGCCTATCACAGCCATCCATCAGTGCCCATCACTGCCACCCATCAGTGCCCATCACTGCCATCTATCAGTGCCACCTATTAGTGCCACCAATGCCACCTATCAATGCCCTTCAGTGCCACCCACTAGTGCCACCTCTCAGTGCCACCTCTCAGTGCTGCCTATCAGTGCCCACCAGTGCCACCTAACAGTGCCCGCCAGTGCCACCCTATCGGTGCCCATCAGGGCAGCCCATCGGTGCTCATCAGTGCAGCCTCATCAGCGTACATCAATGAAGGAGAAAAATTAACTGCCGTGGCTTTTTTTTTTGTTGGGCCTGCGTGGTGGGGTTGTGTGACTTACCAGTGCCCATCAATGCTGACCAGTAAACACACCTGCCTGAAACTGACCATTACACTGACCTGCCTGACCTACATACACTGACCACTGACCTGCCTGACCTACATACACTGACAGTGACCACTGACTTGCCTGACCTACATACACTGACTGTGACCACTGACCTGCCTGACCTACATACACTGACAGTGACCACTGACCTGCCTGACCTACATACACTGACTGTGACCACTGACCTGCCTGATCTACATACACTGACAGTGACCACTGACCCGCCTGACCTACATACACTGACTGTTACCACTGACCTGCCTGATCTACATACACTGACAGTGATCACTGACCTGCCTCACCTACATACACTGACAATGACATACATACACACACTCTGTGTCTGACCTACCTCAGCTCAGCCGTGGTGTGCGGTCACAGCAGGCAGTCAGTCAGTCACTCTTCACTGCCAGAGAGGAAAGAAGCCGAGCCGAGGAGGAGAGGAGAGCCGGGCCGCCCGTCCGAGTGGGGATGTAGAGTTCCCGCCTTCTGGAGCCTGCAGGCTAAGATGAATGTCACATCACACCTCCAGCGGTCCTGGCATTGGTGCTGCAGGCTCTAGAAGGTGGGACCAGCAGCATTCGGCCGCACTCAGCCACTTTCGGCCGCTATGGCACCTGGCCACTTTCGGCCGCTTTCAGCCACTAGGGC
This sequence comes from Lithobates pipiens, assembly GCF_037356315.1. Classification (NCBI taxonomy): domain Eukaryota; kingdom Metazoa; phylum Chordata; class Amphibia; order Anura; family Ranidae; genus Lithobates; species Lithobates pipiens. The sequence goes on from NW_027507903.1 coordinate 612,803,677, forward strand.
AATCGGCTAATTTCGGCCGCACTCGGCCACTCGCGAACAGATCGGGCCCGGCGGCCGGCTCTCAGGGATAACAATGGAATGCAGCATTCCATAGACTCTGGGCTTTTTCAGGGTCACATTCGGGACTTCAGCCCCCCCCCCCCAGCCATCCCCTCCCGAAGCCCCTGGAGGGGACTGAAGGGACCACCTGGAATGTAGAGAAACTGTCACTGTGACTCAGGACGGGACGTGTTGTGTAGGTGATCTGTGCTTCTGCACACTGCTGTCAGTGTCACTATGAGAGTCAATTTCATGTGTGTGTGTGCCACCCATTCTAATTTCCTGTCCCTGGGCCACTTACTTACTATATTGAAAATAAAATAAGAAATATGCTTTTTGCCTGCATTGCTTACCTTAGATCACATTGCTAATTGCATATTATACTTATTTTTTAGCGCAAATACTGAAATTTGCACTTAAAACTGTAATTTTGTAACTTTTGGAAATGCCAGTAAAAACTTGGCTGTGCCAGAAAATTTTGGGTGTCATGTCAGTACATTTCAATCTGGTAGGTTGGCAACACTGGGCTGTGTGATGTTTGTCATACTGTCTGTTTTGTGAGTATCCACTTGGTTAATAATAAATGTTTTTTAAATGGTACATCGCTATGGGGAAAGCCAATCAGAGAGATGGGATTAATGTCCCCAAAATATGAGGGATGATATCACTTCTCCACTAATATGAGGGATAACGTCACTGGTCCCCTAATATAAGGGATGAAAACATTGATTCTTAACCACTTGCCTACTGGACACTTTCACTCCCTTCCCACCTGTTTTCAGATTTCAGCACTGTCACACTTTGAATGACAATTGTGCGGTCATGCAACACGCTACCCAAACAACATTTTTATCATTTTTTCAGACAGAACTTTCTTTTGGTGATATTTAATCACCACCAGATTTTTTTTAATTTTTTTGTTAACCACTTGCAGACCGGACCATTTTGCTGGTCAAAGACCAGACCACTTTTTGCGATTCGGCACTGCGTCGCTTTAACTGACAATTGCGCGGTCGTGCGACGTGGCTCACAAACAAAATTGACGTCCTTTTTTTCCCACAAATAGAGCTTTCTTTTGGTGGTATTTGATCACCCCTGCGGTTTTTATTTTTTGCGCTATAAACAAAAATAGAGCGACAATTTTGAAAAAAACGCATTATTTTTTACTTTTTGTTATAATAAATATCCCCCAAAAATATATAAAAAAACATTTTTCTTGATCATACATCACGGGACACAGGAGCTTCATTACATAGTGGGTTATATAGGCACCTCTGGTGATTGGACACTGGTTGACCCTAATTAAAGAGAATTCCTCCCCTATATAACCCCTCCCATCTGGGAGGCACCTCAGTTTTTTCGCCAGTGTCTGGTTGATGGTCACGTAAAACTTAGCTCTATGCAGGTCCCTGCGAGGGCCGAAGGGCTACAACAAACCGGATCCATATCTCGGGCCGATATTTGACTCCCAAGATGGTATGGTACCCGGGCCTCGTCTGCCGAAGAAACGAGGTTTTGCCTGTAAGTCCTCTCCATTGGAAGACTGGGCTCTGGGAAAACCAGACTTGGGGTACTGTTTACTCAGAGCGCCCAAAAGTTTCTGGCAGAGCTTTCTACATGGCCCAGGTGGGAGGATCTTTTCGTAAGAGCCCCAGATATACCTGAAGGTTGGCTAACAATACCCGCCGTGATGGGTGAAGGCTGGAATTGGTCTGATATCAGCAATTCCTGCGGCGGGGACAGGTAAGGGAAGTCATCCTATATATTTAAATATATGAATGGATTTCTTCATTGTGAGTAGTTGTATGTCTTACCTGGTTTCCACCACTAGAGGGAGTAAGAGCAGCCTGATGCATACTTACATGCCTTTCAATACAAACACGCTCAGTGAAAGCCTGGTTCTCCAGCTACTCACGTCTCCCTTACAGTTCCTGCCACAGTCAAATGTAAAAAGGGGTCCCACGCAGCTCAGGGGTCCCACGTTTCTCCCTTTTGGGTCCTCCTCCCCCCCCCCGGATTCCGCGGTCCTCGTGCACGCGTGCGGGCGCGTGCACACGCGCCGGGCGCGCTCCCGGCCCAATGGAGGAGGGGGGGTGTGGTTGCGAGCCGTGCACGTTAGTGTGCACGGCGCTGTACTGCGCAGGCGCCAGGCGGCACTTTTAAAAAGCCCAGAGCGTCAGGGGACTGTAACTGGAGACACAGGAGCTGTGGGCTGTAAGCATCCATGGGGATTGGATCCAGGCAAACCTTAAGACACCTACTCAGCATCAGGTTGTGCAGTTTAAGCATATATTGATTTATTGTGAGACTTTAAGCGCAACAGTGATCGCATTTGTACTAGTACCTCTGCTTTGTAGCTTAGTACTATGTCTCCTCATAAGAGGGTCTCAGGGGGAGGTAATAAGAGCACTGGCAGGTCACCGCCTAGGTCCAGGGGTTCCAAAAGTGCCTGTAAATTACCATCCCCCTCTGCAAGACTGGAGCCTGCCTCTCAAGACGAGTCGGTGCCCCTTTCAGGCTTTGCAGCCTCTCCTAATGTCGCAGCCCCGGTCTATGTCACTGAGGACTCCCTTAGGGCTACATTGGAGGGTTTTGAAGGGAGGATCATGAATTTTATTTCTGCCTCCCTAAAAGATAGCAGGAAAAGGGGTAGATCCCCTCCCTCTGCTGAAATCCCTCTCTCAGATAGTTGTTCTGAAAATGAGGAGGGATCCCTATCTTTGGATAGGGATCATGAGCAGTCGGATGAGTCAGAGGAAGAGGAGATAGTCCCCTCCTCCCAGGCACTCAGAAAGCAGGTGCAGTATTATACTGAATTGGTGCGTACCACATTCAGAATGCCGGCTGCTGAAGTCGCTACATCCTCTGTCTCTTCCCTGGGAGTCAGTAAAGCCCCACAGACTGCTTGTTCCTTCCCAATTCATCCTTTAATGGATAAATTGATGTATGAGGATTGGGGACATCCCGATAAACTGTTTACTCCTCCCAAAAGGTTTTCTATGCATTATCCTGTGGAGGAAAGTTTCACCAAGAAGTGGGGGGTCCCATCTGTCGATGCGGCTGTTTCTTGTGTGAATAAAAACCTAACTTGTCCTTTGGATAATGCACAGGTATTTAAGGATCCAACTGACAAAAGGCTGGAGACCTTATTAAAAGCCTCCTTTTCCATGGCTGGCGCTGTGGTGCAGCCTACAGTCGCAGCCGTGGGGTTGTGTCAGTTCCTCAAGGAACAGGTAAAACAGATGTTTGGACTCCTTCCCAGTGAGGAAGTAGAGAATTATGCAGAAATGCCTCACATCTTGTGTTTCATAATTGATGCGATTTTGGATTCTGTCCAACAAGCATCGCGTTTGTCCCTCATGTTGGTTCACATGCGAAGGGCCCTATGGCTAAAGAATTGGGCTGCTGAGCTGTCATGCAAAAAGCATTTGACTGGGTTCTCGTTTAAAGGGGAGCGTTTGTTTGGGGAAGAATTAGATAAATTCGTCCAAAATATTTCAGGAGGTAAGTCTACTCTCCTTCCAGTCAAAAAGAGCAAACGTCCTCCATTTAGGCGTGCTCTCTCTCCCGAAGCATCAGGCTCAAAACAGTGGCGACGGCCTTCTCAGCCCTCCTCTGCTAGAAAGCCTCAAGGCCGAGCCCAGGGACAGAAAAAGACTTGGGGGCGAAAGCCTGCCAAGCAGACCCCCAAAACCTCCTTGTGAAGGGGCGCCCCCGCTCGGCAGAGTGGGGGGAAGGCTCCTGCAGTTTGCAGGCGCCTGGCGGGAAGAGATTCAAGACAAGTGGGTGATCTCTTCAGTATCTCTGGGCTACAGGCTAGAGTTTCAGGAGATTCCACCTTCTCGTTTCCTAAGGTCAAGGATCCCCAAGGATCCAGTAAAGCAGAAGCCGCTATTCCTGGCCTTAGATCAGTTACTATCCCAGGGTGTGATAGTAGAAGTGAGCCCGAAAGATCAGGGTTCAGGTTTTTATTCAAATCTCTTCACCGTTCCAAAACCAAACGGAAGTGTCAGACCTATCCTGGATCTGAGAGACCTAAACCGGTTTTTACACATCCAGACCTTCCGGATGCAGTCAATGCGCACTGTGGTCTCCTCCCTGCAAGGGGGAGAATTCATGGCATCAATAGATATCAAAGACGCATATCTCCATGTGCCAATATTTCACCAGAAGTTTCTAAGGTTCGCGGTAGAGCGGCACCATTTTCAATTTGTGGCCTTGCCGTTCGGGCTGGCTACGGCCCCTCGAGTCTTCACGAAGATTCTGGACCCTCTCTTAGCAATCTTAAGAGTTCAGGGCATAGCCGTCATGGCTTATCTAGACTACTTGCTTCTCGTAGAGAGAACTGCAGCGTGCCTAAGTCGCAGCGTCACCAGGACGCTAGAACATCTAGAGCGCCTAGGTTGGATTATAAACCTAGAAAAGTCGTCCCTACAACCGACTACCAGGTTGGATTACCTGGGTTTGATTATCGACACCGCTAAGGGCAGAGTGTTTCTTCCAAGGCTAAAGGCCTTGGCCATTGGAGATCTGGTGCGTCTGATTCTGGGCAGAAGATCTTCCTCCATTCGGTTGTGTATGAGACTATTGGGAAAGATGGTCGCCTCGTTCGAGGCCGTCCCATTCGCCCAGTTCCACTCAAGGCCTCTGCAAAGATGCATCCTTGCGGTTTGGAACAGGAAGCCCCAATCCCTGGATCTTCCTATGCGTTTATCCCCCGGGACACGCAAAAGTCTAGCCTGGTGGTTACAAACCAGGAATTTGCTGAAAGGCAAAACTTTTCTTCCCATCTCATGGAAGATTGTTACAACGGATGCCAGCCTGACAGGCTGGGGAGCCGTATTGGAGGGAACGTGCTCGCAGGGGAAATGGTCTGCGACCGAAAGTCTGCTGCCCATAAATATCTTGGAGATTCGGGCAGTTTACAGGGCACTCATAGAGTGGTCTTACAGACTGCGAGGCTTCCCGGTTCGGATTCAGTCCGACAATGCCACCGCAGTGGCTTACATCAATCACCAGGGCGGTACCAGAAGTCTGGTGGCCCAAAAGGAGGTGAATCGCATACTTGTCTGGGCAGAAGAGCATGTTCCGTGTCTTTCTGCAGTCTTCATCCCAGGAGTGGAGAATTGGCAGGCGGATTTTCTCAGCCGCCAGCAGTTATGCCCAGGAGAATGGGCCCTGCACCCCGACGTGTTTCAGAACATATGTCACAAGTGGGGCACTCCAGACGTGGATCTGTTTGCGTCCAGATTCAACAGGAAATTGGACAAGTTTGTGTCAAGGACAAGAGATGCGCTTGCTCAGGGGTCAGATGCTCTGACGGTTCCCTGGGATCAGTACAATCTGATCTATGCCTTCCCCCCGAGCCCGCTGCTATCACGGTTCCTGGGAAGGGTCAAGAGGGAGTCGAAGTCGGTCCTTTTGGTGGCCTCAGCTTGGCCCAGGTGACCATGGTTTGCAGAAATCATGAAGTTGGCAGTGGGCAGGCCATGGGCCCTCCCTCTCCGGCCAGATCTGCTCTCACAGGGTCCAATCTACCATCCTGCTTTACGCAGTCTGAATTTGACGGTCTGGCTGCTGAGACCCACATTCTGAGAGACCGTGGCCTTTCGGGGCCAGTCCTTTCTACTCTGGTCAATGCCAGAAAGCCGGCCTCCAGGCGTATCTATTACAAGATCTGGAGGACATATGTTTCCTGGTGTGAACTCAGGAGGTGGCATCCTAGAAGGTATGTCATTAACAGAATCTTGGCCTTTCTCCAGTCAGGCCTAGAAATGAATTTGGCCATAAGCACTATCAAGGTGCAGATTTCGGCCCTGTCGGTATTTTTTCAAAAACCTCTTGCATCACATTCCCTAGTACGGGCTTTTATCCAGGGGGCTATGCGGATAAAACCGCCAGTTAAACCTCCGGTATGCCCATGGGATCTGAATTTGGTTCTCTCGGCCTTACAGGGCCAACCATTTGAACCTTTGCATCTGGCTTCTTTAGCTCTCTTGACTAAAAAGCTGGTCTTCTTAGTAGCCATATCCACGGCTAGAAGAGTATCAGAATTGGCAGCTCTTTCCAGTAAAGAGCCGTATTTAATTATCCATAAGGACCGGGTGGTTATGCGTCCCAACGAGTCCTTTCTACCTAAGGTGGTTTCGGGTTTCCATCTGAATCAGGATATAATCCTACCATCCTTTTTTCCGAACCCTCAGTCCATAGAGGAAGAGTCTTTACACACTTTAGATGTGGTTAGAGCAATCAGTCTTTATCTTCAAGCAACTGCTCAGATAAGGAAAACTGACTGTTTATTTATTCTGCCGGAAGGCCCTAGAAGGGGTCAGGCAGCGTCAAAGTCCACTCTCTCAAGGTGGACCAGACAAGTTATTTCTCAGGCCTATAGCTTAAAGGGGAAGATTCCTCCTTTTCAGGTGAAAGCGCACTCTACTAGGGCTGTCAGTGCCTCTTGGGCAGTGCATCACCAGGCCTCCCTGGCTCAGATCTGTAAGGCTGCGACTTGGTCATCAGTCCACACATTCACCAGATTCTATCAGGTGGATGTCAGAGAGCAAGAGGATATCGCCTTCGGGCGCAGTGTACTGCAGGCTGCAGTTTAGGTCCTCAGGTCCCTGGCGGTCTGTATTTATGATCTGTGTCTCCCTCCCCTCAACCTGAGCATTGCTATGGGACATCCCACTATGTAATGAAGCTCCTGTGTCCCGTGATGTATGATCAAGAAAATGGGATTTTTATATACAGCTTACCTGTAAAATCCTTTTCTTGAGAGTACATCACGGGACACAGGGCTCCCGCCCCTCTTGGGTTTTACGTGGTTTCTTATTGCTTTGCTACAAAACTGAGGTGCCTCCCAGATGGGAGGGGTTATATAGGGGAGGAATTCTCTTTAATTAGGGTCAACCAGTGTCCAATCACCAGAGGTGCCTATATAACCCACTATGTAATGAAGCTCCTGTGTCCCGTGATGTACTCTCAAGAAAAGGATTTTACAGGTAAGCTGTATATAAAAATCCCATTTTTTCCCTCAGTTTAGGCCGATGCGTATTCTTCTACATATTTTTGGTAAAAAAAATCACAATAAGCGATTATTGATTGGTTTGCGCAAAAGTTATAGCGTTTAAAAAATAGGGATAGTTTTATAGCATTTTTATTAATAATTTTTTATTATTTATTTTTTTACTAGTAATGGCGGCGATCAGCGATTTTTATTGTGACTGCGACATTGTGGGGGACCCATCGGACATTTTTGACACATTTTTGGGACCATTGTCATTTATACAGTAATCACTGCTATATAAATGCAGTGATTCCTGTGTAAATGACACTGGCAGTGAAGGGGTTAACCAGTGGGTGGCAGTGTAGGGGTTAAGTGTTCCTAGGGGTGTGTTACTAACTGTGGGGGGTTGAGCTTTCATTTAGTGAACACTGATCTCTGCTCCAATCACATGGAGCAGAGATCAGCATCACTAGTTGCTAGGCAGAATGGAGAAATGCTGTTTGGCATTTCCTCCATTCGGCCACTCCGTGAGACGATCGCGGGTATGCCCACGGCGATCGAGTTCCGCGGGTCCCGCGACCGGACTCACGGGGGTCCCGACCAGTGCGGGAGCGCGCCGCCGGCAGCGCGCTCCCGCTGGCAGGGCGGCATTGAATATTGGACATACCTGTACGCCAATATGCCTGCCCGTGCCATTCTGTCGACGTACATCATCGTGCGCTGGTCGGGAAGTGGTTAAACAAATTAAAAAAGATTGAAAATTTGAAAAAAAATAAAAAATTTTCTTAGTTTCTGTTGTAGCCAAGGGCTGAATACACAGTAAAAGCTTGGTTTGAAAGTAACTTGGTTTGAGAGCGTTTTGCAAGAAAAGCTAAATTTTTAAATACATTTTGACTTGGTATACAAGTGATGTCTTGATATATAAGTAGCGTCAAGTCACAACTGAGTATAAAAGAGAAGAGAGGCGCCTCTAAGCCCTTGTACACAGGGTCGGAGATTCCGACGCAATGTGTCCTATCGGACCGTTTTGTCGGATAATTCGACTGTGTGTGGTCTGCATCGGACTGTTTCCGTCGGAGTATCCGACGGACCAAGTTTTCCAACTTGTCCGTAAAATATTCCGACAAAATGCTCCGATCGGACATACTCCGATCATGTGTAGCCTACTCCGACGGACAAAGTGCCACGCATGCTCAGATCAAATTCCTAGACCAAAGCTATTGGCTACTAGCCTGAACGTAGTCATCAGCCGGATTTTCCAACAACTTTGTCCGACCGCGTGTATGCAACAGTTTTGGACAAAATCCGTCGGACAAGATCCGTCGGACAAAATCCAAAGGATTTGGTTGTCAGAATGTCCGACCGTGTGTACAAGGGCTAAGTGTGGCAAAACAGTTACATTTAATGAAGGTACATTTACAAACTCACCTGGTTGATGATTAAAATAGGCACATCTAAGTATGCAGGCTTCTGGGGTAAAGCTGCCCACATAGACCATCCTCGTCACCGCCATTGACCTGTTGGTGGTTCAAGCGGTTCAAGCCTCACTTTCAGATCACTCTACTGCAAGGTATTCTTCCTGGTCATGATTGCAAACTGACAGCGGTGAAAGCCGGTGGTGAGGAGGATGGTCGATGTGGACCGCTTTACCCCGGATGCCTGCATACTAAGATGTGCCTTTTTTAATCATCAACCATGTGAGTTGCTAAATGTTGTACCTTCATTAAATGTAACCACATTGCTACACTTAGAGGCGCCTCTCTTCTCTTTTATACTCTGTAGCTCCTGCTGGATTTTGCTTCTAATCCCCTTGTGGAGGTTTCCATTTGTGGATGGAGATTTTATGGTTACACAACCACATTGCTATAATCTTTTTATATGGACTATAAACTGAAGGACCTATGAATAAATGGTTCGGGAATGAATCATTTGAGTTTCCATTATTTCTTATGGGGAAATTTGTTTTGATATACAAGTACTTTGGATTACAAGCATGTTTCCGTAAATAATTGTGCTCACAATCCAAGGTTTTACTGTATACCTATTCCTGCCATTAGGAGACACAGTGTGGTGTTGTTGCAGGGGGAGCTGTTTCCATCTGGTGTTGAGTGTGATGCTGACCTGTTACCTTCTTAAAGTGGTGTTTCCCCCCTCCCCAAAAAAAATAATTATTAAAATTACAAAAAAAAAAAAAAAAATTGGAATTTTTTTTAACTCACCTCTAAATGCCTGTTGCTAGGGGGTCCCTCATAGTCTGCTATCTTCAGTGCCCGGGCACCTGACGTCACTTCCCCTCGGCACAGTCAGTCATCCGGGACACGTCCCAGATGACTGCGCGGCGTATCACGGTGCATGCACGCATGCGCAGTGGGTGTCCGGCTGTGAAGCCACAGTCGGGTACCCACAGTAAGAATGCTGGCACCGCTGAGTGGAGCGGGGAACGAGCGGGCCTTCGTTCCCCTGCATCACTGGACCCTGGGACAGGTAAGTGTCCGATTAGTAAAAGTCAGCAGCTGCAGTATTTATAGCTGCTGACTTTAATTTTTTTTTTTTTTTTAAGGGGCATCCCACTTTAATCAGAGACACGCAGGGCAAAGCAACTTGGAATATGTAGTCTGTATGGATAGGATATGCCCTAAGGCTGAATTATGTGGAACTACCAGCTAGCCGATGGGAGAGACTATAAGAGGGATGGATTGAGGCATGGCGTGGATCTGTGTGCAGGGAATCTGAGATAGTGTGAGCGGCAGCTGAGTCGCGGCCTGCACTGGCAGAATTGTCCAGCGGATATCTGGAGGGACACCTGCAAACAGCTCCCCTTAGCTCAGCTTTTCCTATCCCATCCATCCTGCCTGCAGTGGTATCAGATTCAGGTGAGCCATGACGTGGCGGAGGCCGAAAGTCATCCCTTGAGCCACGTTCCTGAGAGTTCATTATCATCACCATCATCTTCATCATCATCATCTCTTGTTCCAGTGTGGTGAGCGTGCAACAAAACAATCTTATAGACACTGTATATAGACACCATTGTCTTCTGCATTCCTTGTCAGCTTTAGTTCCAAGGATCTAGACCAAACATCATAGACACTATATACAGACATCTTTGCTTTCCATTGCTCTGCTTTTACGCTGCGTGTAGTTCCACAGAAAGAAACATCTTTAAGTCAGTGATCACTGTGAATCCAGTTACAGTTTCATTTTACACAGGAAGATTGTTTGCTGTTTATTCACAACTTATTGAGGCAGTTGCTTTATTTTACCATCCAAAGTCTCCTTGCATGCAAATAAACATCAAGGGCTTGTTGAAGATCAACAGGACTGCTGCACAGTAACACAGGACTACTTTCACCTCCCTCCCCACTGCAGGGATTTGTTTTACTGACGTTTATAGAGCTATAATTCACCAAGAACTCTGAAAGGTTGAATTGCCATACAGTTCTCTTTGCTAAAAGTTGTATTTGTTGTTTATTGTTCTGAATTTATGTGTGAAGGAGCAGTAGAGAGGGGTCTGACACTCATAAGAGCCATTCCTCTGCTCTCCTCTAGCCTGTTCACATAGGCATTATATGCGATTGACATCCAATTTGGTCCGCTAAAAAACAGACGGATGGGGATACGTTTGCCATCCATTTGGCCGATCGGATGACAGTTGGATGGAAAACAGACAGGCGGTCTGTTTCCATCTGACCACTCCATGGAGAACAGCGGACCATGTCCGCTTCTGCTCTGCATAGTAGAGCGAACACAGGCCTGTCATCTGCCTGATCAGCAGATAGATTCCCTGCTGAGCGGGTGGATCTGCTTGGCGGAGTCCCCCCATCTGAAAGGGCCAAACAGAACAGAAAACTGAAATATGTCCTGGACTGAAAGGGGGTAAAACAATCCGGTATTGAAGTGGTTAGGAGGATAACTGAGTAATTAAAGTGTAGGTAAGCCCAAACAATAAAGTTGTGTAGATATCTCCCTTTATGGCTTGTAAATGTAGTTATGCAAGTTTTTTTGTTCTATTGATTTACTAACATTTTTAACAAATACCCACTGATACAGCCAGTTTTTGCTTTTTATGAGGCCTCTTTTATAATAGGGTGCCCATCAGCTACCAGTTCTGCAGGACAGTGCTTACCCGTGACTTTCATCCCAACCGCTGCAGTCAATGCCCTTTGCTGTTTAATTGACAGCTGCTCTGGCCATTTAGCAGTTGAGGCTGAGACCTCTTGTAACCTTACCCAATGCTTTGCTTTTTTTTAACTCTTTATTTTCAGATTTTTTTAAATAAAGAGTCATTTATTTTTTTAAATAAAGAGTCATTTAGAAGTTATGCAGGCCATACACGGTCGAATTTCAAACAAATTTTCTTTTCAAAATCAGAAAATTCGTTTTTTTTGTGATCCAATGGTGCCACCATTGATTTTCGAAATTCGGCCGACCAAGCCTTCAATTTCACCTCATGTTGCTACAGAAAAGAATTTTTTTGGCTGGGAATCTTCTTTTATCTCCGTACATTTTCTTTTATCTCCGTACATTTTCTTTTCTTATTATGTTTCTCGCACGATTCTCCCATCATTGATTAGAAAATCGTTTGTTCTTCTAAAAATTTCCAACATGTCCGATTCCTCAAATTTTATTTCCACATGAAAATCGGCTGTTGCTGCAGCCCACTAATGGTGCGAAATTCATACGAAAATTCTTAGATACGATTTTCGAAAAAAAATTCTATCGAAATTCGAACCGTGTATGGCCGACATTAGATAAACAATCAAATTACAGTAAAACAAGTTTTCCCCCTAAAACTCAGGGAATGCCAGGAGACCATCTACCTATAAAGAAAAGATAAAGGGAAGAGAAAACAGAGACAAAGAAAAAAGAGTCAAGACAAAAGGCAGAGGGGGTATGTGTGTAACCTGTGCCGAGCGAACCAGGACTAAGTCAATCAAAGACCAGGGTTTCCCAATCTGTAATAATCCTGCATAAAAAAACCCTATTGATATGTCTGTTGCTGGGAGTTCAAAATGTTGCATTAATCTGCTGAGCAGGTATGATCAGTCCATGCAAACCCCATTTTTCGGAAACACCCCGCCCAACATTTTTGCTGGACAGCTTGACCCATTACAGGAAGTGGAAAATAACAGATATCATGGCAGGATCAAAAGGGTAATACAAATCTCTTACAGGGGGGAGCTTAGAAGGATAAATCCATCATTTTAAAGCTACTGAAAGACTGCATCATACACACCTTTGTTTTTATGTTGCCTACAGTTACACTTTAACCCAGCCTTTGTCAACCTTTTCAACACAGAGGAACCCCTCAAATAGTTCTCCGGACTCGGGGAACCCCTGCTAAAAATTAGAAATCTATAACTCATGATACATTAGTGTGATGGTCAGTGGGAAGAATGGTCCTCACACTTGTGGTCATTGGGAAGAATTACCTCCTTACAGATAGCTAAAAAGATCAATGGTGTCGGTGGGAACTTATCTGAGAGTCAGAAATTGCCCAATGCTGAAGGAACCCCTAGCAACCTCTGGAGGAACCTGGTTGAGAATCACTGCTTTAACCACTTGGCGAACAGCTCACACTGATATACGTTGGCGGAATGATGCGTACAGGCATATTAACGTACCTGTACGTTGACCTTTAAGACACGGCATTGTGCCCGCCGCGAGCAATGCGAGTGTAATCGTGTACTTGATATCCGCAGGGATGCCCGCGATCGTCTCACGGAGAGGAAGAACGGGAAAATGCTGATGTAAACAATTTCCCCATTCTTCCTAGTGACAGGACACTGATCACAGCACCCTGTGATCGGGAGCGGTGATCATACGTAGCCCACCCCCCCTACAGTTAATACACATCCCTAGGACACACTTAACCCCTTCAGCGGCCCCTAGTGGTTAACCCTTTCACTGTCAGTCACATTTGCACAGTAATCAATGCATTTTTAATCGCACTGATCGCTGTATAAATGTGAATGGTCCCAAAATAGCGCTAAAAGTGTCCGATCTGTCCACCATAATGTCACAGTCATGCTAAAAATCGCTGATCGCTGCTATTACTAGTAAAAAAAAATTATCAATAAAAATTCCATAAAACTATCCCCTATTTTGTAGACGCTGCAACTTTTGCGCAAACCAATCAATAGACGCTTACGGCAATTTTTTTTACCAAAAATATGTAGAAGAATACATATCGGCCTAAACTGAGGAAAAAAATTAAATTGTATATATATATATATATTTTGGGGATATTTATTATAGCAAAAAGTAAAAAATATTGAGTTTTTTTCAAAATTGTCGCTCTTTTTTTGTTTATAGCGCAAAAAATAAAAACCACAGAGGTGATCAAATACCACCAAAAGGAAGCTCTATTTGTGGGGAAAAAAGTACGTCAATTTTGTTTGGGAGCAACGTCGCACGATTCACGCAATTGTCAGTTAAAACGACGCAGTGCCAAATCGCAAAAAGTGCTCTGGTCTTTGGCCAGCCAAATGGTCCCGGGCTGAAGTGCTTAAAGCGGAGGTCCACCCTAAAGTGGACCTTCCGCTCATCGGAACCCTCCCCCCCCCCCCCCCCCCTCCGGCAATTGGCACCTTTCAGGGGGGAGGGGGGTGCAGATACCTGTAAAGTACAGGTATCTGCACCCACTTCCGGGATAGCTCTCTGTGGAAAGGGGCGTAGATTACGCCCCTTTCCGCAAGTGCCCGCCCCGTTCCGCAAGTGCCCCGCTGCCTGCTGGGAAACACACAGATCCCAGAGGCAGCGGGGACCGTCCTTATTGCGCAGCACAACTCGCGCATGCGCAGTAGGGAACTGGGAAATGAAGCCGAAAGGCTCCATTTCCTGATTCTCATACCCAAGATGGCGGCGGCAGGACCCGAGAGACGATCTAGAGATCGGCTTCGGGTGCCGACATCGCGGGCGCGCTGGACAGGTAAGTGTCACTATTTTAAAAGTCAGCAGCTGCAGTATTTGTAGCTGCTGGCTTTAAAAAAAAAAAAAAAACGTGGAGTCCCTGCGGACTCCCGCTTTAAAGCCCATCTCTGGGCAAAAAAAAAGGTTTTCCCATGCAGGGGGGCACTGCACAGGTTAACTGCTTGTTTTTGTCTAGGGGGCGATCCTCCAATCTTCCCAGCCAGCACGAGACCTGTTCTTCACCCCTGCACTCAAGTGGTCTTGAATTGTGGACTGTGCCTGATGTGATCAAGCCCAGAGCAGGGTCTATTGACCAGAAACAGTCCACCACTGGACCATGGGGGAGCCCTGTTTTCCAGTGGAAGGATTGGGTGAGTATAAGCTTTCCAATCACCCCTAGACAAAACGAGCAGTTGTCCTGTGCGTTGGGTTTGCCCGGCGTTGGGTTTTAAAGCATTTTATCATACTAACTGTACATTACAGAAGAGCGTGAAACATTATTGTTAACACAAAATCAGGGACTGTTACGCAATTGTCAAAGTGTCCTTTGATACTGGCAGCTGTGACAAGGGAAAAATAAAATGAAGTAATGATGGTAATAATATCCTGGGAGATTTTTACTCCTTAAAAAAAACTGCATCATATAATCAGATCCAGTCTTATATTCCCTTAAGTCTAATTACCTGAAGTGTATAAAATACCTGTCAGATACGCTCTGCTGTGGTGCTGCCACGCAAGTGATTGTGTATGTGATATCTGCTTGTAATGAAGTCTTGCCTGATAGCTGTTGGTATCTGAAAAAGCAAGAGACAAAGGTACCTCAATTCGAGTGTCACTGGTATTCTCCACCCCAAGCCTATTTTTGCATTCGATTAAGGTAACTAACAGAGTCTTCACACAAGTGACTACCAAAGACAACCATTTAAACGTTAAATCTGACAGCAGAAAACTCACATCACATATATGGAAATCTGTTATTCATAAAAAGTCTGGTTGTCTGTTTCTTTGTTTGTCTTCTCTCCAAGTTTCTTACTTTTACTCACAATGAATAACGTACAATAATCTTCAGCTTTAAGACCAACAAAGATCAAAACATAGCAACCTGTCAATTCCTTCTTTTGTTATATAGTCAATTTGGTGGTTTTTATACAGAAGGTCGCTTGTATATAATGGAAATATAATGATTAAGGTTTTTTCTTGCATGTATTATTGGTGGAACTGGGAAGTCTTCTCTTGTACGTTACACTAAAAAACATAAAACAACTCTTGTTTTCCAAGACATAGACAGAATAAAGAAGGTGTTGCCTTGTGTGTAACACTAATAGAACAAAGAAGGTTTTGTGTTGTGTGCAACACTGATCTCTCAAGGCCTCCTTACATGTGCAATTTTACCTAAAGGCCAAAATGTAAAGTTTTTTGATGGCACTGAAGGTCTACTCTACACAAATAAATAATGGGTCTGTAGAAGTATATAATATCTGGAGCTTCATACTAGAAAATAAATATAATGGTCTTCTTCTGTGTACGTTACTAGCAGGTAACAGAAGGTATAGCATACTTAATTTCGGAAAGGCACATTCTACATGGCCTACAGAGCGGAGATGTTTTTCAGCTACAATGGCATGACCGGTACTATGTGCCTGCTGTTCCGTAAGTCTTGGGTGTTTTATATAGTTTTTATGGATGTGTTGGATTGTCTGGAGCCTATGCATGGTTGCCACTTGCCAGTTGTTCCTATCAATGGGTACCTGAGGCAGCCAGGAGATCTGGTGATTGGAGGAACTTTCCCTGTTCATGTGGACAGAAGCTATACTGAAAACACATTTACCAGCAGGCCAGAGGACCTCAAATGCAAGCTGTAAGTCTATGTAACTTTTATAACTAAATAAATGATTGCTTAATGAAACATTAAAGAAATAAATACAATAGGTATGATGTCACAAGTGGGACAAATCTCCCCTTTTAGTTAAGTATAGCCGCTTATGATTGGTCAAGTACATTTACAGCATTCTGGTGGGATAGCTCAGGTTGGCTTGGACTATGATCTGCACATGCCTGAGCTCATCCCTAGAAGCAACATAAGAAAATGCACCTCATTTGTACCATATCATGCCTACCTTAAGGCCGCGTACACACGCGGGGACTGTTCGCTCAACTTTGTTCGTCAAACAGTTTCAGCGGACAGTCCGCTCAAAATTAGCATGGACGGACTTGGCCACACACGACGAACGAACAGTCCGCTGAAACTTGCGCGATGACGTGAACGGCACGTACGACGGGACGAAAAATACGACGTCCTATACACTGCAATACAACTTTCGGCGTGTAAATCCTTTCTGAGCATGCGCGGAACGTAGTTTGACGAACAAGCCTACACACGAGGGGACTGTTCGCTGAAACAAAGTTTCAGCGGACAGTTTTTCGGAAATTCCGAAAAACTTTGTTCAGCAGACTGTTCGCTGAAACTGTCCGCTGAAGCCCACACACGAGCGGACTGTCCGCTGAAACACTGTTCAGCGGACAAAGTTGAGCGAACAGTCCCCGCGTGTGTACGCGGCCTTAGTGGTAAAGAGTTAGCTCACCATTAAAATAATATTTAAAGTAGCACCCACTGGGATCCATGTCATCCTATATATAAGGAAGAATGCATACCTTCTTCCCTATACTGCACATGTGAAGATTTGTGGATGAGGGCAAGGACTCATTTCATCCTCTGTCCTGTGATGATGGAGCTCAACATAACGTTCTATGATGATAATGTGCTCAACATAAAGTCTATGCTAGCTTATATGAAGGATGACTAAAATGGGTCTGGGTGCTACTTTTTTGGTCAAGATTTGTGGAGGGTACACTTGGCTTATAGGTAGGTAATTTAAACAAAGTTCAACTTTACTGCTCTGCACCATGATTTGTAACCTACTGGGGACAATTGACTGTGTTGAAAATTTTATTTTAAAGGTAGACTACCCTTTAAAAACAATTAGTCATTATAAAACATTTATTATGTTAGTACAAAATAAATAATCTATTAGCACTAACTCTCACTGTCCTTCATGTTGTATATGATAGTGGCATGTGTAGAAATGGTACACTAAATTCATGGATGTGCATAGATTGGAGGAAACTGGATATTGACTAATTAAATCTGGGTTTTTTTTGGATGCTTTATGAAATATATAGAGCATAATTATTTTTATTCATTTCACTAGCCTTGAACTTGACAATTACCAGAGAATGCAAGCCATGATATACGCCATAGAGGAGATTAACAAGAATCCAGATCTTCTTCCCAATATCACCCTGGGCTACCAGATCTTCGACACTTGTACTGTACTCAGACGGGCAGTAGAAGGAACTCTGTGGATGTTATCTGGAGGAAAAGAAAGCATTCCAAATTATCAGTGTGAACAAACAGGAACTCTTGCTGGTATCATTGGTGATTCTGCGTCTACACGCTCCATTCTAATGGCACACATTTTAGGTCTTTATAGATATCCACAGGTAATAAATAATACTTTTCTTATAGCTGAACTCTGGGCAGATATAAAAGATACACCTTAATGCTACTTAATGCTACTTAATGCTACTATATATAATTTTTTTTTTCCATAAAGATTTTATTGAGGTTACAATAAAAACAGAAACAGATACGTACAATCAAACTGATACAGCATATGATACAGCCAAAGAAACATTATATGATAGGCCAGGAAGAGTCTCCTGGGTGTACCCAGTTAGATAAAGGGGGAGGGAGACCCAACCTGAAGTCTTTGTTGTCTTAATTCTAATTTTGCTTGCGTATGACCATTACTATTGGAAAGGGTGACACAGGCGGCTACCAGTACACACCTGCGGCACCAGAGAGAAGGTTTAAGGGCAGGAGGGTAGGGTAGGAGAAGGCAAAAAGGAGGGTGGAAAGAGAAGAAGAAACGAGAAAAAAAAAGGACTAAAAAAGAGAAAGGGAAAAAGGTAAAGGGAGAGGGGACAGTGGGGACGGGAATGGGAGGGCCAGATGGGGGAGAGAGGGGGGTGGGTCAGAAAAGGGGGGGTAAGGGGGGTAGCACCTCGCCTTGCCCCGTAAGGTGGGGTGGGGTTGCAATACCCCATGAGAGAGTTGTCTCTCAATCTGGAGGGACATGTTGCTTGTATTCAGGGGTAGTTGTGAAGTGAGATCAGCAAGCCCAGGTAAGAGAAAATTTCTCCAGTCTCTCCTGTGAAATGTGGATCAACGCTTCCATGTTGCCAATCCTTGGAATGCTCGTAAACCATTCGTTGAGAGTTGGGGTGTGGGTAGTGCGCCAATGCTTGGGGATACATAGTCTTGCAGCATTGACCATGTGCATGGCCAAGGACTTGAAGTAAGCCTTTTTAGATAAGGACACGTGATGAAGGAGGAATAGTGCCGGTGTAAAGTCTAGAGTAAAGGTGGTTATTGCTGAAATAATTCTATGGACCTCCCTCCAGAAGGGTTGGATACCTTGGCAGTCCCACCATATATGAATCATGGTCCCTATCTCTGAATTACATCTCCAGCAGGTATTGGGTATGGCGGGCGAGAATTTGTGAAGGTGGGAGGGGGTCCTGTACCACCTAGTAAGAATTTTGTAGCCATTCTCCTGGATGGCGACATTCAGTGAACCGCCATGTGCGTATTCATGGACCCTGGTCCATTCCCCTGGAGATAAAGGAGTAGTCAGGTCTCTATTCCATGAGGATTACGATGGAGAAAGGGTCAAGTCACCGCGGTCAAGGAGGAGAGCATACAGGAGGGAGATGAGATGTTTTTGAGGAGTTTTACGATTGCACAGGTCCTCAAATGGAGTGAGTCGTCTCGTCCAACTGTCTGGGGCAGCATGGGTGGATAAAAAATGGCATACTTGTCTGTACGTCCAGAACAAGAAGGACGAGGTCCTCGAGAGATTTCTAAGAGTATCTATGGAGGTGAGTCTACCCTCTGGGTAAAAGTGAGAGGCAAGGACATCGTCAAAAGGCCATTGCCGTCTGAGGAAATTAGGTGAATTTCCAGGGGGGAAATCAGGATTGCCTCTCAGTGTGGTTAGTGGGCCTGGAGTCGATGCGAGAGCTCTGCGGGCGGGAATTTTCTTGCATAGCATTAACGAGGTGTAGATTAATGGGTGTGTGGCAAGTGTTTGCGGCCATTGTTTCGGGAGCAGCCAGGGAAGAAGGTGAATAGAAGTGGGGGGAAAAAGCGTTTTCAAGGGAGACCCATGCCTTTTCAAGGGGGTGGATGTTCCAATCCGCAATTCTTGTGAGATGGCAGGCTACATAGTATTTATGTAAATCCGGAAGCGCAATACCTCCTTTGGATTTGGGTAAGGTGAGTCGGGCGTATTTAATCCTTGGGGGGGAGTCCCTCCAGAGGAAGGAAGAGCAAGCCTTCCAGTAGGAGGAGAAGAAGCAAGCAGGTAGGGCAATAGGAATGGTTTGGATCAGGTATAGCAAACGAGGTAGAACAATCATTTTGATCAGGGCTAAGCGGCCAAACCATGATACATTTAAGTTCAGCCAATCCTTAAGATAGTTTTAGGCCTGGACCAAGGCAGTGTGAAAGTTGAGTGAGTAAAGGTCTGAGAGGCAGGGTGGAATCTTAATCCCTAGGTAGGAAATTGCAGTTCGTTCCCAGTGAAATTGGAAGGACTCTTGGCAGTGGGCCACTTCCTGGGGGGGTAGGGTTACGTTCAAGGCGTGAGATTTTGTGTAATTGATTTTGAGGTTTGAGATCTTCCCAAAGGCCTCCAAATCCTGGAGGAGTGATGGCAAGGAGGTGCGGGTAGACGTCAGGGAAAGCAAGATATCGTTGGCAAAGGCTGAGACCTTGAACTCCCTACCCCTCACCAGCACTCCCCTGATATCTGGGTTCACTCTAAGTTTGTTTAAGAGGGGCTCTAAGGTGGGAATATAGATCAAGGGGGAAAGGGGGCAACCTTGGCGAGTGCCATTACTACTGGGGAAGGCGTTCGACAGGTGGCCGTTAACTCTCACCGCCGCAGTGGGGCCGGAGTACAGTGCCATTATGGAAGCTAGTATGCGGTCTCCCAGTCCTATCACTTCCAGGACTGCCCACATGTAGTCCCAGGCCACCCTATCAAACGCCTTCTCAGCATCTAGTGAAAGGAAGAAGCCTTGGGTTTTGGAAGAAGTAAGCCTGTGGTGTAAGTTCAGCGCATGGGTAGTGTTATCCCGGGCTTCCCTGCCCGGAACAAAACCCACCTGGTCATTGGGGATCAGACCGGAGATCAGGGGCAACAGTCTATTAGCCAAGATCTTGGCATCAATTTTTATGTCCATGTTCAACAGTGATATTGGCCTATAATTTGCTACTAGAAGGGGGTCCTTGCCCTCCTTAGGTATTACGGTGATGTGAGCCGCCAACATCCTACCTGGTTGCACTTGTGGGTCGGCCAGGGCATTAAAAGTGTGTAGAAGGTGTGAGGAGATGACATCTAGAAAGGTCCTGTAATATTGGAGTGTATACCTGTCAGGCCCAGGACTTTTGCCAATTTTCATTTGTTTCAGGGAAGTTTCTAGCTCAAGGGGCGAAAACCGAGTTTCTATAGATCGCACACACTGGGGGGAAATGGCTTTGGGGCCGTGTAGGGAGGGAAAATCTGTGATAAGAGTTTTATGCGCATTGCGGGCGGTCTGGGACAGTTGGTGCGGCTGAAGGTTATAGAGCTTGGTATAAAAGTTTTCAAACGCGTTTGCAATGTCCTCGTTTTTTAGCGAGGAGAGAGCCTCTGGGGTTGCGTAGGTTATGGACAGCGGAAGACAGCTTGGCCGATTGAACTGATCGCGCCAGGAGGCGGCTAAATCTTGTTACCTTGTTCGTAAAAGATCCTTTGGCCAAGAATATACCGTCTTCTAGTGCGCCTGCCTAACTTCTCCGCAAGTAAAGTGCGAGTGCGGATCAGTTCTTGATGGGTAGTTTGTGCTTGTGCTTGTTTGTGAGACAGTTGTAATGTTTTCAACTTCCTCAGGAGGGCAGTAACACGTTCCTGATGAAGTTTTTTAGCCTGTGAGGACAGGACTAACAGTTCTCCTCGGATCACGCACTTGTGCGCCTCCCAGAGGGAGACAGGGGAAACATCTGAACTGGTGTTCTCCTGGAAATATAACTTAATGCGGGAGCGTATGCATTCCAGGGAAAGTGGGTCCTTTAATAGAGATGGATTAAAGTGCCAGACCTTAGTTTTGGGGCAGGATTTGGGGAAAGACAGCATAATTGTGATGGGGTGGTGGTCGGAGAGGAACATGGGTTCGATGGAGGAGTGTTGTAAGAGTGGGAGGTCAGTCTGAGACAGAAAAAAAATTCAATTCTGGAATATTTTTGGTGGGGGGCCGAAAAGTAGGTGTAGTCCTTAGTGGAGGGATAGAGAGTGCACCAAGCATCATGGAGAGACAAGGCTTGGAGTTGGGCTTTGATCTGGCGTAAGGCCTTGTATGTCAACGAGGACATCCCCATGAATGTGTCTAGCAGGGGGTTCAGGGGCACATTGAAGTCGCCAGCCAGAAGGAGTAGCCCGCTCTGGAAAGAGGATAAGAGGGCACAGGTTTCACGGTAAAAAGTAACCTGATGTTCATTGGGGCAGTAGATGTTAGCCAATGTGATTGGTGTGGAAATGTATGTGCCCTTAAGGAAGATATACCTGCCCTCTGGATCTATTAGGCCGCGTACACACGGGCGGACTGTTCGCCCAACCCTGTCCGCTGAACAGTGTTTGGGCGGACAGTCCGCTCGTGTGTGGGCTTTCAGCGGACAGTTTCAGCGGACAGTTGGACGGACAAAGTCTTTCGGAAATTCCGAAAAACTGTCCGCTGAAACTGTGTTTGAGCGAACAGTCCGCCCGTGTGTGGGCCTGTCCGCTGTACTTTCGAAATGAGCGGACTGTTGCCGCTCGGAAAGTCCGCCCATTTCGAGCGCGTGTACAGGTAGGCGGGGCCCGCGAAGGAGACGTCGCGGGCTCCGCCGCCTGGAATGGGCTTAAAGGGGAACCCCAACGCCGAAAAAAATCGGCGTGGGGGTTCCCCCAAAGTCCACACCAGACCCTTGTCCGAGCACGCTACCCGGCCGGCCAGGAAAGGGGGGCGAGCGAGCGCCCCCCCCCCTCCTGAGCCGTACCAGGCCGCGTGCCCTCAACATGGGGGGGTGCCTTGGGGAAGGGGGGGCCGCGCGGCCCCCCCACCCCAAAGCACCTTGTCCCCATGTTGATGAGGACAAGGGCCTCTTCCCGACAACCCTGGCCGTTGGTTGTCGGGGTCTGCGGGCGGGGGGCTTATCGGAATCCGGGAGCCCCCTTTAAGAAGGGGGCCCCCGGATACCGGCCCCCCACCCTATGTGAATGAGTATGGGGTACAATGTACCCCTACCCATTCACCTGTGAAATAAAGTACAAAAAAAAACACAACACATGGAAAAAGTATTTTATTGCACAGCTCCGGGGGTCTTCCGTCTTCGGGGGTCTTCTCGCCGGACTCCTCCGCTATGTGTGTGTAGCTCTTTTGCTAGCGGAGGAGTCCGGCTTTCTTCCTCCCCGCCGCCGGCCTCTTCTCCCGACTTCGGGGGTCTTGTCCCCCTCTTCGGTTCTTCTGCCGGGCCACCGCGCCTTCTTGTAGCTCTTTTACAGGCGGTGGCCCGGTCTTCTGCCGCCGCTGTCATCGCCGCCGCCGCCTTCCGTTCTTGTTCTTCTTGTTCTTCTTCTTCTTCTCCTGGAGATGTTGACTCGACGAGCTCTCCGGCCGGAATGCCAGAGCCGCGCTGTGCGGTCACTTATATAGTGACAATGGGGCGGGGTCACATGGTATATGTCACATGGGTTGGTCACATGGTGACCCCGCCCCCTTACGATGTCATAGTCCCCATGTGACATCAACCCATGTGACCAACCCATGTGACATATACCATGTGACCCCGCCCCATTGTCACTATATAAGTGGCAGCGGAGCGTGTCCCTGGCATTCCGGCCGGAGAGCTCGTCGAGTCAACATCTCCAGGAGAAGAAGAAGAAGAACAAGAAGAAGAACAAGAACGGAAGGCGGCGGCGGCGGCGACGACAGCGGTGACAGAAGACCGGGCCACCGCCTGTAAAAGAGCTACAAGAAGGCGCGGTGGCCCGGCAGAAGAACCGAAGAGGGGGACAAGACCCCCGAAGTCGGGAGAAGAGGCCGGCGGCGGGGAGGAAGAAAGCCGGACTCCTCCGCTAGCAAAAGAGCTACACACACATAGCGGAGGAGTCCGGCGAGAAGACCCCCGAAGACGGAAGACCCCCGGAGCTGTGCAATAAAATACTTTTTCCATGTGTTGTGGTTTTTTTTGTACTTTATTTCACAGGTGAATGGGTAGGGGTACATTGTACCCCATACTCATTCACATAGGGTGGGGGGCCGGTATCCGGGGGCCCCCTTCTTAAAGGGGGCTCCCGGATTCCGATAAGCCCCCCGCCCGCAGACCCCGACAACCAACGGCCAGGGTTGTCGGGAAGAGGCCCTTGTCCTCATCAACATGGGGACAAGGTGCTTTGGGGTGGGGGGGCCGCGCGGCCCCCCCTTCCCCAAGGCACCCCCCCATGTTGAGGGCAAGCGGCCTGGTACGGCTCAGGAGGGGGGGCGCGCTCGCTCGCCCCCCTTTCCTGGCCGGCCGGGTAGCGTGCTCGGACAAGGGTCTGGTGTGGACTTTGGGGGAACCCCCACGCCGATTTTTTTCGGCGTTGGGGTTCCCCTTTAAGCCCATTCCAGGCGGCGGAGCCCGCGACGTCTCCTTCGCGGGCCCCGCCTACCTGTACACGCGCTCGAAATGGGCGGATTTGCCTCCTCCTTACGTGGGCGAGTCCGTTCATTTCAAAAGTTGAGCCAACTGTTTGGCAAACAGTTCGCTGAAACAGTCCGCTCGTGTGTGGGCAAGTCCGCTCATGCAAATTTTGAGCGGACTGTTTGACAAACTGTTTGCCGAACAAGGTTGGGCGAACAGTCCGCGCGTGTGTACGCGGCCTCAGGGAGTCGGTCACATGGAAATTTGCATGTTTAGAAACAAGGATGGAGACGCCCTTTGATTTAGCGTCAGGATTGGCGGCATGGAAGGCAGACCGGTATACGTGGTTTGATAGCCTAGGGATGGCGTCAGATCGGAAATGAGTCTCCTGTAAGAGAATAAAATGAGCTTTGAATTTAGTGAGGGAGGAGAGAACTTGGGACCTCTTTTCCGGCAGGTTGAGGCCTTTCACATTAAGTGATACACACTTCAGCTTCAAGGGACTGTTAACTTGGATGGTGGGCTGCATTGTAGGAGGCTAAATGGTGGGAGATGCTATCTCCCGGTAGTGAAGATGCTGGGTTCTGCACAGAGGAAGGGGGGGCGAGGGCCATACCCCCAAAGCGAGGTAAAGGAGGGGGGTGGGGGGGGCAAGGGGAGGTCTGAAAAAGGGGGGATGTAGGGTCTGGGGTGGGGGAGATGAGAGATCAAAGCAAGGGAGGAGAAAAAGGGAAGGCAAGAAAGAAGAAGAAGAAGAAAGGAGAGGAGAGGAGAGGAAAGATGGGGGGGTGGGGGTAGAAATCTGGGGGAGAAGTAAACCAGAGGTGGGGTTAGTCCAGCTACCCACCTGAAGGGAAGGGGGGGAACCTGGAGTGTCAGCCTTGTCTCAGAGAGACCGCTGTGTGGGGACTGTAGAAAGGACGGGGACCACGGGATGGCCGCGGTCCGGGGGACCAGATAAAGATAGAAAGGACCTCACCTAAGATGAAGTAGGCCATAGCATAGTGGGGAGCCTACCATTGGGAGAAAGCTTAGAAAAACATACATATAAATAGTAAGATAAAACAGTAAAAACAATATAACTTAACGAGCAGGGTTTTCGGGCCATGGGCCACAGAGTATCAACAGTATATACCCAGTGTATAAACATTTCGGCTGATGATCGGATCCTTGACATTTCGGCCGATGATCGGATCCTTGACATTTCGGCCGATGATCGGATTTCCTCTTGACCGGATTTCCTTGACATTTCGGCCGATGATCACATCCTTGACATTTCGGCCGATGATCGGATTTCCTCTTTGACCCCATAGAAATATCCAATATCCCGGGGATGCCATCTTGGCGAGGAGCTTGAAGAACTCTATGCGCCCTATCCAATTCCAGCCTGTGGTCAGGGATATCTGGGATGAGGTCTTTAATCAGGGCTTTGACTGTGTCCTGCACATCTAAAGTGGATTTGAGGATGCCTCTGACACGGAAATTGTATCTTCTGCTTCTAGTTTCCAAATCTTCCAGTTTGGAATGGGCAGTTTCAAGTTGGTCTTGAAGTGATTGAATACACAGGGTATTCTGATTTGTGCGTGCAGTAGAATCATCTACAGCTTGCTCAATCGCATTTATCCTGGCCCCCAGGCTTTGAATGTCTGCTTTAATTGAGGTGGTGATCTGTGCTGCATTTTGAGCCAGGCCCGCTTCCAGCATGACAGAGAAGCTGTTCAGAAGCTGGGCCATGTCAGGGGTATAATTAGGCTGCATGGCGGAGACCTGCGGGGAGGCTGGGATACTGCCTGGTGTATTGCTGAGGGGGGAATAAGGCATGCCGGCCTGCAGTCTGCCTAAAAGTGATTCTGTGGATGCCGGGGACACACAGTCCAGGGTAATTCCTATCCTGAACTTGTTCTCCCCCCACCCTCTTCTCTTCTTCTTCCCTTTCTGGCTTTCCCTCTCTATCTTTGCCTCTACCTCCCTTCTTCCTCAGGTACCTCCAAGGGAAGCTCTCCATCCGATCTCCAAGAGGCCCAGGGGCCAGCTCTGCTTGTCTTCACCAATGAACTCTCCTCAGCCGGATCAGGTGAGACCTTTAAGACTTTCTTTGCTCCTACACCCTCATGTCCATGGCTGACGATACTCCCACACTCCCATCCCTCAGCATAGCGACACACAACACGCAGGGCCTGAACTCCCCAATGAAAAGACGCAAAGCCTTCCATAGTAATCACTCGAAAAAAATTGACATCATTCTACTACAAGAAACCCACTTCCCGAAAAGCTTCAGCCCCACCTTTTTACACCGAAATTATCCTACCTTTTTCCCTGCTAACGCAGAGGATAAGAAGCGAGGCGTAGCCATCCTTATCTCCAAACATATCCCTTTCACCCTCTCCAAGATAGTCAGAGATGATGAGGGGAGGTTCCTCCTAGTCAAGGGTCATATAAACGGAACCTTGTTCACCTTCATCTCCTACTATGCCCCTAACAAGGGCCAGACCCGCTTCTTCTCCTCTATGTTAACCTCCCTCTCTCCTCATATAGAAGGTAAAGTAGTCCTAGGAGGCGACTCAAACGTCGCCTTTGACCTCCTTTTAGACAAATCGTCCCTCCACAAAACCCTCCTCAAAAGCCACCCAAACAGAGCCTCACTATCGCACGACTTTTCTATTCAATGGGCATGATAGACACTTGGAGGGAGCTTCACCCAACAACTAGGGACTACACATATTTCTCTGCACCTCATAACATGTATGCCCGCATTGATCATATTTTCCTGCACTCCTCAGATATCCCATTGGCCTCTCAGGCTACCATAAGCAAAATCCCCTGGTCAGACCATTCCCTAGTCTCTCTCACACTCTCAGGTCTTTTGAATAAAGCTAGCACCCCTCAATGGCGCCTTAGGGAATCTCCACTCTCTAATACTGTACACCGCACTATGCTTGAGCGCGAACTGAAGGAATACTTCCGCCACACTACTGATATCTCTCCTAGCATCTTATGGGAGGCTCATAAGGCGGTCATGAGGGGCAAAATCATACCACTATCCTCACGCCTGAAACGAGAAAAACAAGTTGACATCACAAAACTTGAGGAAAACTTTCATTCTATTAGCCAAGCCCACAAGGCTAACCCTTCCCCCTCCTCACTCGCATTCCTGGATGCAGCCAGGCTTGCACTTAATACAGCTCTCACCTCTAATGCAGAACAACACCTGCACTGGGTAAGTGGTAGATTCTATCTTAACTCGGATAAATTTGGTCCCCATCTTGCGGCAAAACTCTCCCCAAAATATAGAGTACAGGCTCTACCAAAAATCAGATCCCTGTCTGGCCCTCTGACCCAAAATCCCAAACAAATTTTAGAGGCCTTCCACAAATTCTATTCCAATCTCTACTCGGGTCCTAGCCCAGGTAACAGCCAAATGATCGACTCGTTCCTTGACAGCATCCCCCACCCTAAAATCTCTGATGCCCACCGCTTAATCATGGATGACCCTTTTTCTGAGGAGGAAGTTAGTGCAGTAATTAAGACTCTGGCGGATTTTCCAATTGTTATTATAAATCCTTCACGGAGGTCCTTTCCCCTTATCTGACCCGGTTCTTTAATTCTCTTGACCAGAACTCGCCTATTGACCCTGCTTCCAATCTTGCATACATCTCTGTCATACCCAAACCCGGCAAAGATCAGAGCCTAGTAAGCAACTGTAGACCCATTTCTCTAATCAACAACGACCTCAAAATAATGACAAAAATTCTTTCTAACAGACTGGGTTCTTTTATAGGGTCCTATGTCCACAAAGACCAGGTAGGCTTTATCCCGGGGAGACAGGGCCCAGACCAGATAAGAAGAGCTGTGGACATCATCTCTTTTCCTCCTCTCACTTGACTTACAGAAAGCCTTTGATACTATTACTTGGCCATTTTTATGGGGCTTCGGCTCTCATTTCACGACCCACCTGGGGACCCTCTATTCCCAACCCAGGGCCCAAGTCAGACTTCAGGGACACCTCTCCGACCCTTTCCCGATCTCTAAAGGTACCAGACAGGGCTGCCCCCTATCCCCCCTTCTTTTTGCCATAGGCGTCGAATCACTAGCGATTGCCATTAGGAATCACCCAGACATCCGTGGAGTCCAATGCGGCCAATCCGTACACAAATGCGCATTATTTGCTGACGACGTCCTCCTTTTTGCTACCTCCCCCCTCATACAGTTCCTTGCGAAAGTATTCGGCCCCCTTGAACTTTTCAACCTTTTGCCACATTTCAGGCTTCAAACATAAAGATATAAAATTCTAATTTTTTGTGAAGAATCACCAACAAGTGGGACACAATTGTGAAGTGGAACGAAATCTATTGGATATTTTAAACTTTTTTAGCAAATAAAAAACTGAAAAGTGGTGCGTGCAAAATTATTCGGCCCCTTTACTTTTAGTGCAGCAAACTCACTCCAGAAGTTCAGCGAGGATCTCTGAATGATCCAATGTTGTCCTAAATGACTGATGGTGATAAATAGAATCCACCTGTGTGTAATCAAGTCTCTGTATACCTGCTCTGTGATAGCCTCAGGGTTCTGTTGAAAGCGCAGAGAGCATCATGAAGACCAAGGAACACACCAGGCAGGTCCATAATACTGTTGTGGAGAAGTTTAAAGCCGGATTTGGATACAAAAAGATTTCCCAAGCTTTAAACATCCCAAGGAGCACTGTGCAAGCGATCATTTTGAAATGGAAGGAGTATCAGACCACTGCAAATCTACCAAGACCTGGCCGTCCCTCTAAACTTTCAGCTCAGACAAGGAGAAGACTGATCAGAGATGCAGCCAAGAGGCCCATGATCACTCTGGATGAACTGCAGAGAACTACAGCTGAGGTGGGAGAGTCTGTCCATAGGACAACCATCAGTCGTACACTGCACAAATCGGGCCTTTATGGAAGAGTGGCAAGAAGAAAGCCATTTCTCAAAGATATCCATAAAAAGTCTCAGCTAAAGTTTGCCACAAGCCACCTGGGAGACACACCAAACATGTGGAAGAAGGTGCTCTGGTCAGATGAAACCAAAATCGAACTTTTTGCCCACAATGCAAAACAATATGTTTGGCGTAAAAGCAACACAGCTCATCACCCTCAACACACCATCCCCACTGTAAAACATGGTGGTGGCAGCATCATGGTTTGGGCCTGCTTTTCTTCAGCAGGGACAGGGAAGATGGTTAAAATTGAGGGGAAGATGGATGCAGCCAAATACAGGACCATTCTGGATGAAAACGTGTTGGAGTCTGCAAAAGACCTGAAACTGGGAGGGAGATTTATCGTCCAACAAGACAATGATCCCAAACATACAGCAAAATCTACAAAGGAATGGTTCACAAATAAACGTATCCAGGTGTTAGAATGGCCAAGTCAAAGTCCAGACCTGAATCCAATCGAGAATCTGTGGAAAGAGCTGAAAACTGCTGTTCACAAACGCTCTCCATCTAACCACTGAGCTCGAGCTGTTTTGCAAGGAAGAATGGGCAAGAATTTCAGTCTCTCGATGTGCAAAACTGATAGAGACATACCCCAAGCAACTTGCAGCTGTAATCGCAGCAAAAGGTGGCTCTACAAAGTATTAACACAAGGGGGCCGAATAATTTTGCAGCACGGCACTGTATCTACTCCTAATATTCTCCATCTCCTCAGCCTCAGGGTTACAGGTTAACATGTCCAAATCCATAGCCCTCAATATCTCCTCCCCCCCAAGCTTTGGTTGACAGGCTAAAAGAACACTTCCCCTTCTCCTGGAGCTCTACTTCCATTCCCTACTTAGGTGTTCACCTTACTCCCAACTTTGGCCAACTTTATAAACACAATTATCCCCCCATGTTCAAGAAGCTTAAGACTGATCTGAATCAATGGTCACTCCACAAATTGTCATGGATCGGTAGGGTCAGCGCGGTCAAAATGACCCTCCTCCCTAGGACACTTTACCTATTCCGCTCGCTCCCCATTTTTGTTCCCCAATCCCACATCCAAAACCTTCAATTGTCCATTAACCGATTTATCTGGGGTAACTCCAATCGTAGACTCCCCAAAAGCACTCTTTTCCGACCCAGACAGAAAGGAGGCCTGGGCCTACCTAACCTCCGTTGGTACTATCAAGCTGCTCAATTAAACCAAATCTCAACTATTTACTCGAGAGGCCCTAAACCAGATTGGATCGAAATGGAGAGACAGGCAATCCCCAAGTTCACCATTGACTTCCTCCTATGACACCCCCCGAAATCCAGACCCCCGATCATGTCCCCTACCCGCTCTCACTCCTTTGCAATTTGTGACACTCTACACAAACTAAATAGTGTTATTTCCAACTGGCACCCCCTAGCCCACATCTTTAATAACCCCGCCTTCCCCCCTGGGTTAAATATTAAAGCCTTTCAATGGTGGCTAGATAAAGGCCTTTACAGAATTGGGCACTTTTTTAACATGAATGGCCCCATTACTTTAAGTCAATGCACATCACAACTTGATATGCCCCCCACGGAGCAGTTCCTTTTTTACCAGATAAATCACTTCCTACGTACACTCCCTCTCACAAAATCAGGTCGCCTAGGGGTCACTCCCTATGAACAATGGTGTGTGTCGGCCATGGACATGAGGGGGGGAATCTCCCTGATCTACTCGGCTCTCTCCACTCCTTTGGAGAAAACAAGTTATATGCAGAGCTGGGAACGAGACCTCGGTTTAGAATGGGACTTGGACACTTGGCACTCCTATTTCACGAGGGCCTTCACAGGGATCCTAAACGTCTCTCTCGTTGAAGCAGACATTAAGGTCCTCACTAGGTGATATCTGGTCCCGACTCGCTTGGCTAAATTCTACCCTCAAACCTCGCCTCTATGCTTTAGAGGCTGTAGCCATTTGGGCTCTCTTCTTTATATCCTATGGGAGTGTCCTCGGGTCAGAAGCTACTGGAACAAGATCTTCTCCTTAATCCACAAAGTCACTGACATTGCGGTCCCCCAAAATCCGACTATAGCCCTCCTGAACCAGTCTATTCCTAAAATCTCCAAATACCACCAATGCCTGATCCACTACATACTCATAAGTGCCAAAATGACCATTGCCCGATCCTGGAAGTCCCCAAGGGTCTCTTTCCCGGCAGCTAAACAAAAAATCTCCTGGATCATGTTCTAAGAAAAAACTTCTAGTCTTATCCTTGACAATTCGAAAAAATTCAAAAAAGTTTGGGAGCCCTGAGCTCGCTACATTGGGGTGCTCCTTTAGTCCTGGAGCTGAACATAATCTTGACGAATAGCTCTACAGCGAGACCCCCTTCTCCCCTCGGGAGCTCCCCTTGACATAGGTACCTCCCCTACCCACTCCTCCTCTTTCATCCCCTCTCCTCTTCTCTTCCCCTTCTTTCTCTCTTGGCTTTCTTTCCTTTCTTGCTCCACTCCTCCCTACGAAGCCTTTCGTCGGGAGGAGGTGGGTACATGGCACAAGATCAGAACTTAACCTGAGCATTGGTGCATTCCCCTACCTATCTGCTTGCCATGGCACCGCTAATTTTTTGCCCGCAGGGCCAATCCCACTCTGTCCCCCCTGTTGGGGCACCAAGTCGGGCTCCATTAGTTAACTTGTTAATCCTTTCTCAGGTTGTACTAGTTATATTCTTCTTCTCTGGTCGTCCTATGTTAGGTTTGATGCACACAGTCATTTTGGAGGGTCTGGGGGTCGGGGGGTTTGGGTCCCAGGCACAGTTTGAGCCCATTTGGGGTGCCTGGGAGCCGGGCTTCCCGAAGAAACTCGGATACCCTCCTCCTATTTATGCTGTACCCCCTCCTTCCTCTCCTTGATTAACCTTTAGGTCGTTGAACCCCCTGTGCATCATTCATACCTAGTTTGTATGAGCCCTGCACCCATAGCTGGAGGAGGCCGCTAATTAGGCGGTCGCTGGAGGAAGCGTCAGGTAGTTGAGAGCACACCCTCCCGGCAGCAGTAGAGGGGGTGTAGGGGCAGTCTAATGAGCAAACT
This sequence comes from Lithobates pipiens, assembly GCF_037356315.1. NCBI lineage: Eukaryota > Metazoa > Chordata > Amphibia > Anura > Ranidae > Lithobates > Lithobates pipiens. The sequence goes on from NW_027507903.1 coordinate 612,835,402, forward strand.
GAACTGCAAGGGAGTTTGGAGCAGAAGCCCCCCCCCGGACATCGTAGGGCCAGGCCCCGGGACCCAGGATGCGCTGAAGATGTTGTAAAAAAAAGTTCAGCAAAAATGATAGTCATAGGGGGGTGCAGTGTATCTCAATGGAGCAGGAGATCCGGGCGGGGGCCAAGGGTATCATGGCGAAGCCATCGTGAATGCAGAGGCAAGTTGGATACAAGAATCATCTTAGTGAGCATTATTTGTTAAGTCCCGGGTGTCTCTGGCTGACCCCCAGACCCCGGTGGGGCCACAGAAACACCCAGTAGAGCAGCATCGTCATTGCCGGGGGGCAAGGAGGGCAGCAATAAGTCAACAGGTGCAGGTAAGGTGGTAAGAGATGTTGTGAATATGTCCCAGAGGTCCCGGACACTCATGGGGGTTTAGAGTTAGAGAACGCCAGGGTTCCGTCGGGAAGAAGATTGCGTACCAATCCGGCAGCTCGATGTGGGGAAGGTCGAGTTGGTCACAGAAGGCTGGAAGGTCTTCAGGAGTGTGGAGGAGGGCGGAGTGCCCTCTGGAGGATGCAGACAGGCCAAAGGGAAATCTCCAATGATATTGGATATTTCTAGAGAGCAAAGCATCTAGCAGTGGTCGCAGGGCCTTCCTATTCTGGAGGGTGGTCTGCGAGAGATCTTGAAACAATTTCACCTCTGCCCCATTAAAAAGGATACGACTGCGTATCCTTGCCTTGCAGAGAATTTTCTCCTTGAGGAGAAAGTTCACAATGCAACAAATAATGTCCCTAGGTGGCTCAGAATTGCTGGGTGGGGGACGGAGGGCACAGTGAGATCTTTCCATATCGATGGGGGAATCCGCCGGGCGTTCCATGAGATCATTAAATATGGCACATAGAGCTGGTTGAATTGCATTGGACTCAACGGTTTCGGGGACTCCCCGCACCCTGATATTGTGCCTCCGTCCTCGATTGTCCAGATCTTCCACATGTCTATGGAGATCAAAGACCTGGGAGAGTTGGGCGTCATAGGCAGATTGTACCTGACGAATGTCTGCAGCATGTGTCTGGGCTCCACGTTGTCGATGCGGTGGGCGACAGCGAGCAGGTCCGCCTTCAGATCTGCAATCGCCACTGTTACCGTGCTTTTAATGTCCTGGGTGACTTTCTCTAAGTCCAAAAGGCTAGGGGGAAGGGCCCCCCCGGGGCTAGTAGAAGACGCTCCAGGCATGTGTGCGGGCAGCGATCCGTCAGACGAGGCTAGGGATTGGGCCTGAGGTGGCGCGCGTGCCTGGAGTTTCTGTGATCGGAATATCTCCGGGATATTTCTCCCCTGATGGGTCTGGGATTCCTGGCGATTGCGGATCTAAAGGCGGACCTGCTCGCTGTCGCCCACCGCATCGACAACGTGGAGCCCAAACACATGCTGCAGCCATTCGTCAGGTACAATCTGCCTATGACTCCCAACTCTCCCAGGTCTTTGATCTCCATAGACATGTGGAAGATCTGGACAATCGAGGACGGAGGCACAATATCAGGGTGCGGGGAGTCCCCGAAACCGTTGAGTGCGGGAGGTGGACGAGCTTCTGGTGGACCTGTGCATAGCAGGAAAGGGTGGTAGGCTTCCACACAAGCAGGCAATATGTCCCCAGAACGCAGGAGCTCCGAAGCTAGGCAGCCACCTCGGTCTCCATCCAAGCCACGCCCCCCACTACTATATATTCATTATTACATCATTAAATGTATTCTCTTAATACAAGCAATGTACTACCTGAATTTGACCAGATAGTACCCTCTTGTAGACCCTGAATAACAAAGCTGGAGTGTAAGAGGAAGAAGCAGAACAAACTGCCAATCATTTCTTGTGCTGACAAGAATCATGCTGATAGGAGAAGAGAGCAGAGTGGCAGAGAGATGAGCACACTGTGGGCTAATTCTCTTTTCACTATCTAGTTCTAGTCACAGGCTGGGAGAAAGAAGGTCTAGGATAACCAGTGGCATGGTGCTGGCCATCAGACTGCAGACATCTAGCAGCAGAAAAAAGTATTGTTAGTTAAATGTCCAAATTAGAGCTAAACATTGCAGCTGGTTTTGTTATTTTGTTTCTTAATGGACTATTTGTTATTATCTTGTTTATTGCTGGCTGAAGTTCTGCTTTAGGCTGGGTTCAGACTATTGCGAATTGGATGTGGGTTTCAAAGCATCCAATTCGCATAGCAGGAGATTGTGATTGGCTCTCTATGGAGCCGGTTCACACATCTCCACAGGGGCTCCTGTGTAAATTGCGCAGGAGCCCTGTGTGTCTTTTGGTCCATTTCAGGTCCAAATTCAGCCCAAAATTCTGAAATTGGAACTGTAATGGTGAATGGAGACGCACCAGACTCCGCTGCGTTCTCCAGTGAACCCAGCCTGAAATATCTAGTATTGTCCAGACAAACGTGGACCCAAATTAAGACAGAATAGATAACTGATAGCTAATATTGAGACATGGGAAAACGGTACGATTTAGAAACATTGTGAGAAACTTTCTGGAGATGCAATAGAAAGTGAGAGCATATTGCCAGAAATATCCTCTTAGACCGTTGTCACCAAAACAAGTGTCTTCAGTGAAAGATTTCCCCTTTGTTGCTGTTCATTTTATAGTCATACCCGAAGGCCATTTGGACCCCCCAGAAGCCAGGCCAAAAAAATTCCCATTTAGCAACACACACATCCCATTTTGTTGCTAGTATGGGAAATCATTTGCTGCTAACTTCCAGAATAACAGAAATGAAAAACAATTGTTTTCAGGTCCTAGCAACAAGGCAGGATATAGGGGTAGCTAACTGTGAGTTTTGTGGCCATTCTGCTGGGACATGGTTGGGGGGGCAAATGGTCTACTGGTATGACAAGAAAATTAATGAACATAAAAATCCTAATAAGCTTTACCTCTTTTTTTTTTAATGGGCCACATTTATTTATTTAATGCTTTAGAACTCAAAAGACTCTCCTAGACATTAAATTATTCTATGTCATGTACATTCAAGTCAACTTGACTGGAAAGACCCCACCCCATGATTTGAAAACATACTGTGGGATCCACAGATTTCATAGAATACTGCAGTGAGGCACAGTGATGCCACCCTTGCCTAGGTGAGTACACTGGGGGGCCAAATATAATATAGCCTTTTCCTTACAATGTTGATGTCTTATACCTTTTTCTAATCAGGTGTTGATGTTCTTCCCAAGAAACGAGATCCTCTTAAATGTACATTGCATCCTATACATACATAGGTGGAACCAAACTACCACGAGCCAGTTTCCTTGTTTATTCAGAATGTCTAATACAGTTACACAGTTACATAGTTAGTCAGGTTGAAAAAAGACGCAAGTCCATCTAATTCAACCAAAAAAAAAATACAATACCATATACACAATCCTTCATCCACAGTTGAAAAAAACACCAGCAAAGCATGCTACAGCAGGGGAAAAAAATTCCTTCCTGATCCCCGAGAGGCAATCAGATTTTCCCCGGATCAACTTTACATATATATGTTAGTACTCAGTTAGTTATATTATGTAAATTTAGGAAAGAATGTAGGCCTTTTTTAAAGCAATCTACTGAGATTACCAGAACCAGTTTGGAGGGTGTCTATTACACATTTTCAGAGCTCTTAGCCCTTGTACACACGGTCGGACATGTTGGATTTTGTCAGATGGATTTTGTCCGAAACTGGTGTTGCATACACACAGTCGGACAAAGTTGTCTGAAAATCCGATTGTTCATAACGTGATGACGTTATTTAGTTATGACTGGACTACGTTCAGGCTAGTAGCCAATAGTTTTGATCTAGGAATTTGATCTGAGCATGCGTGGCACTTTGTCCGATCGGAATTCTCTACAAACGATTGGACAAGGTCCGATCAGATCATGTTGTCGGAAAATTTTATAGCCAAGCTCTAAAACTTTGTCGGTCGGATATTCCGACGGAAACAGTCCGATGGAGCCCATACACGGTTGGATTATCCGACAACATGGTCCGATCGGACATTTTCCGTCGGAATATCCGCCCGTGTGTGCAAGGGCTTACTGTGAAGAAACCTTTCTGTATTTGGAGATTAAATCTTTTTTCCTCTAGATGTAAAGAGTGCCCCCTTGTCCTCTGCGATGATCGTAAAGTGGATAACTCAACACCAAGTTCACTATATGGACCACTTATGTATTTGTTTCCTCTAATCTTTCCTCATAGCTGAGCTCCTCCATGCCTCTTATCTGTTTGGTTGTTCTTCTCTGCACTTTCTCCAGTTCCCCCATATCCTTTTTGAGAACTGGTGCCTGAAACTGAACTGCATATTCCAGATGAGGTCTTACTAATGATTTGTACAGGGACAAAATTAGATCTCTCTCTCTGGAGTCCATACCTCTCTAAGATCCCTTTCACACTGAGGCATTTTTCAGGCGCTTTTGAGCTAAAAAATAGCGATGCGCTGGCAGGACATTAAAAAAAACTCTTGCAAGCAGCATCTTTGGAGCGATGAAGGAGCGGTGTATACTCAGTGGCGCTTTGCGAGTCGTTTTAATACTTTTTTGGCCACTTTCAGGGGTTAAAAGCTCCCTGCTAGCAGCCGAAAACCTCCACAAAAATGACGGTAAAATTCTGCTAAAAAATAGCGGTGCTTTACCACCAACGCCCCAGTGTGAAAGCAGCCTTAATGCAAGAAAGGACTTTGCTTGCTTTGGAAACCGTAGCTTGGCATTACATGATATTATTGAGTTTATGACCTGCCAAAAGCTTCAGATCCTTCTCCACTATGGATTCACCCAGTTGTACTTATGCCCCCTAGTATGTATGATGCATGTATATTCTTAGCCCCCAAGTTCATAACTTTACATTTATCAACATTTTTTTTATGGTTGAACTAGATGGACTTGTGCCTTTTTTCAACCTGACTAACTATGTAACATTAAACCTCATTTGCCACTTAGTTGGCCAATTAGACAGAGCATTGATGTTGGCTTGTAAATTGGAGACACCCTGTAAGGACGTTATTCCACTGCATAGAATAGTGTCATCTGCAAAGACTGAAATTATACTTTTAATCCCTTTGGGTACATCACTGATAACCTTAGACCATTCAAAGTAAGAGTCATTAACCACTACTCTCTGAATTCTGTCTTTTAGCCAGTTTTCTATCCATTTACAAATTGATCTTTGAAAGCCTGTAGACTTTACCTTACACATGATAATATGATTCCTGTATTTTTATTTACATCCACAGATAAGCTACTCCTCAACCAGCCCAACTCTCAGCAACAGAAAAATATTTCCTTCTTTCTTTCGTACTATACCTAGTGATGTTTTTCAGTCCCGAGGTCTTGCTAACTTAATCCTGTATTTTGGTTGGTCATGGGTTGGCTTTCTAGCAAGTGATAACGACTATGGTCAACTAAGTCTCCTGGCGGTAAAGCAGGAATTAATCAATGCTGGTGCATGTGTAGCTTTCATAGAAACAATTATGACCGGCCAGGCCAACAGAAATGCTCCACACATTGTCAACGTTATCAAGGGTTCAACAGCCAAAGTTGTGGTAGTGTTGGCCACCAAACCAGAATTTTTAACAGTTGTAGAAGAGTTAGCAAAACAGAATGTGACTGATAGAATTTGGATAGCCAGTGAAGCATGGTCAACCTCTAATCTTCTTTCTAAAGAAAGGTATCAGCAAGCCTTGATGGGCACTCTTGGGTTTGCTGTCCATGCAGGGCAGTTGCCGGGATTTATGGAGTATCTGAACAGCTTACACCCATCAAAAGCTCCAAATGATTCATTCATAATAGAGTTTTGGGAGAAACTTTTTTCTTGCAGATGGATTAACCACATGAATTTGGATGACAGAACAAGTAACAAAACAGCACATGACTGCACTGGAGAAGAAAATCTGGGGAAGTCAATGCTGAAAGTTGATTTTGGCGCAACCTTCATGGTCTACACTTCAGTTTATGCGTTTGCATGGGCCTTAGACAGTCTACTTCACTGCCAGCCAGGAAAAGGTCAATTTCATAATGGATGTGCAAACATTTTGTCATTTGACCCTTGGCAAGTATGTTACTTGAATTTTTCACAAAGTCGATTAATTATATGTTTTGTTTGTTTTTCTTTAAATCCCTTTCTTCTCAATGTTGTTTTCCAGCTTCTGCATTATATTAAAAGAACAAGATTTCAGACTAAAGACAAGACAAACATATTTTTTGATGACAATGGGGATCCTCCTGCCTTTTATGATATTGTGAACTGGCAGATAAGTTCTACTGGGTCCTTGGAGCAAGTTATAGTAGGAAGATATGACTCCAGCTCCACAGATGAGAACATCATGAGTCTAAACCATGCTGGCATTGTATGGGTTAATAACAAAACAATGGTACGATTGCACCAGATGAAAAAATAAGACACTCTTTCTATGTAGATGTATCTTCTTTAGGAAGCTTATCATTTATTGTTTTTCTGTCTATATAGTTTACAAAATACGAAGAACCATATACAGTATATCTGTCCCTTCCCTTGAAGAACTTCAAATTTTCTGTCACCACAACAGTCATACAAACACTCACAGACAGTTTAATGAAATACCAGCTAGAGCAGGAGTGTCCAACCAGTGGCCTGGGGACACATGTGGCCCACAGAGCCCTCTGATGTGGTCTGTGACCTCCTGCCCTGAGATGGCTGGTTGACAAGCACATATCGCGGCTTGCAGACCCACCATCCCAAGTATCAGTGTTGTGATTGAAGTGGTAGAGGAAGCAAGTGGTTGCAGAGCAGAGCTACATAAGCCTGGATAGAGCCGGTGTCTTGTCAAATAATGTCCTCCATCCGATAGTGTCCGCTGCGTACTGCGCATGCGCAGTACACAGCAACACAGATTCCGAAAATTGCCGAGGATGAACGGCGCCTGTGCCATGAGTCCAGGTTCTATCCCCACTATCCAAGTGGACATAGAGTAGGAATAGAAAAGAGCCGAGCGCAGCGAGGCCGAGCCCGAAGCGTGGCGAGCAAAGCTGGCCCGCGAGGGGCCCTCTAATATTCACAACCCTATGTCCGCTTGGATGGTGGGGCTACCACCTCCACTCATGGTGCAGGCGTCGTTCAGCTTCGGAGATTCTCCGAAGCTTCGTCTGCAGTACGGTCCGGACACTATTTGATGGACGGACACTATACGGCAAAACCCGGCTCCTGTCACAGAGTGTAACCAAATGCACTCCCCCCTGGCACAGCAACAGCCTGTGATACCTGAATGGAAGGCTATTTTAGGTCAGTTTATTACTAAAATCTTGTGGAGTTGTAAAGCATGTAATGTGTACGGCTAAGAACGTGTTACATGGTGCAATACCATATTGTGATTTTCCTTTCTTTTGGTAACTGGGAAGAACAAAAAAACAGGTAAGAAGTGCTGAAAATGTGTATAAAGTAAATGATATTACGAAGTGCCAAAAATAACAGATATACGGTTGGCCAGGTGAGATTTTGGGACCACAGAGTTCCAGATGCTCAGGGTTCTTTCTTTCTTTCTTTCTTTCTTTCTTTCTTTCTTTCTTTCTTTCTTTCTTTCTTTCTTTCTCTCTTTCTCTCTTTCTCTTGCTCTCTCTTCTATGGAAGCCTGCTGCTGAGTGAAAAGGCTAGATACTGGCAGGACACTAAGTAGTGCTGCTAGTTTGTTCTGGGAAACTTATTGGAGGGGGGGTTATATTATCCCGTTAGGAAATGAGCTGAGTTTTGTTAGTGGCTCAGATGAGCAGACCTTCTTCTATGCAATGGTCTTGCTAAACAAAGTTGAGCATCATTTAAACTGTGCTTGTTTGCTATCATGTGGAATAAAAGTGCAGGACAAACTTGCTTGGTCTGTTCCAAGGTGCCCCTGTCACGTGCATTGTTCACCACTGTCAATACCAGTTAATCACAGGTAATTAGGATGTGGAATTCCCTTCCACAGGTGGTGGTCTCAGCAGGGGGCATTGATAGTTTCAAGAAACTATTAGATAAGAACCTGAATGACCGCAACATACAAGGATATACAATGTAATACTGACATATAATCACACACATAGGTTGCACTTGATGGACTTGCATCTTTTTTGAACCTCACTACTATGTAACTATGTAATCATGTCCCCCTTACAATATACAGTCAGGTCCATAAATATTGGGACATCGACACAATTCTAACCTTTTTAATTCTATACACCATCACAATGGATTTGAAATGAAATGAACAAGATGTGCTTTAACTGCAGACTTTCAGCTTTAATTTGAGGGCATTAACATCCAAATCAGGTGAACAGTGTAGGAATCACAACAGTTTGTATTTGTGCCTCCCACTTTTTAAGGGACCAAAAGTAATGGGACAATTGGCTGCTCAGCTGTTCCATGGTCAGGTGTGTGTTATTCCCTCATTATCCCATTTACAAGGACCAGATAAAAGGTCCAGAGTTCATTTCAAGTGTGCTATTTGCATTTGGAATCTGTTGCTGACAACTCTCAATATGAGATCCAAAGAGCTGTCACTATCAGTGAAGCAAGCCATCATTAGGCTGAAAAAACAAAACAAACCCATCAGAGAGATAGCAACATTATATGTGGCCAAATGAACTGTTTGGAACATCCTTAAAAAGAAAGAACGCACAGGTGAGCTCAGCAACACCAAAAGACCTGGAAGACCATGGAAAACAACTGTGGTGGATGACCGAAGAATTCTTTCCCTGGTGAAGAAAACTCCCTTTGCAACAGTTGGCCAGATCAAGAACACTCTCCAGGAGGTAGATGTATGTGTGTCAAAGTCAACAATCAAGAGAAGACTTCACCAGAGTGAATACAGAGGGTTCACCACAAGATGTAAACCATTGGTGAGCCTCAAAAACAGGAAGGCCAGATTAGAGTTTGCCAAACAACACCTAAAAAGGTCTTTACAGTTCTGGAACAACATCCTATGGACAGGCGAGACCAAGATCAACTTGTACCAGAGTGATGGGAAGAGAAGAGTATGGAGAAGGAAAGGAACAGCTCATGATCCAAAGCATACCACCTCATCAGTGAAGCATGGGGGTGGTAGTGTAATAGCTTGGGCATGTATGGCTGCCAATGGACCTGGTTCTCTTGTATTTATTGATAATGTGACTGCTGACAAAAGCAGCAGGATGAACTCTGAAGTGTTTCGGGCAATATTATCTGTTCATATTCAGCAAAATGTTTCAGAACTCATTGGACGGCGCTTCACAGTGCAGATGGACAATGACCCAAAGCATACTGCGAAAGCAACCAAAGAGTTTTTAAGGGAAAGAAGTGGAATGTTATGCAATTGGCAAGTCAATCAACTGACCTGAATCCGATTGAGCATGCATTTTACTTGCTGAAGACAAAACTAAAGGGAAAAAGCCCCAAGAACAAGCAGGAAAAGAAGACAGTTGCAGTAGAGGTCTAGCAGAGCATCACCAGGGATGAAACCCAGCGTCTGGTGATGTCTATGTGTTCCAGACTTCAGGCTGTAATTGACTGCAAAGGATTTGCAACCAAGTGTTAAAAATTAAAGTTTGATGCATGATTGTTAATCGGTCTCCTTACTTTTGGTCCCTTAAAAAGTGGGAGGCACATATAAAAACTGTTGTAATTTGCACATGAACTTTAATGGCATCCCAGACCTAGTCCGTAGAGTTTAATATTGAGTTGGCCCACCCTTAGCAGCTATAACAGCTTCAACTCTTCTGGGAAAGCTGTCCACAAGGCTTAGGAGTGTATCTATTGAATTCTTCCAGAAGAGCATTTGTGAGGTCAGGCACTGATGTGGACGAGAAGGCTAGGCCTGCAGTCTCCGCTTAAATTCATCCCAAAGGTGTTCTATCGGGTTGAGGTCAGGACTTATCCATGTCTTATTGGACCTTGCTTTCTGCACTCGTATGCAGTCATGTTGGAACAGGAAGGGGCCATCCCAAAACTGTTTCCAGGTTGGGAGCAGGAAATTGTCCAAAATATCTTGGTATGCTGACTCCTTAAGAGTTCCCTTCACGGGGAACGAAGACAGGTGTCCCAATACTTTTGGTATATATATATATATATATATATATATATATATATATATATATATATATATATATATATATATATATACACATACATACATACACACTCACCAGCCACTTTATTAGGTACACCGTTCTAGTACCAGGTTGGACCCTTTTTTCCCTTCAGAACTGGCTTAATTCTTTGTGGCATAGATTCAACAAGGTGTTGTAAACATTTGTAGCCAGGTGCTGGCTACATTGCCTATGTCACCGGGGGATTCTCTTCAACATCAGCCACAGTAAGTCTGTTCCCTCTAGTGCTCAGCTTGGACACTGTATTGTCTCTTCCTGAATGCAAAGCAAGTGAGATCCAAGAGAAGAGCAAAGGATCTTGAAAAATGTAGTCTGAAGAGCCAGCTTTACCCTGGGGTCAGACCATTGTGGACTACAAGTTCCAGTCAGCTGGAGAGAGAGAGCAGAATTCTCAGAGTTATATATAACCTGGGTTTCGGAGGAGGCACTCTCTTGGGGCCATGGCCTTAAGCTGGGAGCAGGGACCCAGACTCTGAAGGTTACGAACAGCGCTGTGGCCTTGTCAGTGTGGAGAGTCTTTGGCGGATGTGTGAGCGGATCCCTTTTTGTCAGATTCCTGTCAGCCAAGTGACCATTGGGGACTCACCCTCCTTGTCCTCAACACAGATCCTGGTGAATCCCAGCATCTCAAGGTGTGCGGTCAGGCACCCTTCCCTGGAGACAGATTTTACAAGGGCCTATTCCAGAACTCCCTATTCTCTTGAACCTGGTATTGTCAGGATTGGTGAGTGGGCAAAAGCCCACCCTCTATATACGCTAATGCTGTGTACACACAATCAAACTATCTGGCGGAAAAGACAATCTGCCCGTGTGTGGGCTCCGGTGGATTTTTTTACCCAAAAGTCCGGCTGACTTAGAAAGTAAAATAATAAAAACAGTGTAGCGCTTCAATAATAATAAGTGTAATCAACACAAATTATAAAAATAATAATAACAAAACAAAAATCACACAAAACTAAATGCCTGAAAGTAAAAGTCCAACATAAGGCACTCATTCCACTATGTTGATGGCATAGGAGTGGCCAGACCGTCACATGGAAGGAAAATGGTGTACTGGACGAATATGTTCATGCAGGTAGACTTGATTGTAAACATCAGTGAATAGTAGATAAATACTTCTTACCGGAACAGTTGGACTCACACAGTCATATGACGGCTGAGTCTGGAAGGCTTGGGGTCACAGTCAAGGACCAAGGAGTGTGAGGAGAGAGGTCAGTTGAGCTAGTGGAGGAGCTCCAGGCGGTTGTAGGTTCAAAGATGGATCCTTTCAGATGGAACATCAAAGGTCGAAGTAATCAAGCTCAAACGCAGCCCGTTGGACCAATACTCCAGCCTCCCCCGAATGGGGAGGGGGGTGTTTGTAAAGTTTTAAACCAAAACCATGGAGAAAAAGGAAAAGGAAAAAGGAAAAGAAAAAAAGGCTCCCTTAGGGCGAGCTGTTGGTACCCCACATTGCTTTTAAGTTCATTTCGTTCTTTTATGTGATCACTAAGTCATTTATTACCTTTTGACTTCAATAAACCAACGTTTTTATATTGTTTGACCCGCACCATGTGGAGCCTTTTTTTCTTTTCCTTTTTCTCCATGGTTTTGGTTTAAAACTTTACAAACACCCCCCTCCCCATTCGGGGGAGGCTGGAGTATTGGTCCAACGGGCTGCGTTTGAGCTTGATTACTTCGACCTTTGATGTTCCATCTGAAAGGATCCATCTTTGAGCCTACAACCGCCTGGAGCTCCTCCACTAGCTCAACTGACCTCTCTCCTCACACTCCTTGGTCCTTGACTGTGACCCCAAGCCTTCCAGACTCAGCCGTCATATGACTGTGTGAGTCCAACTGTTCCGGTAAGAAGTATTTATCTACTATTCACTGATGTTTACAATCAAGTCTACCTGCATGAACATATTCGTCCAGTACACCATTTTCCTTCCATGTGACGGTCTGGCCACTCCTATGCCATCAACATAGTGGAATGAGTGCCTTATGTTGGACTTTTACTTTCAGGCATTTAGTTTTGTGTGATTTTTGTTTTGTTATTATTATTTTTATAATTTGTGTTGATTACACTTATTATTATTGAAGCGCTACACTGTTTTTATTATTTTATCTGTTGAACTTTGTTTGTTTTTAGTGTTGGCTGCTGCTTTGGCTGTTGTGGCCATCTTTTCACCAACTATAGCGCAGTGTTTTTCCCCTTTTATATTTGACTTAGAAAGTAGTTTTGACTCAAAAATTGTCCGCCGCACTCGCAGTCTGGCGAACAATACTGCCATATGTGTGCTAGTCCACCGTTCTTTTGAAATGAACAGACTTTTCCCGCACTGAGAAAAGTCCATTAATTTTGAGCGCAGCTCCAGGTAGCCGGGACTAGGGAAGGAAGTCAATAAGGGGGCCCCCAGATCCCAGCCCCCGACCCTATGTGAATGAGTATGGGGTACAATGTACCCCTACCCATTCACCTGTGAAAAAAATGTCAATAAAACACAACACACAAGGGTTAAAAATAATTTATTGCACAGCTCCGGGGGTCTTCTTCCGTCTTGGGGGGTCTTCTCACTGGACTCCTGCGCTATCTTCTGCTCTTTTACTAGCTCTTTTACTAGCGGAGGAGCCCGGCTTTCTTCTTCGTCGCCGCCACCGCCCGGGGGTCTTCTTCCGACTTCGGGGGTCTTGCCCCCCTCTTCGGGGGTCTTGTCCCCCTCTTCGGTTCTTCTTGCAAGGCCTCCGCGCCTTCTTACAACTCTTTTACAAGCGGTGGCCTGGTCTTCTATCGCCGCCGCCTTCTCTTCTTCTTGTTCTTCTTGTTCTTCTTGAGATGTTGACTCTTCGCTGTCTCTGGCCGCAATGACAGGGATGCGGCATGCGGCGACTTATATAGGGACATCGCCGGGTGATGGCCCCGCCCATTATGATGTCACAGTCCCAGAGTATGCTGGGACAGCGACGAGTCAACATCTCAAGAAGAACAAGAAGAGAAGGCAGCGGCGATAGAAGAGAGAACATGAATACAGTGTCCAAAGTAGGGACTGAGAAACAAACCCTATTGTGACAGGGCACATATGCAGCCCAATTAACCACCATTGTGCCCCAACACAACAAGGCTCTAGAAAAAAATTTTTTTGCCGGAACCTAGTATTATTAGAAGTAGAACATCTACCAGTTTTTGTATTACTGTCTGTGTTCTATTAGAGATATAACCTAATGTATACTATAGTATGAGCCAAAACAACATCCATCACTCCAAACGTCTTTGCTCTCCTCAGTTGCAGGGACACTGGGTGCCAGCCCTGGGGGCTCATTCTTATTCCACGTACAGGAAACAGAAAAGTGCACACCCATGGAAACCTCTATGCCAAAAACTGACTTGCTTTTAATTATTGTAATGTCACAGTAACCAGTGTGTCTATAATTCTGCCAGCAGTGAACACTGTTGGCACAATTAGCAGCATGTGATGGCACTAGCTATGACCTTGACCTCTCAATACATTCAGATAGGGATAATTGGATGGGGTCTTGAATGTCCTGGTACACTAAAATGTTGCTGTAGACACACAAAACAAGCACATTTCCAGCACTATTCCTTCTACCTATACCTACCTACTACCTATACGGCATTCAAATGACCACCCAGTATTTCTTAGAGTCTCAGCATTTTTGTAAGTGACCCTTCCTGTGAGGTCGTTGGGACAGGTAGTAAAAGGAAATTTTATGAATGAAGAGAAAGATAGCATGCCTTTAAGCAGGTGCAGTTAGATAGTCTGCCACTAGGTGGTTGTGTCCAAAGATAGTGTACATTAGGGAATTATGTAAGTGGGTGTAAGGCACTCTGTTAGACAAGGCCTCCCTGTAGTGGTGTGATGGATATAGTCATTGCCCATATAAAAGATAGGAGGATCTCTAATCATGCGGGGCATGGGAGCAAGTCAGCTCACACTTATGCAGATGCAGCCAACTACAGTCAACAGACTACACTGTGAATGATGCCAACAAAGCTGGATCCCAACTAGATGGCTATACTTAATGCACTGGCCTTCATCTTGGAACATTAGCCACCAGTCTCAACTCTACATTGTTCATTGGTCATCCTTTATTACTAAAATGACCGCTTAACCTGAGTGTTCAGAAGATGCATGAAAGTAAAAAGCCTTCAGCCTTTAGAACCACTTTAATCATGTTGCATGGCAGGGTTTACCCACATATTAGCATTCAGTTTCTGCTGCATTTTTTAGGATTTGTTTTTTGATTCCTTTATGCATATTCTATTTATTTTCATTAAGGTTCCACCATCAAAGTGCAGTTCTAGCTGTTCTCCAGGATTTATGAAGGTGACCATTCCTGGAAAGCCCATCTGCTGTTTTCAGTGCGTAGCATGTCCTCAGGGACAAACCTCCAATGAAACAGGTGCTTTATAAGATTATGTTTGATTATGTTAGGTTTCTACACACAAACTGTGTTTTTTACAATACTGACACTAGCTTTCTTTTCTAGATGCTGTCAATTGCCACCCTTGCCCCTGGGATATGTGGCCCAATCTCCAACAAGATGCATGTTTGCCAAGGCCCATTGAGTTCCTCTCCTACAGTGAAGCACTTGGCATGAACTTGGCTACCATTGCCATATTCTCCTCGGTTGTCCCACTTGGAATTTTGGGATTGTTCATCCGTTATAGGACCACACCAATAGTGCGAGCCAACAACTGGTCTTTAAGCTGTCTTCTACTCATATCTTTATGTCTCTGCTTCCTTTGCTCATTGGCGTTTATTGGATACCCACAACTAGATAAGTGCCTTCTCCGCCAGGTTACATGTGGTTTGGTCTTTTCATTGTGTATCTCTTGTGTTCTAGCCAAAACTATTACAGTCGTCATTGCCTTCAAAGCCACCAAGCCAGGAAGTCAGTTAAGAAAGTTTACTGATGTACGAGTATCCTACACACTTATTGTCCTTTGTTTACTAATCCAAATATCCATCTGTGTGACTTGGCTTTCTTCTTCACCTCCTTTTACAGAGTATGACGTTAACACTCAGTCAGAGGTGATTATTTTGAGCTGCAATGAAGGATCTCCTACAGCATTCTGGTTCATGTTAGGATACCTTGGTCTCCTAGCCACCATCAGTTTTATTGTTGCGTTCTTGGCTCGAAGATTACCTGACAGCTTCAATGAGGCAAAGTATATTACATTTAGTATGTTGGCTTTCCTCAGTGTTTGGATTTCCTACATTCCAGCCTCTCTCAGCTCACGGGGGAAATATACTGTGGCCACAGAGATCTTTGTAATGTTATCTTCTAGCTGGGCTCTTGTGGTTTGTATTTTCCTGCCAAAATGTTTCATTATATTGTTTCGACCAGATATGAACTCTAAAGGACTATTGATGAAGAAAAACTATGGCTGAAAAATTTTTTAGACATCTATCTTATGCGGGACTAGTTATTTATTCATAGAACAGTTTTTTTTTGTATTTTGTAGATTCATAACTTTCTCTGTTCCTGAAGGAATTGTTGTTTGTTTCACCACGTTCTTTCTCTTACTGATTTCTGAATGGGAAAGTCTGAATTCATTATATAGTAAAACCTTGGTTTGAGAGTAACTTGGTTTGGTAATAAATTATGACTTGATATACAAGCGATGTCTTGATATACAAGCAGCGTCATGCCACAACTGAGTAAAAAAGAGGAGAGAGGCACCACTAAGTGTAGCAGTTTGGTTACATTTAATGAAGGTACAACATTTAGCAACTCACATGGTTGATGTTTAAAACAGGCACATCTAAGTATGTAGGCATCCAGGGTAAAGCTGTGCACATAGACAAAAAAAAGTTGCAATGATCACCATTGTATTCTCTAGGGTCTTTGCTAAAAAACATATATAATGTTTTGGGGTTCTATGTAATTTTCTAGCAAATAAATGATGATTTTTACATGTAGGGGAGAAATGTCAGAATTGTCCTGGGTGCCCCAGAACAACTGATGGCGCTCCCTGCATGTTGGGCCTCTGTATGTGGCCACGCTGTGTAAAAGTCTCACATATGTGGTATGGCCATACTCGGGAGTAATAGCAGAATGTGTTTTGGGGTGTAATTTGTGGTATGCATATGCTGTGTTTGAGAAATAATCTGATAATATGACAATTTTGTGAAAAATAAAATAAAAAGGAAAAAAAAAATCTTGATTTTGCAAAGAATTGTAGGAAAAAATGACAACTTCAAAAACCTCACCATGCCTCTTACTAAATACCTTGGAATGTCTTCTTTCCAAAAAGGGGTCATTTGGGGGGTATTTGTACTTTTTTGGCATGTTAGGGTCTCAAGAAATGAGATAGGCCGTCAGTCCTTTGGGTGTGATCAATTTTCAGATATTGGCACCATAGCGTGTGGACTCTATAAAGTTAACAAAAACCAAATAATATCCACCAATTTGAACTTATTTTTACCGAAGATACATAGTAGTATAAATTTTGGCCAAAATTTATGAAAAAAAATTACTAATATGCTAAATTTTATAACAGAAACAAAGAAAAATAAATTTTTTACAGAATTTTCGGTCTTTTTTCTTTTAGCCCCTGTACACATGGTCGGAGATTTCCACAACCAAATCTGTCAGATTTTGCCCGTCGGATCTTGTCCGAAACTGTTGCATACACACGGTCGGACAAAGTTGGCGAAAAATCTGATCTTTCAGAACGTGATGACGTAATTTAATTACGATGGGACTACATTCAGGCTAGTAGCCAATAGCTTTGATGTAGGAATTTGATCTGAGCATGCGTGGCACTTGGTCCGATCAAAATTCTCTACACATGATCGGAGTATGTCCGATCGGCCCAGTTGGTCGGGAAATATTTCCAACATGTTGGAAAATTGGGTCCGACAGATATTCCGACGGAATCAGTCCGATGCATACCACACACAGTCGGATTATCCGACGACACGGTCTGATAGGACACATTCCGACGGATTCTCCGGCCGTGTGTACAAGGGCTTATAGCACAAAAAATAAAAAACCCAGCAGTAATTAAATACCACCAAATAAAAACTCTATTTGTGTGAAAAAAAGGACAAAAATTTTATATGGGTACAGTGTTGCATGACTGAGTAATTGTCATTCAAAATGTGAGAGCACCGAAAGCTGAAAATTGGTCTGGTTATTAAGGGTGTTTAAGTGCCCAGTGGTCAAGTGGTTAAATGTAACCATATTGCTACACTTATGCCCCGTACACACGGTCTGATTTTTTGATGGAAAATGTTCAATGGGAGCCTTTTGTCGTAAATTCCGACTCATGTGTAGGCTCCATCGGACATTTTCCATCGGACAGTTTCCATCGTAATTTCCATTGCACAAAATTTGAGATCTGGTTCTCAAATTTTCCAACAACAAAATCTGTGCAAATTCTGATCGTGTGTACACAATTCCGACGCACAAAGTGCCACGCATGCTCGGAATCAAGCAGGAGAGCAGCATTGGCTATTGAACTTAATTTTTCTCGGCTCGTCGTGCATGTTGTACGTCACCGCGTTCTTGACGTTTGGAATTTCCGACCAACTTTGTGTGACCGTGTGTATGCAAGACAAGTTTGAGCCAACATCTGTTAGAAAAAAATTATGGATTTTGTTGTCGCAATGTCCGATCGTGTGTATGGGGCATTAAGAGGGGCCTCTCTTCTCTTTTATACTCTGAATCTCCTGCTGGATTTTGCTTCAAATCCCCTTGTGGAGGCTTCCATTTATGGATGGACATTTTATGGTTATATAAAATAGTATTGCTATAATCTTTTTATATGGACTATAAATGGAAAGACCTATGAATGAATGGTTGTGGAACGAATCATCTGAGTTTCCATTAGTTCTTATGGGAAAATTCGCTTTGATATACAAGTGCTTTGGATTACAAGCATGTTTCCGGAACAAATTATGCTCGCAGTCTAAGGTTTTACTGTAACAACCTGAACAATATTTGTGTTGTAATGGGAAAACCTGCAGTGTCTGCATCTAGAAGTGGATGATTCTTTTAGAGTGGCTCACCAAATAAAATTCTTATTGCAGGGGATGACTGAAAAAAATGTTGTATCAAATTAGGGTAGACTTCTGTGAAAAGCAGTGAGCCAATTACATAAGCAGAGTATGAGATTTAGGCAGGAATAAGGGATAGGGATATGCTTATTAATTTTTTTTTTCTTCAGAGCTGTTCCTACATTGTATGGAAGTGACATTTGATTTTTTTGTACATTTTCTACATATTCTACTTTTCTTGATCATACATCATGGGACACAGGAGCTCCAATACATAGTGGGTTATATAGGCACCTCTGGTGATTGGACACTGGTTAACCCCCAATTAAGGAGAATTTCTCCCCTATATTACCCCTCCGATATGGGAGGCACCTCAGTTTTTTCGCCAGTGTCTAAGGTGGTTGGTCACATAAAACATGTGCTATGAAGAAAGCTCTTTGCAGGTCCCTGCGAGGGTCTAAGGGCTATGATAACCAGATCCATATCTCGGGCCGACTCCCAAGATGATATGGTACCCGGGCCTCGTCATCCGAAGAAACAAGGTTTTTCCTGTAAGTCCTCTCCTTTTGGAAGACTGGGTTCTGGGAAAACCAGACTTGGTGTACTATTTACACAGTGGCACGAAAGTTTCTGGTAGTCTTTTACAAGGTCCAGGTAAGAGGTTCCTCTGAGAAGGAACCCAAAAAATCCTGAAGGTTGTCACAACTCTGCCCGCCGTGATGGGTGAAGGCTGGAAGCTGTCTGTTTTCAGCAATTTCTGCGGCGGGGACAGGTAAGAGAAGTTAATCCTATATAAATTATATATTATGGATTTCTTCATGTGAGTAGTTGTATGTCTTACCTGGTTTCCGCCACTAGAGGGAGTAAGAGCAGCCTGATGCATACTTGCATGCCTTTCAGATATACATGCTCAGTGAAGCCAGTCTCTAGATGGTTCACATCTTCCGCTGCAGACTCTGCCACAATAAAGGTAAAATAGAGGTCTCACGTAGTCTGGGGGTCCCGCGTGGCTCTGTAGGTGACTCTCTTACCCCCTCGGATGACCGGAAGTCCTTGTACGCGTACGCACGCTGGGCGCGCTCCCATACTAATGGAAGAGGGGGGTGTTGTTGCGGGCGTGCACGGCGCTTTACTGCGCAGGCGCCAATGCAGCGATTTTAAAAAGCCCAGAACGCCAGGGGGCTCTAAGTGGAGGACACAGAGCTGTGGGCAGTAAGCATCCAAGAGGATTGGATCCAGGCAAATCTAAGACACCTACTCAGCATCAGGTTGTGCAGTTTAAGCATATATGTTTATTGTGAAACTTGTAGCAAAACAGTGATTGCACTTTGTACTAGTACCTCTGCTTTGTAGCTTAGGACTATATCTCCTTGTAAGAGGGTCTCAGGGGGAGGTAACAAGGGCACTGGTAAATCACTGCCTAGGTCTAGCGGTCCTAAAGATGCCTGTAGATTACCACCCCCCCCTGCAAGACTGGAGCCATCCTCACAGGATGAGTCAGTGCCCCTGTCAGGTTTTGCAGCCTTTCCTAATGTTTCAGCCCCAGTGTATGTCACTGAAGACTCCCTTAGGGCTACATTGGAGGGGTTTGAAGGGAGAACCGTGAATTTTATTTCAGCTTCCCTAAAAGATAGCAGAAAAAGGGGTAGATCCCCTCCCTCTGCTGAGATTCCTCTTTCAGGTGACACCTCTGACAATGAGGAGAGATCCCTATCATGGGATAGGGATCAAGAGCAGTCGGATGAATCAGAGGAAGAGGAAAGAGTCCCCTACTCCCAGGCTCTTAGAAAGCAGGTTCAATATTATACCGAGTTGGTGCGTACCACTTTCAGGATGCCCGCTGCTGAGGCCGCTACATCCTCTGTTTCTTCCCTGGGGGTCAGGATAATCCCACAGACTGCCTTTTCCTTTCCAATTCATCCCTTAATGGATAAATTGTTGTATGAGGATTGGGGACATCCCGATAAACTGTTTGCTCTTCCTAAAAGGTTTTCTATGCTTTATCCTCTGGAGGAAAGTTTCACCAAGAAATGGGGGGTCCCATCTGTCGATGCGGCTGTTTCTTGTGTGAAAAAGAGCAAACGTCCATCATTTAGGCGTTCTCTTTCTCCTGGAGCATCAAGCTCTAAGCAGTGGCGACGGCCTTCCCAACCTCCCTCTAGAGGAAAGGCCCAAGGTCACACCCAGGGGCAGAAAAAGACTTGGGGGCGAAAGCCTGCCAAGCAGAGCCCAAAAGCTTCCTTGTGAAGGGGTGCCCCAGAGTGGGGGGAAGGCTCCTGCAGTTTGCAGAAGCCTGGCGGGAAGAGATTCGGGACAAGTGGGTAACCTCCTCGATATCTCTGGGCTACAAGCTAGAGTTTCAGGAGATTCCACCTTCTTGCTTCCTAAGGTCAAGGATCCCCAAGGATCCCCAAGGATCCAGTAAAGCAAAACCACTACTTCTGGCCTTAGATCACTTGCTATGCCAGGGAGTGATAGTGGAAGTGGACCCAAAAGAACAGGGTTCAGGCTTTTACTCAAATCTCTTCACCCTTCCAAAGCCAAATATGGGTGTCAGACCTATCCTGGATCTAAAGGATCTGAATCAGTTTTTGCACATTCGGTCTTTCCGAATGCAGTCAATACGCTCTGTGGTCTCTTCCCTGCAAGGGGGAGAGTTTATAGCATCGATAGATATCAAGGATGCATATCTTCATGTGCCAATTTTTCCCGCACACCAAAAATATCTAAGGTTCATGGTAGATCAGAGCCACTAAATTTGTGGCCCTGCTGTTCGGTCTCGCTACGGCTTCTCGAGTCTTCACAAAGATTCTGGACCCTCTCTTGGCAAACCTAAGAGCTCAGGGTATAACCGTGATAGCTTATCTAGACGATTTTCTACTCATAGAGAAAACAGTAGCGCTCTTGAACCACAGTGTTACCAAAACATTAGAGCACCTGAAACACCTAGGTTGGATTATAAACCTAGAAAAGTCATCCCTACAGCCTGCTACCAGGTTGGAGTATGTGGTTATGGTCATCGACACCGCTCAGGGCAGGGTGTTTCTACCAAGGCCAAAGGCCATGGCTATCGGGGCTCTGGTGCGCCTAATTCTAGGTAGAAGGACTTCCCCCATTCGGCTGTGTATGAGACTGTTAGGGAAAATGGTCGCCTCCTTCGAGGCCGTTCCATTCGCCCAGTTTCACTCAAGGCCTTTGCAAAGATGCATCCTTGCGGCTTGGACCTTCCTATGGGTCTATCCCCAGGGACTCGCAAGAGTCTTGTTTGGTGGTTACAGACCAAGAATCTGCTGAAAGGCAAAACTTTTCTTCCCCTCCCATAGAAGATTATAACTAGATGCCAGCCTGACAGGCTGGGGAGCAGTGTTGGAGGAGGTATACACGCAGGGAAAATGGTCTGCGACCGAGAAGTTACTGCCCATAAATATTCTGGAAATTCGGGCAGTTTATATGGACTGGTTTTACAGACTACAGGGTCTCCCTGTTCAAGTTCAGTCCGACAATGCCACAGCTGTGGCCTATATCAATCACCAGGGGGGCACCAGGAGTCTGGTTGCACAAAGAGAGGTGAATCGCATACTTGCTTGGGCATAATCATTATATTATCTGGCAACACCGCTGTTTATTCTCATACTGGCCACTTTGAAATGAATCTGTACCATTATTGATTCAACTGCCCAGGTAATCTCTTCTCTATATTTATATATATATATATATATATATATATATATATATATATATATATATATATATATATAACCCCCACTTTAAACATCATTAGGATCAATTCATCATGGTCCAGTATATATAATATATTGTTTTTCTCTACAGACCTTTGGGTGACGCGTCGCTTCTAGTTTATGTACCTACTGGCCAGTACTGGTGCACCTTTTTTCCAACTTCTCACTTATTTACTATTAACGGCAAACATACTCATAGACCGGTGGGATTCTGACTCAATTGGTAAGAGAAATTAAATGATATCTTTACAAATTTTTTAGAAATTATCTCTATTTGATTGAATAGGTGGATTATCACCTCTTGGCATATGATATCTGTGATCTGAAATATTTACAGCTGTGAATAAAAATTTTTGTAAAAAAAAAAAATGTTTCCGTATATACTTACTTTGTAAATCATATATGTCTTTGAAATCTGTATTATAATTTTTGGAAACATTGTTTACGAACTAAACATATGTTGTTCTTGTGTTTCTTTATTTTATCAGTTATGATCTGCTGCTGCGCCAATTCCTGATGAAGCTCGAGCTATGAGCGAAACATGTTGAATAATTGCAGCCCAGTATTCATGCTTTTATGTATCAAAGTGGGGTAACTCTGGAGATGTTCTATACTGTATCTGGCCTCACTATGTGTTTTATGGTTGTACTATGTAGCTTTGTTCATTATTGATGTTTATTGAATAAATAAAAACACTTTTAGCAATTATTATCTGATTGCAGATTTTGCTGATCTGATACCGGTAAAAATCCCTGGGTTGGTATTAGGGATGGCCGAACGGTTCGCCCAGCGGTCGTTTTGCGGCGAATTTCGGCTGTTCGCCGTCCGCCCGATCGACGGACTATTGACGCCGTTCGCCCAGCGGACTTCCGTGTTTACTGTGTAAAATGACTTTGACCTATGATGACACATCCATCATGTGGTACAGGACAGCCAATTGAGACATTACAGCACATGGACACTTGGACATTCCCCCTAACTTATAAATAGACCAGATCCGGCGGCCATTTTACATTCTTTCATATGTCACTATAGGGAGAGGTTGCTGTGTGGAGCAGGGAGAGACTACAGTGACCCAAATCGCTAGCTATTAGGTCCACAAAAGTTCTTTTAAGGACTGGTATCATGGTATAGGTGTTAGGTGTAGTTCAGGATATAGGTTTGAGGCACTGCTGTGCTAGATTGTTGCAGCAGCCTGTTTTTTGTCAGTGTAGAGAGAGGGACGGGACACTGTGTGCAGCAGGGACAGTCAGTTTAATCATTAGCTGTTACTATTAGGTCCACAAAAGTCCTTTTCAGGACTGGTATGGTAAAGTAGTACAGGATATAGTTTTGAGTGCTATTCAAGTTATTGTTCCAGCAGCCTGTGTTTTGTCAGTTTAAATAGGGACAGGCAGGAAGCTGTGTGTGGCAGTGAGGGACAGTTTAATCAGTAGCTGTTACTATTAGGTCCACAAAGGTTCTTTTCAGGACTGGTATGGTAATAGGCTTGTACACGTATAATATTCTTTCTTCCAAATATAGAAAGAATATTATACTTGACTGCTGCCCTTCTGCTGCAGCAGTCCTTTATCAGTATAGGGACTGAGGTACAGTCTGCTAATCATTCACAACCTACTAGTTCCACAAAGGTCCTTATAAGGACTGGTAAGGTATAGGGTACTACAGTACATAGGGTTAAGTGAGGTACAGTCTGCTATTTCTTAAGGACTGGTACAGGTCCACAATATATAGGGTTGAGGTGCACTACTGCTGACTGCTGCCCTTCTGCTGCAGTAGTCCTTTATCAGTATAGGGACTGAGGTACCGTCTGCTAATCATTCACAACCTACTAGTTCCACAAAGGTCCTTATAAGGACTGGTAAGGTATAGGGTACTACAGTACATAGGGTTGAGTGAGGTACAGTCTGCTATTCCTTAAGGACTGGTATAGGTCCACAATATATAGAGTTGAGGTGCACTACTGCTGACTGCTGCCCTTCTGCTGCAGTAGTCCTTTATCAGTATAGGGACTGAGGTACCGTCTGCTAATCATTCACAACCTACTAGTTCCACAAAGTTCCTTATAAGGACTGGTAAGGTATAGGGTACTACAGTACATAGGGTTGAGTGAGGTACAGTCTGCTATTCCTTAAGGACTGGTATAGGTCCACAATATATAGGGTTGAGGTACACTACTGCTGACTGCTGCCATATACTGCAGCAGTCCTTTATCAGTATAGGGACTGAGAGTTTTGTCACAGGGTCATTTAAAAAATGACAGGCAGAGGAAGAGGCAGGCCCTTCCACAGGGGTGGTAGGGGTAGGGCAGGAGCAACAGGCTTGAGCCAAAGTGGGAAGTTGCAGAAGGTGCGTTCAATTCATTTAAAGGAGGCACCAGACTTGGTTGAGTGCTCACTCAGCCTTACTCTTCTGCACCCTCCTCATCCTCTTGATCTGCACCCTCTTCTTCACTCTCTGCTATGTGCACCCCCAAAGACACTACCACCAACAACACCACCACCACCACATACCTTCCGCTTGAGTCACAGGAATTATTTTCCTATCCATATCAAGACATTTCTGATGCGCAGCCACTCTTGGTATTGGATCAGGAAGAGGAGGTAGCAACAACCGCCACTCAGCAGTCTGACAACAGTACCCAGATCAGCCCAAGGAGGAGGTTGGTCCCCGGTGTTGCTGACTACTCCGAGATCTCTACTTATAGCGGTGGGGAAGGTGACGTCGATGATGACGTGTCTAGTGATGTCACGTGGGTGCCCACAAGAGAGGAAGAGGAGGGGAGTTCAGAGGGAGATATGGACCAGCAGATAGGGAGGAGAAGCAGGAAGAACTTAGATTGCACAGGAGGGACAAAGCAGACTGCGACTGTATCAGGAGCGAGTCATCAACCATGTACGATCACATCTGGGGCTCCCAGGACCCCGACACATGGCTCCGCAGTGTGGGCTTTTTTTAACGTGTCCGCTGCTGACAATAGCGTTGCCATCTGCAATCTTTGCAGTCAACGCCTTAGTCGCAGTAAGCCCAACACTCACCTAGGGACGACCGCCTTAAGAATAGTGATGGACGAACTTCCGACGGGACGTTTCGCGAACGCGGACCGCGAACGCGGACCGCGAACGCGGCCAATAGTTCGCGAACCGGAACGTTTGCGGCGGGCCCCATTGACTTCAATGGGAGGTGAACTTCGCAAACCTACAGGTCAAATTTGCAGCCACAACATAATTAATAGCTGTGCAAACATAGTCCCACCACATGGCCAATGACATAACACATGTATGAGGTGAATCTGGGATCGACAACTACAAGCATTCTTTTTTATATGGGAAATTGTTGTGACAATTCAGGACTGTGGAGCGCATGAAGGCATTGGGGGAGAGGGAAGGTCAGGGTAGGCAAAGAGGGTGCAGGAGATGATCACCAGCAGCGTGACATACAGCAATGACACCTGCACTGTGATAGAGTCATCTGACAACAGCACAGTGATAGAGAGCACTGACATCAGCAGCATGACATAAAGCACTAACACGAGCACCGTGATATACAGCACTGACAGCAGCACCGTGATAGAGAGCACTGACATCAGCAGCGTGACATAAAGCACTAACACCAGCACCGTGAAATACAGCACTGACAGCAGCACCGTGATAGAGAGCACTGACATCAGCAGCGTGGCATACAGCAATGACACCTGCACCGTGATAGAGTCATCTGACAACAGCACCGTGATAGAGAGCACTGACATCAGCAGCGTGGCATAAAGCACTAACACCAGCACCGTGATATACAGCACTGACAGCAGCACCGTGATAGAGAGTACTGACATCAGCACTGTGATATACAGCACTGACACCTGCACCGTAAGCAGCCCCAGGAGGAAGTCAGCATAGCGCAGGGATGGTGGGAGCCCCTCATAATAAGCATAGCACAGGGATGGTGGGAGCCCCTCATAGTGAGCATAGCACAGGGATGGTGGGAGCCCCTCATAATGAGCATAGCACAGGGATGGTGGGAGCCCCTCATAATAAGCAACCCCAGGAGGATGTCAGCATAGCACAGGGATGGTGGGAGCCCCTCATAATAAGCAGCCCCAGGAGGATGTCTGAATAGCACAGGGATGGTGAGAGCCCCTCATAATAATCAGCCCCAGGAGGAAGTCAGCACAGCACAGGGATGGTGGGAGCCCCTCATAATAAGCAGCCCCAGGAGGAAGTCAGCACAGCACAGGGATGGTGGGAGCCCCTCATAATGAGCATAGCACAGGGATGGTGGGAGCACCTCAAAATATGCACAGCAGAGGTACAGCCCCAAGAGGAAGTCAGCACAGCACAGGGATGGTGGGAGCCCCTCATAATATGCACAGCAGAGGTACAGCCCCAGGAGGATGTCAGCACAGCACAGGGATGGTGAGAGCCCCTCATAATAAGCAGCCCCAGTAGAAATATGACACCGCTCAACCTCTTCAAAGAGGAGGGTACGGGCATATAGTACGATGTGCTTTTTTTGGACAAGGAAATGAGCCAAATGAAGAAAGAAGGTCTCTGTGCTTGATTAAAAAAAATTGTTTATAGAGAGTGCGCATGCGCGGGCGGCCGGAGCGGATGCAAAGCTAGACTGCTCCGCACTCTCCCGGCACTTTCAGCTACAATACACTGCCCATCGGCCCCGCTCGTCCCCATATACTTACGGGACAGCGGGCACTGCACGAGCGGATCGTCTCCCCATGCCTACTAGGTCGTCGGGGAAGGCGCACGGCGGCACTTTTCAGCAGCCTCGTGGATCCGGCCGCAAATCCAAGATGGCGGCCGGCAAATACACAGGGCCCGGACCGGAGCAACAGCCGCAACTACAGCGGGACAGGAGACGTTTAGCTGGCTGCAAGTCCTTTGATGAAGGCTCCCTCACAGCTTCTCCACCTTCAGGTGAGCGGATGGATCATCCCTGTCCTGCATCCAGCCCTGTTAGATCTCTCTCTCAGGCCTCTGCTCCATCCCCGGGCCCTGTTTCTCAGGACTCCTCTGCTCTGGAAAAGGACCTATCAGATATATTTCTTAGCCAGGCCAGCAGCCATGATATGGATCCTGATAGTCCTGAGGGGTCTCCTGACCCTTTGCCTGCACCATTACCATATTCCCCTGATACTGTTTTGCTTGCTCGCTTTGCGGACATGCTGAGGAAGGAGCTAGAGAAAGCTACATCCAAATTAACCTCTGATCTGCGGCAGGATTTCCAGAATTTGGGTTGCCGGTTGGATAGTATTGAATCTAAAGTTGATGAGACTGTCCATAGAGTGTCACAGAATTCTGACATGATTACCGAACTCCATGATCGTTTAGAGGAAGCCTATAATAGAATTGACGACCTGGAAAACCGTGCCAGACGTTATAATTTCCGTATTCGCGGTCTACCGGAATCGGTTAAAGATATCACCTCCTTTGCTTCTTCTTTGATGCATTTAGCGGTCCCAGAGATTGATGACATTCATATGGAAATTCATATTCGCATTCGCATTCATAGAGCTTTGGTTCCCCTGAAGCCTGATGGACCACCCCGTGATGTGATTGTAAAGCCCCATTTCTTTGGGATTAAAGAAGCCATTATGCGGTATGCCAGGGATCACCCTGATTTGGAGGTTGAAGGTCACCATATTCAAATTTTCGTGGATATATCGCAAGCTACCATTCAGAAGAGGAGGGCATTTAAACCGCTGCTATCCCCTTTGATTCAGCACAATATTCGCTATCGCTGGAACTATCCTTTCCGACTACAATTTACTTATGACAATCGATCCTATGCTTTTTCTACATTCGCAGATGGGGAAAAAATCTTGTTGAAATTGGGGTTCATTTCCCAGGCCACAGTTTCTGGTCCGCCCACAGCTGTTGATCCCCCCCCCCCCCCCGCTTTTGCCGCTCTGGTCTTCCCCGACTTCGAAGAAATCCGCAACCTCGCGTCAAGCTACTTGAAAGACTATTTTTTTCTTTTTCTTTTTTTTGATTTTTTGATCCTACTAGTACACCGGACTCTGGGGGGAGGGGGATAATATAAAGAGTTATAGATTTATGTTTTGTGTTGTTTTTTCCCCTTCTTCCTGGGGTCTGGGGATGTTTTTTTTGTGCGGTAGCTTCTCTGTGGTCCTTATATAGGACATTAGCTACCGCTTGCATAATTTTTGTCGCTTGCTCGGATAATTGTATCCCTTTTTTCTTATATTACTTAGAGTTTTCAAGTATGGATATATGGGCATAACATTTGCTGTTTCATATTGTGCCGGGAGGTGGCTATGTGCTCTCCCTGTTGATAGGACTCTCCCCATTGATTTTCTTTGGCGGAGACACCCACACTTCCAGACTTAGATTCTGGTCTACGTTGTTATATTATGTTTACTTATTGTTGCTTAATGTTTTTTATCTCTGTTGATACTGGGTGTCGTTGCACCCATGTATCGTTTTTTTTTTCTCTTCTTCTTTCTCTCTTTGTTTTCCTTCCAGTCTTCACTATTAATTCTTTTTTTTTTCCTTGAGGATCGACCAGCGGCATTCTGGTTCATCAAAGAGGTCCATGTGTTGCCATCGTTAGGTGAGTCTATCTATCATGCAAATTTATATTTTTTACCATGTCCCGGTTAACTGACTCGACTGGAACCATTCGACTGCTATCCCATAATGTTCAGGGATTGGGCTCCCCATCTAAGCGAATCCAGGTATTTAACTATTATAAATCTCTGCATGTAGATATTGTAGCTCTCCAGGAAACCCATTTTCCCTCTTCTTTTACCCCCCGCTATATTCATAGAGATTACCCTGTGTGTTACTTTGCTAATGCCACAGAGAAAAAGCCTGGGGTAGCACTCTGTTTGTCACGGCGACTTTCATTTACAGAGACTAAAGTACTGCGGGATCCAGAGGGGAGGTTTCTACTGGTTAAAGGTCATTTGGGGAGCAATTTGGTGACAATTCTGGTTTATTATGCCCCCAACACGAATCAAGTAGCATTTTTTAAAGCCTTGCTCCGGTCCTTAGCGTCGGAATTTGAGGGTGATGTGATCCTAGCCAGAGATTCTAATTTAGCATTAGATCATGTCCTGGATAAATCACATTTATCTTGTCTTCGATCCCCTCCCAAATGTAGCCGAATTTTTGCTCAGTTATTACATCGTTATGATTTAGTTGATGCTTGGAGGGAGGCCAACCCTACCGCCCACGATTATTCTCATTTTTCTAGGGCTCACAACCGCTATTCGCGCATTGACCATGTGTTTCTTGCCTCGGGACTGTTGCCTAAACTGACTGCAGCTAAAATTGTTTCTACACCTTGGTCAGATCACGATCCAGTAGTATTACTGTTTTCGAATTTAACGTTTAAATTGGCGAAGTCCCACTGGAGGCTGAATGAGTCTATCCTGGGCAATGAATCTCACTGTACGGAGATTGTAACCCACCTAAAAGCATATTTTGCGGTTAACAAAGCAGAGGATACCAACCCTGCTGTTAATTGGGTGGCTCATAAAGCCTCCATTCGGGGCTCTCTAATTCAGTTGACGTCCAGACTTAATAAGGCTAATAGCACCATGATCTTGACCAAAACTAAGGAATACGAAACCCTAGCTGCCCAACATAAACGACTCCCTCATCCGGACTTATTGCTTAAGCTTGAACAGGCCCGCACCGAACTTAATATATGCCTTACTACGAGGGCCGAAAAATGTCTTCGCTGGACCAACCATAGGTTCTTTACATGGCGTGATCGTCCAGGTTCATTGCTGGCGCACAAACTTACCACTAAACATACGCATACAGCTCTCCCTAAAATTAGACTTTCAGGAGGTAATCTTTCTCAAAATCCCCAGAGTGTCCTTGACGAATTTCAGAATTTTTATACTACACTTTATGCCCCAACTCACGACAATACGTCTGTTTCTATCAATACTTTCTTAAGCACCTTATCGCTACCGTCTCTTACGGAACCTCATAGAGAAATTATGGACCAACCTATTACTTGTGAAGAGTTACACCATACCATTAAATTATTATCTTTGCATAAATCGCCTGGTTCTGATGGACTCCCTAATAGCTATTATAAAAAAAATTCAGAATACCTGGTCCCCCATATGGCTCTCTATTTTAATTCCTTACAAGACGGTGGCAAAGTACCTTTAGATGAAAATAGGGCCCACATTAGTGTTATACCTAAACCAAACAAAGATACTACTGATATTCTTAATTATCGCCCTATATCATTGATTAATTGTGATCTCAAAATCCTTACGAAATTATTAGCATTACGATTGGGTGCCTTTTTACCACAATATATACATAAAGACCAATCAGGTTTTTTATATCAACGCCAAACTTTAGACCAAATTCGCTGATCCATAGCTTTGATTTCTGCGGTTCGCTCCCAATGGGATGCTCCTGGATCTCGGGAACTGCTATTGCTCTCATTGGACCTTCATAAGGCCTTTGATAGCCTTAATTGGGACTATTTATTTACTACTCTTGGGGCCTTTGGTTTTGGTCCTGTTTTTATTTCATTATTACGAAAACTTTATAGCAAACCGTCGGCCCAGGTTGCTATCCGGGGTTATAGATCATCCTCCTTTCCCATTGGCCGTGGCACGAGACAGGGCTGTCCACTTTCCCCATTACTTTTTGCGTTGGCAATAGAGCCTTTAGCGGTAGCGATTCGATCTCATCCCCGAATTTATGGAATATGTTGTGGACAGCAGGAACATAAATGTTCTTTGTTTGCCGATGATGTTCTTATGTATATTACCAACCCCACAATTACCCTGCCTAACTTGTTATCGTTATTTCGCCAATTTTCCCAACTTTCCGGACTTACTTTAAACACTCAAAAAACGATGGCCCTTAATGTCTCTTTGCCCCCTTTAATGGAACAACAGTTGCGACACGATTTTCATTTCCAATGGACCTCAACCTCTATTCCCTATTTAGGTATTCAATTGACATCCTCAATTAGCACTTTATACAAAGCCAATTATCCCCCACTTTTTCGCCGTTTACGTGAGGACCTTCGGTGTTGGGCGGATTATTCCTTATCTTGGTTTGGTAGGATTAATTCCGTCAAAATGACGTTTCTCCCCAGACTACTCTATTACTTTAGGACCTTACCCATTGCAGTCCCGAGGAAAGAATTGCAACAGTTACAAGGAGATGTTCTCCGTTTTGTTTGGAGTAATGGGAAACCCCGCATGAATAAATCAACGTTATATACCTCAAAATTGCGCGGTGGGCTTGGCCTCCCTAATTTGCAAGCTTATTATCAGGCGGCTCAAATAACACAGCTTTCCTATACCACGGCCAGGGGGCCTCAGCCCCTTTGGGTATCTATTGAAGCCCTTTCGTGCCATCCTCTTGCTATTGGCTCCCTGATGTGGCTGCCAAGTCGCCTTCGCCCTCCTATCTTATGCCCCACCCTATCTCACTCCCTTGAGGTTTGGGATAGGGTGCGCCATCGTAAACCATTGGTGTCTTCACATACTCCCTTGGCTCCGGTGTTTTGTAACCCAGAGTTTCCACCTGGCTTGACCCCACAGATATTCCAGTGGTGGCTCAATAAGGGCCTCTTACGGATAGGTGACTATTTGACTGGAAGCCGACCTCATTCCTTGCAGTACTTTGTAGAGACAATACAGATGCCACCTAGTGAGCTGTTTCGGTACAATCAGATTGTATCCTTTATACATTCTAAACTTGGTATGCTTTATAGACCGTTTACTCTTACGAATTTTGAATTATCTTGTCAATCACAGGACCAAATAAGGGGACGTATATCTACTATTTATGCTACTATTACGGACCCACTTACTAAACTTCCCTATATGACCCATTGGGAACGGGACTTGAATCTTACCTTTGACCTGTCTGATTGGCAGGATATAGCCTATGCTTTATCTAAAGTATCTGTTAATACTGCACTGATTGAAGCAAACTACAAAACTCTACTACGATGGTATTTAGTGCCAACCAGGATAGCTAAGATGCATCCATCTGCATCCCCCATGTGCTTTAGACGGTGTGGTCAGATGGGTACAATGTGCCACATTTGGTGGCAGTGCCCGATCATAGTCAGATTTTGGATTCGTATATTTAACCTTATATACACGGTTACTGGGGTTAATATTCGTAGAGCTCCGGAGGTAGCGCTTTTTCAAAAGCTCCCAGATGGGGTTCCCAAGAAATCTTTCAAACTGATCACATATATAATTCTAGCTGCTAGGATTACTATAGCTAGATACTGGAAGCAGTCGGTGGTTCCTCTTGATTCTGTAAAACTTAAGCTTAACTGGATTATGGTCAATGATAGACGCACCTGGACCCTTCGTAATAATTCCAAGAAATTTAACGTGATTTGGGATCCGTGGATCAAATATATTTCTCCACTGTGACTTGCCGCTGGTTGACCCTCCCTCTTTTCCTCTTTTCTTTTTTCTTTTTCTCTTCTTTTCTTCTCTCTTTCCTTCTTCCCTATACCTACTGTCTAACGAGATATTTTTATAATTTGTAAAAAGGTCAGGCACCATTCTGTGCGGTCGTTCCTAGTGGAAGGGGGGTGTAGGGGAGTTCTCCCCACCCTCCTTGTTTTTTTTTCTTTCTTTTTCTTTTCTCCCCTCTGTTCTGCTCCGTTTTCTGTTCTGTTATTATTCTTGACAATATGGGTATTAAAGATTCTCTGGACAAGATCCAATTGGGTCTAACAGAGGGTGGGATGTGTTTGTATATTTGATTGGTGGAACACCATAATTTTTTGAGCTACTTTGTAATGCGTAATCTGCCATTATATCGATTACGTTTAGCCTATTTGACTTATGGTTTTACACTCTCATGTTTTACTGTTGATTGACCCGGCTGCGGTGTGGGATAAGGGTCATATTTTTCAGATTTTACTTGTTCATTGACCGTATTACCTGTGATATTTTCTTACTGTCTCACCTTGATTCATAAATAAAAATATATTGAAAGTAAAAAAAATTGTTTATAGACATATACATGGTCTACTGGTCACATGTGTTGAATTCCTCCGAGATCCATGCCTCATTCATTTTTAGAAATGTGTGGTAGTTAACACTGTCGTGAGCTAGGCGAGTACGCTTATCGGTCACAATCCCCTCTGCTGCGCTGAACGTCCTTTCGGACAGGACACTGGATGAGGGGCAAGCCAACAGTTCGATTGCAAATTAGGCAAGCTCTGGCCAGAGGTCAAGCCTGCCCACCCAGTAGTCCAGGGGTTCATCACTCCTCAGAGCGTCCACATTGGCCGTTAACTCGTTGTAGCAGGACACCTGACGGTCTAGGCGTTCCCTGATGCTGGATCCGGATGACACCTGTCAATTGGTCGGCTGAAAGAATGACCTCATATCCGAAGTCACCAACACATCTTCAAACCGGCCTCTTCTTGCAGGCGCTGTTGCATTGGTACCCGCAACTCCTTCTCTGGGAGTGGGAATTGCTCCTCTGCCAGCGCACGCAAAGGCAGAATGCAGCATTTCTCGAAGCAAGGCCTGGAAGTTCTCCATTCTGCCAACCCTCTGTGACGGCGGTAACATTTCCGCCATTTTGTGTTTGTACCGGGGGTCTAAGTACGTTGCCACCCAGTACTGGTCCTTGACCCTTATGCTTTTTATACGGGGGTCCCTATTAAAACACTGGAGCATGAAGGCCCCCATTTGCACTAAACTGGAAGCGGTGTGGTGGCCTGGCTCCTGCTCATCATCCAGGATAATGTCGTCCTCTTCCTTCTCCTCTCCCCATCCACGCACAACAGGGATCCCAGAAAGGTTTAAAGCATGCTCTTCTTGCTCCTCCTCATCCGCCCCGGCACCATCCTCCTATGACTCCTCTTCAGACTCCTGTTGTTGACTTGTCTCAGATAGAGTAGCCCCCCCTGGGAATTCATCCAGCATTGCAACTTCCTCATCTT
Source organism: Lithobates pipiens (assembly GCF_037356315.1). Classification (NCBI taxonomy): domain Eukaryota; kingdom Metazoa; phylum Chordata; class Amphibia; order Anura; family Ranidae; genus Lithobates; species Lithobates pipiens. Next base: position 612,869,200 of record NW_027507903.1, read on the forward strand.
CCCGCTCCTGCTCCTCTACAGCTTGATCAATGACACGACGCAATGCACGCTCCATAAAGAAGGCATAAGGTACCATGTCACTGATGGCGCCATGGCTGCGACTGACCAGTTTGGTGATCTCCTCAAATGGGCGCAGGGGTCTGCATGCGTCGCGCATGAGCAGCCACTGGCGCGGTGAAAAAAACCTCAGCTCTCCAGAACCTGTTCTGCCGCAGAGTTCATACAGGTAGACGTTAACTGCACGTTTCTGCTGGAGCAGCCTATCAAGCATATAGAAAGGTTGAGTTCCATCACGTCGGGCAATCACAAATAAGATGTCTGACTGGCAGATTGTGTCGCCGCTGAATGTCAGCAAGGCGAGCCATGGCCGTGTAAGATCTTCTGAAATGGACCGAGATTTTCCTTGCCTGTCGAAAGATGTCCTGGACCCCAGGGTATTTGACAACGAATCGCTGCACGACCAAGTTTAAGACGTGTGCCATGCATGGCACGTGCGTGATTTTGCCCTGTTTCAATGCGCTAAGCAGATTGGCACCGTTGTCACACACCACTTACCAACTGTCAAATTGAGCGGTGTTAGCCACTGATCTGCCTGTGAACGGAAAGCTGAAAGGAGTGCCGGGCCAGTGTGGCTCTTGGCTTCCAGGCACAACAGACGCAGCATGGCATGGCCACGTCTCACCTGGCATGTCGAATAGGTTCTGGGGAGCTTGGGCGGCGCAGCGGAAGAGACGCTAGCAGCGGAAAAGGAGGAGTCAGCCGAGGAGGAGAGGGAGGAGGATGGAGTAAGAGGAGGAGGAGAAGAAGAGTCAGGCCTGCATGCAATCCGTGGCGGTAAAACCAAATCTACACGCGTGCCACGGGTTACATGCTTGACAGCCGTCAGAAGGTTCACCCAGTGGGCAGTAAAAGTGATATACCTTCCCTGCCCATGTTTGCTAGACCACGTGTCTGTGGTCAGATGTATCTTGGCACCGACACTGTGTGCCAGAGATACGTTCACTTGCCGCTGAACATGGCCATATAGCTCTGGGATGCCCTTCTCTGAGAAATACTTCCTTCCTGGGACCTTCCATTGTGGTGTTCCAATGGCCACAAATTTGCGAAAGGCCTCCGAGTCCACCAGTTTATATGGCAGTAGTTGGCGAGCTATGAGTTCTGACAAGTCAGCCGTGAACCGTTGGGCAAGAGGGTTATCCGACGTCATCATTTTTTTACGCTCGAACATTAGGCCCACGGAAGCCTGCCTTTTTGCAGAAAAACGTGAGCTTGGCGTGATGGAAGGTGGAGTGGAGGACAATTGTGAGGAGAGAGGAGAAGGAGAAGTAGAAGACGAGGCTGGACGGTGAGAGCCTGGAGTGTGGCTTTATGTGTTCCGTTGTTCCCACTGGGCTCAGTGATGGCTGCTCATGTGCCTTCTTAAGGCGGTCGTCCCTAGGTGAGTGTTGGGCTTACCGCGACTAATGCGTTGACTGCAAAGATTGCAGATGGCAACGCTATTGTCAGCAGCGGACACGTTAAAAAAAGCCCACACTGCGGAGCCATGTGCCGGTGTCCTGGGAGCGCCAGATGTGACCGTACATGGTCGATGACTCGCTCCTGTTACATTTGCAGTCTGCTTTGTCCCTCCTGTGCAATGTAAGTTATTCCTGCTTCTCCTCCCTATCTGCTGGTCCATATCTCCCTCTGAACTCCCCTCCTCTTCCTCTCTTGTGGGCACCCACGTGACATCACTAGACACGTCATCATCAACGTCACCTTCTCCACCGCTATAAGTAGAGATTTCGGAGTAGGCAGCAACACCGAGGACCAACCTCCTCCTTGGGCTGATCTGGGTACTGTCATCAGACTGCTGAGTAGCGGTTGTTGCTACCTCCTCTTCCTGATCCAATACCAAGAGTGGCTGCGCATCAGAAATGTCTTCTTGATATGGATCGGAAAATAATTCCTGTGACTCAAGCGGAAGGTATGTGGTGGTGGTGGTGGTGTTGTTGGTGGTAGTGTCTTTGGGGGTGCACATAGCAGAGAGTGAAGAAAAGGGTGCAGATCGAGAGGATGAGGAGGGTGCAGAAGAGTAAGGCTGAGCGAGCCACTCAACCAAGTCTGGTGCCTCCCTTAAAGTAATTGAACTTACCTTCTGCAACTTCCCACTTTGGCTCAAGCCTGTTGCTCCTGCCCTACCCCTACCACCCCTGTGGAAGGGCCTGCCTCTTCCTCTGCCTGTCATTTTTTAAATGACCCTGTGACAAAACTCTCAGTCCCTATACTGATAAAGGACTGTTGCAGTATAGGGCAGCAGTCAGCAGTAGTGCACCTCAACCCTATGTATTGTGGACCTATACCAGTCCTTATAGAATAGCAGACTGTACCTCACTCAACCCTATGTACTGTAGTACCCTATACCTTACCAGTCCTTATAAGGACCTTTGTGGAACAAGTAGGTTGTGTGTGAGTGATTAGCAGACTGTACGTCAGTCCCTATATCGATGAAGGACTGCTGCAGTATAGGGCAGCGGTCAGCAGTAGTGCACCTCAACCCTATGTATTGTGGACCTATACCAGTCCTTATAGAATGGCAGACTGTACCTCACTCAACCCTATGTACTGTAGCACCCTAGACAGACCAAGTTACCAGTCCTTATAAGGGCCTTTGTGGAACAAGTAGGTTGTGTGTGAGTGATTAGCAGACTGTACATCAGTCCCTATACCGATGAAGGACTGCTGCAGTATAGGGCAGCGGTCAGCAGTAGTGCACCTCAACCCTATGTATTGTGGACCTATACCAGTCCTTATAGAATGGCAGACTGTACCTCACTCAACCCTATGTACTGTAGCACCCTAGACAGAACAAGTTACCAGTCCTTATAAGGACCTTTGTGGAACAAGTAAGTTGTGTGTGAGTGATTAGCAGACTGTACGTCAGTCCCTATACCGATGAAGGACTGCTGCAGTATAGGGCAGCGGTCAGCAGTAGTGCACCTCAACCCTATGTATTGTGGACCTATACCAGTCCTTATAGAATGGCAGACTGTACCTCACTCAACCCTATGTACTGTAGCACCCTACACCAGGTTATTACCAGTCCTTATAAGGACCTTTGTGGAACAAGTAGGTTGTGTGTGAGTGATTAGCAGACTGCAGCAGAAGGGCAGCAGTCATGTATTATATTCTTTCTATATTTGGAAGAAAGAATATTATACGTGTACAAGCCTATTACCATACCAGTCCTGAAAAGAACCTTTGTGGACCTAATATAGTAACAGCTACTGATTAAACTGACCCTCACTGCCTCACACACTGCTTCCTGCCTGTCCCTATATAAACTGACAAAACAGAGGCTACTGGAACAATAACTGGAATAGCACTTTTGTGGACCTGATAGTAACAGCTAATGACTAAACTGACTGTCCCTACAGCAGACACACCGTCCTGTCCCTTTCTCTAAACTGACAAAAGAAACTCAGGCTGCTGCAACAATCACTAGCACAGCACTGCCTATCCTGAACTACACCTAACACCTATACCAGTCCTGAAAATAACTTTTGTGTACCAAATAGCTAGCGATTTGGGTCACTGCAATCTCTCCCTGCTCCACACAGCAACCCCTCCCTATAGTGACAGAAGAAAGAATGTAAAATGGCCACCGGATCGGGTCTATTTATAAGTTAGGGGGAATGTCCAAGTGTCCATGTGCTGTAATGTCTCAATTGGCTGTCCTGTTCCCCATGATGGATGTGTCATCATAGGTCAAAGTTCTTTTACACAGTAAACACGGAAGTCCGTCAGGCGAACGGCGCCAATAGTCCGCCGAACGGACGGACCGCGAACAGCCAAAATTCGCTGTGAAACGGCCACCGGGCGAACCGTTCGTCCATCCCTATTCTTCACCCCTGCACTCACGTGGTCTTGAATTGTGGACTGTGCCCAGGGGTCAAGTCCTGGGGAAAAAAAGTGTGGGAACTCCCACCCAAGATCCACTCCCCACCAAAATTTTTTTTTTAAAATGATGTGCTCATATGCACGAATGCTTCAAAATTGTATTTTTCATCCAATTTTCGTATTGTGTGTATGAAGCTTAACTGTTAGTACATAAAAAAAAAAACAATCCTCAATAAACATAAATACGGTAATTCTCTGAATAATCAGCATCCATTCAATTGTGCTTCCATGCAAATGTGAACATCATGTTCTGATCTTTATTGGGGAATGTTATTTTGTATATAGAGTGTTTATGCTGTGAGTTTACACTTTTCATTGAACAGAGTTTGGATAACACAAGGTTAAATGGAAAGGTCATAAATTAACTGCACATTATCTGGACAAAATGCTTGGGGAGATAGTGATATGTTCCTGCTTAGGAGATGTATGTTAGCTTGGGGGGCTGCAAACTCTGCAGGGCTCCAGCACACACTCGCTGCTATTCCAACCCTTCACATATTTCCACATAAACTTCCCTCCTGGCATTAAACTTTGCCAGGTATTGTGCTCAGCTTACCACCCCAAACTGATGTTCCTCCCTCAGCTCACCTCTCTCCCTACATGTAGCTGATCTACCCATCAGCTAGACCTAGACCTGATCTACCCATCAGCTAGCTGCGATTGACAGGTAGATTGAAGCGGAAGCTGTCATGGGGCCCCTACTGGCAATGCCTGAATGGTCAGGTGTGCGGCACTTACTATTGTGAGCTGTGTCGGCAGCTGCTGGTGTAGCACCTGCCACACAGCTCGCATACTTCAAAGTCTTGCAGGACATGGCTGCTAATGGGAACTGAGTACCTGTTGTGGAAAAAGTACAGGAACTCTGTTCCCATGAGTTCCCGCAGGACTTGAGCCCTGACTGTGCCTGATGTGATCAAGCCCAGAACAGGGTCTATTGACCAGAAACAGTCCACCACTGGACCATGGGGGAGCCCTGTTTTCCAGTGGAAGGATTGGGTGAGTATAAGCTTTCTAATCACCCCTAGACAAAACAAGCAGTTGACCTGTGCGTTGGGTTTGCCGGTATTGGGTTTTAAAACATTTTATCATACTAACTGTACATTACAGAAGAGTGTGATACATTATTATTAACACAACATCAGGGACTGTTACCCAATTGTCAAAGTGTCCTTTGATACTGGCAGCTATGACAAGGGAAAAATAAAATGAAGTAATGATGGTAATAATATCCTGGGAGATTTTTACTCCTTAAAAAAAAAAGCTGCATCATATAATCAGATCCAGTCTTATATTCCCTTTAGTCTAATTACCTGACGTGTATAAAACACCTGTCAGCTACGCTCTGCTGTGGTGCTGCCACGCAAGTGATTGTGTATGTGATATCTGCTTGTAATGAAGTCTTGCCTGATAGCTGTTGGTATCTGAAAAAGCAAGAGACAAAAGTGCCTCAATTTGAGTGTCACTGGTGTTCTCCACCCTTCCAAAGCCAATTTTTGCATTCGATCAAAGTAACTAACAGAGTCTTCACATAAGCGACTACCATAGACCACCATTTAAACGTTAAAGCTGGCAGCAGAAAACTCGCATCACATACATGGAAATCTGTTATTCATAAAAAGTCTTGTTGCCTGTTTATTTGTTTGTCTTCTCTCCAACTTTCTTATTTTTACTCACAACAATGACTAACGTAAGATAATCTTCAGCTTTAAGACCAACAAAGATCAAAAGATAGCAACTTGTTAATTCCTACATTTGTTATATAATCGATTTGGTTTTTTATACAGAAGATCGCTTGTATATAATGGAAATATAACGATTAAGGTTTTGTCTTGCATGTATTATTGGTGGAACTGGGAAGTCTTCTCTTGTACGTTACACTAAAAAACATAAAACAACTCTTCTTTTCCAAGACACAAACAGAATAAAAAAGGTGTTGCCTTGTGTGTAACACTCATAGAACGAAGAAGGTTTTGTGTTGTGTGTAACACTGATATCTCAAGGCCTCCTTACATGTGCAATTTTACCTAAAGGCCTTCTCCAAAATGTAAAGTTTTTTGGTGGCACTGAAGCTCTACTCTACACAAATAAATAATGGTTCTGTAGAAGTATATAATATCTTGAGGTTCATGGTAGAAAATATCTTGATCTTCATGGTAGATAATATCTTGAGCTTCATGGTAGAAAATAAATATAATGGTATTCTTCTGTGTACGTTACTAGCAGGTAACAGAAGGTATAGCATACTTAATTTCGGAAAGGCACATTCTACGTGGCCTACAGAGCGGAGATGTTTTTCAGCTACAATGGCATGACTGGGTTGCGCAGTACTATGTGCCTGCTGTTCTATAAGTCTTGGGTGTTTTATGTAGTTTTTATGGATGTATTGGATTGTCTGGAGCCTATGCATGGTTGCCACTTGCCAGTTGTTCCTATCAATGGGTACCTGAGGCAGCCAGGAGATCTGGTGATTGGAGGAACTTTCCCTGTTCATGTGGACAGAAGCTATACCGAAAATCCATTTACCAGCAAGCCAGAGGACCTCAAATGCAAGCTGTAAGTCTATGTAACTTTTATAACTAAATAAATGTTTGCTTAATGAAACATTAAAGAAAAAAATACAATAGGTATGACGTCACAAGTGGGACAAGTCTCTCCTTTTAGTTGAGTATAGCCGCTTATGATTGGTCAAGTACATTTAGAGCATTCTGACGGGATAACTCAGGTGGGCTTGGACTATGATCCGCACATGCCTGAGCTCATCCCTAGAAGCAACATAAGAAAATGCACCTCATTTGTACCATATCATGCCTACCTTTGGTGGTAAAGGGTTAGCTCACCATTAAAATAACATTTAAAGTAGCACCCACTGGGATCCATGTCATCCTATATATAAGGAAGAATGCAGACCTTCTTCCCAATACTGCACATGTGCAGATTTGTGGATGAGGGGAAGGACTCATTTCATCCTCCTTCCTGTGCTGATGGAGCTCAACATAACGTTCTATGATGATACTGTGCTCAACATAAAGTCTATCCTATAAAGGATGACTGAAATCGGTCTGGATGCTACTTTTTTGGTCAAGATTTGCGGAGGGTACACTTGGCCTATAGATATGTAATTTAAACAAAGTTCAACTTCACTGCTCTGCACCATGATTTGTAGCCTACTAGGGACAATTGACTGTGTTGAAAATTTTATTTTAAAGCTAGACAATTAGTCATTATAAAACATGTATTATGTAAGTGTATTTAGAAAGATTTACTTTTCTAGGCACATAAAATTCTATGCATCCTACAAAATAAATAATCTATTGGTACTAACTCTCACTGTCCTTCATGTTTTATATGATAGTCGCAGGTTGGAGGAAACTGGATAATGACTAATTAAATCTGTTTTTTCTTTTGTATACTTTATGAAATACACAGAGCATAATTATTTTTATTCGTTTCACTAGCCTTGAACTTGACAATTACCAGAGAATGCAAGCCATGATATACGCCATAGAGGAGATTAACAAGAATCCAGATCTTCTTCCCAATATCACTCTGGGCTACCAGATCTTCGACACTTGTACTGTACTCAGACGGGCAGTAGAAGGAACTCTGTGGATGTTATCTGGCGGAAAAGAAAGCATTCCAAATTATCATTGTGAACAAACAGGAACTCTTGCTGGTATCGTTGGTGATTCTGCGTCTACACGCTCCATTCTATTGGCACACATTTTAGGTCTTTATAGATATCCACAGGTAATAAATAATACTTTTCTTATAGCTGAACTCTGGGCAGATATATAAGATACACCTTAATGTTACTATGTATTCATTATTACATCATTAAATGTATTCTCTTAAAAAGGAAGTAAACCCTGATGAATTTACTTCCTCTTTCATTCCCTACAAAGGTAAAGCATAATGGACTACTATGCATCGCATAGTAGTCCATTATGTGTCACTTACCTGACACAGGAGCCAGTGATGTCACCGCTGTCCCCTGTAGTCCGGCGCATCCATCTTCTCGGTGAGTCTTGCTGCTTCGCTGCTGTCATTCGGCGAAACCGCGATGACGTCACTCCCACGCATTGCGCACGGGAGCCGCCACTCACGGCATATCACCGTTGACTGCAGTGCGCCTGCACGCTGCTGTCTACGGCGCATACGCCGTAGACAGCGGTGCCTGTCTTTCGGGAAATATCTCCTAAACCATGTAGGTTTAGGAGATATTTCTTGGACCTACAGGTAAGCCTTAATCTAGGCTTACCTGTAGGTCAAAGTTGGTTGTAAGGGTTTACAACCACTTTAATACAAGCAATGTACTACCTGAATTTGACCAGAGAGTACCCTCTTGTAGAACCTGAATAACAAAGCTGGAGTGTGAGAGGAAAAAGCAGAACAAACAGCCAATCATTTCTTGTGCTGACAAGAATCATGCTGATATGAGAAGAGAGCAGAGTGGCAGAGAGATGAGCACACCATGGGCTAATTCTCTTTTCACTATCTAGTTCTAGTCACAGGCTGGGAGAAAGAAGGTCTAGGATAACCAGTGGAATGGTGCTGGCCATCAGGCTGCAGACATCTAGCAGCAGAAAAAAGTATTGTTAGTTAATAAGGATGAGCTCTGGCGTATTTGCATGGTCCATGTGCAGAGCCCGCCAGGAAGTCGGCGCAGAGCTGCGCTAATCACAGGCAGTGAGACATTGCTCTGATGCGCGGCTGCAGAGATCGGGGCAATGTCTCACTGCCTGTGATTAGCGCAGCGTTGCGCCGACTTCCTGGCAGGCTCTGCACGTGGACCATGCGAACGCGCCTGAGCTCATCCCTATTAGTTAAATGTCCAAATTAAAACTAAACATTGCAGCTGATTTTGTTATTTTGTTTCTTAATGAGCTATTTATTATTAGCTTGTTTATTGCTGGCTGAAGTTCTGCTTTAGGCTGGATTCACACTATTGCAAATTGGATGTGGGTTTCGCATCATTCAATTCTCATAGCAGGAGATTGTGACTATCTCTCTATGGAGTTGGTTCACACATCTCCACAGGGGCTCCGGTGCAAATTGCGCAGGAGCTCTGTGCGTCTTTTGGTCTGTTTCATGTCTGAATTCAGCCCAAAATTGACTCCTGCTGTGAGCCGCTGCGTTCTCCAGTGAACCCAGCCTGAAATATCTAGTATTGTCCAGGCAAAGGTGGACCCATAATGAGGCAGAATACATAACTGGTAGCTAATTTTGAGATATAGGAAAACGGAACGATTTAGAAACATTGTAAGAAACCTTCTGGAGATACAATAGAAAGTTAGAGCATGTTGCCAGAAATATCCTCTTAGACCGTTGTTACCAAAACAAGTGTCTTCTTTGAAAGATTTCCCCTTTGTTGTTCTTCATTTTATAGTCATACCCGAAGGCCATTTGGACCCCCCAGAAGCCAGGCCAAAAAAAATCCCATTTTGCAACACCCACATCCCATTTTGCTGCTAGTATGGGAAAATCATTGGCTGCTCACTTCCAGAATAACAGGAATGAAAAACAATTGTTTTCAGGTCCTAGCAACAAGGCAGGATGTAGGAGTTGCTAACTGTGAGTTTTGTGGCCATTCTTCTGGGACGGGGTTGGGGGGGCCAATGGCCTACTGGTATGACAAGAAAATTAATGAACATAAAAATCCTAATAAGCTTTACCTCTTTTTTTTTTAATGGGCCACATTTATTTACTTAACCAGTTGCCGACCGCCGCACGACGATGTACGTCGACAGCATGGCACGGGCAGGCATATGGGCGTACATGTACGTCCCTTGCCTCCCACGGGTCGGGGGCCCGATCGGGCCCCCGCCCGGTGCCTGCGGCGGTCGGTTTTCGTCCGGGAGCGATCCGGGACGAGGGGGCGGCCATTCATTCATGGCCACCCCCTCGCGATCGCTCCCGACGAATAGAAATCCCCCGTGACATCACTTCCTCTCCTGTAATGTAAACACAGGAGAGGAAGTGATGTATTCTCTCCTCCGTGTCGGTATTTTTCGTTCCGACACGGAGGAGAGCGGATCGGTGAGTTGCACCAACACTCTACACACACAGTAGAACATGCCAGGCACACTCACACCCCCCCGATCACCCCCCCAATTACCCCTGCCCCCCAGTCACAGTGACACCAATGTCATTTTTTTTTTTTTTTTGCATTGGTGTCATTTGTGACTGTAATAACTGTTAGGGCAGTTAGGGTTAGCCCCCTTTAGTTCTAATGTACCCCCCTAACCCCCCCCCAATAAAGGTTTAACCCCGTGATCACCCCCCGTCGCCAGTGTCACTAAGGCTGGGTTCACATTGCAGTGGTTTATGAGAACAAATGTGATTCGCACCGCACTGCAGTGCAAATCACATCCGATCTCTGTGCGATTCGAGTTCAGCCATTCGCCGCACCCGCCACACCCGCCGCACCCGCCGCAAATTCGCACGGGACCCTTTTTTTGGCCCGCAGCAGAATCGGATCGCATGGGTGTTCACACCATGTGATCCGAGTTTGCAGATCGCACTGCGATATGCGAACTGATCTGGGGGTGTCAGTAACATTTCACTGACACTCCCAGCAGTTCGCATAGGGCAGTGTGAACTGCCGCCGGGAGGCATGCGATGCGGGAACCCGCCGCGGATTCGCGGCATTTCCGCATCACTCCAGTGTGAACCCAGCCTAATAAGCGATCATTTTTCTGATCGCCGTATTAGTGTCACAGGTGACGCTAGTTAGGCAGGTAGGTATTTAGGTTCGCCGCAGCTTTTTATAGCGCCAGGGACCCCCATATACTACCGCATAAAGCCCCCTGATTGCCCCCTAGTTAACCCTTTCACCAGTGATCACCATATAACTGTTACAGGTGACGCTGGTTGGTTAGTTATTTTTTTATAGTTTCAGGGCACCCGCCATTTATTACCTAGTCTCACTAGTGTACCCCTAAATTTAGGGGTGTCTACTTTCCAAAATGGGGTCATTTGGGGGGGGTTTGTGCCATCTTGGCATTTTATGGCCTTCAAAACTGTAACGCCCTTAGAAAGCCTGAAGGCGGTGCTTGGTTTTCGGGGCCCCGTACGCGGCTAGGCTCCCAAAAAGTCCCACATATGTGGTATCCCCGTACTCAGGAGAAGCAGCAGAATTTATTTTGGGGTGTCATTTCACATATGCCCATGGCATGCGTGAGCAATATATCATTTAGTGACAACTTTGTGAAAAAAAAAAAAAAAGTTTGTAATTTTCCCGCAACTTGTGGCAAAATATAAAATATTCCATGGACTCAACATGCCTCTCAGCAAATAGCTTGGGGTGTCTACTTTCTAAAATGGGGTCATTTGTGGGGGTTTTGTGGCATCTTGGCATTTTATGGCCTTCAAAACTGTAATAGGTAGTGAGAAGTGAACTCAAAAATTTACGCCCTTAGAAAGCCTGAAGGCGGTGTTTGGTTTTCGGGGCCCCGTACGCGGCTAGGCTCCCAAAAAGTCCCACATATGTGGTATCCCCGTACTCAGGAGAAGCAGCAGAATTTATTTTGGGGTGTCATTTCACATATGCCCATAGCATGTGTGAGCAATATATCATTTAGTGACAACTTTGTGAAAAAAAAAAGTTTGTAATTTTCCCGCAACTTGTGGCAAAATATAAAATATTCCATGAACTCAACATGCCTCTCACCAAATAGCTTGGGGTATCTACTTTCTAAAATGGGGTCATTTGTGGGGGTTTTGTGCCATCTTGGCATTTTATGGCCTTCAAAACTGTAATAGGTAGTGAGAAGTGAACTCAAAAATTTACGCCCTTAGAAAGCCTGAAGGCGGTGCTTGGTTTTCGGGGCCCCGTACGCGGCTAGGCTCCCAAAAAGTCCCACATATGTGGTATCCCCGTACTCAGGAGAAGCAGCAGAATTTATTTTGGGGTGTCATTTCACATATGCCCATAGCATGTGTGAGCAATATATCATTTAGTGACAACTTTGTGTAAAAAAAAAAAAAAAATTTTTTTTGTCATTATTCAATCGCTTGAAGCAAAAAAATAAAATATTCAATGGGCTCAACATGCCTCTTATCAATTTCCTTAGGGGGTCTACTTTCCAAAATGGGGTCATTTGGGGGGGTTTTGTACTGCCCTGCCATTTTAGCACCTCAAGAAATAAGATAGGCAGTCGTAAACTAAAAGCTGCGTAAATTCCAGAAAACGTACCTTAGTTTGTAGATGTGACAACTTTTGCGCAAACCAATAAATATACAATTATTGACTTTTTTTTTACCAAAGACATGTGGCTGAATACATTTTGGCCTAAATGTATGACTAAAATTGAGTTTATTGGATTTTTCTAATAACAAAAAGTAGAAAATATCATTTTTTTTCAAAATTTGCGGTATTTTTACGTTTATATCGCAAAAAATAAAAATCGCAGAGGCAATCAAATACCATCAAAAGAAAGCTCTATTTGTGGGAAGAAAAGGACGCAAATTTTGTTTGGGTACAACATTGCATGACCGCGCAATTACCAGTTAAAGCAGCGCAGTGCCAAAGTGTAAAAAGACCTCTGGTCATTTACCAGCAAAATGGTCCGGTCTGAAAGTGGTTAATGCTTTAGAATTCAAAAGACTCTCCGAGACATTAGATTATTCCATGTCATTTACATTCAAGTCAACTTGACTGGGAAGATCCCACCCCATGATTTGAAAACATACCGTGGAATCAACAGATTTCATAGAATACTGCAGTGAGGCACAGTGATGTCACCCTTGCCTAGGCGAGTACACTGGGGGCCAAATATAATATAGCCTTTTCCTTACAGTGTTGATGTCTTATAACTTTTTCTAATCAGGTGGTGATGTTCTTCCCAAGGAACTTGATCCTCTTAAATGTACATTGCATCCTATACATACATAGGTGGAACCAAACTACCATGAGCCAAAGTTTACTTGTTTATTCAGTATGTCTAATATAGTTACACAGTTACATAGTTAGTCAGGTTGAAAAAAAGACACAAGCCAATCTAGTTCAACCAAAAAAAAAAATACAATCCAATATACACAATCCTTCACCTACAGTTGATCCAGAGGAAAGCAAAAAAAAACCCAGCAAAGCATGCTACAGCAGGGGAAAAAATTCCTTCCTGATCCCCAAAAGGCAATCATATTTTCCCTGGATCAACTTTACCTATAAATGTTAGTACCCAGTTAGTTATATTATGTAAATTTGAGAAAGAATCCAGGTCTTTTTTAAAGCAATCTACTGAGCTTACCAGAACCAGCTTGGAGGGAGTCTATTACACATTTTCAGAGCTCTTACTGTGAAGAAACCTTTCTGTATTTGGAGATTAAATCTTTTTTCCTCTAGACGTAAAGAGTGCCCCCTTGTCCTCTGTGATGACCGTAAAGTGGATAACCCAACACCAAGTTCACTATATGGACCACTTATGTACTTGTACATGTTGATCATATCCCCCCCCCCCCCTTAATCTCCCCTTCTCAAGAGGGAATAGATTCAGTTCCTCTAATCTTTCCTCATAGCTGAGCTTCTCCATGCCTCTTATCAGTTTGGTTGCTCTTCTCTGCACTTTCTCCAGTTCCCCCATATCCTTTTTGAGAACTGGTGACCCGAAACTGAACTGCATATTCCAGATGAGGTCTTAGTAATGATTTGTACAGGGGAAAAATTATATCTCTCTCTCTGGAGTCCACACCTCTCTAAGATCCTTTTCACACTGAGGCATTTTTCAGGAGCTTTTGGGCCAAAAAATAAAGTTCCTGAGAAACGGCTCCCTTGCAGTCTCAGTGTGAAAGCCCAAGATGCGCTGGTACGACATTAAAAAAAACTCTTGCAAGCAGCATCTTTGGAGCGGTGTATATGCAGTGGTGCTTTGCGGGTCGTTTTAACACTTTTTGGGCCACTAGCAGGGGTTAAAAGGTCCCTGCAGCAGCCGAAAACCTCCACAAAAATGACAGTAAAGTGGCACTAAAAAAAAAAGCGGCACTTTACCACCGACGCCCCAGTGTGAAAGCAGCCTTAATACAAGAAAGGACTTTGCTTGCTTTAGAAACCGTAGCTTGGCATTACGTACTATTATTGAGCTTATGATCTACCAAAACCCTCAGATCCTTCTCCACTATGGATTCCCCCAGTTGTACTTACTCCCCCTAGTATGTATGATGCATGTATATTCTTAGCCCCTAAGTGCATAACTTTACATTTATCAACATCTTTCTTATGGTTGGAAGGGGTATGGTCCGGAGGAACCCTCCTGGGTTTCATCCTCTGACGTACATGCCCCTGTCCTTCTCCGCGAGTTCCATAGATGGTTTCCCCTCAAGCCCGGTGGTCCTCCGAGGGAGAGGGGTCATTGAGGAGGGGGTACTGTCAGGTCTGGCTTAGCCCTTCCTTCTCTGGGCTGGCCGCTCAGCTGTCGACTCTCAAAGCTCCCTTTGTTTCTGCTCCTGTGTTGGCACATCCTGATCCTACGTTACCTATTATCCTAGAAGTTGATGCTTCTGAGACTGGAGTTGGCGCCCTTCTGTCTCAACGTCCTAACACTGAGAGCGCTATGCATCCATGTGGCTACTTTTCCAAGAAATTGTCACCTGGTGAGTGCAATTATGAGATTGGTGACAGAGAGCTGTTGGCAATCATTTTAGCCCTGAAAGAATGGCGATATCTCCTTGAAGGTACCACTGTGCCTGTTCTTAGTCTTACTGACCATAAGAATCTTACATTCTTGTCTGAGGCTAAGCGACTCTCTCCCAGAAGGGCGCAATGAGCTCTTTTCTTGTCAAGCTTTAATTACATTGTCTCATTCTTACCCAGTACTAAGAATGTAAGGGCTGATTCCTTGTCGGAGTCGGTTCCGGTTCCTATGATTCCTCCTGATCGTATCTTGGCTACAGTTCACACCAGTCTTACTTCTCCTTTGGGTGACAAAATTCTTGCTGCCCAGGTCCATGCTCCTCCTAATAAACCTTGTGACCACTGCTTTGTCCCACAGAGTCTCCGTACTGCTGTGCTCCAGACTTACCATTCTCCCAAGGCAGCTGGCCATCCTGGGAAGAATCAACAAATTTAGGCCATTTCCCAACAATTCTGTTGGCCTAGTCTACGGGCTAATGTTACTGCCTTCATAGCTGCCTGTCTCATGTGTGCTCAGAGTAAGACTCCACGGCACCTTCCAGTGGGCCTCCTACTACCCATACCCAATGGAGAGAGGCCCTGGACTCACTTGTCTATGGATTTTATTGTGGAGTTGCCCAACTCCCAAGGCAACACTGTTATTCTTATGGTGGTTGACTGATTCTCAAAAATGTATCATTGTATTCCACTTAAGAAGTTGCCTACCTCTAAGGAACTGGCTTGCATTTTTGCTCGGGAGATCTTTCGCTTACATAGGCTACCCAAGGTGATTGTCTCGAACAGGGGCAGTCAGTTTGTCTCCTGTTTCTGGCGAGCCTTTTGTGCACAGTTGGGAATCCAGCTTGCGTTCTCTTCTGCATATCACCCGCAGTCTAATGGGGCCGCAGAACGAGCCAATCAGTCCTTGGAGCAATTCCTACGTTGATATATTTCTGACCATCATAACAACAGGTCTGACCTATTACCTTGGGCAGAGTTTGCTCACAACAGTGCCTTGAATTCTGCCTCCCATTGTCTCCATTTATGGTGAATTATGGTTTCGAACCTTCCATGGTGCCTGACTCGTTTGTTCCGCAGAGTATTCCTGCATTAGAGGAGCATCGTGGTCTTCGTTCCACTTGAGTACAAGTCCAGGAGGCTTTGCGTCATGCTAATGATAGGTACAGACTCCATGCTGACCGCAGACTCCTGCCTGCGCCTTCCTACCAGGTTGGGGACAGGGTCTGGCTGTCATCTCGCAACCTCCAGCTTTCTTGTTCCCTCACAGAAGTTTGCACCTTGGTTTATTGGGCCTTTCCGTATCCTTCGCAGGCTTACGAGTTGGACCTTTCTCCTAGTATGTGCATCTCAAATGTGTTTCATGTCTCCTTATTGAAACCGTTGGTCTGTAACCGATTTACCACTTCTGTGCCACGTCCTCACCCTATTCAGGTTGAGAACCATGAGGAGTATGAGGTACAATCCATTGTTGACTCCCGTAGGTTCCGTGGGTGCATACAGTACCTGGTGCATTGGAAGGGGTACGGTCCGGAGGAACCCTCCTGGGTTTCATCCTCTGACGTACATGCCCCTGTCCTCCTCCGCGAGTTCCATAGATGGTTTCCCCTCAAGCTCGGTGGTCCCCCGAGGGAGAGGGGTCATTGAGGAGGGGGTACTGTCAGGGCTGGCTTAGCCCTTCCTTCTATGGGCTGGCCGCTCAGCTGTCGGCTAATTGCCAGCTCTCTTCTCTCTCCACAGTTACGAGCTGTTCCTGATGATGCTCGTCTGACTTGCCTACTTAAAGCCTTCCAGCTCACTTCACCTCTGCCTTCGCCTTCGTAACATCACTAGAAACCATCTCCTGTTGTTTGTTTAAAGACTGGCTTGCTGACATCCCTTTTGGCTCCTTATCCTGCTTGCTGTTGCTCTACTTGGATCCCCGACTTCTGGCCTGGCTGACTACCCAATCCGGTTACTGGACTCTGGCTATGCTTGACTACACTTTTTCTATTTACCTTTTTATTTTTATTAATAAACAAGTGTGATTTAATTGTACTTCTGTCTCAGTCTGATTCATGGTTTCTGACAGGTTAAACTAGATGGACTTGTGCCTTTTTTCAACCTGACTAACTATGTAACATTAAACCTCATTTGCCACATAGTTGCCTAATTAGACAAGTGCATTGAGGTTGGCTTGTAAATTGGAGACACCCTGTAAAGACGTTATTCCACTGCATAGCTTGGTGTCATCTGCAAAGACTGAAATGGTACTTTTAATCCCAGACCCTATATCATTTATAAAGATATTAAAAAGTAAGGGTCCCAGCACTGAACCTTGGGGTACATCACTGATAACCTTAGACCATTCAGAGTAAGAGTCATTAACCACTACTCTCTGAATTCTGTCTTTTAGCCAGTTTTCTATCCTTTGCAAGCCTGTAGACTTTACCTTACACATGATAATATGATTCCTGTAATTTTTTTTACATCCACAGATAAGCTACTCCTCAACCAGCCCAACTCTCAGCAACAGAAAAATATTTCCTTCTTTCTTTCGTACCATACCTAGTGATGTTTTTCAGTCCCGAGGTCTTGCTGACTTAATCCTGTATTTTGGTTGGTCATGGGTTGGCTTTCTAGCAAGTGATAATGATTATGGTCAACTAAGTCTCCTGGCGGTAAAGCAGGAATTAATCGATGCTGGTGCATGTGTAGCTTTCATAGAAACAATTATGACCGGCCAGGCCAACAGAAATGCTCCACACATTGTCAACGTTATCAAGGGTTCAACAGCCAAAGTTGTGGTAGTGTTGGCCTCCAAACCAGAATTTTTACCAGTTGTAGAAGAGTTAGCAAAACAGAATGTGACTGATAGAATTTGGATAGCCAGTGAAGCATGGTCAACCTCTAATCTTCTTTCTAAAGAAAAGTATCAGAAAGCCTTGATGGGCACTCTTGGGTTTGCTGTCCATGCAGGGCAGTTGCCGGGATTTATGGAGTATCTGAACAGCTTACACCCATCAAAAGCTCCAAATGATTCATTCATAATAGAGTTTTGGGAGCAACTTTTTTCTTGCAGATGGATTAACCACATGAATTTGGATGACAGAACAAGTAACAAAACAGCACATGACTGCACTGGAGAAGAAAATCTGGGGAAGTCAATGCTAAAAGTTGATTTTGGAGCAACCTTTATGGTCTACACTTCAGTTTATGCGTTTGCATGGGCCTTAGACAGTCTACTTCACTGCCAGCAAGGAAAAGGCCCCTTTCATAATAGATGTGCAAACATTTTGTCATTTGACCCTTGGCAAGTATGTTACTTGAATTTTTCACAAAGTCGATTAATTATATGTTTTGTTTGTTTTTCTTTAAATCCCTTTTCTTCTTAATGTTCTTTTCCAGCTTCTCCATTATATTAAAAGAACAAGGTTTCAGACTAAAGACAAGACAAACATATTTTTTGATGGAAATGGGGATCCTCCAGCCCTTTATGATATTGTGAACTGGCAGATGAGTTCTACTGGGTCCTTGGAGCAAGTTATAGTAGGAAGATATGACTCCAGCTCCACAGATGAGAACACCATGAGTCTAAACCATGCTGGCATTGTATGGGTTAATAACAAAACAATGGTACGATTGCACCAGATGAAAAAAAGAAATACTCATTCTATGTAGATGTATCTTCTTTAGGAAGCTTATCATTTATTGTTTTTCTGTCTATATCGTTTACAAAAAAATACGAAGAACCATATACAGTATATCTGTCCCTGCCCTTGAGGAACTTCAAGTTTTCTGTCACCACAACAGTCATACAAACACTCACAGACAGTTTGGTGAAATACCAGCTAGAGAAGGAGTACCCAACCAGTGGCCTGGGAACACATGTGGCCCGCAGAGCCCTCTGATGTGGTCTGTGACCTCCTGCCCTGAGATGGCTGGTTGGCAAGCACATATCGCGGCTTGCAGATCCGCCATCCCAAGTATCAATGTTGTGACTGAAGTGGTAGAGGAAGCAAGTGGTTGCAGAGCAGAGCTACATAAGCCTGAATAGAGCCGGCTCCTGTCACAGGCAGAGTGTAACCAAATGCACTCCCGCCAGGGACAGCAACAGTCCGTGATACCTGAATGGAAGACTATTTTAGGTCAGTTTATTAATAAAATCTTGTGGAGTTGTAAAGCATGTAATGTGTACGGTTAAGAACGTGTTACATGGTGTAATAGCATATTGTGATTTTCCTTTCTTTTGGTAACTGTGGGAAGAAGGAAAAACAGGTAAGAAGTGCTGAAAATGTTTATGAAGTAAATGAAAGTAAATGATATTACGAAGTGCCAAAAATAACAGATATACGGTTGGCCAGGTAAGATTTTGGGACCACAGAGTTCCAGATGCTCAGGGTTCTTTCTTTCTTTCTTTCTTTCTTTCTTTCTTTCTTTCTTTCTTTCTTCTTCTCTCTCTCTCTCTCTCTCTCTCTCTCTCTTGCTCTCTTCTATGGAAGCCTGCTGCTGAGTGAAAAGACTAGGTACTGGCAGAACACTAAGGCCGCGTACACACGCGGGGACTGTTCGCGCAACTTTGTCCGTCAAACAGTTTCAGCGGACAGTCCGCTCAAAATTAGCATGGACGGACTTGCCCACACACGACGAACGAACAGTCCGCTGAAACCGTGCGCGATGACGTGAACGGCACGTACGACGGGACTAGAAAACAACGTCCTATACACTGCAATGCAACCTTCGGCGTGTAAATTCTTTCTGAGCATGCGCGAGACTTAGTTTGACGAACAAGCCTACACACGAGGGGACTGTTCGCTGAAACAAAGTTTCAGCGGACAGTTTTTCGGAAATTACGAAAAACTTTGTTCAGCAGACTGTTCGCTGAAACTGTCCGCTGAAAGCCCACACACGAGCGGACTGTCCGCCGAAACACTGTTCAGCGGACAAAGTTGAGCGAACAGTCCCCGCGTGTGTACGCGGCCTAAGTAGTGCTGCTAGTTTGTTCTGGGAAACCTATTGGAGAGGGGTTATATTATCCCGTTAGGAAATGAGCTGAGTTTTGTTAGTGGCTCAGATGAGCAGACCTTCTTCTATGCAATGGTCTTGCTAAACAAAGTCGAGCGTCATTTAAACTGTACTTGTTTGCTGTCATGTCGAATAAAAGTGCAGGACAAACTTTTTTGGACTGTTCCAAGGTGTCTCTGTCACATGCATTGTTCATCACTGTCAATACCAGTTAATCACAGGTAATTAGGATGTGGAATTCCCTTCCACAGGTGGTGGTCTAAGCAGGGGGCATTGATAGTTTCAAGAAACTATTAGATAAGCACCTGATCGACAGCAACATACAAGGATATACAATGTAATAATGACATATAATCACACACATAGGCTGCACTTGATGGACTTGCATCTTTTTTCAACCTCACTACTATGTAACTATGTAATCATGTCCCCCTTACAATGTACAGTCAGGTCCATAAATATTGGGACATCAACACAATTCTAATCTTTTTGGCTCTATACACCATCACAATGGATTTGAAATGAAACCAACAAAATGTGCTTTAACTTTCAGCTTTAATTTGAGGGTAATGACATCCAAATCAGCTGAACAGTGTAGGAATCACAACAGTTTGTATATGTGCCTCTCACTTTTTAAGGGACAAAAAGTAATGGGACAATTGGCTGCTCAGCTGTTCCATGGCCAGGTGTGTGTTATTCCCTCATTATCCCATTTTTTTCAAGGAGCAGATAAAAGGTCCAGAGTTCATTTTAAGTATGCTATTTGCATTTGGAATCTGTTGCTGACAACTCTCAATATGAGATCCAAAGAGCTGTCACTATCAGTGAAGCAAGCCATCATTAGGCTGAAAAAACAAAACAAACGAATCAGAGAGATAGCAAAAACATTAGGTGTGGCCAAATCAACTGTTTGGAACATCCTTAAAAAGAAAGAATGCACCGGTGAACTCAGCAACACCAAAAGACCCAGAAGACCATGGAAAACAACTGTGGTGGATAACAGAAGAATTCTTTCCCTGGTGAAGAAAACTCCCTTTGCAACAGTTGGCCAGATCAAGAACACTCTCCAGGAGGTAGGTGTATGTGTGTCAAAGTCAACAATCAAGAGAAGACTTCACCAGAGTGAATACAGAGGGTTCACCACAAGATGTAAACCATTGGTGAGCCTCAACAACAAGGCCAGATTATAGTTTGCCAAACAACATCTAAAAAAGTCTTCACAGTTCTTGAACAACATCCTATGGACAGATGAGACCAAGATCAACTTGTACCAGAGTGATGAGAAGAGAAGAGTATGGAGAAGGAAAGGAACTGCTCGTGATCCAAAGCATACCAACTCATCAGTGAAGCATGGTGGTGGCAGTGTCATGACGTGGGCATGTATGGCTGCCAATGGAACTGGTTCTCTTGTATTTATTGATGATGTGACTGCTGACAAAATCAGCAGGATGAATTTTGAAGTGTTTCGGGCAATATTATCTGTTCATATTCAGCAAAATGCTTCAGAGCTCATTGGACGGCACTTCACAGTACAGATGGACAATGACCCAAAGCATACTGAGAAAGCAACCAAAGAGTTTTTTAAGGGAAAAAAGTGGAATGTTATGCAATTGCCAAGTCAATCACCTGACCTGAATCCGATTGAGCATGCATTTTACTTGCTGAAGACAAAACTGAAGGAAAAATGCCCCAAGAACAAGCAGGAACTGAAGACAGTTGCAGTAGAGGCCTGGCAGAGCATCACCAGGGATGAAACCCAGCGTCTGGTGATGTCTATGCGTTCCAGATTTCAGGCTGTAATTGACTGCAAAGGATTTGCAACCAAGTATTAAAAAATTAAAGTTTGATGCATGATTGTTAATCTGTCTCCTTACTTTTGGCCCCTTAAAAAGTATATATATATATATATATATATATATATATATATATATATATATATATATATATATACACACACACACACACAGTATATTACCAAAAGTATTGTGACACTTGCCTTTATACGCACATGAACTTTAATTGCATCCCAGACCTAGTCCGTAGAGTTCAATATTGAGTTGGCCCACCCTTAGCAGCTATAACAGCTTCAACTCTTCTGGGAAAGCTGTCCACAAGGTTTAGGAGTGTATCTATTGAATTCTTCCCGAAGAGCATTTGCGAAGTCAGGCACTCATGTGGATGAGAAGGCTGGCCTGCAGTCTCCACTCAAATTCATCCCAAAGGTGTTCTATCGGATTGAGGTCAGGACTCATCCATGTCTTATTGGACCTTGCTTTCTGCATTGGTGCGCAGTCATGATGGAATAGGAAAGGGCCATCCCCAAACTGTTCCCAAGTTGGGAGCATGAAATTGTTCAAAATGTCTTGGTATGCTGACTCCTTAATTCCTTAAGAGTTCCCTTCACTGGAACTAATACATGTGTCCCAATACTTTTGGTAACATAGTGTGTGTATATATATATATATATATATATATATATGTATATATATATATATATATGTATGTATATATATATATATATATATATACACACACTCACCTCACCAGCCACTTTATTAGGTACACCATTCAAGTACCAGGTTGGACCCTCTTTTCCCTTTAGAACTGCCTTAATTCTTTGTGGCATAGCTTCAACAAGGTGTTGTAAGCATTTGTAGCCAGATACTGGCTACAATGCCTATGTCACCGGGGGATTCTCTTCAACATCAGCCACAGTAAGTCTGTTCCCTCTAGTGCTCAGCTTGGACACTGTATTGGCTCTTCCTGAATGCAAAGCAAGTGAGACCCAAGAGAAGAGCAAAGAATCTTGGGATATGTAGTCTGAAGAGCCAGCTTTACCCTGGGGTCAAAGCATTGTGGACTACAAGTTCCAGTTGGCTGGAGAGAGAGAGTAGAATTCTCAGAGTTATATATGTATCGGTGGCTCCTGAAGAGCATAAGCTATATGTTTTTTTCAAAGTTAAACTTTGCCCAAACTGCAGTTGGGTTTGGGTATAATTGTCTAAATTGGACTTCAGCATCAGTCTGACTGGACTGTGAGATGTTCAGCTGGCCACAGGGGGCACTGACTCAAACTATGGTCTGGTTAGATGTTTAAGTTACTCTCTTTCGGAGCCCAGTCAGTGGGAGTGGCCTTCTCGCTCCCTTGTTGGCTGCTAGAGAGAGGGACTGTCCAACCTGAGTGATCATCCAGTCGCAAATGGCTATTCTCTGGATGCAGTCAAAGTAAGCAAGTTCTTTAACGCTTTTGGACTTTGACACTAACAGTACCTAAACTTCCATTCCAACCCTCTGATCCCAAGTTGAAAGACTGTTCAATTGACTGAGTTTTGCAAATAAAATCCATTCCAGTGGATCTGTTGTCAGTCTCAAGTTACTGGGCTATTTACCACGGGACATCCCCTAGACGTGCAACAAGGAAAACAGAAGGTAACAGTAAACCCAAAAATAACCAGCAGCTCCTTCGGAGGTTAGTGCTACATATATAACCTTGGTTTGGGAGGAGGCGCCCTCTTGGGGCCATGGCCTTAAGCTGGGAGCAGGGACCCAGACTCTGAAGGTTGCGAACAGCGCTGTGAATTTGTCAGTGTGGAGAGTCTTTGGTCTATGTGTGAGCGGATCCTTTTTTGTCAGCTTCCTGTTGGCCACGTGACCATTGGGGGTCACCCTCCTTGTCCTCAACACAGATCCTGGTGAATTCCAGCATCTCAAGGTGTGCGGTCAGGCACCCTTCCCTGGTGACAGATTTTACAAGGGCCTATTCCAGAACTCCCTATTCTCTTGAACCTGGTATTGTCAGGATTGGTGAGTGGGAAAAAGCCCACCCTCTATACACACTAAAGGCCCGTACACACGGTCGGACTTTTTGACAACAAACATGCAAATTAGCTGTTTTGGAGCAACATCCGACTGTGTGTACGCTCCATGGGACAAACTTTTCCTGTTTCCATCGGACTTTTGTTGGCTGTGCGAACGGACAAACTTTCTGGCAACAAAAGTCCGATGGAGCAAAGTCTGACCATGTGTATGCAAAAGTATCGGACTTTTGTACAAGGTACAAACACGCATGCTCAGAACCAATGCAAAAGATCAGACTACAATACAGAAGTTGACCAAAGGTGGCGCTGGAGTCATTGAACGTCCTCTTTTGAAGTGGCGTCAGTACGTTGTGACGTCACTACGTTCGTCTTTGTTGTCAAAAAGTCTGACCGTGTGTATGCAATACAAACTTGTGGACCACGCCCTTTGTACAAAAGTCCACGAAAAAGTTTGTACAAAGTCCGACCGTGTGTATGAGGCTTTAGAAACACTATATGCAGACACCTTTAGTTCACTTCTTTGCAACGTTTTAACAAGCAGACACTTTGCCCATGCCATTTGCAGTATTGGATGCCATTACACAGAAAATCTCTCTGGGCCATTGTTAAGCTAGCTGAAGACACTGAACATCTACATCATCAGGACATGGGGCCAGTCATCTTCAAATGGCCCTCACAGCAGTGGCGCTACACATTCCTCAAAAATGTTGGTCCATATTGACATGATAGCATCACGCAGTTGCTGCAGATTTGTCGTCTGCATATCCATGGTGCAAATCTCCCATTCCACCACATCCCAAAGGTGCTCTATTGGATTCAGAGCTGGTGACTGTGGAGGCCATTGGAGTACAGTGAACTCATTGACATATTCAAGAACCCAGTGGTGAGATGACATGGTGCATTATCCTGCTGGAAGTAGCCATCGGAAGATGGGTACACTGTAGTCATAAAGGGATGGACATGGTCAGCATCAATACTCAGGTAGGCTGTGGCATTTAAACAATGCTCAGTTGGTACGAAGGGCCCAAAGTGTGCCAAGAAAATATCCCCCACACTATTACACCACCAGCCTGAATCGTTGATACAAGGCAGGATGAATCCATGTCTTCATGTTGTTTAAGCCAAATTCTGACCCCACCATCTGAATGTCACAGCTGTAATCAAGACTCATCAGACCAGACAAAGTTTTTTTCAATTTTCTATTGTACAATTTTGGTAAGCCTGGGCAAATTGTAGCCTCAGTTTCCTGTTCTTAGCTATTAAAGAAAGGAAGGGATTCCGGGACTCCAGTTTTTGTAATGTCTTATTAGAATGGTGCAATATAATGCTTAAATGGCTCATTAAAATCAGTCACTATTTATTTGCAGGTGAGAAGGCAGCCATCCTCAGAGGGTGTCCATAACCTCATTATACAAGCTAAAAAACAGGAAGGGGGGTTTTTGGAGGCGCCAACTCCAGTAGGTCTATCACATAAATATATATTGTTTTTTTAAAACTTACTGGTTTGCAGGTTCATAAAGTGGTGATGTCCATCAAAGTTTAAAAAATCCTGGAGTGTGTTGGTGATAGGGTGCAGGCTCCGCTGGCAGTCCTGGTTGTTTTAGCAGCTAGTCCGTGTTGTACATGGTGTGGGAAGCTCCACGCTAACCACCCTGGGATGCGGGGGAGGAAGTGATGTCAGCAGTGCTCAGCAAGCATCCAGACACAGAGTATAGAACGTACAGGCTACGCGCTCGGGGCTCACAGCTCCTTCTACTGACCTCGTACGTACGTAGCCTGTACGTTCCATACTCTGTGTCTGGATGCTTGCTGAGCACTGCTGACATCACTTCCTCCCCCGCATCCCAGGGTGGTTGGCGCGGAGCTTCCCACACCATGTACAACACGGACTAGCTGCTAAAACAACCAGGACTAACATCCTTACAGCAAAAGGACTGCCAGCGGAGCCTGCACCCTATCACCAACACACTCCAGGATTTTTTAACCTTTGATGGACATCACCACTTTATGAACCTGCAAACTAGTACATTTTAAGAAACCAATATATATTTATGTGATAGAACTACTGGAGTTGGCACCTCCAAAAAAAACCTTCCTGTTTTTTTTTCCTGTTCTTAGCTGACAGGAGTGGCACCCGGTGTGGTCTTCTGCTGTTGTAGCTCATCTGCTTCAAGGTTTGATCTGTTGTGCGTTTAGAGATGGTATTCTGCATACTTTGGTTGTAACAAGTGTCTATTTGAATTACTGTTGACTTTCTATCATCTCAAACAAGTTTGCCCATTCTCCTCTGACCTCTGAAATCAACAAGACCTTTTTGTCCACACAACTGCCGCTCACTGGATATTTTGTCTTTTTAGGACCATTCTCTGTAAACCCTAAAGATGGTTATGCGTGAAAATCCCAGTAGATCAGCAGTTTTTAGAATACTCAGACCAACCCGTCTGCCACCAACAACCATGCCATGTTAAAAGTCACCTAAGTCTCCTTTCTTCTCCATTCTGATACTTGGTTTGAACTTTGGCAAGTCATCTTCACCACATCTAGATGCCTATATGCATTGAGTTTTCTGCTATGTGATTGGCTGATTAGCCATATGTGTTACCAAGTAATTGAACAGGTGTACCTCATAAAGTGGTCGTTGAGTGTATATAAGCTTGTTTGACATCTTTTTCTAAACCCATGGGCAATATTATTGAGGTTGTCTACACCCTACCCCCCTTTAACAGTCTCCACTTTTCTAAGAAGGCTGTCCACAAGATTCTGGAGCTTGTCTGTGGGAATTTGTGCCAACTTAGGTGAAAGAGTATTTTTGAGGTCAGATACTGATGTTGGGTGAGAAGACTTCTTCTCTCAAACAAAAAACTCACTAACTAAACGGGGGAAATAAAGGATTTTTTTCTTTGCTTTTAAATTAGTAATTTTGCAGAAAAATACATTTTGTGGTAATCACCCTGCTCATCATTAACCTCTAGGAAACCCATGCAGGAACAGAGAGAACATGAACATGGTGTCCAAAGTAGGGACTGAGAAACAAACCCTATTGTGACAGGGCACATATGCAGCCCAATTAACCACCATTGTGCCCCAACACAACAAGGCTCTAGAAAAAAAAATCCTTTGCCGGAACCTAGTATTTTTAGAAGTAGAACATCTACCAATTTTTTATTACTGTCTGTGTTCTATTAGAGATATAACCTAATGTATTCTATAGTATGAGCCAAAACAACACCCATCGCTCCAAACGTCTTTGCTCTCCTCAGTTGCAGGGACACTGGGTGTCAGCCCTGGGGGCTCATTCTTATTCCACGTACAGGAAACAGAAAAGTGCACACCCATGGAACCCTCTGTGCCAAAAACTGACATGCTTTTAATTATTGTAGTGTCACATTAATCAGTGTGTCTATGTTCTGCCAGCAGTGAACACTGTTGGCACAATTAGCAGTATGTGATGGCACTAGCTGTGACCTTGACCTCTCAATACATTCAGATAGGGATAATTGGATGGGGTCTTGAATGTCCTGGTACACTAAAATGTTGCTGTAGACGCACAACACAAGCACATTTCCAGCACTATTCCTTCTACCTATACCTACCTACTACCGATACGACATTCAAATGACCACCCAGTATTTCTAAAGCCTCATACACACAATAGGACTTTGTACAAACTTTCCCTTGGATTTTTGTACAAAGGGCGTCGGCCCTGAACTTGTATTGCATACACACAGCAGGACTTTTTCAGCCAACTTTCACCAAACCACGTGTTTTTTCTGCTCTTTACCGCCACCTTTGGTCAACTTCTGTATTGTTGTCTGATCTTTTGCATTGGTTCTGAGCATGCCTGTGTGTACCTTGTACAAAAGTCCGATGCTTTTGCATACACATGGTCAGACTTTGCTCCATCGGACTTTTGTTGCCAGAAAGTTTGTCCGTTCGCACAGCCAACAAAAGTCAGATGAAAACCAAAAAAGTTTGTCCGATGGAGCGTACACACAGTCGGATGTTGCTCCAAAACAGCTAATTTGCATGTTTGTTGTCAAAAAGTCTGATTGTGTGTATGGGCCTTTAGAGTCTCAGCATTATTGTAAGTGACCCTTCCTGTGAGGTCTTTGGGACAGGTAGTAAAAGGACATTTTCTGAACAAAGAGAAAGATAGCATGCCTTTAAGCAGGTGCAGTTAGCTAATCTGACACTAGGTGGTTGTGTCCAAAGATAGTGTACATTAGGGAATTATGTAAGTGGGTGTGAGGCACTCTTTTAGACAAGACCTTCCTGTAGTGGTGTGATGGATATAGTCATTGCCTATATAAAAGATAGGAGGATCTCTAAAAGGGATGAGCCGAACACCCCCCGGTTCGGTTCGCACCAGAACTTGCGAACGACCCTGTGGCCCTGTGGCCCTGTGGCAGGATGCCTGTGGCCAATCATGGCTCTCCTCGCTGCCGGCGCTGCGATTGGCCAAGCATGCGGGGTCACAGTGCATGCTTGGCCAATCATCGGGCAGCAATGCACTGCGCCAACGCAGTGCATTGTGGTCCGCGCGCGCGTCACTCGAATTTTGACGCGAACGGCCAAAACGTTCGGAATTCGCCGAACGGCCGAACGGCCAATGTTCGAGTCGAACGTACGTTCGACTCGAACACGAAGCTCATCCCTAATCTCTAATAATGCGGGGCATGGGAGCAAGTCAGCTCACACTTATGCAGATGCAGTCAACTACAGTCAACAGACTACACTGTGAATGATGCCAACAAAGCTGGATCCCAACTAGATGGCTATACTTAATGCACTGGCCTTCATCTTGGAACATTAGCCACCAGTCTCAACTCTACATTGTTCATTGGTCATCCTTTCTTACTAAAATGACCGCTTAACCTGAGTGTTCAGCCTTTAGAACCACTTTAATCATGTTGCATGGCAGGGTTTACCCACATATTAGCATTCAGATTCTGCTGCATTTTTTAGGATTTGTTTTTTGATTCCTTTATGCATATTCTATTTATTTTCATTAAGGTTCCACCATCAAAGTGCAGTTCTAGCTGTTCTCCAGGATTTATGAAGGTGACCATTCCTGGAAAGCCCGTCTGCTGTTTCCAGTGTGTACCATGTCCTCAGGGACAAACCTCCAATGAAACAGGTGCTTTATAAGATTATGTTTGATAATGTTAGGTTTCTACACACAAACTGTGCTTTTTACAATACTGACACTAGCTTTCTTCTCTAGATGCTGTCAATTGCCACCCTTGCCCCTGGGATATGTGGCCCAATCTCCATCAAGATGCATGTTTGCCAAGGCCCATTGAGTTCCTCTCCTACAGTGAAGCACTTGGCATGAACTTGGCTACCATTGCCATATTCTCCTCGGTTGTCCCACTTGGAATTTTGGGATTGTTCATCCGTTATAGGACCACACCAATAGTGCGAGCTAACAACTGGTCTTTAAGCTGTCTTCTACTCATATCTTTATGTCTCTGCTTCCTTTGCTCATTGGCGTTTATTGGATACCCACAACTAGATAAGTGCCTTCTCCGCCAGGTTACATTTGGTTTGGTCTTTTCATTGTGTATCTCTTGTGTTCTAGCCAAAACTATTACAGTTGTCATTGCCTTCAAAGCCACCAAGCCAGGAAGTCAGTTAAGAAAGTTTACTGGTGTACGAGTATCCTACACACTCATTGTCCTTTGTTTACTAATCCAAGTATCTATCTGTGTGACTTGGCTTACTTCTTCACCTCCTTTTACAGAGTATGACTTTAACACTCAGACAGAGGTGATTATTTTGAGTTGCAATGAAGGTTCTCCTACAGCATTCTGGTTCATGTTAGGATACCTTGGTCTACTAGCCACCATCAGTTTTATTGTTGCGTTCTTGGCTCGAAGATTACCTGACAGCTTCAATGAGGCAAAGTATATTACATTTAGTATGTTGGCTTTCCTCAGTGTTTGGATTTCCTACATTCCAGCCTCTCTCAGCTCACGAGGAAAGTATACTGTGGCCACAGAGATCTTTGCAATGTTATCTTCTAGCTGGGCTCTTGTGGTTTGTATTTTCCTGCCAAAATGTTTCATCATATTGTTTCGACCAGATATGAACTCTAAAGGACTACTGATGAAGAAAAACTATGGCTGAAAAAAAAATGTAGACATCTATCTTGTGCGGGACTACAGTTATTTATTCATAGAACAGTTTTTTGGTATTTTGTAGATTCATAACTTTCTCTGTTCCTGAAGGAATTGTTGTTTGTTTCACCATGTTCTTTCTCTTACTGATTTCTGAATGGGAAAGTCTGAATTCATTATATAGTAAAACCTTGGTTTGAGAGTAACTTGGTTTGGTAATAAATTATGACTTGATATACAAGCGATGTCTTGATATACAAGCAGCGTCATGCCACAACTGAGTATAAAAGAGCAGAGAGGCACCTCTAAGTGTAGCAGTTTGGTTACATTTAATGAAGGTATAAGATTTAGCAACTCACATAGTTGATGTTTAAAACAGGCACATCTAAGTATGTAGGCATCCAGGGTAAAGCTGTGCACATAGACCATCCTCTGCACTGCCATCAATATCATACCTTTCGCACTGTGCTCCACGAGCGCTTCAAGACTCGCTTTCAGGGTAGTCTTCCCGATCATGATTGCAGACTGAGAGCGGTGAAAGCCAGCGGTGCGGCGGACAGTCTTTGTGGACAGCTTTACCCCAGATACCTGCATACTTCCATTTGCCTGTTTTAATCAATCATGTGAGTTGCTAAATGTTCTAGCTTCATTAAATGTAACCATATTGTTACACTTATGCCCCGTACACACGGTCAGATTTTCCGACGGAAAATGTTCAATGGGAGCCTTTTGTCGGAAATTCCAACCGTGTGTAGGCTCCATCGGACATTTTCCATCGGAATTTATGTTGCATAAAATTTGAGATCTGGTTCTCAAATTTTCCGACAACAAAATCTGTTTGTGTAAATTCCAATCTTGTGTACACAATTCAGACAAACAAAGTGGCACGCATGCTCGGAATCAAGCAGAAGAGCAGCACTGGCTATTGAACTTCATTTTTCTCAGCTTATCATGCATGTTGTACGTCACCGCGTTCTTGAAGTTTGGAATTTCCGCCCAACTTAGTGTGACCGTGTGTATGCAAGACAAGTTTGAGCCAACATCCGTCAGAAAAAAAATATGGATTTTGTTGTCGCAATGTCCGATCGTGTGTATGGGGCATTAAAAGGTGCCTCTCTTCTCTTTTATGCTCTGGAGCTCCTGCTGGATTTTGCTTCAAATCCCCTTGTGGAGGCTTCCATTTATGGATGGACATTTTATGGTTATATAACCTATCACATTGCTATAATCTTTTTATGTGGACTATAAACGGAAAGACCTATGAATGAATGGTTGTGGAATGAATCATCTGAGTTTCCATTAGTTCTTATGGGGAAATTTGCTTTGATATACAAGTGCTTTGGATTACAAGCATGTTTCCGAAACAAATTATGCTCGCAATCTAAGGTTTTACTGTAACAACCTGAGCAATATCTGTGTTGTAATGGGAAAACCTGCGGTGTCTGCATCCCTCTAGAAGTGGATGATACTTTTAGAGTGGCTCACCAAATAAAATTCTTATTGCAGGGGATGCCTGAAATTTTTTTGTATCAAATTAGGGTAGACTTCTGTGAAAAGCAGGGAGTCAATTACATAAGCAGATTATGAGATTTAGGCGGGAATATGGGATAGGGATATGCTTATTAACTATTTTTTTTTCAGAGCTGTTACTACATTGTATGGAAGTGACATTTGATTTTTTTTGTACATTTTCTACATATTCTATTTATTTTCACGAAGGTTCCACAATCAAAGTGCAGTTCTAGCTGTTCTCCAGAATTTATGAAGGTGACTATTCCTGGAAAGCCTGTCTGCTGTTTCCAGTGTGTACCTCAGGGACAAATCTCCAATGAAACAGGTGCTTTTAAATATTATGTTTAAGTTTCTATACACACGCTGAATTTTTTACAATACTGACACAAGCATTCTTTTCTTTTTTTTTTCTCGAAAATTTTTATTTTCAGTATAACAAGGTACAGAGAATTACAACCTCATTACGTACACTTCTCATAAAAAAGAGGTGGACAATTAACTTGTTATTTCTCAATTAACAAACATTTCAAATATAGCATATAATCGGCACGATGGAACTCAGCGTAAGTAAAGAAGAGTACAATTAAAAACAGTTTATAGTTCTATCTAAAGCCAAAGTATGAGCTCTATTAGTATGCATATTGATATTGATATCTTGTTTTATTGAAGTGGATAAATTCCATGTAAAACATAGCTATGTGAAGGGTATAGATGGGAGAGGGGTCACATAGAAATTTAGGGATTGGGATAGGGAATGGGACGGGGACATGGATAGATACTCCGCCACTCGTCGATAACAGAATCTAGCTCACGTGAGATAGTCATCTATAAATCTTTGCGGGGGGTCAAAAGTGTCAAATGCTGATAGGTGAACTACTTTTTTTTTTTATATATGTCTTAGAGATATACATAAAAGTGATGTGTCCAGACAATATTGACAGACAAATTGTGGAATTATGGTTATCATCTTGTTATGTCGTGAAAGGTATCAGAGGTTATGAATAGTTGCCAAGGAGTCCATTTCGAACCAAATTTAGTCAGCGCGTCTTTGTTGATATGTATTAATTTTTCCATATTTGCAATTTTGTCAACTCTGTGTAACCATTCTTTAATGGAGGAAGCATTAGAAGACTTCCAATGGAGCGGAATGCACTGCTTGGCTGCATTGATGAGATGGAGTGTTAGTGATTTTCGATAAGAGGATTTCAGGGAAATATTATGATGTAAAAGGTATTGGGCCAGAGTAAAGGGAATGTCCAAGCTTGATATCTTGTTGATTAGTTCATGTATTTTCTGCCAAAAGGGTTGTATGACTGGGCAGGACCACCACAGGTGTAGAAGAGTGCCGCGGTGGCTTTGGCATCTCCAACAAGTATCTGGGGTCTGAGGGTTCCAGGTGTGAAGTAAAACTGGAGTTCGGTACCATCGACATTGAATTTTGTACCCGTTTTCCTGTGTGGAGACATTTAGCGTGCCTTTATGGATGTTAAGCAGTATATTTTCCCATTCTTCACAGGAGAAGGATGTTTCTAGATCTTTTTCCCAAGCCTTACAGGCTAAAGAGTTCGTGGGGTTGTGTCCTTGAAATAGAAGAGAGTGTGTTAAGGAAATGAGATGGGTTATGGGCGTTGTGGAGGAGCAGAGTTTCTCAAAGGGGGTCAGTGGCCTAGAATAATCTGAGTGTTGTGCAGAGTGTTTTAGAAAATGTTGAATTTGTTGTTAGGTCCACATAGGTATAGGTGGTGATCGCATAGCTAGAGCCAGTTGGTCAACTGTGAGCATTCGTCCATGTTTGTAAAGGGATTTAACCAACAATGGTTCCTGTGACCAATGTTTAACGAGAAAGGACTTGTGCATGCCTGGTGGAAAATTTGGATTCAGTTTCAGTGGAGTCAAGGGTCCTGAGATGGAAGATATGCTATTTTGTATGCATGAAGTATGGAAGCACTGTATAGTAGGAGCAACAAGTGGGTGAGATTTAACCGTGGGCATCAGATTAGAGTGTCGTATCCAGGGCAGGGATCGCAATGGAGAAACCATGAAGGAAGCTTCTAGGGCCACCCAATCTTTAAAAGGCGAGTGAATGTTCCAGTCTATTATCCTGGTTAAATGAGTAGCTTTGTAATAATTACTGATGTCTGGAAGGCCTATACCCCCTTTGCCTTTAGGAAGAGAAAGTTGGAAGAAACTGATTCTGGGTCTGCGCATATTCCAAAGAAAGTTGGTGCAAGTCTGCTTGTAAGATTTAAAGAAGGCTAAAGGGAGTTTTATTGGCATGGCTTGTAAAAGATATAGGATGCGTGGCAAAATATTCATTTTTAAAATGGATGCTCTACCAAACCAGGAGAAGATTGGTTTATTCCACTTTTTTAGGTCTAGTATGATCTTATGTAGGATAGGTATATAATTTTTTGCATATAGATCATCTAAGTTTTTTGTAATTTGGACGCCCAAGTATTTGATGGCCTCATCAGTCCATTGGAAGGGGAAATTAAGTTTATATTGTTCTACCTCTGCAGATGGTAAAGAGATGTTGAGGGCGTAAGGTTTCCCGAAGTTGATTTTGAGGTTGGAAAGGGTATTGAATAAGCGGAATTCTTTTAATAGGGAGGGGATCGTTATGTGAGGGTTAGTGAGGAACATTAAAATATCATCCGCATACGCGGCAATTTTATATTCTTTCAAAGTGGATTGGACACCATTGATGTCTGGGTTCTCTCGTAAACTATTTAAGAAAGGTTCCAGAGTTAGGATGTATAGTATTGGGGATAGAGGGCAGCCTTGTCGGGTCCCGTTGCGTATGGAGAAGGCACTCGATAGGGTGTTGTTTACTCTAATCCTCGCTCTTGGGTGCATATATAATGAGTCCACGAATCTAAGCAATTGAGGTCCTAAGCCAATGGTCTGGAGAACACATTGCATGTAATCCCATGCCACCCTATCAAATGTCTTCTCCACGTCAAGTGAAAGGAAGAAGCCTTTCTGTCCAGTAGATGTGATCAGGTGATGGATATTGATTGCTTTAAGCGTATTGTCCCTTGCCTCTCGGCCAGGGACAAAGCCTACTTGGTCAGAAGAGACCAGTCTGAGAATGAGTGGGAGAAGTCTGTTAGCAATAATTTTTGAGAATAGTTTCAAGTCAACGTTAAGGAGGGAAATAGGTCTATAGTTTTCAGTCTTGGTCGGGTCTTTGTCACCTTTTGGTATCACTACTATGTGGGCCTCAAGCATGTCTTGATGAAGAGGCATAGTGTCAGATATGAAATTGAAGGCTCTTCTGAAGGGCTCTTGAAGAACCTCTGAGAAGGTCTTATAGTAGACTGCGGGTAGGCCATCTGGGCCAGGGCTTTTGCCGCTCTTAGTTTGTTTAAGGGCATTTGTCCATTCTAGCTGAGAGATAGGATTATCCAGATCTGACACTATGTCTGGGTTATTGATTTTGGGACAGAATTTTTCTAAGAATTCTATTATTTTACGTTTCCTAAGAGGATTAGTTGAAAGGGACGGATCAGATTGGTTGATGTTATACAAGTTATAATAAAAACATTCAAACTCCTTGGCTATGTCTTTGTTGGATGTGAGTTTTTTACCGGTGGGGGTATGTAGGGCGTGAACAGTGTTTTTAGATTGTTTAGCCTTCAGAGCCTGGGCTAAAAGGTGGCCGCTCTTATTGCCAAATTCGTAGAATTGTCGTTGGGCAAGTATGTATTTCTTTTGAACGGATTTTCCTAGTTCCTCTCGAATGGAGGTACGAACGAGTTGAAGATCGTGTAGAGTATGGGAGGCTAGCGTGCGTTTGTGAGTCGCTTCGAGAACCTTGAGTTTCGCATATAAACCCGATAATCGTTGTTTACGATCCCTGTTCAATTTGGCTGTGATAGATATTAATTTCCCCCTTATCACACTTTTATGTGCGGCCCATTGGGTAATAAAGGAGGTGTCTGGCGTGTTATTGTTTGTGAAGTAATCCTGTAGACATTGTTGTATTTGTGATGTCAGTTCATTATCCGTCAGTATGGTAGGGTCTAGTTTCCACGTATGCGTACGGTCTTGAAATGCAGGCATCGTCAGTGTTATTGAGATGGGATGGTGATCTGATAGGATCATAGGCTCTATCGTAGCAAGCTGAAGATACGGAAGGTCAGACTGAGTCATCAGTAAATAGTCGATTCTGGAGTACCGGTCGTGGGGATTGGAATAGAATGTGTAATCCTTCTCGGCCGGGTGTAGGGTTCTCCAAGTGTCGTGAAGTAAAAGTTGTTGAAAAGATAGTTTGATCTGTTTAAGGGCTCTATAGGGAAGATGAGAGGTACCTGTTGATGTGTCCATAAGAGGGTCTAGGGGGAGATTAAAATCGCCACCCAAGACCAGTATACCAGATTGAAAGGCCGCTAAATGGTTTGTGATTGATCTAAAGAAGGGGACCTGTGTCGTGTTAGGGCTATAGATGTTAGCTAGTGTGATGGGCTTGTTGTGCAAAATGCCCTTGATGAAAACATATCTGCCATTATCATCGATAGCGGAGTCTGTTAATTGAAAAGGAGTATGCTTGGCAACCAAAATGGAAACACCTTTTGTCTTGGAGTTTGGAGTAGTCGAGTGATAGCCGTGTGGATAGTGGTAGTTGGATAATTTGGGTGTCGCTTGAGAGCTAAAGTGGGTCTCTTGAACAAAGACGACATCAGCTTTCAAAGATTTCATATGCGCTAAGAGGCGAGACCTTTTTTCGGGTGTATTTAACCCTTTAGCGTTCAGAGAAACTATCTTTAGTGAACTAGGATTTGGCATCTTAGTATGTACTCTAGAGTGCATATTGGGAAAGAAATGTGCAGTATTGCAGAGGTGTAGACGGCGAGTGGCGGAGCTCTAAATAAGGAGGAGGAGGGATACAATGGGGAGAAGGTATAGGGATGAGAGAGCAAGGTCAAAGTATAGTCAGATATATGGATGAGTAAGTATGGCAACAATATGTAGATCGATTAATGACGTGTAGGTAGGGAATCTCACTGGGGTCGGGAAGTATATTAAGGTTTTCCCGACGTAAAACAAAACCAGTATAGGTCAGGATAATCTCTCAGAGATTTCCGATGTGGAGAATGATCGGTGACCGAAACAAGATGAATGCTATCTCGTGTTTCCTTGAGGTCATAGAAGGAGGAGTGGAGGATACCAACTAGAAGGGGTGGTCATGTTCTATGGGGAGGATATTAGAATAGCCAGATTTGAAAATGGTAGTGCATGGGGAGCGAGCTGGACCTAATTGGGGATTCATGTTTGAATGGTAATGGCAGGTAAAGGATTGATTATTATATATGTGTAAGTATAGGACCTAGATAATAACATTGAACTATAGTGAATAGTTATCACCCATCAAATTATAAAAGCTTAACAAAATATAAGAGGAATCAAAGGAGCCTTAGTGATATGGATAATCGTGACCCGGAGACAAAATTGTAACAGAACGTTACTCCTACTGCGTATTCAGTATGTTAGTCAAGCTGATGGTCACCATAAATCAACACAGAAGATTATTACTGTTATGCAGTAAGTACAAAAATCACAGAGCTCTTGGAACATCAATGTAATATTAAAAGGACTACTATATAAACAGGAAACAGGTACAGGAATAAGCAAAGCGTGACTTTGGAGTCAAGTAGGAATGGTAGCGAGGATAATGGGTATACTTAATCTACAGGGTATAAACCCTCAGGTATATGAATGAGCAGATGGGTATTGTGAGTCTTCCCCCTTCCCTATTCCCGTTGTAATAAACTTGACCATAAGAGGTAGTAACACTGGGAGGGGCCAACATCTATATGCTAACAACCTAGAAGTCTGGTGTAAACGAACAAGCTAGCAGAGTAGGTAAGCAACAAAGCAATTTGGCATAAAGCTAGTGCAAATACCAATACCGCGCTGCCTAAGCAGCAATCGAGGTTCCATCAAATGTCTTCCTCTCAGGGGTTACAAGAAGATGTTGGGTGGTGACATCTTGGGGATAGCTTTTCCACATGAGAGGGTAGCGATAACTTGCAAGTACATAGATGGAGAAAACTATCCGTTTCTGAGCTGGAGGTGTCCTGCGTATCAGAGCAGTGAGCTGTCATAACGTTGAGGCAGAAAGTTAATAGCCAAAGCATGTTTCAGCTGCAGTGCCATGTCTCTACCGAGGAGTGGATTAAGCAGACCTTGGGGTACAGTCATTCGTATAGCCAGTGTTAGTTCCAGAAGGGAAGGGGAAGAAGGAGGAGGTTCTATTTGCAGAGCCGCTCCTGAGCCGGAACAGGGTAGCAATAAGTAACCAAAACTATGAGCAATAAACCGGGTAAGGGCACACAAGTAACCTAAAAGTGAAAGAAGTTAAGATCTTCTTGGTTTTCTGTGATCCGGTGAGGCAGTGGGGCTGTGATTTCTATAATTGCCTCGAGCTTTTGGAGAAGATGGAGGGGGGTGAGCCCTCCTGCGTCTGCCAATATTGTAATTTCCAGCCTCTGATATTCCGTCCATGGAATCTACTCTCCGTAACGTTGGCAAACGAAAATCACTGTACCAATCAGGTACTTCTACAGGTGGTAGATTAAGCGTGCTTCAAAAATGTTCCAAGTCCTCTGGTACCCTGAGATTGACGGTATGGCCGTTATATGTGACAGAGAGACACAGAGGAAACTTCCATCTGTATGGGATGGCATGGGCCCGCAGCGCATCCAGAATAGGTCTTAACTCCCTTCTTCTCTGTAAGGTGATGGCTGATAAATCCTGGAAGATCTTTATTTCAGCGCCTTGGTAATGAAGCAGTTCCCCATTCCTGGCCTTTCTCATAATCTCTTCTTTTAAAAGAAAGTCAGTGAGGCAACAAATAACATCCCTGGGGGGATCGGTCTCTCTACCCCTGGGTCTCAGGGCCCTGTGGGTGCGTCAGGGGGTCTCTCTAGCAGGCCATTAAATATGGCCGTAACAGAGCGGGACAGTTGGGACGGTTCAATAGACTCAGGTAGGCCTCTCACCCATATGTTATGTCTCCGTCCTCGGTTGTCAAGATCCTCCAAGTGACGATTCATATCGCGGAGGTGGATCGCATGAGATTTGGATACTTGCTGAACTCTGCAAAGGGTGACATCATGGCGGGCTTGCGTCTCCTCTACCTCCTCCACTCTCAGGACCATGGTCTGAAAATCCGCACGCAGTTCAGAAACTGCCGCCGATAGTGCCCCTTTGATGTCCGCTGTCATTGCCTTTAAGTCTGCTAGACTAAGTGCCTGTGACGGCGGCGGGTCTAGCGATGCAGCTTGTGGGCTTCTGCTCCTGGATCTGTTAGATCCCCTTCTATGAGGGGACACCTCGTGCGGAGCGGCCTGAGCGTCTGTCTCCTGTCCTCTAGGCCGCGCTCGGAAAATCTCCGGTATTTGTTGATTTCCATGGTTGTCTTGGCTCCTGGAAGAGCGGGAGGACATCCCTGACGGATTTTGCGGCGTGCTCCCCATTTTTGTCGTATAAGAGGTATCCGATTGTTGAAAAGCAGGACCTCTGGGAGTGAGAGCTCAGCAACTAGCGTCCATCTTCCTCGGACACCAAGCCACGCCCCCCGCATTCTTTTCTAGATGCTGTGAATTGCCTCCATTGCCCCTGGGATATGTGGCCGAATCTCCAACAAGTCGCATGATTGCCAAAGACCATTGAGTTCCTCTCCTACAGTGAAGCGCTTGGCAGTAACTTTGCTACCATTGCCATATTCTCCTCTGTTGTCCCACTTGGAATTTTGGGATTGTTTATCCATTATAGGACCACACCAATTGTGCGAGCCAACAACTGGTCTTTAAGCTGTTTTCTACTCATATCTTTGTGCCTTTGCTTCCTTTGCTCATTGGCGTTTATTGGATACCCGCATCTAGATAAGTGCCTTCTCCGCCAGGTTACATTTGGTTTGGTCTTTTCATTGTGTATCTCTTGTGTTCTAGCCAAAACTATTACAGTCATCATTGCCTTCAAAGCCACCAAGCCAGGAAGTCAGTTAAGAAAGTTTACTGGTGTAAGAGTATCCTACTCACTCATTGACCTTTGTTTACTAATCCAAGTATCCATTTGTGTGACTTGGCTTTCCTCTTCACCTCCTTTTCCATAGTTTGACTCTAACACTCAGTAATAGGTGATTATTTTGAGCTGCAATGAAGGTTCTCCTACAACATTCTGGTTTATGTTAGGATACCTTGGTCTCCTAGCCACCATCAGTTTTATTGTTGTGTTCTTGTCTAGAAAATTAACTGACAACTTCAATGAGGCAAAGTATACTACATTTAGCATGTTGGATTTCCGCAGTGTTTGGATATCCTACATCCCAGCCTCTCTCAGCTCACGGGGGAAATATATTGTAGCCACAGAGATCTTTGCCATTTTATCTTCTAGCTGGGCTCTTTTAGTTTGTATTTTCCTGCCAAAATGTTTCATCATATTATTTCGACCAGATATGAACTCTAAAGGACTACTGATGAAGAAAAATGGTGGCTAGAAAAATGTAGACATCTATCTCATGCAGGACTACAGTTATTTAATCATAAAACAGTTTATGTTGTGAAATGCTACCCCTTAGGGGGCTGCTGGATTTTGGGTCCCCCTATTTCTGCACAGCCAGGCAACATGCATTTTCCAACTTCCACACAGAGTCTGTAATCAGTCCATTAGCTTGTTTTTGTTGTTTTATCAAGGGAAAACAACTTGAATGGGGATGAGGGGATGCCCAACTTGACTTGGTAGTACAACTTGAGGACATACTTCTTTATGTACACAAAAATGCAGATCCTGGAATGTACTCCCTCTGAATTATATCAATCTCTAATGGATCAGTAGCAAAGTTTCCTCTTTCAATCTCTAATGGATCAGTAGCAAAGTTTCCTCTTTCAATCTCTAATGGATCAGTAGCAAAGTTTCCTCTTTCAGGAACACTATGTCCCCTTGGTGAAATAGCAGAAAGTCACAAACTTGCAGGAGCCATATGTTCCCTTGGTGAAACTCTTAAATTCCCAAACTTGCAGAAAATACCAACCCACCTGACTGCCTTGAAAAGTGTCCCACAGCAAGGGATTTAGGTTAGCTTGTGATACTGTCCCATAAAGACTTGCTAAATATTGTTTCTTGATCATACATCACGGGACACAGGAGCTTCATTACATAGTGGGTTATATAGGCACCTCTGGTGATTGGACACTGGTTGACCCTAATTAAGGAGAATTCCTCCCCTATATAACCCCTCCCATCCGGGAGGCACCTCAGTTTTTTCGCCAGTGTCTGGTCGATGGTCACGTAAAACTTAGCTCTATGCGGGTCCCGGCGAGG
Organism: Lithobates pipiens; assembly: GCF_037356315.1. Lineage (NCBI taxonomy): Eukaryota > Metazoa > Chordata > Amphibia > Anura > Ranidae > Lithobates > Lithobates pipiens. Next base: position 612,909,543 of record NW_027507903.1, read on the forward strand.
GCCGAAGGGCTACAACAAACCGGATCCATACCTCGGGCCGATATTTGACTCCCAAGATGGTATGGTACCCCGGGCCTCATCTGCCGAAGACACGAGGTTTTGCCTGTAAGTCCTCTCCATTGGAAGACTGGACTCTGGGACAACCAGACTTGGGGTACTGTTGACTCAGGGCGCCCGTAAGTTTCTGGCAGAGTTTTTTACATGGCCCAGGTAGGAGGATCTTTTGGTAAGAACCCCAGATACGCCTGAAGGTTGGCTAACAATACCCGCCGTGATGGGTGAAGGCTGGAATTGGTCTGAACACAGCAATTCCTGCGGCGGGGAACAGGTATGGGAAGTCATCCTATATATTTAATATATGAATGGATTTCTTCATTGTGAGTAGTTGTATGTCTTACCTGGTTTCCACCACTTGAGGGAGTAAGAGCAGCCTGATGCATACTTACATGCCTTTCAATACAAACACGCTCAGTGAAATGCCTGGTTCTCCCAGCTACTCACGTCTCCTTGCAGTCCCTGCCACAATAAAGGTAAAAAAGGGGTCCCACGCAGATCAGGGGGTCCCATGTCACTCCTTTTGGGTTCTCCCCCCCCCCGGATCCCGCGGTCCTCGTGCACGCGCGCGGGCGCGTGCACGTGCGCCGGGCGCGCTCCTGGCCTAATGGGGAAGGGGGGGGGGGGTGTGGTTGCCAGCTGTGCACAATCAGGTGCTCTATGCTGCAATGCAGGCGCCAAAACGGCCGATTTAAAAGCCCAGAGCGTCAGGGGACTGTAAGGTGAGACACAGGAGCTGTGGGCTGTAAGCATCCGTGGGATTGGATCCAGGCGAACCCTAAGACACCTACTCGGCATCATATTGTGCAGTTAAGCTAATATGGATTTATTGTGAGACTTTAAGCACAAACAAGTGATTGCATTTTACATTAGTAACTCTGCTTTGTAGCTCAGTACTATGTCTCCTCGTAAGAGGGTTTCAGGGGCAGGTAACAAAAGCACTGGCAAATCACCGCCTAGGTCCAGGGGTTCCAAAAGTGCATGCAGATTACCATCCCCCTCTGCAAGAGTGGAGCCTGCATCTCAAGACGAGTCAGTGCCCCTTTCAGGCTTTGCAGCCTCTCCTAATGTCGCAGCCCCGGTCTATGTCACTGAGGACTCCCTTAGGGCTTCATTGGAGAGTTTTGAAGGGAGGATAATGAATTTTATTTCTGCTTCCCTAAAATATAGCAGAAAAAGGGGTAGATCCCCTCCCTCTGCTGAAATCCCTCTCTCAGACAGTTGCTCTGAAAATGAGGAGAGATCCCTATCTTTAGAAAGAGATCATGAGCAGTCGGATCAGTCAGAGGATGAGGAGTTAGTCCCCTCCTCCCAGGCACTCAGAAAGCAGGTGCAGTATTACACTGAATTGGTGCGTACCACATTCAGAATGCCGCCTGCTGAAGTCGCTACATACTCTGTCTCTTCCCTGGGAGTCAGGAAAGCCCCACAGACTGCTTGTTCCTTCCCAATTCATCCTTTAATGGCTGACTTGATGTATGAGGACTGGGGACATCCCGATAAACTGTTTACTCCTCCCAAGAGGTTTTCTATGAATTATCCCGTGGAGGAAAGTTTCACCAAGAAATGGGGGGCCCCGTCTGTTGATGCGGCTATCTCTTGTGTGAATAAAAACCTAACTTGTCCTTTGGATAATGCGCAGGTATTTAAGGATCCAGCTGACAAAAGGCTGGAAACCTTGTTAAAAGCCTCCTTTTCCATGGCCGGCGCTGTGGTGCAACCTACAGTCGCAGCCGTGGGGTTGTGTCAGTTCCTTAAGGAACAGGTCAAACAAATGTTTGAACTCCTCCCCAGCGAGGAAGTAGTGAAATATGCAGAGATGCCTCACATCTTATGTTTCATAATTGATGCGATTTTGGATTCTGTCCAACAAGCATCACGTTTGTCCCTCATGTTGGTACACATGCGTAGGGCTCTATGGCTAAAAAATTGGGCTGCTGAGATGTCATGCAAGAAGCATTTGGCTGGGTTCCCATTTAAAGGGGAACGTTTGTTTGGAGAAGAACTAGATAAATTCGTCCAAAATATCTCAGGAGGTAAATCTACACTCCTTCCAGTCAAGAAGAGTAATGCCCCGTACACACGAGAGGGATTAAGTCTGACAGACCTCCAAAGGAGTTCCGCCGGAGTTCCGACGGAGTTCCGACGGAGTTCCGACGGAGTTCTAGCGGACTTTTCGACCGAACGGACTTGACCACACACCATCACACCAAACTCCGACGGAGTCGAACGTGATGACGTACGACTGGATTCGACGTAGGAAGTTCATAGACAGTAGCCAATAGCTGCCCTAGCGTCGGTTTTAGTCCGTCGGAGTAGCACACACACACGAGCGAATTTTTCGAAGGGGACCGGGTCCGGCGGAGTTCCGTCGGGAAAATTTGAAGCATGCTTCATTTCTAAAGTCCGTCAGACTTTAGCGAAGCTAAAGTCCGTTGCAGCCCACACACGATCGGATAGTCTGACGGACTCAGTCCGTCGGAGTTTGGATGTCGAAAAGTCCGCTCGTGTGTACGGGGCATAAGCGTCCCTCATTCAGGCGTACTCTTTCTCCCGAAGCGTCAAGCTCTAAACAGTGGCGACGGCCTTCCCAGCCCTCCGCTGCTAGAAAGCCTCAGGGCCGAGCCCAGGGACAGAAGAGGACTTGGGGGCGGAAGCCTGCCAAGCAAACCTCCAAGACCTCCTTGTGAAGGGGCGCCCCCGCTCGGCCGAGTGGGGGGAAGGCTCCTGCGGTTTGCAGGCGCCTGTCGGGAGGAGATTCAGGACAAATGGGTGATCTCTTCGGTATCTCTGGGCTACAGGCTAGAATTTCAGAAGATTCCACCCTCTCGTTTTCTAAGGTCAAGGATCCCCAAGGATCCGATAGAGCGGAAACCGCTACTCCTGGCCTTAGATCAGTTACTATCCCAAGGAGTGATAGTAGAGGTGAGCCCGAAAGATCAGGGTTCAGGTTTTTATTCAAATCTCTTCACCGTTCCAAAACCAAACGGAAGTGTCAGACCTATCTTGGATCTGAGAGACTTAAACCGGTTTCTACACATCCAGACCTTCCGGATGCAGTCTATACGCACTGTGGTTTCCTCCCTGCAGGGAGGAGAATTCATGGCATCAATAGATATCAGAGATGCATATCTCCATGTGCCAATATTTCCCGCACACCAGAAGTTTCTAAGGTTCGCGGTAGAGCAGCGCCACTTTCAATTTGTGGCCCTGCCATTCGGCCTAGCTACGGCCCCCCGAGTCTTCACGAAGATTCTAGACCCTCTCTTAGCAACTTTAAGAGTTCAGGGCATAGCCGTCATGGCTTACCTAGACGACTTGCTTCTCGTAGAGAGAACTATAACGAGCCTAAGTCGCAGCGTCACCAAAACGCTAGAACATCTGGGCCGCCTAGGTTGGATTATAAACCTAGAAAAGTCGTCTCTGCAACCGACCACCAGGTTGGATTACCTGGGTCTCATTATCGACACCGCTCAGGGCAGGGTGTTCCTTCCAAGGCCAAAGGCCTTGGCCATTGGAGATCTGGTGCGCCTAGTTCTGGGCAGAAGATCTCCCTCTATTCGCCTATGTATGAGACTGTTGGGAAAGATGGTCGCCTCATTCGAGGCTGTCCCATTTGCCCAGTTCCACTCAAGGCCCCTGCAAAAATGCATCCTTGCGATTTGGAACAGGAAGCCCCAATTTCTGGATCTTCCTATGCGTTTATCCCCCCGGGCACGCAAGAGTCTTGTTTGGTGGTTACAAACCAGAAATTTGCTAAAAGGCAAAACCTTTCTTCCCCTCTCATGGAAGATTGTCACAACGGATGCCAGCCTGACAGGCTGGGGAGCCGTATTAGAGGGAACATGCTCGCAGGGAAAATGGTCTGTGACCGAAAGTCTGTTGCCCATAAATATCCTAGAGATTCGGGCAGTTTACATGGCACTCAGAGAGTGGTCTCACAGACTGTGAGGCTTCCCGGTTCGGATTCAGTCCGACAATGCCACCGCGGTGGCTTATATCAATCACCAGGGCGGTACCAGAAGTCTGGTGGCCCAAAACGAGGTGAATCGCATACTTGTCTGGGCAGAAGAGCATGTTCCGTGCCTCTCTGCAGTCTTCATCCCAGGAGTGGAGAATTGGCAGGCGGATTATCTCAGCCGCCAGCAGTTGTGCCCAGGAGAATGGGCTCTGCACCCCGATGTGTTTCGAGACATATGTTACAGGTGGGGCACTCCAGACGTGGATCTGTTTGCGTCCAGATTCAACAGGAAACTGGACAACTTTGTGTCAAGGACAAGAGATGCACTTGCTCAGGGGTCAGATGCTCTGACGGTTCCCTGGAATCAGTACAATCTGATCTATGCCTTCCCCCCGAACCCGCTACTGTCACGGTTCCTGGGAAGGGTCAAGAGGGAGGCGAAGTCGGTCCTCCTAGTGGCCCCGGCTTGGCCCAGGCGACCATGGTTCGCAGAAATCATGAAGCTAGCAGTGGGCAGGCCATGGACCCTCCCTCTCCGGCCAGATCTGCTCTCGCAGGGCCCAATTTACCATCCTGCTTTACGCAGTCTGAATTTGACGGTCTGGCTGCTGAGACCCACATTTTAAAAGGCCGTGGTCTTTCGGGGCCAGTCCTTTCCACTCTGGTCAATGCCAGAAAGCCGGCCTCCAGGCGTATCTATTACAAAATCTGGAGGGCATATGTTTCCTGGTGTGAACCCAGGAGATGGCATCCCAGAAGGTATGTCATTAACAGAATCTTGGCCTTTCTCCAATCAGGCCTTGAATTGAATTTGGCCATAAGCACCATCAAGGTGCAGATTTCGGCCCTGTCGGTCTTTTTTCAAAGACCGCTTGCATCACATTCCCTGGTACGGGCCTTTATCCAGGGGGCTATGCGGATGAGACCGCCAGTCAGACCTCCGGTATGCCCATGGGATCTGAATTTGGTTCTCTCGGCCTTAGTAGCCCAACCATTTGAACCTTTGCATCTTGCTTCGTTAGTCCTCTTGACAAAGAAGCTAGTCTTCCTAGTAGCCATATCCACGGCTAGAAGGGTATCAGAATTGGCAGCTCTTTCTTGTAAAAAGTCCTATTTAATTATCCATAAGGACCGGGTGGTTATGCGTCCCAATAGGTCCTTTCTACCTAAGGTGGTTTCAGGTTTTCATCTGAATCAAGATATAATCCTACCATCCTTTTTTCCAAATCCTCAGTCCATAGAGGAAGAGTCCTTACACACTTTAGATGTGGTTAGAGCAATCAGTCTTTATCTTCAAGCAACTGCTCAGATAAGAAAAACTGACTGCTTATTTATTCTGCCAGAAGGCCCTAGAAGGGGTCAGGCAGCGTCAAAGTCCACTCTCTCGAGATGGATCAGACAGGTTATTTCTCAGGCCTATAGCTTAAAGGGGAAGATTCCTCCTTTTCAGGTGAAAGCGCACTCTACTAGGGCTGTCAGTGCTTCTTGGGCAGTGCATCACCAGGCCTCCCTGGCTCAGATCTGTAAGGCTGCGACTTGGTCATCAATCCACACATTCACCAGATTCTATCAGGTGGATGTCAGAGGGCAAGAGGATATCGCCTTCGGGCGCAGTGTACTGCAGGCTGCAGTTTAGGTCCTCAGGTCCCTGGCGGTCTATGTTTATGATCTGTGTCTCCCTCCCCCCAACCTGAGCATTGCTTTGGGACATCCCACTATGTAATGAAGCTCCTGTGTCCCGTGATGTATGATCAAGAAAATGGGATTTTTATATACAGCTTACCTGTAAAATCCTTTTCTTGAGAGTACATCACGGGACACAGGGCTCCCGCCCCTCTTGGGTTTTACGTGGTTCTTATTGCTTTGCTACAAAACTGAGGTGCCTCCCGGATGGGAGGGGTTATATAGGGGAGGAATTCTCCTTAATTAGGGTCAACCAGTGTCCAATCACCAGAGGTGCCTATATAACCCACTATGTAATGAAGCTCCTGTGTCCTGTGATGTACTCTCAAGAAAAGGATTTTACAGGTAAGCTGTATATAAAAATCCCATTATCTGTCAGCCTTCTCCCTTGTAAACCCTGGGGATGTAGGTAGAGGTACTCCCACAGTCCCTTTGAATCCTGTTGCCTAAGACTGTTTTTCAGGCCTCCTGCTGGACAGATCGTCCCATGCTAGGCAGGGTGTCTCCTGGATTAGACTGAAGGGTGGTAAAGGTCTCTTCAGCAGCTTATCCTCAGCTCCAGCCTAAAGGCATAGCTCCCACCAGCCCTGAGGTCCCCTCCCAGGCCTCACAATCCTCAGTACTCCATCTTCCACCTGACAACAATTCAATTGGCCAGGCTCCTCAATATTCATGTGTCAGTCTTACCACCCAGGCCTCCTGCCAGGGGATTGGTCAAAACTCTCATCAATATTCAGACCCTGCCTCTTTCCCTCCACCCACTAGCTTCTAGACGTTTCCATGGACCTTCAGAACCAGGGAGAAGTGATAGAAGTCTGGTGTGGTAAACCTTCCAGCCTGACCTTAATCTGAACCCACAAAAATTACCCAGACTCACTTAACTACTGTGAGTCTGCATCATTTTACCTAACCAAACCATACACTAGAGGGTGCTACATATACCCCCCCCCCCCCCCCCACCACCACCACAACTAAAAAAGAGACCCTGTCCTCATGGGCCTGAAAAATGGCCCCAAATCCTATGAGCAAGGGTATCCCATAATAAATAAAGGGATGGGGAAAATTTTGATAGGGCATATGTACAAATAAATAGTATCAAAAATATATAATATACATTTACCATATGTACATCAGCAAAGGGGTAGCATATATATACAATAACCTTACTACAGTCCCCTGCAGCTAGCAAAAATAACCTACACAAGCAAACATATACACAAAGCAATAACTTCAGGGGGAGCACCACCTCCACAGGGGGAGCCCTCTTCCTCTAATTTGATCAAGGAAAGGAATGTCCTTATGTGAAACCTGTAATAAAGGCAAACAACTAGACATACTGGCTAAATTAAGTTATTCTGCCAGCAGGGGGTTATACGCCTGTTAACAGAAAGAACAAGGCACTTCAACAATTTGCAATAGTCTTTTAGGCAATGTTGAGGAGGAGCCCCTCCACAGCAAACAGCATTGCAGCGAGTGTCCTATGCCTCACCCCCACACATTCTGATTTGAACACACAACGTGCAGGAGGGCATAAGGTATAAATCCTAGACCACAAAAAAAGGAAAAGGGTTTCTGTGCATGAGTCCTAACCATTTAGCAACAACAGGTGGGTCCCAGGGCTCAACAGTACATCTTGGGGTTTAGCAGTCTGGTGATTCCTCCCTGAAAGTTCCAGGTGGCAACTGAGTAGCTGCGGTTTGGCTGTCCGGGCTTGACAATCACCACTTGGTCTTTGTAAATAGCTCATCCCAGGCTCCACTCTGTCTGATGTCCTGGAATTGGGCCCAAGCTTCCTGGTTGTGAGGCCCCCTTTGTGGTTTGGGAACATGGAGAAAGTCCCACACCAGTTCCTCCACCCACTGGGCATGGGAAGCCTTGATAATGTCCATCACATCCCTGGGGACATAAGGGATGTGACATAATTTCCCAACTCCAAGGCGGTCCTCTTCTGCACAATCCCACTGAAATCTGGAGAATCTTGGGAGTTCCCTCAGCCTGCCTTGTCCATGGAGGACACATGTCTGTGGAGACCTAATGGTCCAGTGCTTGTAGGCAGTGTTCTGACCCTGTGTCCTGGCCCAAGTGCCTGTTGGTCCCGATTGGACCCAATGTTGGGCATACGCTCTGTTTAACTGGACAGGGCAGCAGCTGCTCCACCTCAGCTTCCCACAAAACCTGTTCAGGGGAAACAGATCTCTACATTTGTCCGGCTTCCATCTCAGGCTGTCATGCTTGCAGTGCTGTATTTTGTTCATGAGTGTCCCCCCAGTCCCATTCTTCTTCTGACTCACTGACCAAGGACCACTCATCACAGTCTGCCTCCATGGGCTCAAACTCTCCCTGCAGTCTGGGTGACCCCCAATCGATCTTACCACCGCTGCCACTCCTTACTGGCTCACCTGAAGATGAGTAATCAGCTTCTTCCCAGTGGGGCTGACAGGGTGGACTTCAGCAGCTGGCCTCAGGGATCCAATTACACAAGTAGATTATGAGATTTTGGCAGGGAGTTCTGCATAATAATTTAGGTGTTCCTAAATTGCATTAAAGTGACATTTGATTTTTTGCAAATGTTTGAAAATGAAAACATTGGTAGACCAAAACGGAATAAACAAATTTAAAATAATATATGTTAATATTCTGGACTAAATGCAAGCATTGCACTCACCTTCTCCCTAATCCAGCCATCCTGTCCCCATTATCATTTCTTTTTATAAAGCGCATCTATGGTCAAAATTCAAAATCATATATTCAAATTTCCACATTATATTTCAATTATTTCTAGCCTACTCCTATTAATCTGCATGATCTTGAAGTTTGTAGACTTACATTGTGAAGATCCCCTCACATTCACTTCTTTGAATTCCGTGACATGTATTCACTATTCCTTGTGAGTAGGCACTGCCATGTCGCACATTTCACAGAGCCTGCCTTCTGAACTAGAGAGGTGCTGAGAGGAAGAGTTTCAGGAGGTGGAGTCAGTGCAGGAATCACTGCAGGCAACAAGGTACCATGGGATATGTAGTCCTTAGAAATGTTATGTAAACAGAAGAGGAGAAGCTTCAAAATATGCAGGGAATCCAGGAAGTTGTGGAAAGAGACAACCAGCGGACAGGCAGCACTCACAACATCAAATTAGATTAGGGAGGAAGTGGGGAAAGACAGGGTAAGATTGTCTCCCGGGCGGAAAATTCCCCCGAAAACTCAGGGAACGCCAGGAGACCATCTACCTATAAAAGGAAGAGAAAACAGAGACCATGAAAAAAGAGTCAAGACAAAAGGCGGAGGGGGTATGTGTGTAACCTGTGCCGAGCGAACCAGGACTAAGTCAATCAAAGACCAGGGTGTGCCTGTTTTTTTTTATATATTTTTTGGGGATATTTATTATAGCAAAAAGTAAAAAATATTACGTTTTTTCAAAATTTTCACTCTTTTTTTGTTTATAGTGCAAAAAATACAAATTGCAGAGGTGATCAAATACCACCAAAAGTAAGCTCTATTTGTGGGGAAAAAAAGGACGTCAAAAAGTGCTCTGGTCTTTGGCTAGCCAAATGGTCTGGGGCTCAAGTGCTTAAAGCCCATCTCTGGGCAAAAAAAAAGGTTTTCACATTCAGGGGGGCTGTGCTCGCACTGCACAGGTTAACTGCTTGTTTTTGTCTAGGGCGATCCTCCGATCTTCCCAGCCAGCACGAGACCTGTTCTTCACCCCTGCACTCCAGTGGTCTTGAATTGTGGACTGTTCCTGATGTGATCAAACCCAGAGTAGGGTCTATGGACCAGGAACAGTCCACCACTGGACCATGGGAGAGCCCTGTTTTCCAGTGGAATGAAGGATTGGGTGAGTATAAGCTTTCTGCTCACCCCTAGTCAAAACAACCAGTTGACTTGTGCAGTTCAGGCATAGCCCAACTGCATGGGAATTCAAATTTTTCCCCCGGAGTTGGGTATTAAAGCATTTTATCATACTAACTGTACATAAAGACAGAAGAGTGTGATACATTATTATTAACACAACATCAGGAACCGTTACCCAATTGTCAAAGTGTCCTTTGATACTGGCAGCTATGACAAGGGAAAAATAAAATGAAGTAATGATGGTAATAATATCCTGGGAGATTTTTACTCTTTAAAAAAAACTGCATCATATAATCAGATCCAGTCTTATATTCCCTTAAGTCTAATTACCTGACGTGTATAAAATACCTGTCAGCTACGCTTTGCTGTGGTGCTGCCATGCAAGTGATTGTGTATGTGATATCTGCTTGTAATGAAGTCTTGCCTGATAGCTGTTGGTATCTGAAAAAGCAAGAGACAAAAGTGCCTCAATTTGACTGTCACTGGTGTTCTCCACCCTTCCGAAGTCAATTTCTCCATTCGATCAAAGTAACTATCAGAGTCTTCACACAAGTGACTACCATAGACCACCACTTAAAACGTTAAATCTTTTCTAAGGCCAAACAACTCACATCACATATATGGAAATCTGTTATCCATAAAAAGTCTGGTTGTCTGTTTCTTTGTTTGTCTTCTCTCCAAGTTTCTTATTTTTACTCACAATGAATAACGTACGATAATCTTCAGCTTTAAGACCAACAAAGATCAAAGCATAGCAACTTGTCAATTCCTTCTTTTGTTATATAGTCAATTTGGTGTTTTTTATACAGAAGGTCGCTTGTATATAATGCCAATATAATGATTAAGGTTTTCTCTTGCATGTATTATTGGTGGAATTGGGAAGTCTTCTCTTGTATGTTACACTAAAAAACATAAAACAACTCTTCTTTTCAAAGACACAGACGGAATAAAGAAGGTGTTGCCTTGTGTGTAACACTAATAGAATGAAGAAGTCGTGTGTTGTGTGCAACATTGATATCTTATGACCTCCTTACATGTGCAATTTTACCTAAAGGCCTTCTCCAAAATGTAGAGTTTTTTAAAGGCACTGAAGGTCTACACAAATAAATAATGGTTCTGTAGAAGTATATAATATCTTGAGCTTCATAGTAGAAAATACATATAATGGTCCACATTACTATCAGGTAACAGAAGGTATAGCATACTTAATTTCGGAAAGGCACATTCTACATGGCCTACAGAGCAGAGATGTTTTTCAACTACAATGGCAGTACTATGTGCCTGCTATTCTATAAGTCTTGGGTGTTTTATGTAGTTTTTATGGATGTGTTGGATTGTCTGGAGCCTATGCATGGTTGCCACTTGCCATCAATTGTTCCTATCAATGGGTACCTGAGGCAGCCAGGAGATCTGGTGATTGGAGGAACTTTCCCTGTTCATTTGGACAGAAGCTACACTGAAAACACATTTACCAGCAAGCCAGAGGACCTCAAATGCAAGCTGTAAGTCTATGTAACTTATATAACTGAATAAATTATTGCTTAATGAAACATTAAAGAAATAAATATAATAGATATGAAGTCACAAGTACAGCCGCTTATGATTGGTCAAGTCCATTTACAGCATTCTGGTGGGATAGCTCAGATGGGCTTGGACTATGATCTGAACATGCCTGAGCTCATCCCTAGAAGCAACATAAGAAAATGCACCTCATTTACCTTCAGTGGTAAAGGGTTAGCTCACCATTAAAATAACATTTAAAGTAGCACCCACAGGGATCCATGTCATCCTACATATTAAGCAGAATGCAGACCTTCTTCCCAATACTGCACATGTGCAGATTTGTCGATGAGGGGACGGACTCATTTCATCCTCCATCCTGTGATGATGGAGCTCAACATAACGTTCTGTGATGTCATATAAGCTAGTCTGTCCTAGTTTATATGAAGGATGACTAAAATCGGTCTGGATGCTACTTTTTTTGGTCAGGATTTGAGGAGGGTACACTTGGCCTAAAGGTAGGTAATTTAAACAAAGTTCAACTTTACTGCTCTGCACCATGATTTGTAACCTACTGGGGACACTTGACTGTGTTGACATTTTTATTTTAAAGGTAGACTACCCTTTAAAAACAATTAGTTATTATAAAACATTTATTATGTAAGTGCATTAAGGACTGGAAAGATTTATTTTTCTAGACACATAAAATTCTATGCATCCTACGAAATAAATAATCTATTGGTACTAAATTTCACTGTCCTTCATGTTTTATATGATAGCCGCATGTTTAGAAATGGTACACTGAATTCACGGATGTGCATAGGTTGGAGGAAACTGGACACTTTATCCCTGTTTTTTTTAATGCTTTATTAAATATATAACGAGCATAATTATTTTTATTCATTTCACTAGCTTTGAACTTGACAATTACCAGAGAATGCAAGCCATGATGTACGCCATAGAGGAGATTAACAAGAATCCAGACCTTCTTCCCAATATCACCCTGGGCTACCAGATCTTGGACACTTGTACTATTCTTAGACGGGCAATAGTAGGAACTCTGTGGATGTTATCCGGAGGAAAAGAAAGCATTCCAAATTATCATTGTGAACAAAGAGCAACTCTTGCTGGTATCATTGGTGATGCTGCATCTACAAAGTCCATTCTAATGGCACACATTTTAGGTCTTTATAGATATCCACAGGTACAAACTAGTACTTTTCTTAAAGCTGAACCCTGGGCAGATATAAAAGATACACCTTGGTGACCTTAATGATACTATGTATTAATTATTACATCATTAAATGTATTCTCTTAATACAAGCAATGTACTATCTGAATTTGACCAGAGAGCACCGTCTTGTAGACCCTGAATAACAAAGCTGAAGTGAGAGGAAGAAGCAGAACAAACAGCCAATCATTTCTTGTGCTGACAAGAATCATGTTGATAGGATAAGAGGGCAGAGTGACTGAGAGATAAGCACACCATGGGCGAATTCTCTTTTCACTATCTAGTCACAGGCTGGGAGAAAGAAGGTCTAGGATAACCAGTGGCATGGTGCTGGCCATCAGGCTGCAGATATCTAGCAGCATAAAAAAGTACTGTTAGTTAAATGTCCAAATTAGAGCTAAACATTGCAGCTGGTTTTGTTATTAATGAGCTATTTCTTATTATCTTGTTTATTGCTGGCGGAAGTTCTGCTTTAGGCTGGGTTCACACTATTGTATAGCAGGAGATTGTGACCGTCTCTCTATGGAGCCAGTTCACACATCTCCACAGCGGCTCCGCTGCAAATTTCGCAGGATCCATGTGCGTCTTTTGGTCCATTTCAGGTCCCAATTCAGCCCAAAATTCATTCTGAAATCAGACCTGCAAGGGTAAATGGAGACACATCGGACTCCTGCTGTGAGTCGCTGGGTTCTCCAGTGTGAACCCAGCCTGAAATATCTAGGATTGTCCAGGCAAAGGTGGACCCATAATGAGACAGAATAGATAACTGGTAGCTAATTTTGAGACATAGGAAAACATTATGATTTAGAAACATTGTAAGAAACTTTCTGGAGATGCAATAGAATATGAGAGCATATCCCTCAAAAATTGACAGAAATATCCTCTTAGACCGTGTCTTCATTGAAAGATTTCCCCTTTGTTGCTCTTCATTTTATAGTCATACCTGAAGGCCATTTGGACCCCCCAGAAGCCAGGCCAAAAAAATTCCCAATTAGCAACACACACATCCCATTTTGTTGCTAGTATGGGAAAATCATTGGCTGCTCACTTCCAGAAATGAAAAACAATTGTTTTCAGGTGCTAGCAACAAGGCAGGATGTAGGGTTTGCTAACTATGGCCATTTTTCTGGGGTGGAGTTGTGGGGGCAAATGGCCTACAGGTACTCCAAGAAAATGAATGAACATAAAGATCCTACTAAGCTTTACCTCTTTTTTACTGCAGTGAGGCACAGTGATGTCACCCTTGCCTAGGTGAGTACACTGAGGGCCAAGTATAATATAGATTTTTCCTTACAGTGTTGATGTCTTATAACTTTTTCTTCATAATCAGGTGTTGATGTTCTTCCCAAGAAATGTGATCCTCTTAAATGTACATTGCATCCTATACATACATAGGTGGAACCAAACTACCATGAGCCAAAGTTTCTTTGTTTATTCAGTATGTCTAATATAGTTACATAGTTAGTCAGGTTGATAAAAAAACCTGTGTCCGTCTAGTTCACCCAAAAAAATACAATCCTATATACATAATCCTTCACCCACAGTTGATCCAGAGGAAGGCAAAAAAAAACAGCAAAGCATGCTACAGCAGGGGAAAAAATGAATTCCTGATCCCCCGAGAGGCAATCAGATTTTCCCCGGATCAACTTTAGATATAAATGTTAGTGCCCAGTTAGTTATATTATGTAAATTTAGGAAATAATCCAGGCCTTTTTTAAAGCAATCTACTGAGCTTACCAGAACCAGCTCTGGAGGGAGTCTATTACACATTTTCACAGCTCTTACTGTGAAGAAACCTTTCTGTATTTGAAGATTCAATTATTTTTCCTCTAGACTTAAAGAGCGCCCCCTTGTCCTCTAGGACCTTAAAGTGAATAACTCAACACCAATTTCACTATATGGACCACTTATGTATTTGTACATGTTAACCATACCCCCCCCCCCCCCCAATCTCCTCTTCTCAAGAGGGAATAGATTCAGTTCCTCTAATCTTTCCTCATAGCTGAGCTCCTCCATGCCTCTTATCAGTTTGGTTGCCCTTCTCTGCACTTTCTCCAGTTCCCCAATATCCTTTTTGAGAACTGGTGCCTGAAACTGAACTGCATATTCCAGATGAGGTCTTACTAATGACTTGTACAGGGGCAAAATGATATCTCTCTTTCTGGAGTCCATACCTCTCTTAATACAAGAAAGGATTTTGCTTGCTTTGGAAACCACAGCTCAGCATTGCATGCTATTATTGAGCTTATGATCTACCAAAACCCCCAGATCCTTCTTCAACATGGATTCCCCCAGTTGTACGTCCCCTAGTATGTATGATGCATGCATATTCTTAGCCCCTAAGTGCATAACTTTACATTTATCAACTTTTTTTATGGTTGAACTAGATGGAATTGTGCCTTTTTTCAACTTGGCTAACTATGTAACATTAAACCTCATTTGCCACTTAGTTGCCTAATTAGACAGTGCATTGAGGTTGGCTTGTAAATTGGAGGCATCCTGTAAGGACGTTATTCCACTGCATAGCTTGGTGTCATCTGCAAAGACTGAAATGGTATTTTTAATCTCAGACCCTATATCATTTATAAAGATATTAAAAAGTAAGGGTCCCAGCACTGAACCTTGTGGTAAACCACTGATAACCTTAGACCATTCAGAGTAACAGTCATTAACCACTACTCTCTGAATTATGTCTTTTAGCCAGTTTTCTATCCATTTACAAATTGATCTTTGCAAGCCTGTAGACTTTACCTTACACATGATAATATGATTCCTGTACATTTTTTACATCCACAGATAAGCTACTCCTCAACCAGCCCAACTCTCAGCAACAGAAAAATATTTCCTTCTTTCTTTCGTACTATACCAAATGATGTTTTTCAGTCCCGAGGTCTTGCTAACTTAATCCTGTATTTTGGTTGGTCATGGGTTGGCTTTCTAGCAAGTGATAATGACTATGGTCAACTAAGTCTCCTGGCGGTAAAGCAGGAATTAATCAATGCTGGTGCATGTGTAGCTTTTATAGAAACAATTATGACCAGCCAGGCCAACAGGAATGTTCCACACATTATTAAAGTTATCAAGGGTTCAACAGCCAAAGTTGTGGTAGTGTTGGCCTCCAAACCAGAATTTTTACCAGTTGTAGAAGAGTTAGCAAGACAGAATGTGACTGATAGAATTTGGATAGCCAGTGAAGCATGGTCAACCTCTAATCTTCTTTCTAAAGAAAAGTATCAGCATGTCTTGATGGGCACTCTTGGGTTTGCTGTCCATGCAGGTCAGTTGCCGGGATTTATGGAGTATCTGAACAGCTTACACCCATCAAAAGCTCCAAATGATTCATTCATAATAGAGTTTTGGGAGCAACTTTTTTCTTGCAGATGGATTAACCACCTGAATTTGGATGACAAGACAAATAACAAAACAGCACATGACTGCACTGGAGAAGAAAATCTGGGGAAGTCAATGCTGAAAGTTGATTTTGGAGCAACCTTCATGGTCTACACTTCAGTTTATGCATTTGCATGGGCCTTAGACAGTCTACTTCACTGCCAGCAAAGAAAAGGCCCATTTCATAATGGATGTGCAAACATTTTGTCATTTGACCCTTGGCAAGTATGTTACTTGAATTTTTCACAAAGGTGATTAATTATATATTTTGTTTGTTTTTCTTTAAATCCCTTTCATCTCAATGTTCTTTTCCAGCTTCTCCATTATATTAAAAGAACAAGGTTTCAGACTAAAGACAAGACAAACATATTTTTTGATGGCAATGGGGATCCTCCAGCCCTTTATGATATTGTGAACTGGCAGATAAGTTCTACTGGGTCCTTGGCGCAAGTTATAGTAGGAAGATATGACTCCAGCTCCACAGATGAGAACATCATGAGTCTAAACCATGCTGGCATTGTATGGGTTAATAACAAAACAATGGTACGATTGCACCAGATGAAAAAAAATAAGACACTCTTTCTATGTAGATGTATCTTCTCTAGGAAGCGTATCATTTATTGTTTTTCTGTCTATATAGTTTACAAAATACGAAGAACCATATACAGTATATCTGTCCCTGCCCTTAAGGAACTTCACATTTTCTGTCACCACAACAGTAATTCAAACACTCACAAACATTTTGGTCAAATACCAGCTAGAGCAGGAGTGTCCAACCAGTGGCCTGGGGACACATCTGGCCTGCGGAGCCCTTTGATGTGGTCTGTGACCTCCTGCTCTGAGATGGCTGGTTGGCAAGCACATATCGTGGATTACCAACCCACTATCCCAAGTATCAGTGTTGTGAATGAAGTGGTAGAGGAAGCAAGTGGTTGCAGAGCCGAGCCACATAAGCCTGGATAGAGCCGACTCCTGTCACAGACAGAGTGTAACCAAATGCACTCATGCCAGGGACAGCAACAGTCCGTGATACCTGAATGGAAGACTATTTTAGGTCAGTTTATTACTAAAATCCCAGTTTTAGGGCCACTATCAAAAATTTTGGGGCCCTTTACATAGTTTTGGTCCTGCCCCCCCCCCTCATCCCCGGACCTGACCATCAACATTCCCCAGGGCCCGCCCACTGGCAGTCCCACAAGTCTCATCCTACATCCTCCTCTTTCAGTCTCATCTCCCCAATCCCATGTCCTTCTCCTCCTCCTTCAGTCCAATCTCCCCCATCCTAGGTCCTCCTCCTCCAGTCTCATCTCCTTCATCCCATGTCATTATCCTCCTCCATCCCATGTCCTTATCCTCCTACAGCACAGACACAATGAACAGACACAATCAGCAGTGTATGAACAGAGCGTCATGTCCCTGATTCCCCAGAGCAGAAAACGGGAGAGACCTCCCAGTGGGGACTCCGGGTCTGGTGGCAACTGTCGCCAAGGGCATTTCTCTCTCACTACCTGTTGTGTGGGACCTCACAATGGAATGGAGATTTACCTCTTCCATAATTTAGTCAAAATGGAAAAAAAAGGGTGCTTACTTTATATATAACTTTATAACTATACATAACTAGAACATCTAACAGGGTTATCTCATTGCATGAGATTTCCCCTCACTTCCTGTCTTATTGTCACCAGAACAGGACATGGGGGAATATATAAATATATAAATAATATATAAATCTATATAAATCTATATATATATATATATATATATATATATATATATATATATATATATATATATATATTTATATAGATAGATAGATAGATAGATAGATAGATAGATAGATAGATAGATAGATAGATAGATAGATAGATACATAGATACATAGATAGATACATAGATAGAAACAATTGCTGGCTATATCCCCACAGGAAGATTCCCCCACTTCCTGTCCTGGTGACACCAAGGTAGAAAGTGAGGGGGAATCTGCAATAACAAAACCCTGTTAGATTTTCTAGTTATGTATAAAACTAAAGTATATATAAAGCAAACATTTTTTCCCCCAGTTTGGCTAAATTATGAAATGGTAAAACCCCATTATTTTTTTTCCCCATCTGTGTCCTACGGGTTGCAGGACATTTTTTTTATCTGCATTCTAGTTGCAATCTTCACAGGGGCCCCATCCAGGTTTTCTCAGCAGGGGATCTGTCCATGGATCCCTTACCGAGCTGACTGACTGGCAACTGACAGGTCTGTGTTCGCTCATGCTGTCCGTTTACACCCAATTGCCCTCTGATCCGGCCAGACGAAGGGGAATGGAGGCCCATCCATCTTTTCTTTTTGCCAGATCAGATCAGAGGTAGGTGGGTGTAAACGGACAAATTTCCATTCAAATCTGCCGTTCCATAGAGAACAATGTGCGGTCTGATCAGGTTTGCCTGAAAAACAGACAGGAGGACCCGTTTGGACCACTCATGTGAAAGGGGCCTGAAATACTGTAACTGTATACCCAACTGTAAACACCAAAATACTACTATTAACCATACTAAATGGAAAAAAATGAATTAATCCCCAATTCCAGCCATCCAGGCTACCATTGACGCAATCTGTATATGTGCAAACCTTTTTTGCTACAAGACCACAAACTATCCTCTCCCACTACTTAACCAATATCTACAGATCTACATATCACATATAAACCTAACCCTATGGGAAAATGAGGATATACAACACATCAAGGACATACTAGACAGTAACTCCATCCTTCCATTCCCTACTCTCCAAAACAAATTTAATCTCCCATACACTGAATACTATAGATATATCCAAATATACCATTTTGCTAAACAAAACATGCTACAAATGGAAATAAGTCTGCCCCAATCAGTAGTCCGGTACTATGAAGGAAACTCATCAATTGTAAAAGGCAACTCCCTCGTCTTCAAAATTATTAGCAGGTGCCACGACTTTAACAGAACAACAACTATCCACAAATGGGAGCATGGGTTTATGTTCCCCAATATCACGTGGCAAAAAGCCATTAAAGAAACCGATAAAGCATCGCTTTGTGCGGATCACTGACAATTGTACCAAAATACAATTACTAATACAAATACTCCCCAGGTGGTACCTGACACCCTTTAAACTTTCTAAAATATTCCCTAATACACCAGCTAACTGTTTGCGCCAATATGGCTTCACTGGCACATTAATACACATACTATGGTATTACCCATCTATCACATCATACTGGAGCCAAATCTTCATATTGATCTCTGAATTTACCACTTCACCTGTACAACCTGAAATTAACTTAGCGCTGCTACACCTACCCCTAGATACAATACCCAAAGCAGCCAGAACCCTTATTATCCATATCCTCTGTAGCAAGGTCTACAGAGGATATGGCCTCCTTCAGTCTGATGAGAACCTCCAGGGCCAGAGATAGCTGACATTCTTCTGTATGTGGTGGGTCGTGAGGCATATCGCATGCTAGATGGATAAAGTTCAAATAGCAGACTCCGCGACTTCAATAGGAGGACACCCATGCAATGAAATGCCTCCAGCAAGAAGTCACATCTGCATGTGCAGGAATGCTGTCTCCTATAGCAACAGTCTTTAACAATTCCTACCACAAAGCATAACAGTTCTTTCACCTTCACTACAACTTCTCCTTGTAGTTCTTCAGTACACTGAGATCCCGATCTCTCACTAGACCCTCTGATTCACGGCCACTGAATCCCTTGAGCTCCTCCAATCTTCACGGTGGTATCTTCCTCAAGCGTCACCCCCGCCTCTCTGTTGTGTCCCTCACTTGGCGCTCCCAATACTTCTCAAGCTTCACCCCACTGGCCTGCTTGGTCCCTGGCTCTGCAAGCATCACCTACGCTGGCTGGGTCCCTGACTTCATCAATGCCTGAAGTTTCTCGATTCTCCACCGTGAGAATACTGCTCTGGTACTTGCTTCAGTTGCTCACTGTGGTCCCTGGTAATAAGGTGGCTGGTCCTTTAGTGGCGACAGCTTCCCTTCTACCTCCGACTACTGAAAGGTTCTCAAGCCAGCAGAACCATCACTTTTGGTTGGACTGCAAGCTACAATAACAACCCTGCCTTGCTCTCTTGCTTCTGGATAGGCCCTCAGACAGCCTAGTATTCAGACACCCCGGATAGGCCCAATCTCCGGCCTAGTCATGTATCACACGACACACGTCCACCCAGACAGCCGTCCAGGTGGCACAGAACATAGATCACCTGACTCCACCCAAATATATAGGTTCTCCCAGCAGGCCAAGGGATTCAAGAAAATTCCTGCCCATTGGCTGAGATACCCCATATACCCATAACCTGACCTTGGGTTTCCCTTCTCATATCAAATACCACCACATACTCAGCCACCTAGTGGCAGAAGAGAAAAGTGTAACAAGGCCAAACTTAGGGAGAAATCAATGGATCGCTCACAATCAACCAGGATAACTACTCCTAGCAAGTACATTTGTGAGGAGCATCCATGCCTAAACTCCAGGGTGCTACACCTTTTATCTGTCAAATTAAACATAAGAAGAAATTGGAAATCCCTTACAGCTCCTAACCTGTTCGATGTAGTATTCGACCATGCATTAAAAAATTTTAAGTTTCACAAATTATCTTTGTCATGTAAACTATGGATTTCTCATAAATACTACACAGGTTATTAACAGTATACATGTAAAATTTTGATTATTTGGTCTAATATGCTTATCCATGACTCTCCTTAGCCCCCCCCCCCCCAATAATAATAAAGATTATGTAAGGTTTAGATGATGCAACACTCCAGATCACTTCGAACTCTCTTCATTAGCTACTATGCCTACCATATTTTGCAATATTTTATATTGGTACAATTATAGAGAATAGGACTGATGTGACAGACTTTAACGGTACCAGTGAAGGACATCAAAACAAAATTTACTAAATATCTTTATTACAAATGATTTAAAAAGTATTTTACAAGTAAAATCAATTCAATTATATGGCTTTAATCAATTTGATCGGTTATTAGTTATAGATCTCTGTTAATTCAATGCAAGAGGTTGACGCATTTCACATCTTTGCTTCCTCAGGATCTTACATTCTTGACTTTAAAACAGAAATCTTGTTAAAAAAAAAGGAGAAAAGATCACGAACATTATTTTAGCAGTTTGATTAGGTGGGAGTGCAACACATTAAGTTTCACATACCGACCAATTAGGTAGAAAAATGTGCATCGAGGGCCACTTATGTCTAGAAAGGAGCCCTCAGTAAATGATGTGCCAAGTGTCATGGGAGAGCAAACCAATAGCTAATCTCTTCAAACAATAGGTAGATAAATATATATAGTAAGATAGTACACTGGTACAAAGCTTTCAAATTATATATGTTGAGCCTTTGTTTCATTGTACCTATAACAACAATTGTTACTCACCATTGTTAATGTTCTCTTCTGAATCTAACGCAAAGCAATGGAAAAGGAATCCAATAGACAACATGGAAAAGGAAGGCACATCTCCCATCCAGATGCATGTCCTTCCTCATATTTCCTTTGACTATTGTAAGCCCCTCTAACCAATTTTGAGAGATTATAAGTAGGGCTTAATACTTGGATCTCTAAATGGAACAACATAAGCTCCTCCTTGCAATAGATTATTTCACTGTTGTGTGACTTAATAACATAACATTTTGTCTAATGAAAATGCAATGTTTTGCTTTATTTTGTTATTTTCCTTTATGAGAAACTCAATAAAAAAATTTAAGGTAAAAGTAGTAATTGCACTACTTTTAAACATTGAACCAAAGCGCAAGGTACTGCAGTAGCATGCAATTTTGGTGCCTGCAAGCACACTGCATTTGTTATCTGCATTTGGGGTTCAATTAGCCTTACATTGGCACCCACAGTAGATTACAAAGGCAGTGTGTTTTGAGTGTGGTGGGGGAAACGTTCACAGAATGTGACAGTCAGCCCATGCAGGATTGTGGACAGTGTGTTTGTGTCACCTCGGTCACCTTGTGTCACCTTTTTCCACATACACATGGTAAAGGGCACACCAAGGAATTGACACTGGAAAGCAGATACTATTTCTCCTATTACAATGGAAAGAAATCCAGTGGAGGTATTTTTGAGACACTGGAAAGCTTGTCACATTGGTTTATGCCAGTCTGGTGGGCCTTGCCAAGCTTGGCACAGACCACATGGGAGTGCTTTGTATAAATCGCGATGAGAAAGACAACCCTACTGGAGTGTTGTCAGTGGAAACACCTTGTGGAGTTGTAAAGCATGTAATGTGTACAGTTAAAGCGGACCTCCACCTTGAAGTGGAAGTTCTGCTCATCGGATCCCTCCCCCCCTCCGGTGCCACAATTGGCACCTTTCAGGGGGGAGGGGGGTTCAGATACCTGGATAATTCAGGTATCTGCACCCACTTCCGGGAAAAGCTAGCCCTAGCTAGCCGCAGATGACCCGCCCCCTCCCCCATTGTGTTCTGGGAAACACACAGTTCCCAGGACACAGCGGGGACCAGTGGAGACGTCAGCATGACTCGTGCATGAGCAGTAGGGAACCGGGCAGTGAAGCCGCAATGCTTCACTTCCCTGACAGAGGATGGCCGCCGACATTGCTGGACCCTGGGACAGGTAAGTGTCAATTTATTAAAAGTCAGCAGCTGCAATATTTGTAGCTGCTGGCTTTTAATATTTTTTTTAAAGGTGCAGCTCCTCTTTAAGAACATGTTACATGGTGTAATACCATTTCTTTTGGTAACTGTGGGAAGAAGGAAAAACAGGTAAGAAGTGCTGAAAATGTGTATAAAGTAAATGATATTACGAAGTGCCAAAAATAACAGATATACAGTTGGCCAGGTAAGATTTTGGGACCACAGAGTTGCGGAAGCTCAGGGCTCTTTCTTTCTTCCTTTCTTTCTTTCTTTCTTTCTTTCTTTCTCTCTCCCTCTCTCTTTCTCTTGCTCTCTCTTCTATGGAAGCCTGCTGCTGAGTGAAAAGGCTAGGTACTGGCAGAACACTAAAAAAAGTGCTGCTAGTTTGTTCTGGGGAACCTATGGGGGGGGGGGGGGGGGTGTTATCCTGTTAGTTAGGAAATGAGCTGAGTTTTGTTATTAGCTCGGATAAGCAGACTTTTTTCTATGCAATGGTCTAACTAAAAAAAAGTCCAGCAGCATTTAAACTGTGCTTGTTTGCTGTCATGTCGAATAAAAGTGCAGGACAATTTTACTTGGACTGTTCCAAGATATCCCTGTCATGTGCATTGTTCACCACTGTCAATACCAGTTAATCATGTCCCCCTTACAATATATATATATATATATATATATATATATATATATATATATATACAGTCAGGTCCATAAATATTTGGGGGACATCGACACAATTGTAATCTTTTTGGCTCTGTACACCACAATGGATTTGAAATTAAACAAACAAGATGTGCTTTAATTGCAGACTTTCAGCTTTGATTTGAGGGTATTTGCATCCAAATCAGGTGAACGGTGTAGAAATTACAACAGTTTGTATATGTGCCTCCCACTTTTTAAGGGACCAAAAGTAATGGGACAATTGGCTGCTCAGCTGTTCCATGGCCAGGTGTGTGTTATTCCCTCATTATCCCATTTACAAGGAGCAGAAAAATGGTCCAGAGTTAATTTCAAGTGTGCTAATTGCATTTGGAAATCTATTGCTGTCAACTCTCAATATGAGATCCAAAGAGCTGTCACTATCAGTGAAGCAAGCCATCATTAGGCTGAAAAAAACAAAACAAACCCATCAGAGAGATAGCAAAAACATTATATGTGGCCAAATCAACTGTTTGGAACATCCTTAAAAAGAAAGAATGCACCGGTGAGCTCAGCAACACCAAAAGACCCGGAAGACCACAGAAAACAACTGTGGTGGATGACCGAAGAATTATTTCCCCGTTGAAGAAAACTCCCTTCACAACAGTTGGCCAGATTAAGAACACTCTCCAGGAGGTAGATGTATGTGTGTCAAAGTCAACAATCAAGAGAAGACTTCACCAGAGTGAATACAGAGGGTTACAGAGGGTTCACCACAAGATGTAAACCATTAGTGAGCCTCAACAACAGGAAGGCCAGATTTGAGTTTGCCAAACAACATCTAAAAAAGTCTTTACAGTTCTGTAATAACATCCTATGGACAGATGAGACCAAGATCAACTTGTACCAGAGTGATGGGAAGAGAAGAGTATGGAGAAGGAAAGGAACAGCTCATGATCCAAAGCATACCACCATCAGTGAAGCATGGTGGTGGTAGTGTCATGGCTTGGGCATGTATGGCTGCCAATGCAACTGGTTCTCTTGTATTTATTGATGATGTGACTGCTGACAAAACCAGCAGGATGAATTCTGAAGTATTTCGGGCAATATTATCTGCTCATATTCAGCAAAATGCTTCAGAACTCATTGGACGGCGCTTCACAGTGCAGATGGACAATGACCCGAAGCATACTGAGAAAGCAACTAAAGAGTTTTTTAAGGGAAAGAAGTGGAATGTTATGCAATGGCCACATCAATTACCTGACCTAATTCCGATTGAGCATGCATTTCACTTGCTGAAGACAAAACTGAAGGAAAAATGCCCCAAGAACAAGCAGGGAATGAAGACAGTTGCAGTAGAGGCCTGGCAGAGCATCACCAGGGATGAAACCCAGCGTCTGGTGATGTCTATGCATTCCAGACTTCAGGCTGTAATTGACTGCAAAGGATTTGCAATCAAGTATTAAAAAGTGAAAGTTTTATGGATGATTGTTAATCTGTCCCATTACTTTTGGTCCCTTAAAACGTGGGAGGCACATATACAAACTATTCCTACACCGTTCAACTGATTTGGATGTAAATTAAAGCTGAAAGTCTGCGGTTAAAGCAGATCTTGTTCGTTTAATTTCAAATCCATTGTGGGGGGGTATAGAGCCATATATTTATGGGCCTGACTGTATGCACACTATATTACCTAAAGTATTGGGATGCTTGCCTTTACACGTACATGAACTTTAATGGCATCTCAGTCCTAGTCCTTAGGGTTCAATACTGATTTGGCCCACCCTTATCAGCTATAACAGCTTCAACTCTTCTGGGAAGGCTGTCCACAAGGTTTAGGAGTGTGTCTATGGAATTCTTCCAGAAGCGCATTTGTGAGGTCAGGCACTGATGTGGATGAGAAGGCCGGGCCTGCAGTCTCATCAAATTTATCCCAAAGGTGTTCTATCGGGTTGAGGTCAGGACTCATCCATGTCTTAATGGACCTTGCTTTCTGCACTGGTATGCAGTACTGTTGGAACAGGAAGGGGCCATCCCCAAACGTCCCCAAGTTGGGAGCATGAAATTGTTCAAAATGTCTTGGTATGCTGACTCCTTTCAGCTGCTTTCACACTGAGGTGCTTTACAGGAGCTATTTCACTAAAAATAGCGCCTGTAAAGAGCCTGGAGCGGTGCGCTGGCAGGACGGTAAAAAAAGTCCTGCAAGCAGCATCTTTGCAGGGTTTTAACCTTTTTTCGGCTGCTAGAGGGGGTTAAAAGCACCTAGCTAGTGGCCGAATAGTGCCACTGAAACAACGGTAAAGCTGATGATGCCCCTAACGCCCCAGTGTAAAAGCAGCCTTCAAGTTCCTTTCACTGGAACTAAGGCAGGTGTCCCAATACTTTTGGTAATATGATATATATATATATATATATATATACACACACACACACACCAGCCACTTTATTAGGTACACCGTTCCAGTACCAGGTTGGACCCCCTTTTGCCTTCAGAAATGTCTTAATTCTTTATGGCATAGATTCAACAAGGTAGTGTAAACCTTTGTAGCCAGATACTGGCTACATTGCCTATGTCACCGGGGGATTCTCTTCAACATCAGCCACAGTAAGTCTGTTCCCTCTAGTGCTCAGCTTGGACACTGTATTGTCTCTTCCTGAATGCAAAGCAAGTGAGATCCAAGAGAAGAACAAAGGATCTTGGGACATGTAGTCTGAAGAGCCAGTTTTACCCTGGGGTCAGACTTCTGGGAGTTATATATAGTCTGGGTTGGGGAGAAGGTG
Source organism: Lithobates pipiens (assembly GCF_037356315.1). Taxonomy (NCBI): domain Eukaryota; kingdom Metazoa; phylum Chordata; class Amphibia; order Anura; family Ranidae; genus Lithobates; species Lithobates pipiens. The sequence continues at coordinate 612,935,290 of NW_027507903.1, forward strand.
CCCTCTTGGGGCCATGGCCTTAAGCTGGGACCCAGACTCTGAGGGTTGCAAACAGCGCTGCGGCCTAGTCAGTGTGGAGAATATTTGCCGGATGTGTGAGCAGATCCCTTTTTGCCAGCTTCCTGTCGGCCAAGTGGCCATTGGGGGCCACCCTTCTTTTCATGGCAAGAAAATATCCCCCACAATATTACACCACCACCACCAGCCTGAATCATTGATACAAGGCAGGATGGATCAATGCTTTCATGTTGTTTGCGCCAAATTCTGACCCCACCATCTGAATGTTGCAGCTGAAATCCAGACTCATCAGATCAGGCAAAGTTTTTGCAATCTTCTATTGTACAATTTTGGTAAGCCTGGGCAAATTGTAGGTTTAGTTTCCTGTTCTTAGCTGACAGGAGTGGCACCCGGTGTGGTCTTCTGCTGTTGTAGCACATCTGCTCAAGGTTCGATGTGTTGTGTGTTCAGAGATGGTATTCTGCATACTTTGGTTGTAACAGTGGCTATTTGAGTTACTGTTGACTTTCTATCATCTCAAACCAGTCTGCCCATTCTCCTCTGACCTCTGAAATCAACAAGGCATTTTCCTCCACACAGTTGCGGCTCACTGGATATTTTGTCTTTTTTGGACCACTTTCTGTAAACCCTAAAGATGGTTGTGCGTGAAAATCCCAGTAGATCAGCAGTTTTTGAAATACTCAGACCAGCCCTTCTGCCACCAACAACCATGCCATGCCTAAATCCCCTTTTTTCTGCATTCTGATGCTCGGTTTCAACTTTGACAAGTCATTTTCACCACATCTAAATGCCTATATGGATTGAGTTGCTGCCATGTGATTGGCTGATTAGCCATTTGTGTTACCAAGTAATTGAACAGGTGTACATCATAAAGTGGTTGTTGAGTGTATATAAGCTTGTTTGACATCTTTTTCTAAACCCATGGGCAATAATATTGAGGTTGTCTACACCCTACCCCCCCCCCCCCCTTTAACAGTATCCACTTTTCTAAGAAGGCTGTCCATAAGGATCTGGAGCTTGTCTGTGGGAATTTGTGCCCACTTAGGTGAAAGAGTATTTGTGAGGTCAGATACTGATATTGAATGAGAAGACTTCTTCTCTCAAACAAAAACCCACTTACTAAACAGGGGAAAGAAAGGATTTTTTTTTTCTTTGCTTTTAAATGAGTCATTTTGTGGCAAAATACATTTTGTGGTAATCACTCTGCTCATCATTAACCTCTAGGAAACCCATGCAGGAAAAGAGAGAACATGAACATGATGTCCAAAGTAGGGACTAAGAACAGAACCCTATTGTGACAGGGCACATATGCAGCCCAATTAACCACCATTGTGCCCCAACACAACAGGGCTCTAGAAAAAAAAATTCCTTTGCTGGAACCTTGTTAGAAGTTGAACATCTACCAGTTATTTATTACTGTCTGTGTTTCATTAGAGATATAACCTCATTTATGTCATAGTATGAGCCAAAACAACACCCGTCGCTCCAAACATCATTGCTCTCTTCAGTTGCGGGGACACTGGGTGCCAGCCGTGGGGGCTCATTCTTATTCCATGTAAGCGGCATAAAGGAAACCGAAAAGTACCCTCCCATGGAAACCCCTGTGCCAAAAACTGACATGCTTTTAGACATTCTTTCTATGGCCCTGTCTACAGTCCTTATGGACCTGTTAGTTTGCGGCAGAGAATGTGCCATTGTGTAATTGATATTATTATAGTATGATTTCCTTAATTATTGTAATGTCACAGTAACCAGTGTGTCTATGTTCTGCCAGCAGTGAACACTGTTGGCCCAGTTAGCAGTATGTGATGGCACTAGCTGTGACCTTGACCTCTCAATACATTCAGATAGGGATAATTGGATGGGGTCTTAAAGTGGTTGTAAACCCTCCCCCACAACTTTGTCCCATGTAAAACAGCATAAAAAACCTGAATGAACACTGCTTGTAAATATCTCCTTACTTGCTTAGTATTGTTGTAATCCTTGTTGTTCTGTAGAATGAAGTCATTGAGCATGCCCAGATCACCCCTGATTTAAGGCACACTCTCTTTGTCTTATCTGTCTGTTATCAGGACTTCCTATGGCACAACACTGAACTCTGCTAATCACTCAGAGCTTCCTCCTACACACCATGTGACCATGTGACATAACATACAGTCTAAACGTGGCCATTACTGCAGTCTTATCAGCTGAAGCTGATAAGTCTGACAAAGGGAAACATTAGACATCGGCACAAGTAAATACTATGAAATAAACAATTAAGCTATGAATAGAGAAGCAGGGTTGCCATAGAAACGTTGGATTGAGAAGGAGGCTTGGTTAACAGTACAGGAAGTGCTCAATGTAAGGGCGGAAATACACTCCACTGTGGACTCAGAAAACAATACTTAAGATGGCGCTGCCTAACCCATGGAAACAAGTTTTTTAAAGTTTCTTTAAACAGTAAGTAATATGTGATTTGGGCTGGATTACAGTAGCTATAGTCTGATAATGACTTATTATAATGGACTAAATGAAAAGAATCATCAGAGTGGGAGAGTTTACTTCCTCTTTAAATGTCCTGGTACAGGAAAATGTTGCTGTAGACACCCAACACAAGCACATTTCCAGCACTATTCCTTCTACCTATACCTACCTACTACCTATACGGCATTAAAATGACCACCCAGTATTTCTTATGCCACGTATACACAAGTGCATCCAAGATTTTTCTGACGGAATTCTGCTCAAGCTTGGCTTGCACACACAGTCGCACAAAAGTTCGCTGAACTTTTGACCGCCAAGAACGCGGTGATGTACAACTCTACGACAAGAAAATGAAAGTTCAATGCTTCCGAGCATGCATAGAATTGTTTCCCAGCATGCGTAGGAATTTTGCACGTCGGAATTGCTACAGACAATCGGAATTTCCGATCGGAACTTTTTCCGACCGAAAAATTGAGAACATGCTCTCAATCTTTTGCTGGCTGGAATTCAGCCAGCAAAAGTCAGATGGAGCATAGAAACGGTAGCATTTTCCAACCAAAAGCTCTCATAGGTCTTTTGCTGGCCGAATTTCCGATCGTGTTTACGCGGCATTAGAGTCTCAGCCTTATTGCTTGTGTGAAAAGCAAGTGACCCTTCCTGTGAGGTCTTTGGGACAGGTAGTGAAAGGAAATTTTCTGAACAAAGGGAAAGATAGCATGCCTTTAAGCAGGCAGAGTCAGCTATTAGGTAGTTGTGTCCAAAGTTAGTGTATATTAGGGAATAATGTAAGTGGGTGTGAGGCCCCCTTTTAGACAAGGCCTTCCTGTAGTGGTGTGATGGATGTAGTCATTGCCCATATAAAAGATAGGAGGATCTCTAATCATTCGGGGGCATGGGAGCCAGACAGCTCACACTTATGCAGATGCAGTCAACTACAGTGAACAGACTGCACTTTGAATGCTGCCAACAAAGCTGGATCCAAACTAGATGGGTATACTTAATGCACTGGTCTTCATCTTGGAGCATTAGCCACCAGTCTCAACTCTACATTGTCCATTGGTCATCCTTTCTTACTAAAATTACCACTTAATCTGAGTGTTCAGAAGATGCATGAAAGTAAAAAGCCTTCAGTCTTTAGAACCACTTTTAACCACTTGCCGACCGCCTCCTGTACATATACGTCGGCACTTTGAAGCTGGATATCTTGGTAATGCCAGCAGCTGCTGCCACAACCAAAGTATCCATCTTTGAAGCCGGCGGTTCTGTTTACAATAATGGTGGTCTCTGCGGTGGATTTGCCAAAAGATCACCGTTACCGGTGGCCACCCCCTTCCCGCCTCTCTCCCACGCCCTCCGCCGCTTACCGGAGCTGCCGGCAGCGGCGGAGGCAATCAGGACCTATCCTTGGCTGGGTATGGAGAAGGGTAAGACTAAGATGGCCCCCACCTGTCTCCATACCATAGCAGGGCGGAAGTGACGTCAAAACGTAATTTCCGCCCATTCTTCTTAAAGGGCCATTTTTAATTTTTCTTTTTTTTTGCATTTAAGTCCAAATATGAAATCTGAGCATTTTTTGACCCCAGATCTCATATCTAAGAGGACCTGTCATGCTTTTTCTGTTACAATGGAATGTTTACATTCCTTGTAATAGGAATAAAAGTGACCCAATTTTTTTTTTTTTAAATAGTGTAAAACTAAATAAAATCAAATAAAACAAATAAGATTTTTTATTTTTTTTAAAGCGCCCTGTCCCAGCGAGCTTGTGCGCAGAAGCGAACGCATACATGATATGAAAACAGTGGTCAAACCACACATGTGAGGTATCGTCGCGATCGTTAGAGCGAGAACAATAATTCTAGCCCTAGACCTCCTCTGTAACTCAAAATATGCAACCTGTAGAATTTTTTAAACATCACCTATGGAGACTTTTAAGGGTAAAAGTTTGACGCCATTCCACGAGTGGGCGCAATGTTGAAGCGTGACATGTTGGGTATCAATTTACTCGGCGTAACATTAGCTTTCCAAAAAAAAGTGCGCTTGTAAGACTGCTGCGCAAATACGGTGTAACAAAAAGTATTGCAATGACCGCCATTTTATTCTCTAGGGTGTTAGAAAAAAATGTATAACGTTTGGGGGTTCTAAGCAATTTTCTAGCAAAAAATGTGTTTTTAACTTGTAAACACAGAGTCTGAGAAAGAGGCCTGGTCTTTAAGTGGTTAATTATGTTGTATGGCAGGGTTTACCCACATATTAACATTCCGATTCTGCTGCATTTTTTAGGATTTGTTTTTTGATTCCTTTATGCATATTCTATTATTTTCATTAAGGTTCCACCATCAAAGTGCAGTTCTAGCTGTTCTCCAGGATTTATGAAGGTGGCCATTCCTAGAAAGCCCATCTGCTGTTTCCAGTGCGTACCGTGTCCTCAGGGACAAATCTCCAATGAAACAGGTGCTTTATAAGATTATGTTTGATTATGTTAGGTTTCTACACACAAACTGTGTTTTTTACAATACTGACACTAGCTTTCTTTTCTAGATGCTGTCAATTGCTACCCTTGCTCCTGGGATATGTGGCCCAATCTCCAACAAGATGCATGTTTGCCAAGGCCCATTGAGTTTCTCTCCTACAGTGAAGCACTTGGCATGAACTTGGCTACCATTGCCATATTCTCCTCGGTTGTCCCACTTGGAATTCTGGGATTGTTCATCCGTTATAGGACCACACCAATAGTGCGAGCCAATAACTGGTCTTTAAGCTGTCTTCTACTCATATCTTTATGTCTCTGCTTCCTTTGCTCATTTGCGTTTATTGGATACCCACAACTAGATAAGTGCCTTCTCCGCCAGGTTACGTTTGGTTTGGCCTTTTCATTGTGTATCTCTTGTGTTCTAGCCAAAACTATTACAGTCGTCATTGCCTTCAAAGCCACCAAGCCAGGAAGTCAGTTAAGAAAGTTTACTGGTGTACAAGTATCCTACACACTCATTGTCCTTTGTCTACTAATCCAAGTATCCATCTGTGTGACTTGGCTTACTTCTTCACCTCCTTTTCCAGAGTATGACTCTAACACTCAGTCAGAGGTGATTATTTTGAGTTGCAATGAAGGTTCTCCTACAGCATTCTGGTTCATGTTAGGATACCTTGGTCTCCTAGCCACCATCAGTTTTATTGTAGCATTCTTGGCTAGAAGATTACCTGACAGCTTCAATGAGGCAAAGTATATTACATTTAGTATGTTGGCTTTCCTCAGTGTTTGGATTTCCTACATTCCAGCCTCTCTCAGCTCACGCGGAAAGTATACTGTGGCCACAGAGATCTTTGCTATCTTATCTTCTGCCTGGGCTCTTGTGGTTTGTATATTCCTGCCAAAATGTTTCATCATATTGTTTCGACCAGATATGAACTCTAAAGGACTACTGATGAAGAAAAACCATGGCTGAAAAAAATGTAGACATCTTATTTGGGACTACAGATATGTATTCATAGAACTGTTTGTGTTGTAAGTAGAAACGTATTTTGTAGATTTATAACTTTCTTTGTTCCTGAAGGAATTGTTGTTTGTTTCACCATATTCTCTCTCTTACTGATTTCTGAATGGGAAGGTCTGAATTCATTACAACACCCTGAGCAATCTCTGTGTTGTAATGGAAAATCCTGCAGTGTCTGCCTCCCTCTAGAATGGATGAGTCTTTTAGAGTGGCTCACCAAATAAAACTGGTATTGCAGGGGATCCCTGAAAATTTTGTTTGTATCAAATTAGGGTAGACCTCTGTGAAAAACAGGCAGCCAATTACACAAGCCGAGTATGAGATTTTGGCAGGAATATGGGATAGGGATATGCTTATTAACTATTTTTCAAAGCTGTTCCTACATTGCATGGAACCGACATTTGATTTTTTTTTTTTGTACATTTTAGAAAATAAAAACATTTGTAGACTAAAATGGAATAAACTAATTAACAGTTAAAGTGATTGTAAAGGCTTGTTTTTTTATTTTCTTAAAATAACAAACATATCATACTTACCTCCACTCTGCAGCTCCCCGACCCTTGACTTCTGGGGTCCCTCAGCGGCTCTCGCAGCTCCTCCCCACATCAGATAACCCCCTAAGAGAATCGCTCTCCCTGGGGGGGGTCACCTTGCAGGCATGCTCCCGGGTCCAGCATTTGCATCCATAGACACGAATGCGGGGCTCGGCCCCTCCCCCCGGTGCCCACATCAGTGGATTTAATTTATAGCAGCAGGAGCCAATGGCTAGGCTGCTCTCAATTTATCCAATCAAGAGAAGGGACCTCATGCAGAGAAAGACAGTGCGTCTCCACTGAGTGAGAGTGCATCTTCGCCAGGGCTCAGGTAAGTTAAACGGGGGAGCTAGAGTGCCAGTGACTGCCAGAAGTTTTTTTACCTTAATGCATAGGATACATTAAGGTGAAAAAACACAAGGGTTTTCAACCCCTTTAATATGCATTCTGGATCAAATGCAAAGCATTACACTCACCTCCTCCCTAATCCAGCCACCCTGTCCTCATTTTAACTTTTTGAAAGCGCATCTATGTGTAGCGCTACCCCCACGAGGGCTGCTCAATGAATCTGTACCCCATTGTTTGTCCCAACCTTGCAAGTCCTCCGACACCTCTGACACCCTGGGTTCAGAAATTTTGGTAGTGACCAAGACAATTAGAAACATGCTCACAATTCAAGTGAAACAGTTGAGGTTTGCTTATTGAGACATTAAAGCAGTTGTAAACCACGGATATTGCAAAAAAAAAAAAACAACCTGCAAGGCAATGGCATAATGTGCTAGTATGTATCACGTACTAGCGCTGGACGGCTTTGTTCCAAGAAATACTCACCTTGGAACAAAGCCTTTCAGCACTGTAATGTAACTGCTGAGAGGGCTGACAAGTTCCCCGCCTCTCTTCTGAAATCACACACTGATGCAGATCCAGCCGAGAGCAATCCTGACCCAGCACAAGCTTTATATGCCCTCTCCCAGTATTCTTTTCTCCTACTGCAGATGGCTTGTTCTTTTAATCCATTACAGTTTGGCCTGAGCGTGAAGTCCTAGGACTACGGCTCCCAAGATGCTTTGCTTTAATCCCTTGTGTTAATCACTCCACTCGCAGGATGTGATGACATAGAGTCTTCACTAGGCACTAAAGGGAAGCAGTCTTACTAGAGCAATGCTGCCGAGTGTCTCCTGATACTGCAGGCAATTAGCCAGCTCCTGGCTACATCTGATCAAAATTATATATTCAAATTTCCACATTATAGTTCAATTATTTTTAGCCTACTTCTATTAATCTAAATTATCTTGAAGTTTGTAAACTTACTTTGTGACGATCCCCTCACCAGGGCCGGTACAAGGGGTGGGCAGGAGGGGCGGCTGCTGGGTGCAATGATTTACTGCAGGGATGGGGGCATCCTGTGCTAAGTTCCTTCTTTTACAAGGCTTACAGGAGTAGTGACAGCAGCATCAATACTCTTGTAAGCGCAGCGCTGGGAGTAGTGAGGAGCGAACCCGGAGGAGGTGTGGGTTTCACACCCCGTAAGCAGCTCCCCTAAGCTCACACATCATGAATAGGAAGGGAAGGCACAGCTTGGCAACTTTGCCCTGGGCGCTGAAAGACCTTGTCCAGGACTGCCCCTCACATCCACTTCCTTGAATTCTGTGACAGGTATTCCCCATGCCCTGTGAGTCAGCACTGCTGTGTCACACATTTCACAGAGACTGCCTTCTGATCTACAGAGGTGCTGAGAGGAGGAGTTTCAAGAGGCAGAGTCAGTACAGAAATCACTGCTTGCGGGCAGCAATGTACCATGGGATATGTAGTCCTTAGAATGGTAATGTAGACAGCAGAGAAGGAGCATGCAGGGAGCATGCAGGGAATCCAGAAAGTTGTGGAAAGAGATGGACAGCAGACAGGAACCACTCACAACATGAAACCCTGTACTCCCTCCATCCACCTTTTCTTCCTCTATATCATCTGCTAAATAAAAGTACGAGTTTAAAAGTGACTTGTGCCCATTTTTATTCTACCCGGAGGAAAGAACCAACATCGAGTCAAGTGGCCAGGTGGAGGGGGTGATATCTTTGATGGGGTGTGGAATTAATTGCTTCCACCTAAAAGCCCAACTTTCTTTAAACATAAAAATGGTGGGGGTCCCCAAATCCATTCCAGACCGTTGTCCGAGCATACAGCCTGGCAGTCCAGGTAAGGGGGGCGAGCGAGCGCCCCCCCCCCTACTGAACCATACCAGGTCACATGCCCTCAACATGGGGGTGTGCTTTGGGGTGGGGGGGCATATTGATGTAGACAAGGGCCATTTGCCGACAACCCTGGGCAGTGGTTGTGAGGGAACGGCGTGACAGGGGTTTATCGGAATCTAAAATCACCCTTTAGCTCCCAGGGAGCCCCCAGACCCCCCCCCCCCCCCCCCCCCGTGTGAATGAGAATTAGTTTTTGACAATTCCTTTATTAAAAAATAAAAAAACAATATCTCCGATGTAGATCCATTGTCAATCACGATGCCTGCTGCAGCAGGCAGCGTGATTGAGGGTGGATCTACATCGGGGGACATTGTTATATTTTTAATAAAGAAACTGTCAAAAACTGTCATTGAGTTCTAGGATCAGGAGTAATTTAAGTTATTTAATGTAACTTAATTTCAATTAAGAAACAAATTGAATAGCACTGGCCCCAGGAACACTGGGGCCCACCACTCACTCACCAAAAAAATGTGTTATTTATCTGTAATGCTTCACCCAGAGGAATCAATGAATAAGGTGGGTCCTCTGTTGCTTGCCTCGACCTTCCAAAGTGCCTCAGCACCTCTGACACACCAGGTTGAGTGTAAAAAGAAAGTAAATACAGTGAAGCATGGCAAATCATTCCTATTCCCCAATAATAGCGCTATATCAAAAGCAGGCACCAAACCAATTAGCAAAAACAATCTTAACAAATGACTTCTGCTTGTGGCAGCACTAGGGTTGTTTGTTCAAATCCCAACACCAGCATTACCGCCTGGAGTTTGCATGTTCACCCTGTGCCTGTGTGGATTTTCTCCGGGTACTCCGGTTTCCTTCCCCACTCCAAAGACATACTAGTTGGCTCCTGTCTAAATTGGTAGTAAGTATGATTGTGAAGTTAGGGACCTCAGATTGCAAGCTCCTTAAAGGCAGGGACTGATGTTAATGTACAATAAATGTGTAAAGCACTGTGTAAATTGATGGCGCTATATAAGTACTTGTAATAAATAGGTATTATCAATCAGTAAAGTTGATTTGGCTATAATTGAGCTAAATTCCCTAACGACCCACAGGTGTAAGTGGGAATCATGATTCCCCCCCCCCCCCCCAGCTTTGTCACAATGCAGGTTATATCTGTTTGTTACACACTCCGCCACGAACATGTGTTTTGCTGATGAAAAATATTATCCAGTGAATTTAAGTAGGGTAATACAGCCCTTTCTAGGCTGATTTTTGCCTGCTGGTCGACGCGCTTTACCTCTGTTTACATCGCAATTATTGCTGTGGAATTGGACTGTTATTCGCTGCAAGGAGTTTTTTTATCATTAAGATATTCACATTCTGTCAGACATTTCCTCTTTATCATATAAGTCAGGAATTTCATGATGATGCCACATATGGCGAAACGTACGTAGGGTGGTCTTGACGTGCTTGACGCAAATCACGTGACATTTGGGCGTACGCTTTGCCGGCCGGCTTTTCTTAACGCTGATTTGACCTTTATGTTTGTGAGTATGTTTTTTATTATGGAATAAAAGATTTTGGTTTACGGTTTTACGCTATGGGAGTCTTTGCTTGCCTTTTATGAATGGTCCAACCACGTGAAAACGAGGTAATGTCCCTGTGTGATGACCCCTAAGATTTCTGATATCAAATGCCTTTCTGATTCTGGGATTTGATAAGCGCGCATTTTTACCATTTATCAGCACGGTGTTGATGAAGGAAATTCTCTCTCTTGCACCCACATAGGATTTCTTGAGAAAAAACACTTATGATTATTGGACTGTTTTGCCCACGATTACATCTTGATGAAGAACTGTTTTCTTATATATAATTTTTGAGCACTCTATTTATAATATTTCTGATTGTTCACAAAAATTCTATGCACTTTACCACTGTATGCTCATGACTACGTCTTTATAAGGAACTGTTGCTTATATATAATTTTTGAGCACTTTATATATATATATATATATATTTTTGTACACTTGATTATTGTATGAGTTATAGAGTATATTTTTATTATTCACTTAGTTGGGTTTTTGTATTATAATTTTTGACTAGTTATAGTGTTTACATATTATTCTGTTATAGGTTTTAGATATATATATATTTTTTTTAGATTTTTGTAATTGTGAGCGCGGTTGAAATTCCTGACTTATATGCTTTATAGGTGTGTATCACATCGTATCAATCGCAGCCTTTAGATATTTAGACTGATTGTTGAGAGATTTCTTTAGCGCAGTATTTTTTTCCCAAATTTTTGTACATTTCCTCTTTATCAGCTTTCCACTTGTGTTAAAATTTGTGTTAAAGTTGTAAAGACGAAGTTGATCCTGAAGAAGCCCATCCAGGGTGAAACACATCAATCCCCTCACCTTCCATGTTCTTCAAGTACTGTACTGACTGACTGTATAAAAAGTTTGGCAGCGTTTATTATATGTTTTTAATAACAAATTACTGTCTCTAGATTTTAACAATGTTGATTTTATTCATCATGTATTTTTGTATATGATTGTATAATTTTTCTTGCCTTTTGGCACACTAAAATTCCCCACCTCCCCATATCTCTTGCTTTGGGAGATTTGGGGAGACCCTATTTCTCTACATAGGACATCATTGGTCCATAAAATTTAAGGGATGCAAACTATGCTTTGGAAAGTCACCTCTACTGGGATGTGCAACATTACCTTGCAATTCTGTGACAGCTGCAGGGGAAGGTGTCTGAGCTCTGCACCATATGGTCTCTACACTGTTTGGAACGCATCCTGCTTTAAAGCCAAACTCAGCTGATGGCCTTCCGGCAAAAGTATACAAGCGTTATACCTCACAACTAATCCCAACCCTTCTACAAGTTTACAACAAGGCTTTTGAAACAGGGACTCTTCCGGCTTCTATGAATGAGGCCCTCATAGTGGTACTATTAAAACCATGTAAAGATGCCTTATCACCGGACTCGTATAGACCCATTTCCTTACTCACCTTCAATGTCAAACTGTTGACCAGAATTCTGGCAAATAGGTTGGCCAAGTGTATTCAACAGGTGATCCATTGAGATCAATCAGTATTCATACCGTCAAGATTCACATCCCAAAATCTACACAGGTTATTCCTAAACTTACAAATCCCCGCAGACATTCCAGGTAATCGAGCTAAAGCTTTTGATAGCATAGAATGACCCTATCTAAGGGAAGTACTATCTAAATTTAGAGTAGGCGTCTCTTTCTTGAAATGGGTTCAGCTACTGTATAGCTCCCCATCGGCGAGAACGCACATTAATGGGGAGGTGTCTGAGTCCTTCAGACTTCATAAGGGCACACAGCAAGGGTGCCCGCTGTCACCCCTGCTGTTTGCCCTTGCCTTGGAACCTGTGGCTATAAATATTAGAGTGGCCCAGAATATTAACGGTTTTAACTGAGGACCTAGACAGGACGTTATCTCTCTATACGCAGATGACACACTAATTTACTTAGGAGACACTGACAGCTCCTTGAGGAATGTAATAAGCCTGATTGCTGACTTTGGAGAATTATCAGGTTTCAGCATTACCTGGAATAAATCAGTACTTATGCCCCTTGATCCCCTACCGAAACCACTGCCAGACTGCGCTAGGGAGATAGCAGTAGTGGACGAGTTCCGCTATTTGGGTATACAAGTTTTCGGTGTTGGGAGGAAGCGGGCATACATTACATCTCACAACTATACAATGGGACTGTACTTAAATCCTTTGCAGATCTTGTGGAGGACTATCCCCTTCACAGGCAACAATTTTACAAATACCTCCAACTGAGGCATGCCATTCAGTGTGAGGGCAGAACTCCCCCGCTTTTGTCGATAGCACATCCCTTGATGAATGATGTCCTTTTGATGGAAGAGAGGAAGGGCATGATCTCAAGAATATATACAAAATTGCTAAACTCTACACACGATGCTATGTAATATGTAACTATTTAGTTTTGAAATCATCTCACATATATGAACAAATTGAAGTTAAGAAACATATTTTATGTTTAATTTTGACAAGGTTTATGCTAAACATAATTTGGAGGGGAAAAAATATGAATCATACATTTTTTAAGTGATATTCATATTTCAAAGTATTGTAAAACAATGTTACATTTATGAATTATGAAATTACGGGGATTGATTTATTTGGTTAAAGAAAAAAAAATAAGGGTGAAAATATTTTTTATGGTATATGAAGCAAAAGGTTTATGAAATTCACTTTTCCTTAAATAGAATCAAAGTTGGAAATATGTGGGGGCGTGTCCGGATGTGAAAGGCGACGGACGTCTAAGTGGAGAGCTCCTGCCATCCTGAGCTCAATCCTTCACCATCCTTCTTATCTAAGACCCTAAAACGGCCGGAGACCCTACCTCCTTGCTCTCCTCCATTGCCTGCTGCAATCCGTGGCTCCATTGGGCGGATTCTGACCCGCGATCGGCTGGGAGCCTGCATGCTAGTGACGGCCGCCATCTTTCAGGCCTGTGCTCTGCGAGAAGCTCCTTTCCAGGACCAGCGGTGTGGTAAGGGACCCCCCCTTGTCCTCCAGCCAGCTTCCCTACACCTCCGGTGGGGCCTGGTGGCCCGAGGGACCCCCGGTGCCGCTCGTCGAGGCCGCGGCCTGGTGCGGCCTAGTGCGGCCTAGTGGAGCCTCCAGCCTACCGGATTTTCCTACACCGCCGGCCGCTGGACGGCCGGCGCGGCCGGCGCCGGTTGCTGGGAAACGGTCGCTGCCACTCTGCCAACCCTCCTGCCGCCCTGCCATCCCTCCATCCTCCTGCTCCATCCTCTGTTTTGCTGGGCCTAGGCTTGGGCCCTGCACCCAGTCCGGCGGCCATCTTGGTACACCCGGCTGCGGCCTGAAATCCACCCCCAGCCTCCTGGACACCCTGGGCCTGTTCCCAGCTTCTTAGCCTCCCTCAGTGCCATTACCCCTCTGCAGCCCCTGCTTTGACCCTCCTGCACAGCGCTCTGTGGCTCCGGCTGGACACTTGGCGGCCATCTTGCTACACCCGGGGGATCTCCTGCCTCCTCTGCACTTGCTCCGGACTCCTTCTGAGGACACCCTGGCCTGCCCGCAGTGCTGGGCATCAGACTCTACTTCCTGACCTTTTGTGGCTTTCCTTCCTGACTCCGGTGCCCCGTGTAGTGTCCTTCTTGCTCCACCCAGCTGTACTGTGCACAATCCTGATCCCCCTGACTCCTCCCCTTGTGGCTCACTGCCACCAGAGCTGCCCCCCCCCGGCTAGACTGCCGCCCGCACCATCTACAACTGAGGCTGTGCCCCCCTTTTTTTTTGGATTCCCCAGGACATTGTCCGCACCGCCAGCCTTGCACGTAGCAGCCATATTACTACGCCATAATACCAACTGCTGGCCCTCCTGTCTCCGCAGTCCCCGTCTCTTGCTTTGCTCCGGCTACGGAGATTCGCGGCCGGAGAGCCCTCTGATGCCTTCGAAGAAGCCCCCAAAGACTGTGCAACAGCCCAGGACACCGGCTACAGCCCCATCCCCCCGCGGGGACCCCGCCTTGCTTCAGAAACTGCAGGCCTTGTTGGTTGACATGGAGGACGGTCCCCCAGCTGACATTCCCACGCCCTCCTCACCCCAGCCTCCCACAGGTGACACCAACATGATTTTAGCAGCGATTGAAAGCAGCAGGACATCTCTATTGGTACGAATCGATCACCTGGCAGAGGAGTGCAACCTTATCCGCAACGATCTGGATAAAATACGGGGGCGTCTCTCAGAATCTGAACACCGGATCTCCGAGGTGGAGGATCGAACGGGACAACATGCCGACCAACTCACCGACCTACGCAACACGGTTAAAGCTTTAGTGGCGAAGTCAGATGACGCCGAAAACCGGATGCGTCGTAACAATGTTCGGGTCCTGGGCCTTCCTGAAGGATCGGAGGGAGACCACCCGGCAGACTTTGCGGAAACCTTCTTCAAAGATCTACTTGGTCTGACCGATCTCCTCCCTACGTATGTGGCAGAACGTGCTCATCAGGTTCCGATGGGTCGACCTATCTCGGGCGCACCCCCACGTGCCTTCCTGGTGCGTTTCCTCAACTACCGTGATCGAGATCGCATACTCGCTGAGGCCAGGAAGCACCCGAATCTGCAATATGGTAATACACACATCATGCTGTTCCCCGATTTCTCCCCGGATCTACAGAGGAAACGACAGACCTTCACTGATGTTCGGCGCAGACTACGAGACCGCAACATTAAATATGGAATGCTCTATCCTAGTCGCCTGCGGGTCCAGCATGAGGGCACTGTTAAATTTTTCGACACGCCGGCCGAGGCGGATGCCTGGCTTACTGGGCTGCGCTGAGGTGGCGTGCATTAATCCATCGTGGGGGCCCGGGGGTCGTCTGGGGCTCACTGGGGGAAGGCAATGAACATGAACGGACACACTGAACTCTTATGTTATTTCAGGCCCAAGTATCGGCCCAACATCCATACATGTCTGCAACCTCCTATGATTGAGTGAGCTATCCACACGGAACTTTGCAAGATAAGTTGTTGCTCCCCCCCCCTTCTGGCTTGTCTCGGTGACGATTGTAGCTGAGCCTGGGATATACCTCTCCATCCCGGCTGAAATACACCGTGGAAGCTATATTTCCCCCTTGTTTTGGGGGGGGGTTTGTTTTTTGTTTTCTGTTCCCCTTCTTCTCCCCCTTTTTTTTTTTTTTTTTTTTTTTTTAAAAAGTCGCGCTCGAGGTACTCGGGTTAGCACGGAGTGTTGCTGCTGACCTGCAGCGGACTCCTCCCTGGGGGACTTTTACACGTTCTTACACGCGGCATTGCACTGTTGCCGTGCACGGTTTAGGGGGTTAAATTGTTATTTTTTGGGTATAGGCCCGATCTGGTTGCTCCCCAGTTTCCAGGGATGCCACCAGATACGGGCAGGGTTGACCCCTGGCGGTCACCAAGGGTACTTTTGTTTTTTGTCTATGTATTTACTTGTTTGTTTGTATGGTAATGTTTGGTCATGACTCTTTCTACAATGGGCTCTCTGGGTCTAGGCGGCTCTTGGTACATGATATTAGCACCCATGGGCGTCTCCTTGCAATATTAACGGACCCATCTGATGGCCACACGTGACATGTCCTCTTTTAATTTCCTATCCTGGAATGTCCGGGGGCTCAATTCTAAATTTAAAAGAGCAGTTCTGTTTAAATATCTTAAATTGCACTCCCCTCATATGATACTGCTCCAGGAGACACACCTCATGGGCAGCAAACTGTTGGCACTAAAGAAGCCGTGGATCCAGAGAGCCTTTCATGCCTCCTATTCTACCTATGCCAGGGGGGTCTCGGTGCTGATCAGCAAATCCTTTCCCTGTGCAGTGGAGCAGAATCACACCGACCCTCAGGGCAAATACGTGATAGTAGTTTTTACAGTTTGGGGTACGAGATATATTGTGGTTAATGTATACCTGCCTCCTCCCTTTTCAGCATCCACCTTATACACTATCCTGGAAAAGGTTACCCCATACTGCCCCGCTAGGCTGCTACTTATGGGCGATTTTAACGCTATCCTAGCTCCAGACTTAGACAGGCCGGTCCCCCCCAAACAATGCTCCTCAGACCTACCCAATTGGGCGCAGGCCATGGGAGTGACGGAGGTCTGGAGGTGGAAACACCCCTCGACTAGGGCCTACTCCTGCTTTTCCACCACCTATAAAACGTCCTCACGCATCGACTTAGCTTTTGCCAATCCTGCCATGCTATCGGACGTGCTAGACGCCACGTATTTGCCCAGCGGGCTGTCGGACCACTGCCCCCTCCTCCTTAATGTCAGCTCCCCTACTTCCCGAACCTCAGCCATTTGGCGCCTGGGAACCCACTGGCTCTCCCACGCCGATTTGACCAACACTATCCCGCCCCGCCTTGCCGAATACTGGCAGATTAATGCAGGGTCCTCCTCCCCAGGGGTTACTTGGGACGCATTCAAGGCCTTCAGTAGAGGTCATTATATTTTCTCCATAGCTGAGATCCGTAGAGAGCAAGCTGCCACCACGACTGAGCTACAGAGCAAGGTAGATACCCAGACTGAGGCCTACACAGCTGACCCCACCAACTCTAGTTTTGAAGCCCTTAATGCGGCGAAACGTGAATTACACCTCCACCTCACAGAGCTTACCAGACTGGACCTTTACCGCAACAAGCAAAGATTTTTCGAGCAGGGGGACCGGAACGGTCGCCTCCTGGCAATGTTAGCTCAACACGACCTGCCCCTGACGGTGATACCTAGTGTGGTGTCCCCTTCGGGTGAATCGGACTCCTCTCTCCCAGACATTTTGGACGCATTTCGGCAATACTATGGTTCCCTTTATACCTCTGTGCTTCCCTCGGATCTCATGCCACAGGACCTGGCGCCTTGGCTGGACCCCCTGGCACTCGGCTGGCTCTCGGACGCCGAGAGAGAAAATTTGGTGAAGCCCATTACCCCGGAGGAGGTACAGAGGGCAATTTGCTCCTTTCCTGCAGGAAAATCCCCGGGTCCAGATGGTCTCCCCATGGAGTTCTACAAAACCCATGGGGCCCTTCTTGCCCCCCGGCTGGCCCAGCTCTATACTCACTGTCTGGCGGAGGGCACCCTTCCCACCTCCATGAGTCATGCACACATAATACTAATCCATAAAGCCCCTAAGGACCCCACATCCTGCGCCTCATATAGGCCTATCGCCCTCCTAAATGCAGACTTCAAAATCCTTACCAAATTGCTCACTATGAGACTACAGCCCCTTCTGCCATCTGTGATAGAGACGGACCAGACCGGTTTTATGCCCAACAGAGCCACGGACATCAACTTAAGACGCCTGTTTACCAACATACATGCACAACACCTCAATGAGGGTTCCCGGGTGGTGGCCTCCCTGGACATAGAGAAGGCCTTCGACACTGTGGAGTGGCCTTTTCTGTGGGAGGTCCTCCGCAGGATGGGGTTCCCCTTGGTATTTATTACATGGTTACAGACGCTCTACCAGCACCCCACGTCAGCCATTAAGCTGGGGGGGGGTCTCTCCCGGTCCTTTCCTCTGTCCAGGGGCACGAGACAGGGCTGCCCTCTTTCTCCGGCCCTGTTCGCCATTGCAATGGAACCCCTGGCGGAGGCCTTACGTACCTCCCTGCACATTAGGGGCCTGCGTGTTGGCTGGCTGGAGGAGAGGGTCGCCCTGTATGCGGACGACCTCCTTCTCTTCCTTAACGATGCGGACTCCTCTCTCAGAGGGGCACTACAAATTCTGAACTCATTCTCCACGATCACGGGCCTTAAGGTTAATTGGTCAAAGTCACTTCTGTTCCCTATAGACCCAGCAGCCCGCGACACCGCCCCCCCCGATATACCTCTACAGTTGGTGGAGAGCTTCAAGTACCTTGGGGTGGTGGTCTCGAGGCAGGCTTCGGACTTCATACCTCTGAATCTATCCCCAGTGGTTCAGGAGATGTGGCTGCGACTGAAGGCATGGGAATCTCTACCCCTATCATTGCTAGGGCGGATAAACCTGATAAAAATGAAAATCCTGCCCAAACTTATCTACCTACTTCGTCAATCCCCGCAATGGATCCCTAAATCATTTTTCTCCCGACTGCATAGCCTTTTTACCTCCTTTATCTGGGGGGGCCAGTCCCCCAGGTATGGATGGTCAACGCTTACACGTCCGTCCTCCCAGGGAGGACTGGCGTGCCCTGACCTGTACAAATATTTTTTAGCCACCCAGCTGGTTACTGCGGCTTGGTGGCTCACTCCTGATAGGACGAACCCTGCCACCTTGGTTGAGGCGGCGGTGGTGAAGTCACTGGAAGCGCTGAAATTTTTGCTGTATCGTGGCCCAAAAGCCCCATACCCGTTGACCCCCTCCATGCGCACCACGTTGCGTGCATGGGGGGCAGGACTTAAACTTGAAAAATACCCTGCCAATGCCCTTTCTCCAGCTGCCCCCTTGTGGTTGAACCCCACCCTGGAGCAGTTTTACAAACTACCTGAACCCCATGCTTGGACTAAGTTTAACGTTAAAACAGCAGACCAAATAATTTTCGACCAATCGCTGGCCCCATTCCCCAAGTTGATTTCTGACTTCAACATCCCGCAGAGCTATTTTTTTAGATATATTCAACTCTCCCATGCCTTCAGATGCCAGTTCTCCGGTTCTCCCCCCCAGGTTGTCCAGTCCGCACTAGAGGACCTCCTCACGTCCAGATGTGAAAATAAGCCCACCTCGAAACTTTACTCCCATTTGATAACGACCTCCCTCCCTACCTTGGGAAAGCTCAGAGACAAATGGGTGCGCGACATTCCCACCTTTGATAATGATGATTGGGATGACATGTGGGACTTCCCTTTCAGATCCCTGGTCTCCCTGAGAGACCGGCTAATACAGTTTAAGATGGTCCACCGAGCATATTTCACCCCATATAGATTGCACAAAATGAACCCCGCCTCCCCCCCGGGGTGTTGGCGTTGTGGGACAATACCGGGGGACTTCACTCATATTTTTTGGACCTGCCCGGCCATTCTCGACTATTGGAAGGAGATACTGAGGGTCATTACACAGGTCACCTCCATATTGCTCCAGCCCTCCATAGAAATTTGCATACTGGGCCTGATAGATCATATTATTCCCACTGTGGCGCGACGCACCCTGGTTGGGCTTCTCCTTTTCTACGCCCGCAAGGCCATAGCCCTCAGCTGGCGTAAGCCAACTCCCCCTCCTCTCTCCCTGTGGAAGAAATTGGTCAACGACAGCCTGCCTCTTTACAAAGACTGCTATGCTAATAGGGGCTGCCCGCAAAAATATGACAAGGTCTGGTCCAGCTGGCTGGCTGACACCTCCACAGCCTCTGACCCGTAGCCTACTTAACAAGTTACCCGTTGCTAGTAACCGGGAAACTGCACCAGTGGAAATGTCATATGTCTGAGTAGAGTGTTGTAACCCCAAGTTGTCCTGCTGCTCATGGAGTCAGCTATCTGTGGCCAATGAGGTGCCTTAGACTCTCCGTCATATTCTGTATGTACCAAACTATCTTGTATTACAAATCTGTATACATCACGCCTGTAACTGTAGTCGTGACCAATGTATGTGTTCTTTTTTGTTTGTTAGTTTGCTTGCTGTTGTTTACTGCATAAACTTTAATAAAAAGATTTGCAAAAAAAATAAAAAAAAAGTTGGAAATATGTATTCAAGTCAATTATCTTAAGATTTAAGTGGATGAATGGATACAAATGTGATGCCTTTGAGGTATAAATGGATTTAGATTTAGAATTCGATTTAGATATGGATTTAAAATGAAAAGATTGTTTAATCATTCATTTTGAGAGGGAATTGTTAGAATATTAAAATTTATAAATGGTTTGGGTCTTTTGAGAATGATTGACTTGCTTATGTATATTATTATATATTCTAGATATGGATAAAGTGAAATAAATATATATACGTATACGATTTTTACGTATATTTATGTAAAAGTCTGTTTGAAGCTTCAAATACATTTCTTGGGAAAAGCAGTTCTATGTACATCTCACATATGGCTGTAATTTAGAGTGATTTGACCATTCACCTCCCCCATTGTAAGAGATAAGGTTACATCCTTGTCTAAAGACACAGAGTTTCAGTATGTTATAAGTTATTTCTTTGTATTACAATATTTCCTGATTATGACATTTTAAACGTATATAAGCTATCTACTGATATATGTAGTATTTGGTTTAGAAGATAGGAAACTTGTATTGTATAAGTTAAAAGGTTTTGCCATCCCAATGGAATGTTTTGATTAGAGACGGTTTTGTGTTTCAACATCCTGTTGGATGAGGTGGGAACTTGCTCATTCAGAATTTGCGGGCTTTTCTGTGGTACAACAGAGCTCAGAGGAACTTTAAACCATCCTACATTGGGAAAAGGGTGGGGGTTTAGTTGTAGGAGTAGTAAAACACAGACAGGTTTTCTTGAGAGCAGACTAGCACTCCGGCAGACACGAGGAGACATTGGAGGAGGCTGATGAACCTTCTCACCCACACACACAAAGATAAATTTATACAATCTTCATTTTAAGAATAAGAAACTTATTGATGCTAATTTATATTCTACATTTTGACACTGTTTTTGTAATATTTTGCTATTTTTATTATTAAATCAATTTTGGAGTTTTTACAGGAGAACTGAACGGATTTTCTTGGAACTTTCCTCATCAATATGAATTATTGAAATATAGTTATTAATAGAGTAATAACTCAATTTCTACATTCTCTAATACAGCCATCTGCAGGAGTTAGTGGGTGTTGTGTGCCTCCAGTGCAGTATACACCTGTATCTACTCTTTATTGCTGTTGTTCTCCAATACAGCCATCTGCAGTAGTTAGTGGGTGTTGTGTGCCTCCAGCACAGCACAGTATACACCTATATCTACCCTTTATTGCTGGTGTTCTCTAATACAGCCACCTGAAGGAGTTAGTGGGTGTTGCGTGCCTCCAGCACAGTATACACCTATATCTACCCTTTATTGCTGGTGTTTTCTAATACAGCCATCTGCAGGAGTTAGTGGGTGTTGTGTGCCTCCAGCACAGTATACACCTGTATCTACCCTTTATTGCTGGTGTTCTATATTAAAGGTATCTGCAGGAGTTAGTGGGTGTTGTGTGCCTCCAGCACAATATACACTACCCAATTGCTGTTTTTCCCATCTCCCTGCAGGCCATTACTATGTCTGGAAGGCCAATAGTAGTAGAGGCAGACAGTCACGAGCCAATAAAAGAGGCAAGCAGGCTCTGTGTCTAGAGACAACAGTTCTCGCCGTGGACGCGGTGCATCGCCATCAGCACGTGGCCATGTGACACGCTTGTCCTTATTTTCGGCAGCTGGACGTGTTGAGCCGCATCATGGCGAAGACTTGGTAGAGTGGATGACCAAGCTCTCTTCATCCTCCTCATCCTCTCTCAGCCAAGCTCAGGGTACTAGCAAAGCAGCTGCCAACGCATCCTCTTCCCTCGTCTCAATGTCATCATTAGGGATGAGCTTCATGTTCGAGTCGAACGTACGTTCGACTCGAACATTGGCTGTTCGTCCGTTTGGCGAAATCCGAACACTTGGCCCGTTCGCGTCAAAATTCGCATGGCGCTCACGGCCCACAATGCACTGGATTGGTGCAGTGCATTGCTGGCTCATGATTGGCCAAGCATGCACTGTGACCCCGCATGCTTGGCCAATCGCAGCGCCAGCAGCGAGGAGAGCCATGATTGGCCACAGGCAGGATGCCTGTGGCCAATCATAGCTGAGGCTGTGTAGTGCACGCCCCACACTATATAAGGCCGCCATTGAGGCGGCCTCGTGTAGTGTGTTAGCATCTGAAGCAGTGGGTGTTCTGTGTACCTTCAACACAGTACACACCGATCGTTTTTGGCTGATTTCCTATCTTGCTGTTGTGTAGTGGTTATTGTCTGTGCCCTGACCGCAGTATACACCACTATATTCACTATTCACTTCACTATATTTATATATCTTTAATAATAGAGCTTGCAGTCAGTAGTGTTAGGAGATAGTGCGTGCTGTCTGCATGCTCTGTACCCAGTACATACCGCTATAATCCACCTACATAGCTGTTCTCTATTTGAGCCCAATTGCCATCTGCAGGAGTTATTGGAAGTTGTGTGTGCCTCCAGCACAGCACAGTATACATCTGTATATACCCCTTTATCTCTGCTGTTTTCTGGTTATTGTCTGCGTGCCCTGACCGCAGTATACACCGCGATATTCACCTAACCTATATAGCTAGTGATCTATCGTTAATAATAGAGCTTGCAGTCAGTAGTGTTAGGAGTGCGTGCTGTCTGCGTGCTCTGTACCCAGTACATACCGCTATAATCCACCTACATAGCTGTTCTCTATTTGAGCCCAATTGCCATCTGCAGGAGTTATTGGAAGTTGTGTGTGCCTCCAGCACAATATAAACTACCCAACTGCTGTTTTAACCAACTCCCTTCAGGCCATTACCATGTCTGGAAGGCCAGCAAGGAGAAGCAGACAGGCGCGAGCCGATAAAAGAGGGCAAGCAGGCTCTGTGTCTAGAGACAATAGTGCTGGTCGTGGACGCGGTGCATTGTCATCAGCACGTGGCCATAGGACATGCTTGTCCTTCTTTTCGGCAGCTGGACATGTTGAACTGCAACATGCCAATGACTTGGTAGAGTGGATGACCAAGCCCTCTTCATCCTCCTCATCCTCTCTCACCCAGTCTCAGGGTAGTCGCAAAGCAGCTGCCAACGCATCGTCTTCCCTCCTCTCAATGTCATCATCAGTGACTCCTTCCCTAGACCCACCACGTCCTCCTGAGGAGTCTCCTGAACTCTTTGAGCACAGTGTTGGGTACATGCTCCAGGAGGATGCCCAGTGTTTGGTGGGCTCTGATGATGACACTCAGCTAGAGGAAGGCAGTAGCGTGAGCGCAGAGAGAGGGGATGCTCAAGAAGGACAGCAATCTGGCAGTCATGTTCCACAAGCTGCAGCATACTGCCAGGTTTGCTACAGCGATGAAGAGGGAGGGGATGATGAGGGCACTAACTCCACGTGTGTGCCTGGAAGGAGGGAGGAGGAGGAGGAGGAGGAGGCACATGTCCAACGAGGCAGGATGCCCTCCGGGGGCCAGCTTAGGGGCAGCACACCGACTGAATCACACCGCAGAGCTCCGCCTGTGCAGAGCGCTGCCTCTGCGCGTTATTCTAAAAGTTCTTTGGTGTGGGCCTTTTTTGAGACGAGTGCATCAGATCGCACCGCTGCTATTTGCAACATATGTCTCAAGCGTATCTCATGTGGCCAAAACATCAGCCGCTTGGGCACCACATGCTTGACCAGACATATGTTGACCTGCCATGCAGCTCGTTGGCAAGCGTACCTCAAAGACCCACACCAAAGAACAAAGCGGACCTCTCCTTGCTCCTCATCAGCTGGCATCTCCAACCCCACTAGACCTTCAGTCCTCTCTGAAACCTGCTCTGAGAGGAATGAAGGTGTAGAATTAGGTGTGTCACAGCCAAGTGCTTCCGGGAACTCTGCTAGCGGTACACCCACGTCCGATTATAGCAGGCAAATGTCCCTGCCCCAGCTGCTGGACCGGCGGAAGAAGTTTACTCCCAGCCATCCACATGCCCAGCGGTTGAATGCTAGCTTGGCTAAATTGCTAGCACTTCAACTGCTGCCTTTTCAGTTGGTAGACTCGGCCCCCTTCCGTGAGTTTGTACAATGTGCGGTTCCTCAGTGGCAGGTCCCCAAACGCCACTTTTTCTCACGGAAGGCGATTGCGGCTCTCTACCGGCATGTGGAAGGCAATGTCCTTGCCTCGCTGGACAGGGCGGTCAGCGGTAAGGTGCATATTACCGCTGACTCATGGTCCAGCAGGCATGGACAGGGACGTTACCTGTCTTTCACGGCCCATTGGGTCACTCTTCTGGCTGCTGGGAAGGATGCAGGACAAGGTGCAGTAGTGTTGGAGGTTGTTCCGCCACCACGCCTCCAAAATGCTACTATTGGTTGTGACACACCTCTCTCCTCCACCCCCTCCTCTTCTTCTTCCTCCATGGCCTCTTCCAGTGCTCTGTCCTCAGAACCAGCGGTGCTCCGTAGGCGTTGCAGGGGCTACGCAAGTACGCAGGCAAAACGATGCCATGCCGTGCTTGCGCTGGTTTGTTTGGGGGACAGGAGCCACACTGGGGCGGATGTTTTGTCAGCTCTGCAGGGGCAGGCCGAGAGGTGGTTGACGCCACGCCAGCTTAAGCCAGGAATGGTGGTTTGCGACAATGGCACCAACCTCCTCTCCGCCCTCCGACAGGGACAACTGACCCA
The DNA here is from genome assembly GCF_037356315.1 of Lithobates pipiens. NCBI lineage: Eukaryota > Metazoa > Chordata > Amphibia > Anura > Ranidae > Lithobates > Lithobates pipiens. The sequence goes on from NW_027507903.1 coordinate 612,959,875, forward strand.
TGTGCCCTGTGTAGCTCACGTCCTTAACCTGGTGGTGCAGCGGTTCTTGGGCAGGTACCCCGGCTTACAGGATGTCCTGAAGCAGGCCAGGAAAGTCTGTGTGCATTTCCGCCGATCATTTAATGCCTGTGCTCGGCTGGCTGAGCTCCAAAAGGAGTTGAACCTGCCCAAGAACCGCCTTATATGTGACATGCCCACCAGATGGAACTCAACATTGGCCATGCTGCAGCGGCTGCACATGCAGCAGAGGGCCATCAATGAGTACCTGTGCGACTACGGCACCAGGACAGGGTCAGGGGAGCTTGGTTTTTTCTCACCACGCCAGAGGGGCATGATCAGGGATGCATGCACTGTCCTGTCACCGTTTGAGGAGGCCACAAGGATGGTGAGCAGTGACAGTGCATGCATCAGTGACACTGTACCTCTTGTCCACCTCTTGGAGCATACGCTGCATGGAATAATGGACAGGGCACTTGAGGCAGAACAGAGGCAGGAAGAGGAGGACTTCCTTGCCTCTCAAGGCCCCCTTTATCCAGACAGTGTTCCTGCTGTGCCACCCATCACACAGGAAGAGGATGAGGAGGAGGAAGAGGAGGAGGAGGATGATTGTGTCAGCATGGAGGTGGAGGCTGGCACTCAGCATCAGCAGCAGCAGTCTTATAGGGATGATTTACAAGAAACACGTGGACTAGTACGTGGCTGGGAGGAGGTAGCTGCGGATCATGTTGTCCTTAGTGACCCAGAGGACTCCAGACCGAATGCCTCAGCTAACCTACGCTGCATGGCCTCCCTGATCCTGCAAAGCCTGCGGAAGGATCCTCGTATTCTTCGGATCAAGGAGAGGGACCATTACTGGCTGGCCACTTTCCTTGATCCACGGTACAAGGGTAAGGTTGCCGACCTTATCTTGCCATCGCAGAGGGAGCAGAGGATGAGACATCTCCGGGAGGCCTTGCAGAAAGCTCTGTGCAACGCGTTCCCAGAGACTGGGAGGTTACAAACTCCTGGTCCTGGACAACGTGTTGCTGAGGCATCGGTCAGAAGGAGCGGTGGAGAAGGTGGCCGTCTGACTGATGCTTTCAGACAATTTTTTAGTCCGCAGCCCCAAGGTATGATTGGTTCCAGCACCCATCGCCAGCGTCTGATTTACATGGTGCAGGAATACCTAGGGGCAAGGTCAGACTTGGACACCT